>NW_026988431.1:39172500-40372500 GCF_030222135.1 Aotus nancymaae | reverse complement strand
AGTGTTTAGGTACACTGTAACATGAAGCTGAAAATATTGCTATCTAATACTACCATTTAGAAAAATTAAGATATGATTTTAGGCCACACACAAATATAAACCTAGATATAAAAACAGAGATGTAAAATTCAACATTGACATTCTTCTCACGCAATAAATTAAAAAACAACTAAGACAAATGAAAATTAACATAATTGAAAAAAAGATTGCAATATAAAAGAAGACACAGTTCTTACCTATAATGAGAAAAGAACTTCTGCAAATATCATGAGAAAAATGTACTTAAAGAAAATAGGAAAAGCACATGAACATAAAAACCACTGAAAGAAAGTGTTAATGTTCAGTAAAAATAAAATTATCTTCAAATTCTCTATTAAAGAAATGAATCAGAAGATTCAAAAATCTGAATTATCCATTGTTATCAAAGATTCAAGAAAGTATACAATCTAGGCAATAGGGTAAGTTGGTATAACTAATCAGGAGAGAAATTTTGCTTCAAGTGCATTTATTTTAAATGTATATTTTAGTCGAGTAAGCAACTTTGCCTATAGGTTTCCTAAGTAATTACAAAAGCTTTCAAATATGGGTCAGGATGCTTGCTGCAACATTGTTTTAATATTCTCAATAAATAAATGAAGACATACTAATGTTCACCAATGGTGACTTAGTTAATAAATGATTGTTCAAACATAGAATGGAATTCTCTCCTCTTAAAAATGAGATAGATTGGTAGCCAAGTAGATGGGGGCCAAAGGGAAGGAAGCAGGGATGAAAAGTATCTGTAATCTTGTAAGTAAAGGAAAAACAAGCACTTTTCACAGCATGAGAACTCTGAAATGAAATAGAATGAAATGAAATGCTACATTTAAAATGTTAATAAACAAAATAATTACATATACACTAAATAGGGCATTCTGAAATTTAAAATTCTAGAATATATGCTAAAATTTTGACAGTATTTATTTCAGTGTAGGGTCAGGCAAAATAGGGGGAATTAAATACTACTTTAAATATTTCTGTGTTTTTAAATTTTTGAACAATAAACCCATTTAATATATAGACATAAAAATACATATAAGTACACACAGCTCTCACACATTCAATTGTTAAGGTACAACTATTGTTAAAAATAATTATTCAGATTTGCCTCGTAGGGAAAAACTTGTGACATTCTTTGAATTCATAGGAAAAAAAGTTAAGAATAAAGTTTTTAAAAATAATTTCTTTCTTTTCTATACGACTACTGTTAACATTTCTTTTTAGTTGTTTCTAAATGAATCTATCTTTGGTACATATTTATTTCCTTTTTTAATTGATTTATTTGTCACAATGTTTAACTCATAAAGATGTATAGGTTTTCCTGGGATTTATCATACTACCCAACATATTTAAATCTCAGTTGTTAGTATTTTATTTCACAAAATTCAGTGGTGATTTGATTTGATATGGCATCAATCCAACATGAGTATTCAAGATGGGAAAGATATATATATTCATCCTTTTTAAAAAGTTTTTTTAATTATTATTTTTATGGGTATATCTTAGGTGTATAATTTATGAGGATGTATGCAACCTTTCATCAAAATACTGAATTGGACAAAATGTATACTCTGAAATTATTTGATACCTATTTTTTCAAAGCATACCATAATACTTACATTACTAGTTTATTTTCCAGCACGTAAGTGCAGTAAGAAGAGAAATTGAGAAGGTGGAATTCATTTCTTAATGTATTGTTCTTGAGGTGCTTATGGAACATCAAAGTCCAGAAAATTTGTAAGTACCTGCCAGGAAAATGCTCTAGCTTAAAGTTTTAAACTTAGGAATTTAAACCATGAGTGCATGACGTAAGACCTTGAAGCTATATAGCAGGAAAAGATAAGCATAAAAAGTGGAAGAAAGCCTTGGGACACCATACTTCAAAAAACAGAAGAGTCCACAAGGAAAAGAGCAAAATTGCCTGGAGAATAGCAGGAAAAACAAAAGTATGATGCTTTAGAAATTAAGAGAGGAGAGATTTATACAAAGAGAGCAGTGATTAACCAGGCCAAATGCTACAGTAAATTAACAAAAATATAAGATTTAGTTATTTTCTTTGGATTTAGACCTTAGAATACTATTAGGCCTTGGAGAAGGCAACTTAAATTGATTTGGTAGAGGGTCCTAATGTAATGCATCTAAGCAAAATGAAAATCAAAAATCAGATAAAATGAGTGACTTTTAAAAATGTAACAAAAATAACTTGGAATTAACATAAATAGGTAATAACAACCATGATGATCTTGAAGAGGGTGGCACTTCCAGGTCCTAATGAGGCAGGGACTACTTTATTTTGCTGCAGAGGAATTACTGGAAATATAAGCAAAGCCCAGATAATAATAATACAAAAACAGCTTAATAAACCTGTTATTCTGGTAAGAGTGAGGTAGTTATTACAGGATCAAAAGACTGAACATTTTATTAATCATGAGTTAAAAGATTAAGCTGAGAAATAATTTTTCTGAGGTTATAGAAAAACACAAAGAAAAATAAAGAATTAGATAAAGAGTTAGAGCTTCTAACTTTTCAATGAATTCCTCTACATGGGTTGCATGCAAATCCAGATGTCATGGTTCCATATTAGATTTTGGAAAATATAATTTAATAATTAAAGTTAGCAGTTAAAATTTTAATTATGTAGAACCTAATTATAGAATTAAAAAATAATTTAGAATAGAATGTAGTCTGGATATTTACATAATGTATTTACATTAAAATTGTATCTGTCATTCTAAGGGAAGAAATTATTTCTTCTTGTGTGTTCACAACTGTCACTATCTTATTCCTAAACCTGCTTATTTTCCCTGACACCAGCCTTTCCATCCTACAATCCATTCTCCAACAAGATTGATTTTTTTTTTTTTTAGAAGGAGTCTTGCTTTGTCACCAGGTTGGAGTGCAGTGGCATGATCTTGGCTCACTGCAACCTCTGCCTCCCAGGTTCAAGCAATGCCCCTGCCTCAGCCTCTCAAGTAAATGAGACTACAGACACATGCCATCACACCTGGATAATTTTTTTTTTTTTTTTTGTATTTTTATAGAGATGGAGTTTCACCATGTTGGCCAGGATGGTGTCAATCTCTTGACCCCGTGATCTGCCTGCCTCGACCTCCCAAACTGCTGGGATTACAGGCATAAGCCACTGCGCCTGGCTTAGATTGATCTTTTTAAACCAAGTGTCTGAAAATGCCTTTTTAAGTTCAAAATGGTGCACTGAAAATAAGAACTTGTCTCTCTTCTCTCCTAAGTCCGCAATACAATTATAGCAAATGCAAATGCTGATAGATACAATAATCTATTGAATTTGCTTCACAAATTTGCATGTCATCCTTGTGCAAGGGCTATGCTAATCTTCTCTGTATAGTTTCAATTTTAGTATATGTGCTGCCAAAGCAAGCACAGGATTATTTTTAAAGAGATATTCTTAAATTCTAGGCTGAAGTTCCAAGTCATATTGGAACACTGATGGATCGAGGAATATGTGAACTGATCAATCAGGCTAAATGTGTATATGCAAGCAGTCTATGATGGAGAAAAGTCCTTATCCCAGGGAGCTACCTGGATCAAAGACAGCAATGCCATGGAAGGTGGCAGTATGAAGAACAACTAAAAGCAGAGTTAACTGAAAGTCTGTCTAATGAAATATGCTAGTCAGGTGTCCCACACATCATCACTACTAGCCTCTTCCTTATTTCAATGTACACTAAGCATAAGTAACCCAGCTTTATACTATCAGGAATCCAAATTAGTACTCTTATTGAATATTAATTAATTGTACAGGGAGAACAAAGGTTTTGAAGTTTCTAGAATGGCTTTCCATGCAAAGGATGAAGCTCTCCTCATTTTAACATCCGAAGATGCTAAAATGTTTTCTCCTCTGCTCACTCTAATTGTGATAAGCACTGTCTCTACCTGAGTTCTCAATCCTAGTCCTACCAGTAGTGCAAGAGACCTAGCAGAAAAATGGACATACACAACAGAGAAAAATCACAAGAGTCATCAGTCTTCCATTCTTAAATATAAGTGAACTAAGAACCACTATATATATATGAAGTATAGAAAACCAAGATAACCAAAAAACAGCTGACCAGTGAAGAAACAAAAGTAAATCAAAAAACATAAGAAAACTTTAAAAACAAAATCCCACTGTATTTTGAGGAATTTGAAAAATTAATACATCCATTAAGGAAGAAAAAAAGCCTCTGAAAAATAAACAAAAGAAAATGTAAATTACACCTACAATGTGAACATACTACTATGTTCCTGGGATGGCTGTGATTTAGTATAATAATACAAAGAAAATTTTTATTTTCTATTTGAATTAAGAGTTTTCACTTTCTTTCCAGGAAATATTTTAAAATAAGTTCTAATAAGAAGCATAATCCACAAATTTTAAATATTATGTCTTTTAATTCTCAAATGAAAGTAAATATCAGCGATAAAGACTAATCAAAACAAGAAAAAGTAATCAAAAGCATATAGATTTCACACAAACAAATGTACACTCAGTTGCTGACTGTTCTGCTTACATATGCTTAATAAATGCGCCAGTCACTGTGCTCTTTGGCATAAGAATTAGGAGCCAAATTTGTGAATTAGTAAAAGAAAATAAAACAAAAGCTTAAGGTTTTGTTTTATTTCATAGTACTATAAAAGAAAAGAAAAATTATAAATGTACAATTCACATGAATGATTCACAAACTGTCACAAGTAATTGACAAACTGCTAGTTGTTTTCTTAGATATTAGTATTACTTTTCTGAAACAAATGAAAATTCTATCAAATATATATATTATAAAACATTTTCAGCTACAGGAAATTAATGTTATCTCCTTCTTACCTACAGTCTTTAATAACCACTGTGAATGAACTATTCAACTTTTCCATGAGATGAATGTACAGAAACATTATTGTATTGCCTTGTGTCATAATTACCATGGATTTTGAAAAAATAAATACCATAAGTAAAGTAGAATTGATTTATAAAAACATGTATTCGATAAATATAAAAAAATTTACGGTGATTGACTCTTAAACTCTTTGCTATGACTTACGATTCTTTTTCATTGTGGGAGGTAAAACATAGTTCAACTTTTGATATTCAACTTTAATTCTATCCCTTGGTTCTCATGGGGGTCCCTCAATGGGGTCCACCATGTGCATTTATGAATGCAAAAGACATTTATATAGGCACATCATTCACTGTGTTTATGCCAGAGAATGCCAAAATGTAAATCTCTTTGCAGGATGAAATGTTTGTTAATCAAACTGCAAATTGAACAGCTGTGAGGGCTGAGAAAGTATCAAAAATCACCATACAGGATACATATTTTAATTCCTGCCCTTCACACATTTATGCACAATTACAAAACAAAAAACAAAAACAAACCTGCACATGTATTGGTCCACAAGGGAGGGAGACAGTGAAACCTCAATGTTAAAAAGTCAAAATATCAGTTTAAAATCTTTCTAATTTGATTCTGAAGCAAAAAGAATGGCATCTTAATTTTAAATCTCAGTCTGATTAGCTTTATTCAAATTTAACTATGCTTGAGGCACTCTGGTTTCCCTAAATTAATTAATGCTTTTTCCTCTCCTTAGTACATTTTTTTTTTCTGTTTTTCTACCTAGCCTAATGCTCTTCATATTTTGCTTTTGTTTTTATTTTTGAGTCAGGGTCTCACTCTGTCACCCATGCTGGAGTACAGTTGTGTGATTACAGCTCATTGCAGCCCTGACATCTGGGCTTAAATCCTCCCACCTCAGCCTCTTTGAACAGCTGAGACCATAGACACATGCCAGTATGCCCGGCTCATTTCCTATATTTCTTTTTTTGGAGAGATGGGATCTCAGTATCCCATCTCTTGCTAAGGGTGGTCTCAAACTCCTGTCCTCAAAGGATTCTCATGCCTAAGCCTCCCAAAGTGCTGAACAGGCACTTGCCTGATCTAATTTATCTTTTAATGTCAACATAGTTTCTGCCTCAAAATTGTTCTCTAAATTTTGTCCAGTTTGTGTTCCTTTCTCCATTCACTTCATGCAAATTAAGTGTAATGTTAAGTTTATTATGAAATTACCATATTCTACTGTGTATTATACCTATTTACTTTCTGTCTCTGATGCACTTTATTAGGCTGTGAGCTGATTCTGGGATTTGACTCAGAAGAATTTTTGTGTCTGATCCCCATGGTGTCAAAAACACTGGTTTGGATATAATTAATTTCCATAAACATTAATTTTCTTATTGTAGAATAGATGGAAAATCTAAGCATATACTTATAATATCTAAGACTTGACTAATATTCATCCTTGAAATTTCAAAATGGAGGGTATGTCAATCTTCCACTACAACCTTGTAAACAAACAAACAAACAAACAGGAGTTTTACATAACTACAAGCTCAGATAACTACCTAGAAAGCCAGACATTTACCAAGATGATTTGAGAGAAATGTATGCTCATAAAATAGGGGTAGCTATGGCACTGCATATGTCAGTAATTGATATGGTTTTGCTGTGTCCCCACCCAAATTTTACCTTGAATTGTAATAATCTTCATGTGTCAAGGGTGGGTCCAGGTGGAAATAATTGAAAAATGGGGTCAGTTTCCTCATGCTGTTCTCCTGGTAGTGAATAACTCTCATGATATCTGATGATTTTATAAGGAGAAGTACCCCTGCACAGGCTCTCTTTCCTGCTGTCATGTAAGACATCCCTTTGCTCTTCTTTCATCTTCTGCCATGATTGTAAGGCCTCTCCAGTCATGTGCAATGGTGAATCCTTTAAACCTCTTTCCTTTATAAATTTCCTTTATACCAGTCTCAGGTATGTTTTTATTAGCAGCACCAGGACAGACTAATACAGTAAATTGGTATGGGGTAGCGGGGTGCTGCTGTAAAAATAAGCAAAAATGTGGAAATGACTTTGGAACTGGGTAACAGGCAGGGATTGGAACAGTTTGGAGAACTCAGAAGAAGACAAGAAAAAGTGGTAAAGTTTGCAACCTTCTAGAGACTTGTCAAATGGCTTTGACCAAAATGCTGATAGTGATAAGGACAATATATCCAGGCTGATGTGTTCTCAGATGGAGTAAGAAACTTGTTGGAACTGGAGCAAAGGTGATTCTTGCTATGTTTTAACAAAGAAACTGGTGGCATCTTGTCCCTGCCCTAGAGATCTGTGGAACTTTGAACTTAAGAGAGATTATTTAGGGTATCTAGTAGAAGAAATTCCTAAGCAGCAAAGTGTTAAAAAGGTGTCTTGAGTACAGTTAAAAGCATTTGGTTTTATGCACTCACAAAGATACAGTTTGGAATTAGAACTTAAATTAAAAAAAAAAAAAAGCAGAGCATAAAAGTTCAGAACTCTTGCAGGCTGACAATGTGATAGAAAAGAAATACCCATTTTCTGAGGAGAAATTCAAGCCATCTGCAGAAATTATCATAAGTAATGAGGAACCAAATGTTAATCACCAAGCCAATGGAAAAAATGTCTACAGGGATGCCAGAGGTCTTTATAGCAGCCTTTCCCATTACAAGCTGGGAGGCCTAGGATGAAAAAATGGTTTCTGTGAGCCAGGCCAGGGCCTTGCTGCTTTATTAGTCTCAAGACTTGGTTCTCTGCCTCCTAGCTGTGGCTACAAGAGGCCAACATAGAGCTCAGGCCATTGCTTTAGAGGGTGCAAGCCCCAAGCCTTGATGGCTTACAGGCAGCGTTGGTCTTGTGGGTACATAGAAGTCAAGAATTGAGGTTTGGGAATCTCCACCTAGATTTCAGAGGATGTACAGAAATGCCTTGATGTCCAGGCAGAAGTTTGCTGCAGGAGTGGAACGCTCACTGCTAGGTCAGTGTGGAAGGGAAATGTAGGATGGGAGCCCCCACACAGCACTGAGGGCACTGGGGCACTGCCTAGCGGAGCTGTGAGAAAGGGCAACTGTCCTCCAGACTCCAGAATGGTAGATCCACTGACAGCTAGCACCGTGTACCTGGAAAAGCTGCATAGTACTGCAGTCATAGTACTATGAAATAAAACAAAAAATTAAGCTTCTGTTTTATTTTCTTTTAGTAACACACAAATATGGTTCCCAATTCTTGGGCCAAAGTGCAGAGACTGATTCATTTATTAAGCATATGTAAGCATATATAAAAATAACCTAATTAATATCTTGTGGAATCTAAAAAAAATCTATCTAACAAGGATAAGAAACTATTTTTTAAAAGGATATTTGGTGGTTCCCATGGTCTTTCTATACAGCTGCCCAAGACCATGGGAACCCACCTCTTGCATCAGCATAACCTGGATGTGAGACATGGAGTCAAAGGGGATCATTTTGGAGCTTTAAGATTTGACTTCCTCACTGGATTTCAGACTTGTGTGGGACCTGTAACCTCTTTGTTATGGCCAATTTCTCCCATTTGAAATGCATGTATTTACCCAATGCCTGTACCCCCATTGTATCTAGGAAATAACTAACTTGCTTTTGATTTTACAGGCTCTTAAACAGAGGGACTTGCTTTGTCTCAGATGAGACTTTGGATTCCAGAATTTTGTGTTAATGCTGAAATAAGTCAAGACGTTGGGAGACTGTTGGGAAGCATAATTGGTTTTAAAATGTGAGGACATGCAATGTTGGAGGGGCTGGGGCAGAATGATATGGTTTGGCTGTGTCCCAACCCAAATCTCACTTTGAATTGTAATAATACCCAGGTGTCAAGGGCAGGGCCAGGTGGGAATAATTGAAACATAGGGGCAGTTATCCCATATTGTTCTTGTGATAGTGAATAAGTCTCATGAGAGCTGATGGTTTCATAAACAAGCGTTCCCCTGCACAAGGTCCCTTGCCTACCACCATGTAAGATATGCCTTTGTTCTTCCTTTGTCTTCTGCCATAATTGTGAGCCCTTCCCAGCCATGTGGTACTGTGAGTCCATTAAACCTCTTTCCATTATAAATTACCTAGTCTCAGTTATGTCTTTATTAACAGTGTGAGAACAGACTAATACAATAATCTTACATCTTGGATGTTATAAACACTATTATTTTGACTTCAGTAGTAAAATATCTAAACTGCAGTTTTAGAATTTAGAACACATAAATATAACACATATTATAAAACATAAAATGGGTTTGGGCAATATTAAAATATGAGTGTCACTCTGTAACTTAAAAATAGAATCTTAAGATGAATTAACTGACCGATTTTATGTCTACTCAATAGATAAACAGGTTATTCATTGATTGACACATGAGAGGACTAAATAATACATATTCACTATTCTGATAATATTTCTAGGAGACACAAAAAACTGGTAATAGAACATCAAAAATGTTCTCTGGAGAAATTAAATAGTTAAAGAACAAAAAATGCCCTAAAATTTTTGGAAATACTTCAAAAAATCGTATTTTTTACCAAATCACCATATAGTGTGGAAAATTGATGGACAAGCCCTGCTCCTGAGATCTGCTATTTTACTTCCTCTGGCATAAACATAAAATGTACTATCTGAAAATCCCCAGACATTTAAGAAAGATTTCAGAAAAACAAAAATCAAAACACATATAAGAAATAGAGATATGCTGGGCGTGGTGGCTCACGCCTGTAATCCCAGCACTTTGGGAGGCCGAGGCGGGTGGATCACGAGGTCAAGAGATCCAGACCATCCTGGTCAACATGGTGAAACCCCGTCTCTATTAAAAATATAAAAAAAAATTAGCTGGGCACGGTGGCATGTGCCTGTAATCCCAGCTACTCAGGAGGCTGAGGCAGGAGAATTGCCTGAACCCAGGTGGCAAAGGTTGCGGTGAGCCAAGATCGCGCCATTGCACTCCAGCCTGGGTAACAAGAGCGAAACTCTGTCTCAAAAAAAGAGAGAAAAAAAAAAGAAATAGAGATATTGCAAGTAGAAAGAAAAAAGATTGGGGGAAAACTCCAATTAATAACATAATTAATATCTTGTGGAATGCTAAAAAAAAAAAATCTACCTAACAAGGATAAGAAAGTATTTTTTAAAAGGATATTTAATGGAGGCAGGAAGAATTGAAAATAGGATGCTAAAATTTAAAAGTAACTTAGGGTTAGAAAGATAAATTGAGAAAACCTGCCAGAAATTTAATCAAACAATAATAACAACAACAAAACAGAAGAAAAATAAGAAAGAAAAGAAATAAAAGTGGGAAGGAGAAGGAGAGAAAGAATGGGAATAAAAGAGCAAGTTAAATTTAAATATTCCATTGTGAGAGGACCATGGGTTTACTTTGGCCAGTAAAAAGAGAAATAACCATTGCAAGCAAAGTTGTATTCACTGAAAGACCAGGCTACTCTGATATAAAAGAAGCTAATCTACGTAGCTCTATATGCTCTGTTTCATATTTTATGAAGCTGGTTGACCTTCCAGATTCCTGGTATTGCATCTGTGGATTCAACCAAGTGTGAATCAAAAATATTCAGAAAAAAATAATGTAATAAAACTTCAAAAACCAAAACCTGAATTTGCTACGCTGAGTACTATGTTGAATCTACATAAATGAAGTATGCATTTTTTTTTAATATGTACAGATGGCACACGGTGCCAATTTTATTTGTAAATATAGTACTCCAACTCGAGTTTACAAGTTACACCTTTGCCACAGCCTTGGCTAAATCTTGAACTAGTGCATCTCTATCAAAAATGTAAAAATTAGCTGGGCATGATGGCTCACATCTTTAGTCCCAGGTATTGGTAGGCTAAGGTGGGAGGCTCACTTAGCCTGGGAGATTAAGTCTGCAGTTACCTATGATCATGCCACCTGCACTCTAGCCTAGGCAACAGAGTGAGATTTTGTCTCAAAAAAAAAAAAAAAAAACTATATATGATTTATGAAAAAGTCTGATATGGTTTGGCTGTGTCCCTACCCAAAATCTCATCTTGAATCATAATCCCCATAATCCCCACATGTCAAGAGAGAGACCAGGGGGAGGTAATTAAATCATGAAGGTAGTTTCCCTTATGCTGTTCTCTTGATCTCATGAGATCTGATGGTTGTATAAGTGTTTAGTAGTTCCTCCTGAGTTCATTCTTTTTCCTGCTGCCTCGTGATAAAGATGACTTGCTTCCCTTTTGCCTTCTGCCATGATAGTAAGCTTCTTAAGGCCTCCCAAGCTATGCAGAACTATGAGTCCGCTAAACCTCTTTCTTTTATAAATTACCAGTCTCGGACAGTTCTTTATAGCAGTGTGAAAATGTGCTAATACAGTAAATTGATACCCATAGAGAGTGGGGTACTGCTTAAAAGACACCCAAAAATGTGAAAGCAACTTTGGAACTGGATAACGGGCAGAGGTTGAAACAGTTTGGAGGGCTCAGAAGACAGAAAGATATGGAAAATTTTGGAACTTCCTAGAGACTTGTTGAATGGCTTTGACCAAAATGCTGATTGTGCTATAGAAAATTAAGTCCAGACTAACGTGCTCTCAGATGGAGATAAGGAACTTGTTGAGAACTGCAATAAAGGTGATTCTTGCTATGCTTTAGCAAAAAGATTGGTGGCATTTTGCTTCTGCCCTAGAGATCTGTGGAACTTTGAATTTGAGAGAGATGATTTAGGGTATCTGGCAGAAGAAACTTCTAAGCACCAAAGGATTTGAGATTTGACCTGGGTGCTGTTAAAAGCATTTAGTTATAACATTCATAAAGAGATGGTTTGGAATTGGAACTTATGTTTTAAAAAGAAGCAGAGCACAAAAGGGTCTGGAAAATTTGCAGACCAAACATATGATAGAAAAGAAAAATCCATATTCTGGGAAGAAATTTAAGCTGACTGCAAAAATTTACATAAGTAACAAGAAGCCAAATTTTAATCACCAAGACAATGGGGGAAATGTATCCAGGGCATGTGAGAGGTCTTCACAGCAACCCCTCCCTTCACAGGTTTGGAGGCAAAGGAGGATAAAGTTGTTTCATGGGCTGGGCCCAGAACTTTGCTGTTTGTGGAGTCTCAGAACTTGGTTCCCTGTGTTCCAGCTGTGGCTAAAAGGGGCCACCATAGAGTTGAGGTTGTTGCTTCAGAGAGTACAAGCCCCAAGCCTTGGAATATTATATGTGGTGTTGAGCCTGCACAACACAGAAGTCAAGAATTGAGGTTTGGGAACCTCATCCAAGATTTCTGAAGATTAATGGAAACACCTGAATATCCAGCAAAAGTTTGCTGCAGGGGTGGAGACTTCATGGAGGGGGCAGTGTGAAAAAAAAATGTGGGGTTGGAACCCTCAACCAGAACCACCACTGGCACACTGCCTAGTGGAGATGTGAGAAGAAAGCCATTGTCCTCCAGCCCCCAGAATGGTAGATCTACCAACAGCTTGCACTGTGCACCTGGAAAAGCCACAGGCAGTCAATGCCAGCCTGTGAAAGCAACTGTGAGGAGGCTGTACTCTGCAAGGCCACAATGGTGGAGCTGCTCAAGACTGTGAAAGAATTCCTCTTACATCTGTGTGAGCTGAATATGAGACATGGAATAAAAGGAGATCATTTTGAAGCTTTAAGATTTGACTGTCCCGCTGGGTTTTGGACTTGCATGGGGTCTATAGCCCCTTTATTTTGGCTAATGGCTCCCATTTGGAAAGGGTGTATTTACCCAATGCCTGTATCACCATTGTATCTAGGGAGTAATTAACTTGCTTTTGGTTTTACAGGCTCATTGGTGGAAGAAATTTGCCTTGTCTCAGATCAGACTTTGGACTTGGACTTTTGGGTTAATGCTGAAATAAGGCTCTGGGGGACTATTGGAAAGGCATGATTGTGTTTTGAAATGTGAGTACATGAAATCTGAGAGGGGCCAGAGGTAAAATAACATGGTTTAGCTGTGTCCTCTGCCAAAACCTCATCTTGAATTGTAATCCCCATAAACCACATAATTCCCACAGGACAAGGGAGAGAACAGGTGGAGGTAATTGTATCATGGGGGCAGTTCCCTCCATACTGTTCTCATGATATTAAGTTCTCACAAAATCTGATGGTTTTATACATGTTTGGTAGTTCTTCCTGCTTTCATTTTTCTTCCTGCTACCTTGTGAAGAAGATGCCTTGCTTCCCCTTTACCTTCCACCATGATTGTAAGTTTCCTGAGGCTTCCCTAGACATGCAGAACTGTGAGTCAATTAAACCTCTTTCCTTTATAAATTACTCTGTCTCAGGAGTTCTTTATAGTAATGTGAAAATGGACTAATACTGAGTGCTTGAAGTACTTTGCAAAGGTGACTCAGCTCTAATCATAATGGGAGATAATGCACTTCTTTTGAGAGGTCCCTCTGTAACTCATATTCTATGGTTATTGCAGGTCTCAAGGTTTTTTATTTTCGTGGGTACATAGTAGGTATATATACTTATGGGGTATATGAAATGTTTTGAAGTTCTTAAGTCTTCTCCAAAAAAAATGGAATCTGAATTCTCACAAACTCTAATCCAAAATAAGCATTTCCATAGCATACCACACTAACAGATTTTGGGGTCATTTGGAGCTACTGCAGACCTGTACCAAACTATTATCTGTGAACATGAGGTTAAGCACCAAAAATGTTCCATTTTTCCAAATCTCAGAACTTCAAACAAGCATTTTTATAGGCAAGACAGATGGTAAAGTTTAACTTGATTGATTCTTGAGGACCTGACCTCCCAGATAGGGAATTAGCTTGCAGAACTTCTGATAGAATGCTGAGCGTGACTTAGAACCATCCACATGATAAAACAGCTATAATAGCAAGGTTTAGAGTCCAATACTTTGTCATACCAGGGTTATAACTGGTTTTCCCTCAGCTATGAATGCTGACTAGAGGAATAGTGCTGATAACCAAGGTTCTGACACATCTTACTGCTATGAGGATTAGTTTATATTCAGGAATGATAGCCACAAGTATAACTGTGATGGCATGGGAGCAAAGCAATTAGAATAAATGTTATAATTGATGGAATTCTAAAGATTTCTCCCCAAATTTTCCATACCCTGGTTATTTGATCAACACTAGTCTAGATTTAACTAAGGCTACCAATCAGTAGACCTTAAGATGGGAACAGCAGTCTGAATTATCTAGGTGATTCAATATAATTACACGAGACCTAAATAGCAGATGAGGCAGTCAAAAAGATGCATCAAAGATGGAGGTCAGACAAATCACTTGTCCTGAGATGCAGGGGCCCCTGTGGAGCTAAGGATGGTCCCCCAGCTGACAACCAGCAAGGAAGCGAAGCCAGGTCCTCAGTTCTACATACTCAAGGTAATGGATTATGCCAACAAACTAAAGGAGTTTGGAAGTGGATTCTTTCCAGGGCTTCCCACTAGTAAGAGCCCAATTGACCAACACCTTTCAATCTCATGTGACCCAGATCAGAGAACCCACTTGTGATTGTTAACTTTGAGTGTCAACTTCATTGTATTGAAGGATGCAAAGTATTGTTACTAGGTATGTCTGTGAGGGTGTTGTCAAAGGAGATTAACATTTGAGTGAGTGGACTGGAGAGGCAGACCCACCCTCAGTCTGGGTGAACACCATCTAATCAGCAGCCAGCATGGCTAGAATAAAGTAGGAAGAAAAAGACAGAAGAGCAGACTTGCTGAATCTTTTGGCTTTCATCTTTCTCCAGTGCTGAATGCTTTCTGCCCTTGAGCATCAGACCCCAAGTTCTTTAGCTTTTGGACTCTTGTGCTTACACCAGTGGTTTTCCAGGAGTTCTTGGGTCTTTGGCCAAAGACTGAAGGCTACATTATGGGCTTCCTTACATTTAAGGTTTTGGGACTCTCACTGATACACCAATGGCTTCCTTCCTTCTGAACTTGCAGATGGCCTATCGTGGGACTTTACCTTGTTATCATGTTAGTCAATTCACCTTAATAAATTCCCTCTCATATATGGATATATCCTATTAGTTCTCTCCCTCTAGAGAACCCTGACCAATCCACCATTCAAGCCTACCCAGACTTCTGTCACACAGAAGTGTGAGGCAACAAATTTGTGTTGTTACATGCTGCTAAATCTTGTGATTTGTTAGAGCAGCATAACAATGACAAAAAAAAAACCTAATGTAAGTGTCAACCAATTTGTATAACTTGCATGCAGGCACATAATTGCTAAATATCAGCCCCAGACTATGCCATAAAATGTTTTACCTAAAACTAGTAGCACTGCTGTCAACATAAATAGCAAATAGAGGGGCTCTCGAAAAGACAAGATGTTTATTTGAGAATACAGCATTACAATTGGAGCATGCCTGCCATAGTAAACCATGCTCATATTCAGGAAGGTAAAGAAAGACAAAGGTTTTTGACAGAAAAAATGAGTACATAATTATTTCAAAATAATTATCTTTGACTAGAAAAATCAATAAAAAGGGTAATGCCAATCTGAGGTTGCACAGGCAGTTACTGGGCAGACATTCTTGCAGAAGTACTTTTTGTGTAAGGTTGTGGTGACCTTTGTGCAAGGTTGTGGTTTTGTAGTCCTTTTTAATATCGGGCACACGTGTAAGCATGAGAACCTTCTCTTCATGGCCTTTTCAGGATTTATTTGTCAGGGGTTTCCTAATGGAGTCATTTGTGATTCCATTTTGATTCTGACACCTTTCATACTGCCAAACTAACTGCTGAAATATAGTAAGTGTTTTTCTTGCTTATTTTTTTCTGTATTCCATCTGCAAGCCTATATGGATAAAATAGATACCAGAGTCCCCATTCTCCATGTACCCTAGTTCCATTTTGTACTACTACTTGTTAGCAACAACAAAGAGGACTAATTGCCTAATAATTTTAATCCTAGGACTCTAATTCACCCCAAAAAAATTCTAGACACTCATATATTTGATGTATAAGGTTGCTCACCATACTATATGTAATAATAATGTTTAAATATATTATGATGTAATTATTAGATGAAATGATATGCAAACCTTGAAATATATTTGTGGGGATCCAATTGTCATATATAATTGGAAAGTAGGAGAGTAAATTGTATCAACAGTCTGAGGAAATTTTATTAAAAATACAAGTAGAACTGCACACACAGGAAAGACAGGAAAGAAGCATATTATGTTTGAGAGGTTATTAATATGTGGTTAGGTTTTAGGAATTTTTATATTATTTGTAAAATATGCAACAAATTACTACCTTGTAATATACAAAACTTTTGTAAAAAAGTGGCCTAGCGCCACTTTGCACACAAACATTCTAGAAATATCCAGATTTAGAAATTACTTAGTCCACTGTTTTGCTATGAAAGAATACCTGAGACTGAGTAATTTATATATTTTTTAAAAATGTTTATTTGGCCCCCTGTTCTGCAGGTTGAAAAAGAAGCATGGTACCAGCATCTGTTTCTGGTGAGGGCTTCAGGCTGCTGCCACTCATGGCAGAAGGGGAAAAGCAGTCAGTGTTTCTAGAGATCACATGGTGAGAGAAGAAGCAAGAGAGAGGAGGAAAGTGCAGAGTGTGAATTCACTCATTACTGCAAGGATGGCACAAAGCTCATTTACATAGGATCCACCCCCATGACCCAAGCACCTCCTATTAGGCTCCACCTCCAACATTGGGGATCAAATTTCAACATGAGGTTTCGGGGACAAACATCCAAACTATAGCAAGCAGCTTCAAGAAAAGCTTAGGTCTATGATATATTGCCCTAGAATCATCACCTTGATTTGGTAGTTTGCCGTTTCTGTCCTTCATGTCACAATTGCACTGGTCCCTTAAGAGCATCAACATATTCTGAATTCTGAACAGGAGTCTTCTACTAAGTCACAACAAATAAAATATTTTTTATTTTTCATCCTACTACTTCATGATTTTTGAAGACGTTAAGACAGGTAAATCATTAGGAAATTGCTATCTTAATTTCTCACTTTAAGTAACAATCTTATGCAAATGACATCTATATAGAATAGTTCATTTGTAATTTTCCTTTTCAAATTCTTCATGCTATTATTTCATTGTATTAATATTATACATATTAAAATGGTGTTTGTATATGTTATACATATTATACACATTATTATATATATTAAATATTTAGTATTATACATATTAAAATAGTGTTTGTAAGAAAGTTTTAAGTTCATTAAAAATTATGTAGATGTGCTTATAAATACATACAGACTATATCAAAACCATTTTCGTTCTTCAAATCATGTTTAACCATCTATTTTAAAGCTTAATAATCTAAGTACATATGAGCTTTCATGAATAAACATATCTTATTTTTCATTTATTTTATTCTAGAAGTATAAAGAAATGTTCATGTAAAAGCAAATTTGGTAAAATTATTTTGGAAAGCATTTTGACAAGATAGACAAAGAGTATCGAAATGTTCAAGCACTATGACCCAGAAACCCACCTGGAAATTTATCTTTAAGAAATTATTCAGAAGAAAAAAGAACAGAAAAAAATGATGGATATTTATTTCCATTTTTAAAATTTTATCACAATCATGAGCATTAAAAATCTATAACCATCTATCGTGAATTATTTGAATTTCTCAACTACATATCCCAGACTAAATTTAACCTAGTAATACTCCAGTTTGCAAAGGAATGAATTAGACACTTAATACTCAGTGAAGGAAACATTTTAATCTGCTTGCCAGACTAATAACAAATGAAAGTTACATTCCTTAAAATAACATTATATTTATCAAACTAGCTATGAAAAATTCTTATGATTATCTCTTTGCAGATAAATAAATGACTCAATCTATAAATGAAATTCCCTCTCTGGTATAAATTTGTATTATATTAGTTTGCAGATGAATTCCGTTCACCATCTGAATTTTCAAACCTGCAATAAGCGTTAGCAATGTTTCGCTGCAATGATATGCTGCACATAAGTACATGTGGTATAAGAAATATACCACAAAATAACCAGCAGTGTATAATTGCAGCAAAACATATATATTTCTTATATACCACAAAAGAAATAACTAGGAGCATATCGTTATTGGAAAATTCAATATTAAAATATTTCCATTTCTAAATTGTAGATAAAATGTTGGAAAACTATCAGTACTGAACTTGTGAAAGTAGAGCTAGCATCTAACAAACCATATGTGGTTTGCCATATGTTACTGTTTGTTTTCAATGTTGGTTCCACTGGTGACCTGGGTGTAGGTGTTACAAATAAAGAGTAAAGTGATCAGAGGACACAGCAAGCAAAGGGCAAACAAGATAGAGTGTAAGTAATTGTGATATTTATCTATAGACCTTATGTAATATGTTAACCTATATTGAACTCAGGTTAGATTTATACATGACAGATTTATAATGATTTTAAAGAGCTAAAGGCATTATTGATTCTTTATGGGTTTTTGTGATATTTTACTTTGCTTTGTTTAAATTTAGCATTCATAAAGGAGTATGAATTTGATATCCAAGCTTAGTCTCTGACTGAGTAACGAAATGTTACTCAGTATGTTAACCAAATGTTACTCAGAGGTGTGAACCCTTTTGTGATTGTTAATTATATGTGTTAAACTGACTGGGGAAAGAAATGCCCAATAGCCTGTTGAGTATTATTTCTGGGTGTGATTTGTGATACTGTGAGGTAATAAGAAATATATATTTGGTTTCCACCCCTGGATCCCAGCACAGAACTCCTAAAACTCTTGTAATTTATTGAGCAATAGGAGTGCTGGGTGGATCTTTTGCTCGAATTTTTGGTCTTTGATCCAGGTTCTTGATGCAGAGACCCTCATTAATCCCTTGAAGTTTCCTGCATAATAAGAACATCTCTTGTTCTAATGAGTAACTGTTGGTGAGCTCCCAGATAGTCTCAGGAGGGGGCTAGTTACCAAGAGAGACAATCATGTGATTAGAAGGTTGGAATTTTAAAGTCTCAACCTCTAACCTCTGGGGACACTGGGAGAGAGGCTAAAACTTGAGTAGATAAGCAATGGCCTATGATTTAATCAATTGTGCCTACATAATGAAGCCACCAAAAAAAGGACTGGGGTTGGGGTGCTTCAGGATTGCCTCATGAGTGTAGGAACCTAGATGGTAGCATACTCAGAGAGGTTCTGGGAACTCCACTCCCCTTCCCCCAGACCTCTTCATCTGTTCATCTGTATCCTTTATCATAGTCTTCATTTATGTAACAAATCAGTAACTGCCAGTATTTCCCTGAGTTCTTGAGCCATCCTAACGAATTAATCAAACCCAGGAGTGGGTCATGAGAACCTAATTTATAGCCTGCTGGTAAGAAGTATAAATGACAACCTATTCCTTGTGATTGGCATCAGAAGTGAGGGAGTATTCCTTTGGAACTGATCCCTTAACCTATAGGATCTGACTCTAAATCCAGGTAGATAGTGTAAGAATCGAATTGAATTATAGGACACCCAGTTGGTGTCCTGTTGGCTTGTGAAGAAAAAATCCATAAACATTCATTGTCAGAAAGTGAGTGCTGAGTAGTGTGTGAGAATAGAAAAAACAAATTTGTTTTTTTCTATCTCTCACAGACTGTGAGGGTGTTTCCTGAAGAGATTGCTCTTTGCATTAGTAGACTGAGTAAGGGTCTCTCTCACCAAAGTGAGTGGGCAACATTCAATCCACTGAAGGACAGACTAATCAAACAAAAAAGGCAAAGAAAAAGATGATTTTGCACTCTCTTCTTCAGCTGAGGCATCCATCTTCCCCTGCCCTCAGACATCAGCATTTATATTAATAATGTTTGTACGCATTTTGACTCTGGGACCCACGTTGCCTTCCTTGATTCTTAGGCCTTCAGGCTTGGATTGGAACGATACCACTGGCTTTTTTTTGTGTGTCTCCAGCTTGCAGATGGCAAATTATGGAGCTTCTCAGCCTCCATAGTCCCAGTAGCCAATCCCTCCCAATATATCATTTCTATCATTTGTTTGCTTCCTATTGGTCCTGATTCTCTGAATAACTCTGACAAATACACCCTATATCTGAATCTTAGGATCTTCAGTTAATAGGGTTTCAGAATGGTCTCAGAACTTTATAGTAAAGTGTCTCTTCCCTTGTTTTTGCTTGTGATACCTCCAGGAAAATTTATGTTTCCAATTAATAAATGCTGAGTTACATGGATTTGTGGTGAAGTGATTTCCCTTTTAGGTTCTCATTACATTTTATGGTTAGTGATAATGATATTTGCCTATAATTTCTTTTAAGTAAGCTTGGTTAACAGTAATTAATTTTTTTTAAATTCTAAACTTATTGTCTGTATTTCATTCCCTTCCCTTTGATTCTGCAAACCACTGAAATATAGTTTCCACCCCCACCATTTAAATAAAATTGACCTTTCTGTAATTGATAAAGGTATTTAATTGTTAGAGCCCATGGGAACTTTTAAATATTGAACTAAAAGCAAGAAGAAATCTATAAAATTATTTATTTGTTCTTCAATTTCTAGCTTTAAAAAAAAAACCTAATAACATTTGTTTCTTAAGATGGTCATTCAACAATTGTTTAAATGAGTAGAAATCTTTAGGTCCTAAATCTAACCATTTTGTTTGGTTTGGGAGGTTTGGATTTGTGGTAAGTGATAATTGTTTGCAACGTGAAGAACTGAAGCAGTCAAGTTCATCAGGTGGTGCCTGATAAAATCATAGCTGCAACTGGTTAGCCTCATAGATTCAGCCTGTGCCTCCTCCCAGAGAAAGCTGATGCAGCCGCATGATCACTCCCACCCTGCTGGCTAAAAAGAATGTTCTCTCTTTCTCTCCCCTGCCTGAAGAAAAAAATAACTACATTAGTAAAACCAGAAGCTACACTGTGAGATCCTATTTTCTTTCCATCCAGATAGCATCCGCCCAGTAGGCTTCAGATGGTGGCATAACACTGTGGGATATATCTTCCGATTATTGACTTCCTTTCCTTTATGAACTGGGAGGATGGAGAGAAGAGTCAATTAGACATTGTGTTTGACCACAAGGTATATGTGAGCACTCTTTCACCGTCATTAGGTGCAAACAAAAGGACAAGATACTATGTGAACTGTGAGACAGGACTTGACCACCACAGCTACAGTTTCTTTTATTTCCTTGCAATTTGTGACACCATTCATCACTTCCTTATATAAGTCTGTCACATCTCAGTTTCAGAAAAACCACACTGCTATCTTAGACATCTTTTTTACATTGCTATCTTACACATCTTTCATCTTGCAGGACTTGACCACCACAACTACGATTTCTTTTATTTCCTTGGAATTTGTGATACCATTCATCATGTCCTTATTTAAGTCGGTCATGTCTTAGTTTCAGTAAAATCACACTGCTGTCTTACACTGTCTAGGTCTTCCCTTTCAGTTTGCTTTAAGAAAGGTTAAAGAACCCATGGTCTTTAAACAAGGGTGTCCCAATTTCCCAAACTTGAACTTCCTCTTCATGCAATAACTTTTCAGCAGTGTCGATCTATCTAAACCATGGGTTCAATTACTGTGCATACAGCTGTTTCACTTCTAAGAGGCAGGCAAGTTTATTTTAAAAAGCTATCAGTTTTTCCAACTTTGATGTCCCATAAGCCTCTCAAGCTAAATTAATGTAACCATACTCTACCCCCAAATCTTCTTCTGCAATCCCTCATATATATGTGTACTATCGATTGCCCAAGGTGGGAACATTCTTAAGATAATCCTCTTCCTTCCTCTCCCGCAAATCTATTGAGTCATCAAGCACCACCTATTGCTTTTAAATCCCTTAGAGACCTCCCTCCTTTCATTTTTACTTAACACCACCTCACTATTTTAGTTCAGGATTAGATTATTTTGAATTTGAATTGTAACTAAAATAATCTAGCTGCTTGTTTCTCCTATCATACAAATCATTCTTCACACTGTCACTAATTTAGTCTTTCCAAAACAAGAGCCTAATAGTGTCTTTATCATACTTAAAATTATATCATTTTTCAATCTATCCTCCAAGATAAAAGCCACTGTCTTCTCCATATTATACAGCCTTAAACCAATACTCCTTCCCAATCTTTCCAGGCATTATTAGTTTGGATAGTGTTATTTGCTATAAAAAATTTTCCAACAGAAGTTATTTCTCCCTTATATGACTATCAAGCTGAGAGTTTCTGGCTAATGGACAGCTTTTATTCATGTGGAATTGCAGGGTTAATTTGTATTTGCTTGTATTTCAGCCATCCCTTAAGATCTCATCATCTTCTGCATCAAACCAATGGATGGAAAACAGCAGTGAAGGCTCACCTATTATAAATTCTTGCTTAGAAATTAAACACTTGTTTCTTCTCACATTCTAATTGACTAGGATTCAGTCATGTGGCCACACCTCTATGTAAGGAAATACAGTCCCAGGTAGACAGCCACTTGTCAGCAACAATTCTACCCATGAAAGAGAAAACAATAATTTTGATCCACAGTTAATTGTCTCTTCCGCAAAATCAGGAGTCTCTGTAAACTCCATACCTTGCTCCATCTTGCACTGCAGTCATATTTAACTGCTTGCATTCTTAAAATACACCATGGCCTTTCTTTGTTTGTGTTGCTGCCTTTTGCTTGTGGATATCTTCTACTCTTCTTTCAACACTTAGTTGATAAATCATCTTGAGAGGCTGAGGCAGGAGAATTGCTTGAACCCAGGAGGCAGAAGTTGCAGTGAGTTGAGATTGTGTCACTGCACTCCAGTCTGGGTAACAGAGTGAGATTGTCTCAAAAAAGAAAAAAAGAGATTTTGTGTTGGTAATATAATCAAAAAATTAAAATTCTTTGGTAAGGCTAGTTTCTTCCTTCGCAACGTCAGCACGGAGATGTTATTTCTGAATTAACCTCCTTATGTATTCTGTATAACCCAATTTTAAAAATGGGAAATGGATTAGACACTTCTTCAAAAATGACATAAGAATAGTCACTTCTTCAATAATGGCATAAAGATAGCCAACACGTATGTGAAAAAGTGCCCAACATCACTATTCATCAGAAAAATGCAAATCAAAATTACTACGAAATACTATGTCACACCTGTTGGGACTGCTATAATCAAAAAGACAAGAGATAACAAGTGTTTGCAAGGGTATAGAGAAAAGAGAATCCCTGTGCACTGTTGGTGGGAATGTAGACTGGTGCAGCCATTATGAAAAACACTATGGAGGTTCCTACAGAAATTAAAAATAGAACTACCATATGACCCAGAAATCCCTCTTCTGTGTATTTAACAAAAGAAAACGGAATCACCATCTCCTGAAGATAGTTGCACTCCCATGTTCATTGCAACATTATTTAGAATAAGCAAGATATGGAAACAATCTAGGTGTCCATCAATGGACAAAGGTATAAAGAAAGATACATATACTCCATTGTATGTGTATACATACACAGAGACACACACAAAATGGAATCTTACTCAGCCTTATAAAAGAAGGAAATCCTGCCAGGTGCTATCACACTGATGGACCTGGAGGACATTATGCTAAATGAAATAAGCCAGATACAGAAAGAAAAATTTTGCATGATCTCACTTATAGCTGAAATTAAGAAAAGAAAAGGTCAAATATATTTAATAGTGGTTTATAGCAGGGGTCTCCAAGCCCCAGGCCACAGACCTGCACATGGGAGGGATCTAGGTGCATGCTCCTTATGAGAATCTAATGCCTGATGATCTGAGATGGAGCTGAGGCAGTGATGCTAGTGCTAGGCAGCAGCTGCAAATACAGATTAACATTAGCAGAGAGTTTTGACTGCACAGAAACCGTAATAAATACATTGCTTATAGACTCACATCAAAACCCTACCAGTGAGGGGCAAGTGGCAAGTGATAAGTGACAATTAAGATGCATCTGGTGTCAGGCTTTACAGTGGAAAATTGATGTACTTCAATTGTATAACTGCACCTGGTGGCAGGCTTTAAGTCAGAATCCAACACTTATTTTAGTCTGTGCATGCCCCAGCCATTATTTTACAGCTTTCATCTGCATCTCTTTCCCACGCTGTGCACTTGTCTTAGTCATGGTTTTGCTAAGGGCACAAGCTAACCCTAGCCAAAATGAGTGAAAAACAAACATCACTGGACAGCTTCTTTGAAAATGGAGAAAGACCCAATGATGAGACAGCAGAAGACTCTAAGACTGCAGAACAAAAGAAAGCTGCAGTTAAAGGAAAATACCCAGAGTCCTACTTAAATTACAGGTTTATTACAACAGGTGGTTCCCATTCTCCAAGCCTGCTTTGTATAATACATGGTGACTGGCTATCCAATGATGCTATGAAATCTCCAAAACAGTTTTGTCTCATGGAGACGAAGCGCCCTGCATTAAAAAACAAGCCTTTGGAGTTTTTTGTGGGGAAAAAAAAAAAAAAAACATGAAAACATGAACACAAAGAACACATAGAAGCAATTATTGAAGGCCACCACATCACCAAATATATATTCACTGAGCACATCATTCTTAGTAGCTAACCGCATTGCTAAAGGTAAGACGCCCTTTACTATTGGTGAAAATTGATCCTGCCTGCTGCTAGGGACATTTGTTGTGAATTTTTAGGAGAGGCTGCAGTTCAAAAGATGGCACATACTCCTTTTTCGGCTAGCACCATAACTAGACAAATTGATGAAATAGCAGACAATATCGAGGCACAATTGTTAGAGAGGATTAATGAGTCACTGTGGTACGTAAACCAGGTTGATGAGGCTACCAAAGTTGACAACAAAGCAACAATGCTTTTCGTGTGTATGATTTATTTTTCAGGAAGTATGTGCACAAGGATGTGTTATGTGAGCTTTTGTTGCCAATCAAAACCACAGCTGCAGAACTATTTAACTCTTTAAATGACTACAGATCAGGAAAAGTGAATTGGTCAATATGTGCAGGTATATGCATGGAAGGAGCGGCTGCCATGACTGGAGGGCTTTCTGGTTTCACTACTCTGGTCAAAGAGACAAGAATGTGAGTACGCACTATGTCAACCGTAGAAAAATGCTGGCTAGCTGAAAAATCTCACCTGAACTTGACAATATTTTGCAGGATGTGACAAAAATTATCAACCACATGAAAGTACATTATCTTAACTCACATCTGTTTGTGCAGCTCTGTGAGGAGATGGGCGCAGAGCACAAATGTCTTCTCTTATACACAGAAGTGAAGCAGCATTCTAAAGGTAGGTCACTGGCCAGAATTTTTGAATTATGAGAGCTGCTCCAGAGATTTCTTTTAGAAAAATGGTCACCACTGGCGACACATTTCAGTGACACAGAATGGGTTGCAAAACTTGCTTACTTTTGTGGCATATTCAACTGCTCTATACACTCAACCTGCCACTTCAGGGGAGAAGGACAACTGCGTTCAAGTCAGCAGATAAAGTGGCTGCATCGAAAGCCAAACTGAAATTACGGAGGCAAGGAGTGAAACATTGGGATTTTTGACATGTTTCAAACATTAGCAGAGATTTTGAAAGAGACTGAGCCAGGGACTTCTTTCTCTCATCTGGTGCATGATCACCTATCTCAGCTTTCAAAAGAGTTTAAGCATTAGGTCCCAACCACAAA
Source organism: Aotus nancymaae (assembly GCF_030222135.1). Lineage (NCBI taxonomy): Eukaryota > Metazoa > Chordata > Mammalia > Primates > Aotidae > Aotus > Aotus nancymaae. Next base: position 40,346,984 of record NW_026988431.1, on the reverse strand, counting down.
AGAACCCTGAACTGGGAATGAATGTCTCCATGACCCATTCGTGAATAAACCAGGTGAATCGACTTTGTCCCCACTAGAAGAGTATCAATTGCTTGAGATCACAAATGATGGTGGCCTTAAAACTATGTTTGAGGCCGGGCGCGGTGTCTCACGCCTGTAATCCCAGCACTATGGGAGGCTGAGGCGGGCGGATCACGAGATCAAGAGATCTAGACCAGCCTGGCCACCATGGTGAAACCCCGTCTCTACTAAAACTACAAAAAATTAGCTGGGAGTGGTGACGGGTGCCTGTAGTCCCAGCTAAGTCCCAACTGTAGTCCCAGTTCAAGAATTGCTTGAACCTGGGAGGCAGAGGTTGCAGTGAACCGAGATCGCGCCACTGCACTCCAGCCTGGGCGACAGAGCGAGACTCCGTCTCAAAAAAAAAAAAAAAGGATTTTGAGACAGCTTCAAATCTCTACGTTCTGGATTAAAGTCAAGGCGGAATATCCTGAGATTGCCACAAAAGCACTGAAGAGCCTGCTTCCATTTTCAACATCCTATCTTCGTGAAGCAGGATTTTCTGCAGCGACAACCACCAAAACAAGATTACAGAGTAGACTGGACAGAAGCAACACACTTACGGTGTCACTGTCTCTTCTCATTCCCAGATGGAACCCTCTAGTTGCAGGAAAACAAGGTCAGGGCTCCCATTGAGTCTACATTATGGTGAGTTGTATAATTATTTCATTATTTTTTATTACAATGTAATAATAATAGAAATAAAGTACACAATACATGTAATGTGCTTGAATCATCCTGAAACCTTCCACCAACCAACCCTGGTCCATAGAAAAATTCTTTTCCATGAAACTGGTCCCTGGTGTCAAAAAGGTTGGGTACCATTGGTTTATCCAGGGTCATCCAGGTTGGAGTGGGGTCAGGAGAAATGGAGAAATTTAGGTCAAAAAATACAAAGTTACAAACATGTAGGATGAACAAATGGAAAGACCTAATGTACAACATGAGGACTATAGTTAACGATAGTGGTATTCAGGATTTATGATAAATGAGTAGATTATAGCTGCTCTTGCCCCACGGGCGGCAATGTGTAATTACAGGAGTTGATGGATATGTCATACATATAATTTAAATACACACAATAAAAACTAGTTTAAAAAGGATCTAGGCATAATATTTATTTTAAAAAATAAAGGGAGCTTTTGAAACATTCAAATAACTGCTTAAAAACAGATTTAAAAAAATATAACAAAATTTAATAGAAGGAAAGAAAGAAAGAGAAAGGCAGCAAGAAAGAAAAGGCACCATAAAGAAAAACAATCTTGACCCCTCCTCATTCGTCGTCTAAACGGCCTCTGCTCCCTCGCCTTGAAAAGCCACGGGCTTCCGAAGGATAGAGGTCAAAGCCAGAGTGATGATTTTGAGTTCCAGCTGGCGTCGAGGTGTCAGTTCATCTGTGCCCTTAACCACAGGAAAAACGTTTCTGGAGCCTCTCCGAGGAGCACGGAAGCGAGTCGGGGGTAGAGGAGGCGGGCCACACACTAGGTGGTGGCTGCAGTCCCTCCTCCAGCTCCTCCTCCTCCAGCAGCCCCGCGGGACCTGGGCGCCAGCGCAGGGACCAGGGAAATGAAGCCGCGCTGTGTACATAAGATCCAGGAAACGAAACCGGGAGCCGCGGCTGTTGGCGCGAAGGTTACTGCCAGACTCGCTTCCTGCTGACTTTGGAGCAGTTTGCGTAGCAGCTGTGCCCGGCAGTCTGGAGGCGCGGGAGAGGAAGCCACCGCCTGGACCCTGCTCTCTGGACCTTAGCTCGCTCGGGAGCGGAAACAGCGGCAGCCACAGGTGCGCGGGCGGCTTTTTCTGCTGCCTCCCGGGGACGCGGGCGCGGGAACTGCGCGGAGCCTGTTCTGGTCCCAGGGCCAGGGTCAGGTATGGAGGGCAACTTACGGAGAACCGGCGCCACGGCCCGTCGGTAGTGTTTGCTGCTCTGGGGGGTTGAGGATGTGGGGTGAAGGTTGGGGCCAGAAATGCAAGAAGCCTCTGAAAGGGACCCTGGAAGTGGAGCAGGTACTCGGCCAGAGGCCCGAGGCCACCCAGCGGCACCCTGGCTCACCCCAGAACCGTTCCAATGACCAGGGGTGTCCTGCCTGAAAACACCTCGCGGGGCTCAGCTTCCCCGTAGTTACACTGCTTTACAGGCAGAGAGCAGCCCTTAATCCTGGGCTAAGGCTGGGCTCAGGAGCATGTGCCAGCATAGTGGGGCTATTAGAGGGCACGGTTAATACAGCCTGCAAGCTGTCATTTATCAATAAGTATTCACTGAAGTCTGCCTGGAGCCCACACCTATGCTAGGCCCTCTACAATACCAGCTTGGAAAAGATGGCGGCGGTATATGGCCCAGTTTCTAAGACCATTGGCTTTAGTCAGGCTGCCCGACTTTAAATTCGGCCTCTACTACTTCACATCTGTGGACTGTCAGCCACTTTCTCATTTATGTTCTTTCCATTGTCTCCTCTCTGAAATTGTGTAACTATTTAAAAAGGTACACAGTATTACATGTTAGTTCTTTCCATTGTCTCATTTCTGAAACTGTGTAACTGTTTAAAAAGCTACAGAGTATTACATGTGTTAATGTAAAGTTCTTAGAGCAGTGCCTGGCACTACAGAAAGTACTCAGTGAAAGTTAGCTTTTATTATTTTAAATATTTGACAAAGTCCCTGCTTCTCCAAGCTGCCTCTCTGGTTCCCATGTGGTTTCATTCATGCACTGTTATTCCTGAAAGTCTTGGCATGGCCACTTCCCAGTTCCAGGTACAGGCAGCTCCCAGTTCCAGGAACAGAGGCAGTCGTTGTTTCTTCTGGTTTATCACATTGAGATACATAGTTACTACAAATAACACTTAAAAGTGTTAGGCAGTTTGGGGGCTCCTTTCTTGAGCTTTTCCTAAGAACAAACCTTTCTCTTAATGTCACCCTGTTTACAATAGTACAGCTTTGAACAATGAGAAAATGCAGGGAAATGAAAAATACAAATAAAGGGAAATGAGTGGATTTCTGCAGTTGGATAGAAAAGTGGCATGTAAAAGAACTGGTTTACAGATCAAACTGCCTTTAGATCTGTAAAGGAGCTTAGAGTACAGGTGGAGAGACATGAATTGTGTGTTAGCAGACCCTTGTGTACCTCTCCATCCTCATCTCTAAGAATCTTTCCCTCTTCTGCTCCGTAATCTCACTGGTCTTCCTTTCCTTGAATGAGGCAAGTTCTTCCAGCTCAGGAATTCTACCTATGAAGTTCCCTCTATCTATAATGCCCTCCAACACCCCACCCACATACCTCAATAGACTAGTTAATTTGAGATTTCCTTCAGCTCCCAGTCTGACTTTTATTAAACCCCTACCACCGTCGAAGTTAGTGGTAACTTAAAAGCCATAACCCTTTCTTACAGCAACATTATTGTTATCTATAGCACTTAGAGTATTTTTAATAATATATTTATAATTGTCTGTCTCCCCTAGTGTCAAGATATTGTGCTCTAGTGCCTGGTATAGTGCCTTGCATGCTCTCTGCCTTCAATTAATTCCTTAAAAACCATACAAGCTTTATATTTAGTGAATATTTATATAGGAAGTATTTTTATATGTATATATGTGTATCTGTATATACACATTCAATAGCACTACCCTGAATAGTGCTAAATTAAAAAGCCAAAACAACTTTTAATCAGAATAGTTGCACTCTTCAATTTTCCATATGTTTTTAAATAAGTGATTAGAAAAAAAACGATGTCTCCATATATTGTCTGCTGCTATAACAGAATACCTGAGATTTGGTAATTCATAAAGGACAGAAATGTGTTTCTTACAGTTCTGGACGCTAGGAAGTCCAACATAATCATGTGTTGCTTAAAGACAAGAATATGTTCTCAGAAATGCATCATGAGGCAATTTTGTGGTGGTGAGAACATCATAGAGTTTACTTACACAATCCTGGATAGTACAGCCTACTATTTAGACTGGAGTGGCGGGGTGGGAGGTATTGAGGAGAGTCAGATTGAGAGCTGAAGGAAGTCCAAATAAACTTGTCTATGGACGTGTGGATGAGTGGGGTGGTGTAGGGCATTATAGACAGAGGGAACTTCACAGGTAGAAGTCCTGGGCTGGAGGGAACTTGGCTCATTCAAGAAAAGGAATGACCAGTGAGATTGCAGATAGCCTACTAGACCTTGACACTGTGGAATAAAGTATTGCTACTGGCTAGAAACCTGTATAGCATGTTACTGTACTGAATACTGTAGGCAAGTATAATACAATGTTAAGTATTTATGTATCTAAACATATTGAAACATAGAAATGGTACAGTAAAAATATGGTATATAATCTTATGGGACCCCCATCATATATGTGATCTGTTGTTGTGGTGCATGACTGTATCAAAGTGCCAGCATCTTGTGAAGGTCCACTTTCCATGGTGGAAAGTGGAAGGGCAAGACAGCAGGAGAGCAAGGAGCTTGATTTCATTACAGGCCTACTCTGGCAATAACTAACCCACTCCCAAGATAACATTAATCTATTCATGAAGGTAGAGTGTTTATAACCTAATCATATTTTATTAGGCCACACTTCCCAACACTGTTGCATTGGAAATTAAGTTTCCAACACATGAACTTTGGTCACACATTCTAACCATAGCACCTGGCCTAGTTAAAGCTAAGTGGCACGAAAGTAAATTGAACTTCAAGCCTTTTGTATCTTACATAAGAAAGATACCTTAAGAGAGTCTTTTAACAAATTTCACTGAAGGTTGTCAGTTTTCCTTTTTTCAGTGAATCAGAGACATTGGTGCAAAGAATATGAATTCTTAATAATTTAATTCAGCTAGTTAGTGAGCTGTATCACATTAAAATCAGTTTTACTTCTATGGGTTTATTTTCATCATTTATTAGGAGGAAAGGAAAGAAACAACTCAAATTTGTGAGGGAGCTCTGGGTTGTCAGGAAAGGCTTTTCAGAGAATAAAGCAATCAAATGAGAATAACTGATTTAGTATTTGTTTCCTTTGTCTCTTTGGTTTACTTTTTAGTTTTGTAGAACACTTGATCACTATCATCTCACTTGGTTTTAGTTGACATATCATCTACATTTTTATTCAAGGTTTAATATAAAATGCTATAAAAGGCTATCCCAAATTGGTTTTAAGCATATATATTTTGTTTAAGCATAAAATACACAAGAGGATCTTTATGGGAAGACTCCTTGTTACAAGGTACTTTGCATTTATAATCAGCCTCGGTCACCTCACTGCATTCCCATATCTTACAGGTATGATGTGCTGGGTACTCAAAGCCTCACCACCTGCTTGCCCCACACATTTGTGTAAATGTATAATTTTTTTCTATACTTAAGTTTTACCAAAACCACAGTTCAACAGATGAATATTTTTCCTTCTTAGATGTCAGTGAAACATTTTCAAACGTATCAAATTTACCTACAAACATTGCCCAAATGACATGGAAATTATTTAATTTGTGACTTACCTCTGTAATGTTCCCCTGGCCTACTCAAAATTCCTGCCTTCCCTCTAGTCTAGTATCTTGTTCTCACTTTTTGGGAGGAAGTTGGGGACCTAGAATTCTTGTGATTGTTTTCAGAGCAGTAGAATTTAGGTAAAATAATTCAAAACATATATCCCTATCTTGGGGCTTGAAGAGAATGTGAAACTTGTTATCCTGTATTTAGAGGGAACAAGCAGGGGAGGTTGTTCTTAGGCAATTAACAAGTAAATTTAAATAAATAACCCGTATCTAGTGTGAGTAACCAAATTTTAGTTTTAGGAACTTTCAAAATTAAGTCTGCTTCCCCTTTCAGTTCCAGATTTTACATTAATACTTTTTGAAAGCAGTAAGATAAAAATGTTGTGACCTCAAGAGATGGGTCAAAAGAGTTTCACTGTAATGTGAATTGTGAAGGCAGAACTGGAAATCCCGTGTGCTGTTTCTTCCTCTTCCTGGTAGTAGAGGTTTACAGTTATAAAGAAGTCCAGAGAAGCAATGGGGACTTATGATTTCTGGTAGAAAAATTTTAACAGAAGTGTACTTATATGCAAATAATATATGATGCCTCTGTTTCCTCCAAAGTCTTATTTAACAGAGTTAGAAAAATCAGATTATATTTGAAGTTCTTTGTTCATCCTGGAGTAATTGTTATTCCAATGGTACAGTATACATCATAACCTTAGTACATTTTTTTGGTACACCATAAAGATGATTTTCTCTTTCTCTGAAGTATTTATGAAATTAAAAACAAAATAAGTGTGGTAGAAGCCATTATTTATGAGTTATGCTAAATTAATTAACTCATTAATTAATTCATTCAGGGCACAACCAGTTATTCCCCAAACTGAGTGACATACATCTTGGAATAGACTCATTAAGCTTGAGAAACCCCAAGGGATCATTTTAACAGCAAAGAGGAATGTAGGCATCCACATAGTGGATGACTTTAGCGACCTGGCACACAGTGCTTTATCTACTGGGCACATGGAGAGATACAAGGAACACTTAACATTTTGCACCTGAGCTTATTACATGCCATTGTCAATGCTTGAGATATTAGGTAAATGCCAAAATTCTAAAACGTATAGTAAAGCAAAGACTCAGATTTTATTCTGCAGTAGTTTTGCCAGTAGGTTCTCATCCTCACTAGTTTATCTTTTAGGATGAAAAATAATGTAATCAAGTGGGAAAAAAAGAGCAAATATGAACAAATTGCCATTGTTTTAGAATCAGATTTTTTCCCTTTCCTGGATTTCTGTGGTTGGTACTCATTTGGCAAGGACTTGAAACTCATGATACTCCTTGCTTAAGATCCTCCACCTATTCTTAATAGCTGGGTCCCTAACCCCTGGATCACCAACCAGTACCAGTCTGTGACCTGTTAGGAATTGGGCTTGCACAGCAGGAGGGGAGCAGCAGGTGAATGAGCGAAGTTTCATCTATATTGACAGCTGTTCCCTATCGCTCACATTACTGCCTGAGCTCCACCTCCTGTCAGATCAGCAGCAGCATTAGATTCTCATAAAAGCAAGGACCCTATTGTGAATTGCATGTGTGAGGGATCTACATTGTGCACTCCTTATGAGAATCTAATGCCTGATGATCAGTCACTGTCTCCCATCACCCCCAGATGGGATCATCTAGTTGCAGGAAAACAAGCTCAGGCCTCCTACTGATTCTACCTTATAATGAATCATATAATTATTTTGTTATATATTACAATGTAATAATAATAGAAATAAAGTGCACAATAAATGTAATGAGCTTGAATCATCCCAAAACCATCCCTTGCTCCACTGGTCAATGGAAAAATTGTCTTCCATGAAACCAGTCCCTGGTGCCAAAAAGATTGGGGACCACTCCTTACCAGGATACATAGCATTGGTTAATGAATTCTTTATCTTTGCAGAACATCCTTTATTTCTAGCTTGCATGGGACTTGAAAGCCTAAAACAAGTAAATGCTAAGAAAAAAAATTGTAAAATTATGACAAAAATATTTTCTGTCTCAGATGTATAGATTTGCAATCCAGAAACTATGATTTTTTTCCAATTCAGTAGTCTGTTTGAAAAAAAAAAGAGAGAGAGAGAGAGAGAGAGATAAAAACTTGCCTACGTTTTTTCTCTTACATTTTATTTAGGATTTGTCCTTAGACATTATTTAGTGCTTTCCTGACATTGTAGGCAAGGTGAGAATAACTGAAACACTAGTTTCTTAAAAGTTCTGTTAAAATTGGTTAAAGGCCATAGAATGTTTTTATTTTTTTAAGCTAAACATGTTATAGAGTGGGATCCTATAAGAAGCAAGGGGCAGGTAAAGACTTTAGAGATGTGTAGTCCAGTGTGTTAATTAAAGAATACTACTTATTTCTAATCTGGAATGTATTAGTATTTTCTGATATATCTGTTAAAGTACTCAGCATATTTTTAGAAAATTGGCATTTTAAAGTATAGTCTTTGATGGTAGAAATTTGAGGTTGACAAAAATCATGTCCTCTTTTATGTATGAATTTAGTCTCCTTTATACAGTTCTTCATATGGAATCTAAAACACATATGTAGTCTTGAAAACTTTTAGTCTATTTTGGTTCCATGTGTTTATTAGCTTGTTCACCTTATAGATTAATTGCGGAAAAGTATAAACTTTAATATTTCTAACTTTGTGGCTTGATGAGGTCCACAGAATTCATTTCTGACCTGTTAATGCAAACTGGGGTTCCTATTGTCCTAAGAAAATCTGGGAAGTTAAATTAGTAACACAAACACACCTTTTGATTTATTTCAGAACCATATAAACCTATCTTGAATTTTTCAACCAATTTGGTGCTTACAGTTGGCAACAATAAAAACAAAAAACAAAAAATAAAACACATTTATTTTGAAACACAGTCTTGCTCTGTCACCCAGCCTGGAATGCAATGATGTCATCATACCTCACTGTTGCCTCAATTTCCCAGGGTCAACCATTCCTCCCACCTCAGCCTTCCAAGTAGTTGGGACTATAGGCACACGCCACCATGCTTGGCTATTTTTTTTTTCTTTCTTTTTTTTTTTTTTAAGTAGAGACAAGGTCTCTCCATGTTGCCCAGGCTGGTCTCAAACTTCTGAACTCAAGTGATCCTCCTGCCTCAGCTTCCCAAAATACTGGCATTAGAGGAATGAGCCACCACCCCTGGCTCCCTCCTTGCTGTTTCAACTAAAATCTAGAGTTCCAGAGAAGAATCTGCCTCCCTCCTGAAACAGCAAGGAGGGAGGCAGATTCTTCTCTGGAACTCTAGATTTTAGTTGAGCATATAGAGGGATCAGTTGACTTATTAACCACTTAGGATTGCACAGTAGGAGAAGTTGGTTAAAGAATAGCCAGCACAGGAGTGGGCCTGGGAAGGGGAAAGTTTGTGTAAGTGTTTGTGGGTCCAAGATAAAACAATTGGGTAACAGAGTTTTGCCTGATGCCTTGTCATTAAGAGATGAAGGGCATCGGGATTTACAGGAGATGGAAAAAGTAGTGAATGGATAGTAGTGGGAAAGACTGGGATTGAATAAAAGCACTGGAAGGCAAAAGTATTGAATAGAATGTTTGCTGCTTATTATGTTGCTGTATAAATACCGAGTACAAAGTTTCACTTTGGTGGTCAAGATGCTATGGCTGTGACAACTCCTGAGAGTGGGTTCTCTGAGAAAAAAAAAAAAAAAAGTCTCTGAATGCATAGAGTAGTGTCAGGCCTTCTGAAATTTGCAAAAAACACTTCCACAAGACCTACACTTCCCAAGATAACTGCAGTAGTGTGAACTGATACCTAACATTTTTCGCTCTCCTGCTGGAACATTCCTGGGGCCCAAGTCCAGAGGCTGGGAACTGACCACTCACTTCCTTTAGACAGTGCAAGTTGTGAAGGCTGATGTTTTTAGCTTGGTTACTATTTGAAGTCTTAGCTCATAGTGTATCTTTACAGCTTTTTGCCTCACTGGACCCTCATCTCAAAAGGCTTTAGAATGTGTTCACCATCATGAGCTGAGCAACAATTTCTAAATTCCTACCCAGAAACACAGCAAGGGGAATGCAGTTAAGCACAAAGCCCTTAAATGACCAGGTAAGGCTGGGCTGGATGAATAGAGAGGAATATCCCATGAGTGTGACTGGGTAGTTTTAAAGTATCCTGTTTCAACTGTTATATTCGACTCGTAAACTTATAGACAGTGTATTAATGTCAGATCTTCTTTTACAGAACTGTTTAAATCATGGACAAACAACGTAAGTAATTTACTTAAGTGTTTACTTTCCTCCCTATAATGCTAATCTGTTAGTAATTTGTTATTTGTCATAATGTTTCATTCAGTGTCTGAAAGTATATAATTTGCTTTCTGTTGTTTATACTCCAGAATACAATGTCTAACTCAGTATTTTGACTATAGAGAAGATGTGCAAAAATATCACTACCATTAGGTTCTTCAATAAAAATAAAAAGCCTTGGCCAGGGTTGGTGGCTCACACCTGTAATCCCAGCCAGCACTTTGGGAGGCCGAGGCAGGCAAATCACAAGGTCAGGAGTTCAAGACCAGCCTGGCCAACATGGTGAAACCCGGTCTGTACTAAAAATACAAAAAATTAGCTGGGCATCGTGGTGGATGCCTATAATCCCAGCTACTCGGGAGGCTGAGGTAGGAGAATTGCTTGAACCTGGGAGATGAAGGTGGCAGTGAGCCAAGATGGTGCCACCACACTCCAGCCCAGTGACAGTGTGAGACTCCGTCTCAAAAAAAAATAAATACAAAATAAGAAAACCTTTTGGAGAGCTAAGGAATTTTAGATTTATTGGGAAATATGTTCTATAACATATAGTATATTCAAGCCAGAACAATATTCTCTTTTCTCTGTGTATTTTATATGTATAAAGATTATTTAAATCATACTAATTAACAGATAATAAGATTTCAGTTCATTGTAATAAACTCTCAGATACATATTTCAACGTATATTTCATCACATACATGTGTGTAGGTTTAAATAAATAATAATTATTATGTTCTGGCTTTTTTTCTCTCAAGAAAATTCTAAGTAAGATGTATATTTATCAAGCAAGTAATAAAAGACTTTGTCTTATTAAGATATGAAGGTTCTGAAGAGGGACACCATTATATAAGGAAATTGTTCAAAATTCCCACTACATAGGAAAAATTAAATTCAAAAATTAAATCCTGTTTTTCTGAAGTGCTTTTCTTTATTCTCTCTTTTATCTTTGTTGAGGTAACAAAATGATTTATCTGTCACTATAGTGTCAGTCTTTATTAGATATATTAAATAATCTCTAGGACTAGGCCCCTTGCTTTTCCCATGTGAACTTTTAAAATTTTCTTTTTACTTACAAAACTCAAAGCTTTTTAAATGTAAATTTATATAGAATTACACTGTTTTATTTGCCACAAGCTTTAAGTTGATTCCACTCAATTTAGAAAAATTTATCTGGTCATGGTCATAGTCACCTTTTAATGCTTCAGTTTTGTATATATAACTGTAGGCATGTATGCATACATTTGCATAAATAGAAATAAAATGTGTACATGTGTATGAATTAATGTGTATATATGTATATATACATACAGGTAGACATTAAAAATAAAATATCTTTAAGACAATGTGATAGACTTGTATTTTTTATAAGCTATTTAAAGTTGCATTTAATGCAAAAATCAAACCATAATTAACATGCTCTTTGTTCTACTTGAACACCTCTGCCCATTCACTTATTCTCCTTGTATAAATTCCCCCTGGAATTCCTGAAATCAGAATCATTGCTTTGGCACCAAAAGTCCGGAGATTATGAGCTCATGATTTCTTGAATCTGTCTGCTCCTGGATATGTGTATGTGTGTGTGTTCTATGTTCTAGAACTCAAACAATGTTGCTTATTAAGAGGTATCACAATGTGATGTACCTGTCAAGGGTAGATCTTTACTTCAGGCTTGCAAAGTGTTTTCTTGAAATCTATTCTGAGTTTGATGCTACTGTTTTCAACTCAAGTTCGGAGTAGGGGCTGCAGGCAAGGCCTTATTAACTAGAGAACTAGGGAGTGAGATCAGTCATTTAACGCTGAGAAATAGAAGAGAATGCTTGGGATAGAATGATGAGGAATTTCAGAGATGTGTGACAACTCAGAAATCACAGGGTATGCTGCAATGTTTGTCCAGGGAAAAAGTCCTCATTTGAGTAAGAGAGGGGTTTCTCTTTTTTTGAGATGGAGTCTCTCTTTGTTGCCCAGGCTGGAGTGCAGTGGGATTGCAGTGGCACAATCTCGGCTCACCACAACCTCCACTTCCTGGGTTGAAGTGATTCTCCTGCCTTAGCCTCCCAGGTAGCAGAGACTACAGGCATGTGCCACCATGCCGGGGGCTAATTTTTGTATTTTTAGTAGAGACAGGGTTTCACTATGTTGGCCAAGCTGGTCTTGAATGAGTAGGAGAGGCTTTTTTTTTGCTTGAATTTACACAATCACCATTGACTGCATTCTGCTGAAGTCATGATGAAGCCAATTATGAAGGAAAAAGGCCGGAGCAGGGGGTGGTGGGGGACACAATCCAATCCTCCTGATAAAACCATGTGATTAACAAGCCGAGTGGTCTTTGAAAGTTCATAATAGACACACATACAAAAAAAAATGTGTTACAGTGGAAGTTTGACCTATATATTCTTCTATATTGATGCCAGATCTCCATGATTCAAAGACAAAAGATTTTGAATTTACAGTTAGTAATTCATAAAAAAATAGATAAGGAGGTAAGTGTAGTGTCTACTACACCTTAAGCTATATGAAAGCAGAGCCATTGTAGCCCCAAAGCCTAATTCAAGGGTGACACAGGAGATGCTCAGTAGATATTTAGAGACTGGCTGGGTAGGTAAGTCAATGAATAGATAGACATGAATCTTAATAATTAGGAGATTAAACCATTTGTGCATATATTAAGGTTACTCAAGCCTTATTAGCAAATAACAATGTTGAATATGTTAGTGTAGTGTAATTAAACATTATGGCTTTTCTGGGTCAAAACCAGTTATATTTGGGGAATTTCATATGGCTCAACTTTATTGGAGTAAGCATAAAATATATCATTAAATACTGAAGTATATTCATTATTTTAAATATTTAAAATAATCATTCTTATAGCAGTGATGATAGATACCTTTAAAATCATCCATAATTCTACCATCCTCACATCCCATCAATTTCATTTATCTCTTTCTTCATAGTCTATATGTAATTTTAAAGCTGTCTTTATTCTAATACCAACAAAACATGGAAGTGAACATTAATCAGACATGTTTCAAAAACTAGTAATTCAGTGCCAGTAACTTAGCTGACTCATTTTACCTAAAAAAAAGAATTTATCTTAAGCAAATTTGCTAATTGCAAATTAGCTCTGATAACAGGCACAGCTTATGTTAAGTGAAAATTTTACTTTCCCTATTTCAATACAGCATAAGACCACACAAGTGAAAATTATCTAAGTATAATACATTGTTTCTTTCTATCATGTATTTTATTTAATCAGACATATATTTACCTCTCCTTAAATTGCAGACACACAGATGAATGATTCTCACCCACAAACAAACATGCCAGTTGGGTATCCGCCTCAGTATCCACCAACAGCATTCCAAGGTAAAGTAGCTGATTAAAGAAGAAAACATAAAAGTAGTCAATTAATATTCCAGAGAGAGAGAAAATTGTGCATGTGTTTTTATTTTAGTCTTTTTATAAAAATTATATTGATGAAATTTTGGTAGTCTCACTGTTCTTGATTATTTTTATTTGCCTATACATTTTCCTTAGAAGTAATTTTTACTTATAGAGGACAGTAAAGGTATAAAGAAAGCTAGTAAAAACAGTATTATGTTTACATTTAGCAAATGAAATACAAGATTGTACATCTCAAACTACAAATGTTAAGTTAAATATTTTATTGATTCTCCATCTGGTCGAAAATTATGATAATTTAATCACATTTAGGAAATTTATTCCTGATAAATTGAGTCATGTAGTAGCTTGGAAAATGTTCAGTGAGAGTCATATCAAAATAGTAAGACTGCTTAAAAGGTCTTAAAAGAAATTCAGTTACCTGGGAATAATTAGCATTTTAATTTTACAATATATATGAAAGCTTTATTTTTGTATATATGCTGATTCATCCTTGTATTTCTAAGAAAAGTAATTGTATCATTTCACTACATACATAATTGAGTACATTTTTTCTTTTTAACCAATGCTTGAAAGAATTCAGAGATTTTCATTTAGGCAAATGCAGTTATCAAAACTACTAGAACTTCAAAAATAGCAAAGTCCATGGCATGGCCAGATTTATAAGTAGGCAGGCTACCCACATCTTGAAAGAGCATCTTGGGAATTTAGGATCAAAGGGAATGTGGTTTGGATAGCAGGGTGTACCCATTGTGTTTTCTTCTCTCAGTAAACAAATGTGCTAAGGAGCTGAATGTCATGTTTAACTGCCTAGCAAGAAACCTCCCTGTGGGTCCCAGATTTCAACCAGCTGTTTGCAACTAAAAGAATATGTGCTAGATAAGCTCAAAGACTCTAAGGTGGTGGCTCACAACCATGGCTGCGCTGAAGTTTCACCCAGAAGCACTTAAAAATACTAGTGGCAGGGTACTATTCCAGAAAAATTAAATCAGAACTTCTGGTGGTGGGACTCAAGGAATGGTAATTTTTTAACTCCCCAACTAATTCTAATGTGAAGCCAGGATTGAGAACCTCTGCTATAAATTCTTATAGAGCTGGTGTTTGGAAAATCATTAACAAGTCTATAATATTCATCCAAGGCACTTAAGAGAATGGTGTAATCCACCCAATTGCTAATTAAAAGTAGATATACATAAATAATACAGTTCAGATATAATCAGACCTAAGAGTTTGCATATAGAGAGAGAGAGAGCCATACAGCTTGATTTTTTTTCTCAAGTCCAAGATTACATATAGCACAGGTCTTAAGATAACAATGATGCTAACAGTAGGATAATTTAAAATTGAGAGCTTACTGTGCTTTAGTCATTGTTCTAAATGTGGAGTTAATAGGGATTAAGACATTTAATTCTCAGAATACTCTTATGAGGTAGATACTGTTAATTATCCCCATTATATATGTGGGAAAGCTGAGGCATAGGGAATTTGGATCAGGCTTCAAGTTCTGCCTGCTTCTTTTTTTTTTTTTTTTGCTCGTTACCCAGGCTGGAGTGCAATGGCGCGATCTCGGCTCACCGCAACCTCCACCTCCTGGGTTCAGGCAATTCTCCTGCCTCAGCCTCCTGAGTAGCTGGGATTATAGGCACGTGCCACCGTGTCCAGCTAATTTTTTGTATTTTTAGTAGAGACGGGGTTTCACCGTGTTGACCAGGATGGTTTCGATCTCTTGACCTCGTGATCCACCAGCCTCGGCCTCCCAAAGTGCTGAGATTACAGGCGTGAGCCACCGTGCCCGGCCCTGCCTGCTGTTTTTTGAGACAGTCTTGCTCTGTTGCCCAGGCTGGAGTGCAATGGTGAGATCTCGGCTCACTGCAACTTCTACCTCCCAGGTTCAAGCAATTCTCCTGCCTCAGCCTCTCAAGTAGCTGGGATTACAGGCATGTGCCACCATGCCTGGCTAATTTTTGTATTTTTTTTAGTAGAAACGGGTTTCACCATGTTGGCCAGGCTGATTTTGACCTTGTGATTCAACTGCCTTGGCCTCCTAAAGTGCTGAGATTGCAGGAATGAGCCACCACGTCCAGTCCTGCCTGCTTTTAAAAAATAAAAATTTGTATAGGTAAATGTGCTGGTAAACCAGTTCTGCCTTCTGTACTAATAGTTATGTGGTAGTCTTAAATAAGCTGCAGTACCCTGAAGCCTCAATATTCTTATCTATAAATGAGGGTGTTATTTTCAATTTTGGTTGCTCTGTAGAGTAAATGAAAGTATATGTAAAACACTGAGAACAATGCTTGCAAATAATAAATGACAAGTATTTGCTAACATATTTAAAATATTTTTAAAATCAATTAGTCTTTACATAAATTATACTAGTACTCAAATTTCAAATAATTCTTTGTGCTTAATTCATTGATTTAAGGAGTAATCAATCATATTTTCAGAGTCTGGGGAAAATTATGATGATGTTATAAATGTAAGAAATTAAATCACATCCCCCCACCTGCCGCCAACCAAAAAAAAAAGAAATTAAATCACATCTCCACATCCCCACTGGTCTGCCTATGGTCTGGTTTCTGCGCTGATGCCAGTGATCTTTAAAAATGTGAATCTGCTCATATTACAGAGTGTTTAGCTCCTGTTTTATTAGTGTCCTATTACTTTTTGGATAAAGGCTAACACTAGACCCAAGATGGCCTTTTTCCTGATCTCTCTTAACTTCCTCTTTAGCCTGGCTCACTACTGCTCAGCTAGACTGGCTATTTTTCAGATTTTTAAAGGCCTGTGTTTGTTACTGTCCCAGAACTCTGCTCTGAAATGTTCTTTCTGTGACTCTGGCCTCCTGAACTCCTATGCATCCTTCAGATTTCAGCATAAAGGTGACCCCTCAGGGCAGCTGTTCTACTCCTTCCCCTTTTCTCTTCCCATCTCAATAACGACCTTTGGCATCTCTAGTGATACAACTGTGGTCTCTTACTTGAAAGCATTTGTCTCCAATTCTAATTAATGAATTAATTACATTGGTATTATAGCTCCCTAGAATAAATGGGGATATAAAGTTGTCTCTCCCATTAAACAATGATGGGCAGGGATTGCATCTGTGTTTTCCATTGTAAATTCCAATGCTTTTGTACTCCTGAAAATTTTGTAAGATATAAATAAGGCCATGGAACTCATTCTTCTGCTTAAAATCCTCCAGTATGAGCCAATTATAACTGGAACAAAAGCCAGACTCCTTACTAGGGGCCTTCTTAGATGAACAGCTTCCTATTGCTTTGCTAACAGCTAACAGTCATCTTCTTTCTTATGACATTCCTCTCTCTTTTACAAGCATGTCAAATTCATTACAAAGTCAGAGGTATTCTATTTGCCTTTCTTTCCTCCTGAAGCATTTCTCACTAGATCTTCGTATAAAGCTTTTCTCTCCTCATCTTTTAGATATTGATGTAAATTATATTTACCTAAGGTAACTGCCTCATGCCCTGCCCTCCCCCACATACATTCTCTCCATCACATCCATATGAAATTTTTTTTGTTTTAAATGTCTTTTCTTTCTCCCAGAGGTTGACTGTGAGCTCTCTGACAGCAGGATACCTCCTTGAGAGTTGTCTCCTCATATTCTTCAACACGGCCAATCACATTATGGATCATTTGTAAATATTCATTCATCATAGAAGGAATAAATTATAAAAGCTATATTTACAATGCATTGTGATGTTTAATCTGTTTTTCTAAGCCTTATTTTTTTAAAGGCAAATGAATTTTGTCATAAATGTTTCATTTAAAAGAATTTATAAATTTCCTATTCTAAGTATTACATTTTGCATAGGCTTTAATGTTACAATATTGAGAAGCACAGTCCTTTGAAATTGTATTCCACTACTATAAAATTGCTACTCTGTGGACCATACAAATAAGTACATAAAGCTTCATTGTGATCACACATTCACAGAGAATATAAAGTGCACTTACACTTATTAAATTTCTGCCTCTTACAGTTTTTTGCCATCCTTGTTTCTCAAATTATATTTTCCAAAGACCAAAGAATGTTAAATTGTGAAATTTAAATTTCTAACCTAAATATTATAATGAAATTTTATTTTAACGAGGAAGGCTTAGGAAAGCAATACACTATGGTTTAAAACATAAGGCAAAGGGTTAACCCAAGCAGGTATCTGGAATGTCCTAAAAGAAATGACATGCTTTCACCTTCATATCTCAACAGTGGCACTATAGTATTTGGGGCTAGACAATTCTTCATTTTTAGGGAGTTGTTCTGGGCCTTTCAAGATGTGTAGCCGCAGCCCTGGCCTCTACCCACAGGTGCAGTATTATCTTCCTCTCCAGTTGTGACCCCAAAAGAAGTCTGCAGATCTTGTCAAATATCCCTGGAAGAGGGGGGCAAAACTATCCCCCAGTTCTATACATATATAAGTCACTTCCTAGAATTTCAGAATTATCATTTTTCATAGGATCCTTTGGGCCTAGAAATGCTGACTCAAAGCCATTATTTTGGGCCATCTACCTAATGCCGTGTCTCTTTCTCTTGAAGGCTTGCCGGAATCTTTATGTAGGTGACTCTAGATCACGGTTATTTACTTTGATTTTTCTCAGATATTAAAGCATATTTTCCATCTGAGTTTTGAATGGTAAGGGTAAGGCTATTTACAGCCTACTAACCCAAAATAGAAGTGGTTGTGCAATCACAGATATTTCACTGAAAATTCTCAGAAAGATAAAAGCATATCTTGAACATCACAGATACAGATTTCTATGCTGAAATGTCAACATATAGATAGATGGGTTAACCCTAAAATGCTTGATGATTCCATTTTTGGTACAGTTATATATCATTTCACTTTTTTGTATTTCAGGACCTCCAGGATATGCTGGCTACCCTGGGCCCCAGGTCGGCTACCCACCCCCACCAGCCGGCCATCCAGGTCCTGGGCCAGCTGGCTTTCCTGTCCCAAATCAGCCAGTGTATAATCAGCCAGGTGGAGCTGCAGGGGTACCATGGATGCCAGCACCACCGACTCCATTAAACTGCCCACCTGGATTAGAATATTTAAGTCAGGTAATTTGAAGGACACAACATACTCATAAAAAAACAGAACTATGCTTCCAGCTTGATTAACCAGATTAACAAATGAATAATTCACCAAAGTCTGAAATGGCAAAACTACATTTTCTGCTAACAGTTTACTCTAATTCTTTTAGGTCAAGTTCAATTTTAAAGCAAAATACAAATGCCTTAGAAAATAGTATTTTCTGTGATCTTAAATACAATCTGTGATAATAGCCAATAGCAAACATTTAGTTAGTACTGTTTTCCTGTTTTTGTCGTATACATTATCCGTGTATTAACTCATTTAATCCTTACAGAAAATCTGTGATATATAATGCTACAGTTAGTTCCATTTTTCAAAAGAGGAAACTGAGGTCCAGAGAATTTATATCGCTCACTCTGGGGTGAGAACCTAAAGAGTTGAGAATGGTTTTTCAATCCAGAAACTTTGGTACTGGGCATGGTGCTCTTTAATCTCAATATTGAATAATTGCCTTATAATTTGAAATAAAATTTAAATAAAGTTTATTGTTGAGTTTCAATAAGTGGCAACAAACAAGGGGTTAATATTTTATGTGCAATGTGACTCACCTTTTTATTGTAACTAATAAAACTACATTTTTATGATGATGCTTTTGTTTTTTGGAAGATCCAATTTTATAAATGCCATTAATAAAGGAGTAAAAAGTCCTGGATTTTGTTTCACTAAATTATAATTAGTTTCAGCAATAAGAGGTTTAATATTTATGTGGTGTTAGAAATCAAGTAGGTCAAATAGAAACAAGAAACTCTGTGTGTTCGGTCTATACACATATAAACAAATATTCTTGTGATATTCAACCAGTTTTCATTTCATGAATCATTTCTTTCTTGCACTGTGTTTAGTAATTTAATTTCCCACAATGCACTTAAGTGGCACAATATAGGAATTTTTGGTCATTATTATATTATGCAAGAAATATATAGAAATAGGTATTTTAAAAATCAGGGTCTCATAAAATACATAAAGGATGTTATCACATATGACAAAGGTTGATATTAAGTATGCTTAATACAAATTTGAAACATGTAGAAAACCTCTTTGATGGCTAAAAAAGTTATCAATATTTCTTGAGCCTCTTCCAGAAGGAAGATTGTTATCTACTTTTAAAATTATTTGACACATAATACTTGTACATATTTATGGAGTACGGTGTAGCACTTTAATGCACATATACTATAGTAATGATAAAATAAGGGTAATTAGCCTATTTATCACTTTCAACATTTTATCATTTCTTAGTGTTGAGAACATTCCAAATCCTCTCTTATAGCTATTTGAAAATATACAATAAATTATTGCTAATTATAGGCAGCCTACATAGCTATAGAACACTAGAATTTATTCCTCCTATCTAGCCATAATTTTGTATTCATTAATCAACTTCTCTTTATACCTCTCCTCCCTACCCTTCACAGTTTCTAGTAACCACTGTTCTACTCTCTACTTCTATGAGATCAATTTTTTTAAGCTTCAGGTATGAGTGAGAACATTCAGTATTTTTTTTTCTGTACCTGGCTTATTTTACTTAACGTAATGGCACTCAGGCTCACCATGTTGCTGCCAATGACAGGATTTCATTCATTTTTATGGCTGACTTTTATTCCATTGTGTGTATTAAGAATGAATTTTTCAGCTGGTCACGCCTGTAATCTCAGCACTTTGGGAAGTTGAGGTGGATGGATCACGAGGTCAGGTATATGAGACCAGCCTGCCAACACAGTGAAACCCCATCTCTAACAAAATTAGAAAAAAGTGGCAGGCGCCTGTAATCCCAGCTACTCGGGAGGCTGAAGCAGAGAATCACTTGAACCTGGGAGGCGGAGGTTGCAGTGAGTCGAGATTGTGCCACTTCACTCCAGCCTGGGCGACAGAGTGAGACTCCCTATCAAAAAAAAAAAAAAAAGAATTTTTCTTTATTCATTTATCTGTTGATGAACACTTAGGTTGATTCTACATGTTGACTACTAGTGCTGCAATAAGCATGACAGTGCAGATACCTTTTTGACATATAGATTTCCTTTCCTTTGAAATTTTTGTTTTGAAAATTTTGGAAAAATTTGAAAAAATACTGTTTTGAAAAAAACAGTAGTGGGATTGCTGAATAATTTTAGTTTTTGAGGAAGCACTACATAATGGCTGTCTTAATTTACTTTCTCACCAAATTTCCCCTGCTCCACATTTTCACCATTATTTGTTAGTTTTTGTCTTTTTGATAATAGCCATTCTTAATTGGGCAAAACTAGTATTTCATTGTGGTTTGGATTTGCATTTCCCTGGTGATTAGTGATGTTGAGCATTTTTTCATAAAAGTATCGAGCATTTGTATCAACTTTCTAGTTTTTAAAGTTACTCCAGTGTAAATCAATTTTATTTGATCTAAATTTTCACACATTAATTGTGAACACAATAAATATTTTATTAATTAAAAATATTAACTTCAGTTTTACACTAAAAAGTAATATAAGCTATTAAATATTGATAATTGATTATATGTACTTTAAAAATATAAATACATAAATTTTAATTTGGTTGGCTTAAAAAAAACTTCATTTGACATATACTTACCACATTTTTTTCCTGTATTAGATAGATCAGATACTGATTCATCAACAAATTGAACTTCTGGAAGGTAGGTGTTCATTGTATTAATCTTATTTCTAAAAAGAATAGAAGTTTATGCAGATAAAGAAACATCAAATTCCACAAATATAACACTCTCACTTATATGGGACAGTTAAACTGGTTATTTACTATAAAAAAATAATAAACATCAGCAATTCATTTCTAAAATTTAGGAATCGAAAGGTAAAATTCCATTATGCTGGGCACTTTCCTCGGGATATTGACACTAACTTAGAAGGAAAATAGTCAAAACCTTTATTTTGCTCCTCTCTTCATACATCACTTTTTATCTGGCTTCTACTACTTAAACTGTTTTCTCTGTAATTGTGATCAACTTCAGAATGGCATGGAGTCATATTCCAAAGTAAGTTATCTTTTTTGTTTGGATGAGAAAGTTTTGGAAAATTATCATTTGTTCCCACAGTTTCTCTTGGGAGTTAAGATGAACCCTAGAAAACCTTTGTATACCAGGTTGGATGCAGGGCACTGCAGCATTGGGGGATGCTGACCAACTAGCCTGCAGGCTTGGCTTCATAGAAGAGCACTCCTGGTGCTCTGCTGAATGGCCTCACATTTCCTTGGTACAGGACTCCTTAGGTGCAAGAACAAACTTAGGAAGCCAATTAATGTTTTACAATGGCTGCCAGGAGAAGACGTCCCCAGGTAGATTTATGAACCATAGTGTTTTCCTTCTAGATATAAAAGGTTTAATAAAAACTCTACCAGTTTTTAGGAATATGTCTGTTAAATTCATTTTCACCTGTCTCCAAGTTTCTTTCCACTGGTAAAAATTAGAACATGAATTGTACAAGCAGAATAATGGATTTGGCTAAAATATACAATTGTCATCTATTATATTTAAGTTATTTATAATGCACATTATTAGATAATTATAATTTATCTGATTTTTTTATCTAAACAAAACTCTCTCTGGAAGAGAGCTTTGTATTCTGAATTTTTAAATGTTTTATGGTATATATTATTAAGGCTATAAAATCCAAACAGATGTATAACCAAACATTACACAGCCCAGTATTTATCTTTTGTTGTAGATTTATAGGCTTTATAAATATTTGTTAACTATGTGTTAATTATGATATATAAAGTTCCAAATCTACTAGTTTCTAATTTTGCTTTTTTCCAAAAAGAAATGTCTCTAGTTTTTTGTTTCTTTTTCTCCAAAACTGAAAGTCTATGTTAATTTTTCATATTATGAGTGACATAAAAAGATGAAAATTACTCAGATTTTTAGCATCTGAGCATAAAATAGGCATTTACTTTTTTCTCAGTTCAAAACACAGAAGATAATAAAGACATAATCAGAATTTGTTTATCTGTTTACATATTTAAGTAAATGAAAAAAGTTTAAAGGTTATGTAAGCCAATGTTGTTTTACAAATAAGCTGGAGATTTTTGAGATTAAGCTACTTAATGAAACAATTAATTAGATAATAAATGCCGTCTCAAAATCAGTTTGATTTTTTTCTCACCAAACATTTGACTATTTCAGATGTTGAAATCAGGGGTGGTTCTTATCAGTGCAGATTACAGGGCCTGTCTGTGTCCCACCAAGGGCACCTAAAGGAGTTCATGGCAATAAGACTTGTGAAGGCCATCTTTATCCCACTAAAAGTCTTTCCACTTAGGCATTATAGAGCGACTTTGCCTCCATATATTTCTTTTAATCACTCACCATTTTATTCAGGCTTCTGACATCCATGACCCCAGTTACTGAGGGCTATGTACAAGTGGGACAGTTATTGCTGCTTTCTGACTTTCAATAGGGAGAGGTTTCCAATGTATGGTTTAATATAGAAAGCCCTTGATAAAAAAGCATGTGGGTGTCAGCATTCTGAGTCATCTGTTTCCCTTATGAAAAGATTAGCCCATCTAAGTGCTGAGTTCACGTAGGATGCCCATGGTCTAGATATTCTGTGAGTGGAAGTCTTGGTTGCCAAACACCCTTTGTCCAATACCCACCTCCTACTTCTGAACAACTACTGCTAAGCTGAATAAAAATGCCCTGGGTCCAGTGTGACATTCTAATTCACTTTCCATTTTCACTCCATCAGTTTTTATGCATGTGTGTTGCCTTCTTTCAAAAACATTGCAAAAAAAAATAAGACATAAGTATGGTTTACAAGACGGTCTCAAGCCAATTGACTTAATATAAAATTTCACAGTGCATAAACAGCAATCCTCTTATATTCGCCTCCACATTACACAAAAACTACCCTGCATTAGTGGACATTTTATCTATACACCGAGCACCAGTGTGACTACCCGCAGCATTTTCCCAACCCTCAGCAGCAAAGTCTCTCTTCGTTTGTAGAATTAGGAAGATATAACTTGTTTTTAGTGTCTCACATAAGGGCCTAATTTCTCTCTATATTAATAATCTCTCCTTCTCTTGTTCTTTTGCCATTTTTCTCTGCCTGGATCACCTCTAAACATCATTTCTTCTCCTTCTCCTTATGCCACTTGGAGTATCATCTAAAACTGGTATAGCTAGATGTTATAACACCTTAGGATAAATTCAATATCTTTAACATAGAGGTGATTATGACTTTGTCTTTTATGTTTTTAGTTTTAACAGGTTTTGAAACTAATAACAAATATGAAATTAAGAACAGCTTTGGACAGAGGGTTTACTTTGCAGTGGAAGATACTGACTGCTGTACCCGAAATTGCTGTGGGCCATCTAGGCCTTTTACCTTGAGGATTATTGATAATATGGGTCAAGAAGTCATGACTCTGGAGAGACCACTAAGATGTAGCAGCTGTTGTTGTCCCTGCTGCCTTCAGGAGGTCTGTGAGCAATTACCAGGGCACTTTGTAAAATAATTCAGCAAGAATTTCTATCGTTTCATTGAACCTAGGCATTATGATTATTATTACATTTACATATATTATTTTGTCTTTGTAGATAGAAATCCAGGCTCCTCCTGGTGTACCAGTAGGTTATGTTATTCAGACCTGGCACCCATGTCTACCAAAGTTTACAATTCAAAATGAGAAAAGAGACGATGTACTAAAAATAAGTGGTCCATGTGTTGTGTGCAGCTGTTGTGGAGATGTTGATTTTGAGGTAAGAGATGTCATAATGTTTATAGGATTTGTTTTCCTAATATGAGAAGAATGTAATTTTGCAGGATGTTATAAATGCATTAAATAAGTATTGTGTGCCAATGTCTCAATAGCAAGGGAATGTTCTAATATAGTTAATTTTGGTTAGCACGGTAGTTATCACTCTAATTAAAGGTCAGTGTTGGTCGTAATAAATGGAAAAAGAAGCAGACCTGTGTAGTCAAATAAAAATAAGCAAATCATCTATCAGTTAAACATGGTGGTTTCTGTGTGATGACATTGTATATTATCTGTTTTAAACAAAACGTTAACCTTGTCATCTAAGTCTGATTGCCAAAGCATATGGATTCTTCTTTAATCTGAAATATTAGCTGCCAGTGCTCAAGGCCATGTTCAGAAGATCTGACATCTAAATTCCTACAATAAGTCCAATTATGCAAAGATAGTTTTGAGAAAATTAGTATAATATGCACTACCCAATTATGCTTCTCTGTGGTCTCTTCTTTTCCCTATATTAAATTAGGTTACCAGAAGCTGCAACATATTAATATTTGTATATTTACTGTAATACACTGTAGAATTTCATTAGAGTATTTATTCCACAACAGATGGTCTAAACTTATAATCTAATTTTTTCATTGCAAATGTTTAAAAATCAGAAGGTTTTATAACTTAATTTTGATTTCTTGTTTCTCTTGGAAAATTGGAAAATTGGGTTAACTGTGCCTACCTTTCCACAGAAAGGACAAAAATCTACTAAAGATGTGTAAGGCTGCCCCTTGTAATAATGACACAGGAACTCTACCACTATCTCCCCACTTACTGAGGTTTTTCAGCCAGTATCATTCATTTACATGATCTGCCTGCCTTCTTTAATCATACGGTATTTGATTCCTTCATCAGACCTTAGCTATATAAAGATAAATCCTTTCCCTCATTAACTTCATAGTCTAATAACAGAGATTCAAAATTTTAAGAAAACACATGTGATTTAGAAACTTTAAAAAGGCTCTTATAAAAGGATTTGTGTATAGAGAGTATATGTATATGTATGCATAATATGCATGTATAAAAATTTTATATAGGGGTATATATAATAGAAGTTCTTCATGTAGGGGATGGAATCTCTATCCTACATCCAGAGAAGTGAAAAGTAATTGCTCACTCAAGGAACAATATTAAAAGAAGTTTAGCTATCATATATTTTATTTTTAGTAAATAAATGAAAACACTGGAAAAGCATTGTGTAATTCTTATATTTGATGTTAAAGAATTTATGTTTCATCTAGCAACCTTTCTTGATGGATACCTTAAAGCATCCATTCCATATAATAAATTAACTTTTATTCCATTTATCTAGAATGATGATACCAAGGTACTCTTATGAAAAGAATTGAGAAATATCACTTGAAGAATTTTCCATATGGTTGACAGTGGAAATTCTGACACCTCAAAGCAGAAATTATTAGTATGAGGGATCACTAAGGAGCATGAAATCCACCAGGGCATCACTGGGCATGGAAACTTGAAGTAATAAAAGAGATAAAAGCCTGTTCCACAGCCAGGGCAGGAGTCATTCTAAAAAAAGGGACTTTTTTTAGAATGAGACATTTCATAGGTGTACTATATGGAACTAATTCATGAATCTGATGTCAAGTGAGGATGAAAAAAATTTTGGAGATGAATTTGATGTGTTATTATTCTGATATTACCAATGGCCAAGTTAAGAATCTTGAAGGAAAAACACTTGATTTATGTCCTCTTGACCATTATGATAGTCTGCTTTTTAAAAAGTAAGGCATCCTTTGAACAGACATTTTACTAAAGAAATTGTAAATATGATGATATAGTTTGGCTGTGTCCCCACCCAAATCTCATCTTGTAGTTCCCTTCCATGACCTGGTGGGAGGGAGTTTAATCATGGAGGCGGTTACTATCATGCTCTTCTTGTGATAGTGAGTGAGTTCTCACTAGGTCTGATGGTTTTATAAAGGGCTTTTCCCTCGTTTGCTCGGCACTTCTTCTTGCCTGTTGCCATGTAAGACATGTCTTGCTTCCCCTTCGCCTTCTGCCATGACTGTGAGGCCTCTCAGACATGTGGAACTTTGAGTCAATTAAACCTCTTTCCTTTAAAAATTACCCAGTCTCAAGTGTGCCTTTATTGGCACAGTGAGAACAGACTAATACATATGACATATGAGTATTTTAAAACATGCACAGTATTATTCGTCATTAGAAAAATGCAAGTTCAAACTACAATGTAATGCCATTACAAAGTTGTCAGAATGGCAAAACAAAACAATTTTAAAAAAAAGTAAGGTATCAAATACTAATACACATCTAGGTCAGGGGTCAGTAAAATATAATCAATGGGCTCTAGTGGATCATATAAAATATATATGGGAAGTTAATGACTTGCATTAAGGTTATATTGTATTTTAGTTACATAGAGGAAAGGAATGGAGAGTTTGCAGTAAACAGATAGGAATTATCTGAGGTTATCTCAATGGTGAGTAAGAGACAGCCTAGTAGATCTTCTATCCAATATGAATGATAAAAGAGTCTGTCTCTTTCAAGGCAAACTCTTTGTAGGGGAAAAAATATGGCCACATGAAACTAACATGCCAAGTCTGTCCTGTCTATGAGCTTGAAATCTGAAATCCTACCACTGTTGTGTTTCAGGAATCTCAAAATACAGAAACTGATCCTGAGTGGTGATATATATTTTATGTGGTCCCACAGATTGTTTTATGCTACCCTCTCAACTAGATTTTCACTAGTATTCTGTAAATAAGTTTTTAAAAAGCAGACTACCATAATGGTCAAGAGTACAGACTCTGGAGAGAGATCCAAGATGGCTGATGATTAGCAGCTCGGGCACGTACCTCCCAGTGAAAGCGCAAAGAACGAGAGGACGCCACACTTTCAGACGAATATTAGTTGCTCACGGACCAGGAGATTCCCAGTGGAGGAGCTCCACGGGTCGCCAGGGCGACTCTTGTGGCTGGCGTGGCGGTTTTGCTGGTGCCTTAGCACGCCAGTTCTTGGTGCAGAGTCTGGAGATTCCCGGGCAGAAAAGCACCATCAATCTTAACACCGCTGTTTCGGCCGGCTCAGTGGATTGCTCAGATTTCGGCGCAGGGAATCAACAAGTTGGACGTCAGAGACCCAGTTAGAAAGTCGGTAATTATAAAGACGACAGACGGACAAATATATAATGAAGGGAAGAAACCAGCGTAAAAAGGTAGAGAATACTCAAAATCAGAATGCCTCTCCCTCTACAGGGGATTGCAATTCCTCATCAGTAACGGAACAAGGCTTAATAGATTACACGTGTGTTCCAATAACAGAAACAGGTTTCAAAACGTGGGTGATAAGAAACTTCTGTGAATTAAAAGAACTTGTTCTAACCCAATGCAAAGAAACTAAGAACCTTGAAAAAAGGTTTGACGAAATGTTAACGAGAATGGACAATTTAGAGAAGAATATAAGTGAATTGATGGAGCTGAAAAACACAACAGGAGAACTTCGTGAAGCATGCACAAGTTTAAACAGTCGTATTGATCAAGCAGAAGGAAGGATATCAGAAGTCGAGGACCAGCTCAGTGAAATGAAACGAGAAGACAAGAATGCAGAAAAAAGGATGAAAAGGAATGAGCAAGGTCTCCAGGAAATATGGGACTATGTGAAAAGACCTAATTTACGTTTGATAGGTGTGCCTGAATGTGATGAAGAGAATGAATCCAAGTTGGAAAATACTCTTCAGGATATCATTCAGGAGAATTTTCCCAACCTGGCAAGGCAGGGTAATATTCAACTCCAGCTAATACAGAGAACACCACAAAGATATTCTTCAAGAAGACCAACCCCAAGGCACATAATCGCCAGATTTATTAGGGTTGAAATGAAGGAGAAAATACTAAGGGCAGCCAGAGAGAAAGGTCAGGTTACCCATAAAGGGAAACCTATCAGACTTACAGCAGATCTCTCAGCAGAAACCCTACAAGCCAGAAAAGAGTGGGGACCAATATTTAACATCCTTAAAGAAAAGAACTTTCAACCCAGAATTTCCTATCCAGCCAAACTAAGCTTTATGAGCGAAGGAAAAATTAAATCTTTTGCGAACAAACAAGTACTTAGAGAGTTCACCACCACCAGGCCTGCTTTACAAGAGCTTCTGAAAGAAGCACTATACATATAAAGGAACAACCAATATCAGCCTTTCCAAAAATATATCAAAAAGCAAAGAACTTTAACACAATAAAAAATTTACATCAGCTAATGGGCAAAACAGCCAGCTAGCATCAAACACCGGTATTAAACATATATATTTTAATTGGATAAAAAGCCAAAACCCATCGGTATGCTGCATCCGGGCCCATCTCACATGCAACAATACACAAAGACTCAGAGAGAAGGAGGAAGATTTACCAATCAAACAGAGAGTAAAAATAAACTAATAAACAAAAAGCAGGAGATGCAATTCTCGCCTCTGATAAAGTAGACTTTAAAGCAACAAAGATCAAAAGAGGCCAGGAATGACATTACATAATGGCAAAAGGATCAATGCAACAAGAAGAGCTAACGATTCTATAGATCAACGAGATAGAAAATTAACAAGGATATTCAGAACTTGAACTCAGACCCGGAACAAGAAAACTTAATAAACATTTATAGAACTCTCCACTTCAAATACACAAAACATACATTACCACCTCACACCTATTCCAAAGGTGACTATATAATTGGAAGTAAATCCCTCCTCAGTAATCGCATAGCATTTTATAGGTTTAAATTAAATATTGGTTGGCTGTTTGTTTGTTATCTTCTTCCCTTATTCCTTCCTGACTACATCATTAAGTATAACTATCAGTATAAAAGAGGTTTTCAATACCCATTACTAAATTGCATTCTAGCCTGGGCAGGAAAGCAATACTCCCATTCTCTCTCCCTCTTTCTTTTCCTTCTCCCTCCTCCCCATTCTCTCTCTCTCTTTCTCTTCCTTTTTCCTCCTTCCTATTCTCTCTCTCTCTTTCTCTTTAAAAAAAAAAAAAAAAAATGTGGGAGGAAGATACAAGTTATAATTATTACAAAGAAACCCAGTCCATCTGGTTTTAATGTAACGGTTGTAAGCTTTCAGTCTGTACCTATGATTTTAACTAGAAAAAGAGAAAATTGGAAAGCAAACTGGAAAACCACCAACATTTAGTAAAAACTTAAAATCAGGACAGCAAATTTTCAAAGGCTGTGCGAACAATCTACCTTTCTGGTTATCTTTTCTTCATGTCTTTAAGCCAACTAATTACTTAAAAAAAAAAAAAAAAAAAGAGTACAGACTCTGGAGCCAGATGCCCAGGTTTGAAACCCATCCTCAAAATAGTTATCTGTGTGACCTTAAACAAATACTTTCACTTATCTTTGCTTTAGCTTTTTTTACAGGAAAATTGGGTGCAGCAACAGTAAATAAATAAATCATTAGTAAGTAAATAAAATAGCTTACCAACAACAATATTATCATAGTACATTTTTAATATTATATTCCTTTGATACATACCTAGGTCCTATATGCTATTGTTATATTTCAGTCTTTTGCATTTATACTTGCATGTGAGATGAATCTATGATTTTCTTTTTAGAATGCTTTTACCAATTAGTATTACGTTAATGGATTTAAAAGTTTAACATTTATATAATACCAATTTCTTATATCCAAATGTTGAAATTTTATTATAGTGATTTTCTATTTTAAAATGTCTACAATTTAGCTAAAAATTATCTAGTCCTGACGGTTTATTGGTTGAAGATCATTATTTGCATTTCTGATCCTTGCTATAAAAAATGTATTCTCTACTTCTTTAAATTTCTTGCCATAATAATAAAAAAGGGCAAATGTTAATATCTTTATCTGTGTATTCTTGGATTTATGGTTGCTGGTAAGTTGTCAGCTGCGTTTTTCATTTTTAAAAAATTTCAGAATTAAAAAATAACACATAAGAGTTGTCATCACTAGCTCCAAATGCTTTGATGACAGCTATTAGTAGAAAAATATTAACATGTAAAAGAAAGAATTTATATTAGTTAATTTTGCCAAAGTAGTGAAATACTACTACTAATGAAATATTTACACATAATCCCTAAAACTCAGCAGCTTGCAACAAGCATTTATGCTCATGCTTATGGGTGTACAGGTCAACTGTGTTTCAGTGGATGTATTTAACCTCAGTTTGCTCCAGCTGTGTTTGTTCTACGGCTGTAGCAGCAGCAGCTACCTGAGTCATGCTTTTCTAGTGGCTTATCACTGGAGATCATAAGCCAGGCCAAATCACTTAGCCAAGTTTAAGGATACTACTCATTTCATATCTGCTAACACTCATTGGTCAAACAAGTAACATGGCCAAGGCTAATTATGAAGGAACAGGAAGTATACTGGGCCTACAGAAGGAGAAGGAATGAAATGAATATTTGATGAACAGTAATTTGTGCTATCAGTTTCATATTAGATGTTTATTTCACGTATTTAACAAACTATCCACTTGTACTCAAATAAAATGAGTCAAGTGTTTTTAGATTCCCCACATTTATTGAGCTGGTCACATTCAGCCTGAGGCAAGTGCTTCAAAGAGTGTTGCTGACACTTGTAGTGCCTTGTGCACATTTTAAAAGGATACTCCTCCTCTGTTAATATAACTATATGTGTACATAGTTTAGTGAATTTCAGCTACGTTCAGTGCCCATCTGCCCTCCTAGAGGAGTTGCTTTAGTCTGAGCACAGTCCATTCAACTCTATATGATGGCCCTGGGCTTTTGTCAGGCAGAATTGTAAAATTAGAAAATTTCTACTTTGGAGCTCATTTGTTCATACACTCTTCGTCTTTTATTACTCACACCCTGCTATTTATCCACTCTTACCTCAACCCTTGACATGGTGCATTTCATCAAGTTACTTATTAGGTATTTGCCTTCACTCAAAACTGCTAATCTTTTCTAGGCTCTTAGCATTTCATGTTTGGCAACTCACAGTGGGTGGTAATAAGCCTTTTCATCATATTTAATCTTTCAGTCTATGTAAACTATGCTTCTCCTAAAGCAGAAATCTAATGGGAGTTTTGTTCATTACCTTCCTGATGGCTTCCAGAATTGTCATCAAAGAAACATTTCATATTTATATCCTTTTGTGCTTAAATTTTCTTTGGGGTCAATTCAAATAATTTTTTAATGTCTATATTAATAGAAAATGTTAAATATTTCAGAAAAACTACTTTCATATAATTTTTCTATACAATGAAATCTTTTTTTTTCATGTATCTATAATAGATAAAGGAGCCTCTAGTTATCTAATGAGGGTTACATGTTCATGGTTACATATGGCCCATAATTTTAATGCCATATTTGTTTCATCTTCAAATTTGAAAGTACTTTTGCTATAAGTTTTCTAAAAATATTTAATAATTCTTTTCAATTTAGATTAAATCTCTTGATGAACAAACTGTAGTTGGCAAAATTTCCAAGCACTGGACTGGAATTTTGAGAGAGGCATTTACAGACGCTGATAACTTTGGGATCCAATTCCCTTTAGACCTTGATGTTAAAATGAAAGCTGTAATGATTGGTGCCTGTTTCCTCATTGTAAGTCTGTTCTTATTAATCTTGATTATAGATGGTTTCTCTAGGTTCATTCTGAAGTGATTCAGTAAAGTGTATATTTCAAAATGACATTTTAAAATCTGTAGATTTTAAACCAGGATTCCCATTTAATCCTAGCTCTGAAATTCTATTTGATCCTAACCCTCTGGAGTCACAGGTGACTAGTTTCTATCTGAAGAGTCTATGGATTTTCACATGGCAAGTGAGGGACTAAGGAGATGTACTAAGGAGATATTTTAGTTTCTCCTTAAATCAGGCATCACCTAGATGCTTTGAGGAAGAGTTGAAAGTAGGTGTATGTGGAAAAAATTTAGTGAAACAAGAAAACTTTACCATGACTCATAATAATTAAATTAAACCATCTAATATAGGAGTATGAACTACAATAAGAGTATACATTCACTCAACTGTGTAAACCTAACTGCCAAATTACAGGAAATGATTGTATATACCAGTGATTCTGAAATTGTCTTCACATTAGAATCACCTAGGGACCTTTAAAAACTCCAAGTACTAGTCCATACCTCAGTTCAACTGAATCAGAAACTTCAAAGTTTGTATAGTGTTCCAGGTGATTCCAATATGCCCAAAGATGAGAATTATGGGGATAGAGAACATTTAGAGAGTAACATTTAGAGAAAAAGACCAGAAGATTAATTAAATTCTTACAAGTATCAATAAATAAATAGAATTATAGAATTTAACTATTATTAAAATGGAAAGCTAAAGGTGGAAATTATATAATTATAGAGCTTTTCTATATTTACTTATTACAGTTAATTTTTTAACAGATATGTTACTGTGTTTCACTAGATCCCTTAGCATTTCTGCATCTGATAATTGATCTCCGTTTTGTTGCTGAAAATTCATTTGTGTATTTTTGTTTTTATCTAGGACTTCATGTTTTTTGAAAGCAGTGGCAACCAGGAACAAAGATCGGGAGTGTGGTAGTGGATTAGTGAAAGTCTCCTCAGAAAATCTGAAGTCTGTATATTGATTGGGACTATCTAAACTCATACCTATATAAATTAAGCTGTAATGTCTGTAGCTCTGGTTGTATACTTTTGCTTTGCAAATTATAGAGTTTATCTTCTGTATAACTGATTTATAAAGGTTTTTATGCATTTTTTTAATACTCACTGTGAATTTGAGAAAAAGGACATAGGAGTTTTTACAATTGTTAATGAAACTTCCTATGAAAAACCGCTTTGAATCGTGATCTCTGATTGTTTTGCTACCAAATATTAATGCCTTATTAATTTTAATATAAATTATATTTTATTCTATTAATCTAGTTACAATTTATTTCATGCCTAACCGATAGTTATTTTACAAATGCCATATATTCAAAAAATTTCAAAGATAATTTATTATGATGTTCAAATAATATTCATTATGCATATTACCTTTAAAAAGTTAAATGTATTTATTTTTTTAATCTTCGGGAGGTCGTGCTACACTTAACTTCTCCTGGAAGCTAATCTGTACCATAAATAATATGGTATTCATATTCACAAGATATTACCAATTTTTAAATTATTGTCATTAAAGAACCACATGATTCTCTCCCAAAGAAAGACATGTTTTAAACACTCCTTCACTGTAAAACTCTGGTATTATTATAACTTTTGAACGTTAATATTTAAACATGGAATGTTTAGCTCTTATATTCTATCCTTCCTAAAAAATGGTAATTGAAATTATTCAGATGTTAAATATAACATATATGTATTCACAGAGTATAAACCTAAATAATGACCTATTAAATTATTTATACCAATAATCAAATATTTGGAAAAAAAAACTTGGTTTTTTTGTATATTTGATTTTTGTTTTTAATCACAATGTGCTCAGATGGTATTTTGAATACTCATTCAGTTAAATGATGCTACATATTTGAAGCAGGATAATTTCCCTGACCCCATCACGGGACTCAAGACAGAGGTGCCTTGTTTACTCAGCCTACCACTCTCTACTACTCATGGGAGGGAGTGCACAAGCACTGGAACAGACTGGCCACTTCTGCACTGGTGGGTGCAAACTCCGTGCAGGCCCTGCGGTAGCATCCTGGTGGGGATGCCTGTAACTCCTGAAGCCCCAGAAGGCATGTTACAGTGCTCTTTTAGCTCTGCTGTCTGGGGACAGCTTAAGTGTTCAGAACTCAGTGGGCAAAGGGCAAGTGTGGAAGCCTTTCATATCTGTACTTACGGTTCCAAGCTCTTGTCCGGCATCCAGGAAAAAATGTGATCGCACAAATTAATTGAAGGATGGTAAATGCGGGGAATTTTATTGCTGATGAAAGTGGCTCTCAGTGGGAAAAGAAGCTAAAAAGGGGACAGAGGAGTAGGTAGTCTTCCCCTGAAGTCTGGCCACATCTGGCTGGATTCTTCTCTGAAGTTACACTGTCAAGCTGTTCCTCTGAAGTCAAGCAGCTTCTCTCTGATGTCCAGCCATAGTCTCCACTCCTTTCTGACCGAGTCTGGGGTCTTTATAAGTACAGGATTGGGGGCAGAGCAGGCCGTGGGTAGTTTAGGAAAAGGCAACATTCAAGCAGGAAAACAGGGATATAAATTCTCACTTTGGGTCAGGGTTTCAGGCTTTTCAGCTTGAGGATAGGGTTTTCACTGGGGACTCCCCCTTTTCTGCCTAGAATTTCTCTGCCTCCTGTCCCCATCATATTTAACTGCCTTTTCCTTTCAAATCTCTTTTAAAACTGAACAAAGATACATGACACTTTGTAGTAAAATCTGTACCAGTGTTGGCAACTAGGATTTCCACTTGTCAGAAACTTATGAGAATTTAGTAATCTCTTTCGTAATGAAGAGTGAATTGAAAGATGACATGAATAACCCACAATATTCCTCATGCAGCAGAAAAGTGTGCTTAAGAAATCAGGGCATGTGGGAGAGTCTCTCTTTCATATTCAGCATTATTTTTGTAACAGCAGCTCTCCTCATGGTGTTAGTGCCCTAGACCTCAGAAGTTCCAAATGGCAAGTGGTAAGAACATTAATATGCAGGAGATCTTCAGGAAAAGCCAAGTCTACATAATCTCCCACAAGTCTAAACAATTCACCAGATGCCAAATTCCAATGATGAAGTGTACCCATGGCACTCACTTCTAGCATGTGCTTGGTACAGATAGCATGCCAAGAAAAGTGGAGGTACTTGTATAGCTGAATCCCAGTGGCCTTGTTATGCCCGTTACAGAAGGGGGTGGGGGGTGCAATTGCCAAACCGGCCACATGTGCCAAAACTAACCCAAAATAAGGCTTAGAGTACTGACATTATCCCTGTGACAGCTACATCTTACTTTCATTATTTGTCTCTCTCTCTCTGAACAGGATTCTAGATCTTTGACTAAGCAAAATGAAACTAAACTGATCCAAACATTTCTTTCTGTCATCAAATCTGCAAAGAAGATCTGAGCAAAAACCCACATATTTTCTGAAGAACCTATTTTAAGTTAAATACTAGACAGATATTTTCTCCTTAAATAATTGCATAGAGAAAAATAATTACACATGAAAAATTAGATATTTAATTAAGAAAATACCAGGAATTGTTTTTAAAATTTGAGTATGTAATCACAATGAGATTTGAGGAAATATTGCCTATTTTTTTATTTCTATTTCATGAGTTATAACAGTGAATGGAAAGTCACTGTGTGTCCCTGACTAGAGATAATGTTGAGGAGGAAAAGATGCAATGGCTGGGGGATGGGGCTGAATGTTTGGTCTTGGGAAGGAAGTTCTAGGTAGGTGGTCAATGAGGAAAGGGGAGAATAGAGAGGGAGGAGGAAGGCTACATTAAGGGATGTCAGTACCTCTCCTAAGTACCTCTTGGGGGAGGGTTGGGGAGTGAGGGGGAGCTTAAGTGAAAGAAGAGGCAAGGCTGGAAGGGCGGTGGCAGGCACGGGAAAAGCACCAGCCATAGGCGATTAAATTGCCAGAAAGTCAGTGTCTGGGCTCCCGGCATCAAGTTGGCTAGCTACTCTCTGCATAAGTACTAAAGCTTTTTTTTTAAATAATGTATTTTTCTTTTTTTTTAATTATACTTTTAAGTTTTGGGGTACATGTGCAGAACGTGCAGGTTTGTTACATAGGTATACAATGCCTTGGTGGTTTGCTGCATCCATCCCCCATTGTCATTTACATTAGGTATTTCTCCTAATGTTATCCCTCCCCAAACCCCCAACCTTCTGCTATCCCCTCCTCTAATCCCCCTCCTCCACAGGCCCCAGTGTGTGATGTTCCCCTGGAAACCATCATTCTCAGCAAACTGACACAAAAACAGAAAACCAAACACCGCATGTTCTCACTCATAAGTACTAAAGCTTTAATTGCATTTGGGCTCAAAAAGAGCTACTGTAACTTTAGGGTAACTAGAAAAAACTTAGTCGAGAATTCCTGCCATCACTTAAGAATGGAATGATTTAAAATGTCTCTGGGCATAGTGAAGTGCTCCTAGCACTTGAGGTCCCAGAAAAGTGTACAGGGTTTCCCTCTATGTCCTGCCTCGCTCCTTTCCAGTCCCTAACCCAACATACACTGGCTGCCTGAGTTTCCTAGGGCCATGTTCCTGCACCTGGCTTTGTCTCCTTCAAGCTCTGTGTTCCTCCTTGTGCCTTAATTTCCCTCAATTGTCAATAGTATCATTGTCAATTGATTATGTTATCTACCTCATAAGGTCACTGTGAAGATTCAGTGTTCCAGTGCAGGGTCAGTGACCTGAGCAGGTAGAACCAGCCTAAAAAATGAAAAGGGCAGCCAGGTGCCGTGGCTCACGCCTGTAATCCCAGCACTTTGGGAGGCAGAGGTGGGCGGATCACCTGAGGTCAGGAGTTCAAGACCAGCCTGACTATCATGGAGAAACCCCCATCTCCACTAAAAATACAAAAAAATTAGCCAGGCGTGGTGGTGCACGCCTGTAATCCCAGCTACTCAGGAGGCTGAGGCAGGAGAATTACTTGAACCCAGGAGTCAGAGGTTGCTGTGAGCTGAGATCACGCCATTGCACTCCAACCTGGGTAACGAGCAAAACTCTGTCTCAAAAAAAAAAAAAAGAAAAGAAAAGAAAAAAGAAAGGACTATGTGTTTATGTGTTGGTAAAGATCAATGGTTTTCAAAACACAAGGAAGTGTCTCAAAGCCAATGAGGACGATCTGGGCTAAAGTAAATTTCTGTTTTGTGACTTGATTAGCAAATAAAATCCATTTAAACCCTAGGAAAAACTCAAAAAAAAAAAAAAAAGATGTCTATGCAGGATGCCAAGCTAGGGAAAGATGCTCATCTCACAGAAGTATAGATTAAGGGAATATTAAGGCACAGTAAGAAACACAGTCTCTGGCTTCTGCACTTGAGTCTTTCTTTTCTTAGCCTCATAGTTTCAAAATGTGGCAAGCCATTTTAAGAGAGGAACAATAGCCAAGCACAGTGGCTCAAACCTGTAATCCCAGCACTATGGGAGGCCAAGACAGGTGGATCACCTGAGATCAGGAGTTCAAGGCCACCCTGGCCAACATGGTGAAACCCCAACTCTATTAAAAATACAAAAATTAGCTGGGCATGGTGGCAGGCACCTGTTATCCCAGCTACTCCTGAGGCTGTCCTGAGGCTGAGGCAGGAGAATTGCTTGAACCTGGGAGGCAGAGGTTGCAGTGAGCCAAGATGGCACTATTGCACTCCAGCCTGGGCAACAAGAGTGAAACTGCATCTCAAGGAAGAAGAAAAAAGAGAGAGAGAGAAAGAGAGAGAGAAACAATAATCTGGGTCCCTGAAACCAGATGAAACATAACTGACAATACAGAGTTTGAGCTCAGGATTTATAAACTGGGAGGGCCATAGAATGATAAGCAACAAGTGCAGCTGGTCACAGAGCTCTTCATTTAACAACCCCCCCAACACACACACATACACAAACACCAAGCATTCAAGTTAAATGTTAATCTACTGTTAATGTTTATATGGTAGAAAACGTTAGATTTGTGCCAAAAGGCACATTGTAAATTTACCCACATTGAATTCTCACTAGATTTAGAAAATTGATCTGCTTGCCTACTAAGGACAGTTTGTTTCTGCCTGTGGATTCTAG
The DNA here is from genome assembly GCF_030222135.1 of Aotus nancymaae. Classification (NCBI taxonomy): domain Eukaryota; kingdom Metazoa; phylum Chordata; class Mammalia; order Primates; family Aotidae; genus Aotus; species Aotus nancymaae. Next base: position 40,309,189 of record NW_026988431.1, on the reverse strand, counting down.
GGGTTTTTCATCATTAACACATTGAGGTTATTCTGTCTGGCAGTGATAGGGAACAAACATTGGCCTATTTCCTTCACCAAAGGAGTTAGTTGCTAGGAAACATTTCAACTTTAATCAGGCATTGCCAATAAACTGCAACCATCTGGAAATATCTTAGAGAAATTCTCTGTTATATTCATTTTACAGAATTAATTAGATCTTAGTCTACAACCTGGTCCACTTGGGCTTCTATAACAAAACACCTTACATAGGGACAGTGTAATTATAAAGGACTAAAATTTGTTAATTATAGTTCTCCAAGCCGAGGAGTCCAGGATCAAGTCACCAATAGATTCTGGTGTCTAGTGAGGGCTGCTCTCTGCTTCCAAGATGGCCCCTTCTTGCTGCATTCCCACCTGGTGGAAGGCAGAAGGTCAACAGGGACCCAACTGAATCCTTTTAAAAGGTCACCAATCCAATTGATGAGAATGGTGCCCTCATGACATAATCACATCCTGAAGACCCCACACCTTAATATTGTCAAAATGAGTCTTAGTTTCCAACAAATGAATTTAGGGGGACACATACCTTTAAACCATGGCACCTACTAAGTACATTTCTGTTAAATCATACTGCCTGAATTCTCTCCCCAATATTGCAGGTCACAAGCAGAAGATAATTTACTTGCAAAATTATTTTATTTTTGCAAATCTATTTCAGTTTTTATGAATGAGATAGATTCACTAAAAGAATTCACATAAATGTATTTGTAAACTTTCTTTATAAATGAGGGGGAAATGAATATAAAAAATATAAAGTTGATTGATTTAAGGGCACTGAAACTGATCATCAGTTATTTAATAAGTACCTACAGAGCTTCTACATTGGGCCAGTAGTTATGCTAGGTATGATGGTTTCAATAAGCAACAAAACTTATTTTCTACATGGTGCTTAATGTTTGATTATAGGATTCAGGGTACTATGGAGAGGTAGAGTAGGGACAATGAAACCAGATAAGTTATGTATTTCCCAATTACAATGGTGGGACAGGCAACAAATAGACTTTCCCACTACAAAATGGAGAAGTTGGGAGGAAGAGAGGAGTAAGATGTCCAAATCAAGTTTAACACCTAGCAAACAAATGCCATTAGATCTTGAGGCTCAAGAATAATTATTTTTAGTTTGATGCTCTGTCTTCCAGACCAATGTCCTGCAAAGCTCTTTTGGGTGGGGGTTGTGCCCTCAAAGCTCTGCAGTGAGAGAGTCATATCCACCTCCAAGGCTCAGCTGAGTGGAATTCTCAACCCACAGGCTCCACGCTGCCACCCTCTAGCCTGTTGAAACCAAGGCAATGGCTATCTCCCCGACTGAAAACTAAGGAAGCTGTACTTATGACCTCTGAATTGCCTTCAAGATTACTGCTTTTTCTTTTTCTTTTCTTTTCTTTTCTTTTTTTTTTTTTTGAGATGGAGTCTTATCTGTTGCCCAGGCTGGAGTGCAGTGACAAAATCTTAGCTCACTGCAACCTCTGCCTCCCAGGTTCAAGCATTTCTCTTGCCTCAGCCTCCTGAGTAGCTGGGATTACAGGCATGCACCACCACACCCAGCTAATTTTTGTAGTTTTAGTAGAGATGGGGTTTCACCATGTCCACCAGGCTGGTCTTGAACTTCTGACCTTGTGATCCTTCCGTCTCCACCTCCCAAAGTGCTGGGATTACAGGTGTACACCACCTCACCCACCCTCAGCCAATTACTGCTTTTTCTTATCTTGAAGAGTAGTACACATCTGTAGCCAAATAGCTTGATGTTCTGATACTGCAGCCTATAAGAAGTCCTGTAGCTTTCTTTCTATTTATGCTGTTTCCATTGCCTTTAGCTTTGTCAACCTGAAATAATATTTTTGTTGTCTAGAGAAATTTTAAATTGTCATATTTATCAATTTTTTTCATGTTTTTTATTTTTTTTTCTTTTGTTTTGCAGGTTTATTTTTCATAGGTAGGTCATTACTCCACTTAGAACTCTTTTATATATAAGTAGATATCTAACTTTATTGTATATAAATAGCTAATCACTCCAATAACAACGAAGACTTTCTCTTTTCTACTGATTTGTAATGCTACTTTTGCCAGCCATCAACTTTTCATGGATTTGTAGATCTGTTTCCAAGCTTCCTCTCTTATTCTATTGCTTAATATTTTTGTATCAACAATTTCCCTTAAATATTGCTGACAACGTATTTCTTCTTGAATATTATTTTGGTTTGGTCCCTTTAAACAGCTGCATTTTATTGATGGAAAATACAACAGGCAAAAAGAAGGAGCAAGATACAGGGTTCATTTAGTATCATAAAATAGATTGGCCTTTCATATTTTAACAGCTATGTATTATTTATTTAGTAATTTTGGTTTCGTTTGTAAACAAGCATTTTATGTTGTGGTAAAGAAGAAATATGGGAGTCAAAATACAACTTTAAAGATATATCTAACTTTGTTATTAAAATACATTTCCTACTCCAACATTTTAAATTTTATGTAAAATATTTTGGGATACACTATGCATGTTTTTAAATCACTGGATTTTAAAGCTTTTTAACAGGAAAAAAAAGATATAAAGCTGCAGTGGTAAGGGTAATGGTGAAGTATTGAAGTTTTGTGGGCCTACCAAATGACTGGTTTATATGATTTGTAGAATACTTTTTATTTTACAGACTTAGCTAATATAAGTGGTGCCTAAATAAGTAATGTTTTATAGAATGAATTGATACAGGTGGGAGAGTTATTGTCATAGGAAACTGTCAGAGCCATTTGAACCAGAGCAACTCTATCTTGAAGAGGGGCTGGATAAAATAAGTCTGAGACTTACAGGGCTGCATTCCCAGGAGGTTAGGCACTCTTAGTCAAAGGAGGAGAGAGGAGGTAGCACAAGATACAGGTCACAAAGACTTTGCTGATAAACAGGTTGCATCAAAGAAGCCAACCAAAACCCACCAAAACAAGATGCCAATGAAAGTGATCTCTGGTCTTCCTCACTGCTCATTATATGCTAATAATAATGCATTAGCATACTAAAAGACACTCCCACCAGCACCATGACAGTTTACAAATGCCAAGGCAGTGTCTGGAAGTTACCCTATATGGTCTAAAAAGGGAAAGAATCCTCAGTTCTGGGAATTACCCACCTCTTTCCCAGAAAACTCAGGAATAATCCATTCCTTGTTCAGATATAATCAAGGAATAACTACAAGTATACTCAGTCAAGTATGCTATGCCACTGCTCTGTCTGTGGAGTAGCCATTGTTTTATTCCTTTACTTTCTTAATAAACTTGCTATCACTTTACTCTATGGGCTTATCTCTAAGTCTTTCTTTAGTGAGGTCCAAGAACCCTCTCTGGGGAGCAAGATTGGGACCCCTCTCCAGTAACAAAACTAGGGAAAGTTATCAACTTAACTTACAAGTTAATTAAAATAAGCTTAATTAAACTGAGTAAATATTAAATGCACTATCAAAGAGAATACAGCCAAAGAGACAAAAAACAAGGAAAGCAAGGAGACAGAATCAAGAATGTTTGCATTCTTGAGCCCACAACAGTGCAGGGAGGTAAGAACGTAGTGTGTGTCTGGCCAAGCTGGGCTTAGGTCTCAGTCACAGCTGAATCTGCACAAGCCCCACAGACCCTGCAAATCAGACACCAACCACACACTGCTGATAAGGAAAATCTATGTGCACTGAATTCAAGAGTATTTACAGGTGTAGCCACTTGTGAGCGAACTTACTGGTGCCTCACTAGGGGATGGTCTTAGGAGAAATTTGCTTCACGAATGAAGGGAGAGAAAGTAAAAAAAGATTTGAGATATGTAAAGCACCTTGACCTGCATACTCACTACAGTTTCTAAGCATCTCAGGCCTTTTGTTCCCTCTGCTAACTCAAGTCAGAATCAGTGTAGTTCCATGTAGTCTAGCCTGTTCCACCTGACTGAAATCCATTTGCTTGGGAATTAGTGGGAGTTTATTTCCTGGTAACACTTGCCAATTGCTCTGCAATAAAAGGAGTCCTTTGTTTACCAGGTGCTGCAGGCCACCTATGGGAGTCTCAGTTAACAAAGATTACTAGATCATAAAAAAAAAAAAAAGAAAGAAAGAGAAAAAAGAAACCTGCCTGAGATTTGCATCAGCTACAATTATTGACCATTTTCTGTGACTCAAATAGAAAACATATACCCCGTGGATCTGAATTATCAGGCAATGCCTACTGATATAAATGCCCTGGAGATTTGAATTATTATCAGGCAGCTCCTACAGATTTCTGTTTGTTTTCTTGTTCATCATTAGTCATGGCAGATTACATTATGACTTCTAAGGAGAATGATGCCAGTAAAAAAATAAAGGAGATACATTCCATCATGTTCTTGTGTATCTTTGTGAACTTAGTTTTAGGATTCATATTGACTAGGACTAAACCCAATAACCAAGGCTTACGACTCAATTGCCTGCTTGGGCCAGACAAATAAGATAAATGCATAGTACTACAGGTATAAGACATCCAGGAATGAGGGAAGGTAGGTGTTAAAACACGTGTTCTGAATGAAGAGAACCCCAAACAGGCTTTGTGTGAACAACATCACTGTTTATTCACCTGGGTGCAGGCAGGCTGAGGCACAGGAGCTGGTTTTATAGGTTTGAAGTTAACAGTGGAAAGTTACAGAAGTAATGTCAGGGTGTTTTTTTTGCAAGCTGGGAGGGGGTTGTAGCTTTGCAAGCTGGAAGGGGATCATAGGGTGTGGAGTCATGAGGTTGGCCAAGGTTGGTTACAAAGTCCAGTGACCTTGTCAATTGAGACCAGCATAAGAAACAATAGAAGAATGTCTCAGGTTAGTTAGGCACCACAGGGGTTAATCCGTTTCTTCCAGAAACTCATCTGGAGTGTATGTGCAGGCCACAGAGATTACCATGCCATTCATGGAGTGGTCAGACCTTACATTCCTGTCTTTTTATATTAGTAATATAAAGGAAAAAGAAATGAAGAGTGGAAGGCAGTGGAATATTAGGAAGGCCGGCACAGAGGGGTGATGTTTCTCAGGACTTCTTCGAGTGGGATTGGAGGCAACACAGACACCTCAAAATGGGAAAGAATTTAGACGAGATCTCAGGGAAAGGGGTGATATTGTGGGGTTGTTAGAAGGAGCATTTGTCATATTGACTGATTGATTATAGCTTGTATACGATTTTGTAGGAATTGAGAGATTAATCGGAAAATACAAGGTCCAAATAAAAGAAGGAGAAATATAGTTATCAGATGACTAAGGATTGGAAGAAGCCATGACTCCCAGTTAGAGAGTGTCCAGCCAGTCCAGCCAGTCCAGCCAGCTCCAGAATAACCATTTGCCTGATTAGCGAGTTTTGGGCTCTGTCTTTTAATTTATTGATGGTATCATATACGGAGCCAGACTGGTTTACATCAAAACAACATTCTTCATTTAGGAATAGGCAAAGACCTCCATTTTCAGCAGTCAGTAAATCAAGACCTCTGTGGTTTTGGAGGACAACTGCAGCTAGGGAATTTACTTGAGCTTGAAGAAAGAATAATGATTGAGTTAATTCTGCAATGCTAGCAGAGAAATCATTAGAGAGGCTATGCAAGGGGATGATTGAAGTGGTAAGGCCTGCTATGCCTGGGCTGAGTGCAGTTAATTCCTAACCCTACAAGTAAGGGGATCAATGGGATGACCTGCCTGTGTCATGTCGGGACCACAAGGGGAAGCAGGAGGCTTTTGTCTCCATTGGCAAACTGAATTTTGGGAGTAAGGAAAACTAGGGTACAAGTGCTTGTCCAGTTGGTAGGAAGGCAGATATGAGAAGAACCACAGAGGAAATAAAAGTCCTTGGCTTAGACAGAAGTGGAAGTGTAAACTGAAAAGATGAGAAAGTATTCTAGGGGGAGGGTGTTGGGGTATTGGACCCAATGCCAAGGAAACCAGCAAGGGCTGCGGCTGTAAAAGGTTGTAATGGGGTTTGGTAGGGTAACTGTGTGGAGGGAGAGCTTTTGTTTTCATGGTGTATGAGGAATAGTGTGGTATCTATAAGTAACTACTCACTTTTATTAACAAGATTAGGTTTTGAGCAGAGAATGGGAGCAAGATTAAGAGTGAAATATTAGCTGTATTGCCTGGAGGAAAAGTGTAAACCGGCAACTTAAACAAAAGGAGGGCATGTAAAAGTAAATGAGTACAGTGAATTTGAGCACAAAAAGATTACATGTTCTTATCTTGCTGAAAATGTAGGTGTGATTTATTGAAGCAATTACATTCTTTTTTTTTTTTAAGACGGGGTTTCACCATGTTGGTCAGGCTGGTCATGAACTCCCAACCTCAGGTGATCTGCCTGCCTTGGCCTCCAAAGTACTTGGATTACAGGCGTGAGCCACCACGCCCAGCCTCAATTACATTCTTAAGAGAAGGAATTTATTCTTTTCACTGTTAATGTATATAATGTCTCAGAACATAAAATGATCTAGGTGTTTGCATGTGGCCAAATTGTAAAACAATATGTTCTAGGATTCTGCCAAGTCATCAGACAGCATTCCCACATCTCCCATTCAAGATCACAGGATATCAGCTTTAAAGAAACACTGTGAAGCCCAATTAATCTAAAAGGTGGTCCATTTTTGTTAGTATCTTGGTTTAGGGCACTGTTCTGTTTTATTGTACAGGTCACAAAACTCACGTGAAATCTGGAACTGATCCAGCTTTTCCAATTGAAGAAATAAGTACCCAGTTCACCTCCTTGCCTCCAAATGGTATTTTGAAATTTATTAATCAAACTATTCTAATAATGGATTGATTTCATCCATCTGTAGCAAGAATAAGTGCTGGATAATTAAATTCAATTATATTATCAACCATAAGAAATAAGTAAATGTATACAAAAGAAGACATACATGAGGCCAACAAGCATATGAAAAAATGCTCATCATCACTGGCCATTAGAGAAATGCAAATCAAAACTACATTGAGATACCATCTCACACCAGTTAGAATGGCAATCATTAAAAAATCTGGAGACAACAGATGCTGGAGAGGATGTGGAGAAATAGGAACACTTTTACACTGTTGGTGGGAGTGTAAATTAGTTCAACCATTGTGGAAAACAGTGTGGCGATTCCTCAAGGACCTGGAAATAGAAATTCCATTTGACCCAGCAATCCCATTACTGGGCATATATCCAAAGGATTATAAATCGTTCTACCATAAGGACACATGCACACGAATGTTCATTGCAGCACAGTTTACAATAGCAAAGACCTGGAACCAACCCAAATGCCCATCGATGATAGACTGGACAGGAAAAATGTGGCACATATACACCATGGAATATTATGCAGCCATTAAAAACGAGGAGTTCGCGTCCTTTGTAGGGACATGGATGAACCTGGAAACCATCATTCTCAGCAAACTGACACAAGAACACAAAATCAAACACCACATGTTCTCACTCATAGGCGGGTGTTGAACAAGGAGAACACATGGACACAGGGAGGGGAGCACTATACATGGGGGTCTGTTGTGGGGGAGTGGGGGGGACAGTGGGGGGGTGGGGAATTGGGGAGGGATAGCATGGGGAGAAATGCCAGATATGGGTGAAGGGGAGGAAGGCAGCAAATCACACTGCCACGTATGCACCTAAGCAACAACCTTGCATGTTTTTCACATGTACCCCAAAACCTAAAATGCAATAAAAAAAAAAAAAAAAAAAAAAAAAAAAAAAAAAAAAGAAATAAGTAAATGTATATTATTGTTGCTTCTGAAATCTAAATATGACAAAGATTTGATTTCAGGCACCTGAACTTTGTAGCTCTGTCAATTTGAACAAAAACATTAATGAAGGTTATCTGAGCTTTGGCTATCTTACTTCTAAAATTAGGATAATAATCTCTTCTTTTTAGAGTTTTTGTTCAGATAAAATATAAATGTTTTACCATTATAATTCTTATTTGTATTATTAATGCACCATTAATTTTTAATTCTACTTAGACAGATGACATTATACTGCAAACCTTTTGTTATTAATTTCATATGATTTAAGTAGTACTCTAACTGGTGATTAATTTTTTAAAAGAATGATTGTTCATTCATTCTTAGTATTTGATATATCTAATCTAGCATTTTCCTGCTGAGGAAATAAATGCTCTATTCAAATACTGGTGTATGTTTGTGACATAATTTCAGGTCTTGATGTGTAATGAAAAGTATATATTTGTATGGATATGTATTTATTTAGTTAACAACAGACACATTCTTCAGTTTTTGTTTTCCAATTTTAGATTTCCAAATGTTAGTTTTTCTGTTTTGTCTAAAATTGTTAACTCATAATTCTACTTCAACTTAGTATCTATACATCAAAATACGATCACTTCCTTTAGAATTCAAAAAAGAGTGTTTGAGAGTAAATGCACTACCACAGAATTTTATTACCAGAAGAAACCTTGCAGTATAGTTTATAAATACTAAAACTGAGGTTTTAATGTTACTAAGTTGACATTAAAGCTCATTACATGAATATTACTCCTGAAAGATGCTGGGTTTTGAAATGTCTATATTACTTCATGGTAAAAACAGAGAACATAGAATATTCTTTTCACTGACTGACAAAAGGAGAAAATTAAAAAGGCAGTTCTGGGTGAAGAAGCTTTTGAGGCATTATTTTTCTTTAAAAATATGAATATATTAGATGTTGGAGTGAGACACTGATGTTTCCATATTTCATTTCATCACTTCTATGTCAGTGCTCTGCAACCTATCACCTTGGTTAGTGGGTTCAAGAGGGCCTAGTTCTGGGAGGCTTATTTGCTCCTTACTGGTCCAGTAAAGGGGAGGTTTTCAACATGCTAATCTGGCTGAGGCCTTATGAGATTGCTATTTGCCTGTGACCTGTTGAGCCTCTCTTGCCTTCTCCACGGGGGAAGTTACACAATTTATTTTGAACAGGCCAAGCTTATCTTTCATGAAGTGGCAGCCTTTATCCTGTATTGTTTCTACTGATTAATGCCAGTAGGTTCTTATCTGTCTTGAACAGTTGCTGCTGTGAGGTGCTAAACCTGTGCCCTTATTCACAGGAAATGCACCTCCACCACCACCCCAGGGTTCATTGACATCATGGTCAGTGGGAAAAGTAACTTCATGCCCATGTACCTTCACAGGAGTCCAAATCCCTTCACTTTGTTCAGAGGGGATTACAAACACCAAAGGCTGTTGTGTTGTCCATAGCTAAGCTTGGCAAATGGGCTCACACAAGTCACTTATAGTATCCTTACCACTCTGCTTCTCTAGATTCTGTTAGCCAAATGTATCCAAGTTGTTTCATCTCTCATACATTGTGAATACTTTTCCCTCCTGTTTTGAGATACCAAAGAGGTAATTTTCCTCTTACTCAAACCCTACTACAAAACGTAATGTTTAATTTACCTTGCACTTAGGCTTTCTCTCTTTCTACATGGCTGAGAGGGAGATCTCTCAATAACAGTGCCCTCTTGCACAAAGTGCAAAATAATAAAACTAGTACAACAGAGGACAATGCAATGCTCTGAAACCATTTTATGCACCATCAAGTAATTATTCTATTGTTCCATGTTATTGTTTAACATGTAGTGGTAAAGCCTTAGGTATCAGGAACACCATGTGGAACTGGTCCCAACTTGATAAATTATTGGAATGTAGGAGGTGTGACATACTGCTTTGAGGTGTGCACACTGCTTTGAGGTGGCACACTGCTTGCAGGAGGTATGGCCACTGCTTTGAGCCTTTGCTGCCATTCCAACACCATAGGAGAATTACAAGCTTTATATCCTGGTACATGTACAAGTATTCACAGACCTAGTTAGCTTCAAAGTTCTAAATGGAATGTTTATTGTTCTAGGTGTTCCTATCTGCCCATCTTTGATTCTTTCTAGCAATAATTTTGAGACTGGCTTGTGGGCTGAATGGAGTATGAAGCCTTTTCAAATTCACCTCCCAGGTACCCAATTACATGCAGTTTCCAGAAACTAAGGTGCTTCAAATGTTGGTCTCTATAACTATTACATACTCCCTTTCATTTATGCATGTGTTCGTATTCACGACCTAACTAATGAAGACCTTAAACTCATACTATGTATCTTAAACTATTTGGGCTGCTTAAACTCATACTATATATCTTAAATTGTTTGGGCTTGCCGTAACAAATACCATAGACTCGATGACTTATAACAACAGAAACTGGTTTCTCTGCTTCTGGAGCCTGGGAAGCCCAAAATCAAAGTGTCAACAGATTTAGTGTCTGATGAGGGCCCACTTCCTCACAGATGACCAACTTCTTACTGTAACCTCACAGGGAAGACACTGGGAGGGATCTTTCTGGGGTCTATTTTTATAAGGGCATTACTCCCAATTCTAGGAACTCCTCCCTTGTGACCTAATCATCTGCCAAAATCTCTACTTCCTAAAACCATTGGGAGTTAGGATTTTAACATATTCATTTCAGAGAGATATATTCAGTCCATTGGACTGGGAAACTGTAGTATTCAAGAATTTATGACTTTGCTGATGCTTCATTGCTGCCCATATAATATCAAAGAATAGTTTGATGTGTTTTTAGAGACATTGCCTAGGATTCTAGATTTGGGACAAATCTCTAAGCTTCAGTACAAAGTATTCAAAATAGAAAGAAGACATTTATGTTCCTCTCTAAAGAAAAGAAAAACAAATGCCATAGTTGAAGTGTGACAAAATCTTCCAAGTTCATCTTACATCTAACTTGAAAATCACCATGTATATGAAATATATCTGACCCTAAGTGAACCTCTTCTCTCTTACTCTAATTGATACTACTCTTTCCCAATCCATTATCTATGTCAACCATTCCTGCTATTCCTCTTCTTTAGGATACCTGGATTCACTTTATAGCTCTTCCATGCTAATGGATAACACAAGACCTCTGAGGCTCATATTTTGATCCATGAAACAGGGATGAGGGTTGACCTACAAATGATCTGCAAGTTTCTACAGTGAACCCACTAGCAAATACTTCTGTAAATAGAGTGTTTCATAAGTATGAGACCTCATGGTGGAAACTCAATTTTCTTCAGAATTAAGAAACCTATATATTTGGGTGAAGCAAAATGCAAAATGCATATTCCTTCTAAGACTTCAGGAGAACTTTCCAATTAACATAATTGTGTGATTATTACTATTCTTTGAAGACCTGTGATATAGAAATTATTTAAACCGTGGGTGTTTATAAACTGTTTTTGTATTTTAGGTTCACTGACAACAATATATTACTTTATGTTACACTCCTTCCAATACTATGTTACACTCCTTCCAACACTATGTTACACTCCTGCGTAACATTGTATTGGAAGTTCTGGCCAGGGCAATTAGGCAAGAGATAGCAATAAAGCATATTCAAATAGGAAGAGAGGAAGTCAAATTGTCTCTGCTTGCAAATGACATGATCCTATATTTAAATTTATTGTCTTGTGCTGGTTTTCAAAGGGAATGTTACCAGCTTTTGCCCATTCAGTATGATATTGGTTGTGGGTTTGTCATAAATTGCTCTTATTATTTTGAGATATGTTCCATCAATACTTAGTTTATTGAGAGTTATTTACACGAAGGGATGTTGAATGTTACCGAAGGCCTTTTCTAGGTCTATTGAGATAATCATGTGGGTTTTGTCATTATTTCTGTGACAAATTATGTTTATTGATTTGCATGTATTGAACCAGACTGGCATCCCAGGGATGAAGCCAATTTCATCATCATGAATAAGCTTTTTGATGTGCTGGATTCAGTTTGCCAGTATTTTATTGAGAATTTTAGCCTTGACATTCATCAGAAATATTTGCCTGAAGTTTTCTCTTTTTTGTTATTGTATCTCTGCCACGTTTTGGTATCAGGATGATGGCTGCCTTCTAAAATGAGTTAGGGAGGAGTCCTTCCTTTCAATTGTTTGGAATGGTTTCCAAAGGAAGGGTACCAGTTCCTCTTTGCATTTCCTGTAGAATTTTGGCTGTAAATCCACCTGGTTCTGGGCTTTTGTTTTGGTTGGTAGGCAATTTATTACTGCCTCAATTTTGGAACTTGTTATTGGTCTATTCAAGGATTCAACTTCTTCATGGTTTAATCTTGGGAGGGTGTGTGTGTCCAGGAATTTATCCATTTCTTCCATATTTTCTAGTTTATTTGTATAGAGGTGTTTATAATATTCTCTGATGGTTGTTTGTATTTCTGTGGAGTCATTGGTGATAACTCCTTTATCATTTTTTATTGTGTCTATTTGATTCCGCTCTCTTTTCTTCTTTATTAGTCTAGCTAGTGGTCTATTTTATTAAATTTTTTTCAAAAAAACAGTTCCTGGATTCATTGATTTTTTTCAAGGGTTTTTCACATGTCTATCTCATTCAGGTCCACTCTGATCTTAGTTATTACTTGTTTGCTGCTCGCTTTTGGACTTACTTGCTCTTGCTTCTCTAGTTCTTTTAGTTATGATGTTAGGTGTCCGTTTGAGATCTTTCTGGCTTTTTGATGTAGGCATTTATTGCTATAAATTTCCCTCTTAACACTGCTTTAGCCATGTCCCAGAGATTTTGGTTCATTGTCTCTTTGTTCTCATTGGTTCCAAATAACTTCTTGATTTCTTCCTTACATTCATTATTTACTGATATAGTTTGGCTCTGTGCCCTCACCCAAATTTCATCTTGTAGCTCCCACAATTTCACCATGTTGTGGGAGAGATGCATTGAGAGATGACTGAATCACTGGGGTGGGTCTTTCCTGTGCTGTTCTCATGACTATGAATAGGTCTCACAAGATCTGATGGTTTTAAAAATGGGAATTTCTCTGCACTAGCTCTCTTTTTGTCTGCTGCCATTTATGTAAGATGTAACTTGCTCCTGCTTGCCTTCCGCCATGATTCTAATTATGTGACTGATTTTAGAGTAAGAGCTATGTGCCACTAAGAAGAATGTATATTCTGTTACTTTGGGGTGGAGAGTTCTGTAGATATCTATCAGGTCCACTTGATCCAGAGCTGAGTTGAAGTATTAGATATTTTTGTTAATTTTATGTCTTGATGATCTTTCTAATATTGACAGTGGGGTTTTAAAGTCTTCCACTATTATTATGTGGGAGTCTAAGTCTCTTTGTAGATCTCTAGGAACTTATTTTATGAATCCGTGTTCTCCTGTATTAGGTGCATATATATTTAGAATTGTTAGTGTATTTTGTTGAATTGATTTCTTTACTATTATGTAATGCCCTCCTTTGTCTTTTTTGATCTTTGTTGGTTTAAAGTCTGTTTTGCTTTTTTTTAAATTTCCATTTGCTTGATGAATTTTCCTTCATCCCTTTATTTTGAGACTGTGTGTGTCTTTGCACACAAGATGGGTCTCCTAAATATAGCACACCAATGGGTCTCAACTCCTTATCCAATTTGCCAGTCTGTGTCTTTAAATTGGGGCATTTAGCCTATTTATATTTAAGGTTAGTATTGTTATGTTCGAATTTGATCTTGCCATCACGATGCTATTTGGTTATATTAGACACTAGTAGATGCAGTTTCCTCACAGTGTCATTAGCCTTTATCTTTTGGTGTGCCTTTGAAGTGGCTAATACCAGTTTTTCTGTTTCATATTTAGTGCTTTTTTTTCAGGAGCTCTTGCAGGGGAGACTTGGTGGTAATGAAATCCCGTAGCATTTGCTTGTCTGAAAAGAATTTTATTTATCCTTTGCTTGTGAAGTTTAGCTTGGCCAGAAATAAAATTCTGGATTAGAAATTCTTTTCTTTAAGAATGTTGAATGTTGTCCCCAACTCTCTTCTGGCTTGTAGGGTTTCTGTTGAGAGGTCTGTTGTTAGTCTGATGGGCTTCCCTTTGTAGGAGACCAGGCCTTTCTCCCTGGCTGCACTTAACAGTTTTTCCTATATTTCAACCTTGGAGAATCTGATGATTATGTGTCTTGGAGTTGACCTTTTCAGGAATATCTTAATGGTGTTCTCTGCATTTCCCGAATTTGCATGTTGGCCCATCTTGCTAGGTTGGGGAAGTTCTCCTGGATATCCTGAAGTGTGTTTTCCAACTTGTTTCCATTCTCCCCGTCTTTTTCAGGTACTCTAGTCACTCATCGTTTCAGTCTTTTCTCATAGTCCCATAGTTCTCAAAGGTTTTCTTCATTCCTTTTCATTCTTTTTTTCTCTAATCTTGTCTGCCTGACTTATTTCAGCAAGATGGTCTTCAAGCTCTGATATTTTTTCATCCACGTGATCAATTTGAGCTATTGATACTTGTGTTTGCATCACAAAGTTCTCATGCCATGTTTTTCAGCTCCTTCAGGTCATTTATGTTCCTCTCTAAACTGGTTATTCTAGTTAGCAGCTCCTATAACGTTTTATCATGTTTCTTAGCTTCTTTCAATTGGTTAAAACATGCTTCTTTAGCACAGTGAAGTTTGTTATTACCCGCCTTCTGAAGCCTGTTTCTGTCAATTCATCCATCTCAGCCTTCACCTAGAGCTGTGCCCTTGCTGGAGAGATGTTGCAATCATTTGGAAGAGAAGAGGCACTCTGGCCATTTGCATTTTCAGCATTTTTTTTTTTTTTTTTATTCTCTTCTTCATGAGTTTGTCTAGTTTCAATCTTTGAGGCTGCTGACTTTTAGAAGGGGTTTTGGGGGATTTTTTTTTGTTGAGGCTGTTATTGCTTTCTGCTTGTTTGCTTTTCTTTCAACAGTCAGACCCCTCTTCTCTAGGGCTGCTAAGGCTTGCTGGGGGTTTATTTCAGACCTTATTCATTTGGGTTCCTCCTTCACCTGGAGACATCATCCGAAGAGGCTGGAGAACAACAAAGATGAATGCCTGCTCCTTCCTTTGGCATCTCTATCCTTGAACAGCACCAACCCTTATAAGAGGGTAGGGACACTCTTATATCAGGTGTCTGGTGGCCCCTTTTGTGGGGGTTCTCACCCAGTTGGGAGGCATGGGATCTGAGACTCACTTAACAAAGCACCCTGGCTGTTCCTTGGTTGAACAGGTCTACTGTTCTTGGGGGAATCCCATTCATCTGGGCTGCCTGGATTCCTCAGAGCTAGCAGGGGCAAGACTAAGTCAGCTGGTCCACAGAGACCATGGCTACCCTTCCACCTAGGGGCTCAGGCCCAGGGAGATCAGAATTTTGGCCCTAAGCCCCTGGCTAGAGTTGCTAAAGTTTCTGCAGGGAGGCCCCACTCATCAAGGAGGGATGGGTCAGGGTGTGGCCTAAAGAGGCAGTCTGGCCATGATCTGCCACAGCTGATGTGCTGCGCTATGGCGAATGCCTTTTGAGTCCGAGCTTTCCAGTATCTCAGGCACCAGCAGAAAAAATATGATGGGCTGAAGCTGTAGTGATGGCTGCTGTCCTTCCCTTCCAGTAGTTCAGCATCTTAGGCAGCTGGAAGCTGCAGTGAGGGCTGCTGTCCTTTTCCTGCGTAGCTCAGTTGTCTCAGGTAACAGGCAGCTGCAGTGATGATGGCTTTCCCTCCCTGTGGGAACTCAGTAGTCCTAGGAAGATGCCAGTTGAGTAGCTGTTGAATATCTGTGCAGCTCTGTAGTTGGGACCTAAGGCCCTGGTGGCATGGGCTCATGAGTGGAATCTCATGATCCATGTGTTGCACAGATCATGGAAAAGGCACAAATCCCCAGACTGGAGAGCATAATCACTCACTGCCTCCCTTGGCTGGGGGATGGGAGCTCCCCTTGCCCCATGTGGCTCTCAGGTGAGGTGATGCACCACCCTGCTTTTCCTTGCTCTTTGTGGTCATGCTAACCACCTAGTCAGTCCTGATGACAGAACCTGGGGATACCTCGGTTCCCAGTGCAGGATTCACACACTGTTTTGTTTCTTCTCGGTGGGAGCCTTTGATTGCAGCTGCTTCTTGTCAGCCATCTTGGCCCCACCTACCCCCCTCCCCCAGCTATATAGCAGTTTTTGGAAATAATTAGTGGCAATTGTTTAACATGACAGTTGAGTGAGGTCTTAATAATAGCTAGGGGATATAAGAAGTGACCAAAATCTCTAAAAAAGAAAATCTGGGGAATAGGATATTAATAGGGGCTTTAAAAGTTCTGACACACTCCTGAAAATTTAGAGGGAAACGTACATGTACAGAACTGCGCACATACCCATAAAAGACCTGAAAAGGAAATAATCTCTCTCCTGTGGCTGACCTTAAGGTCTTGTGCAAGCAATGAGAGAAAGCTAAGCCAGTATTGTAACTCATCTATTGGATCTTTGAAATAGTACCCCCGAACACACAAAGAACCTTTTGGAAAAGGCTGGGAGATACACTTACGCAGCATATTTGTGGAAAACTGTAGCCATTTATTGGATGACTACTATGCCAACTGAATAGATGTCAGTGGTCACACATAACAAAGAATACAGATTCATATAATTAGTTGAGGAAAGTAACCAAACAAATACACAATAGAAAAAATACCACCAATAATAAACGCTGAGGAAGGGGCAAATACAGTTTTCAGAGTTGTCATATTATATTATTCTAAATATATGGTTTTCAACAAATTATGAAGCATGTAAAGAAGTAGGAATGTAAGATCAACAGGGCCTGAAGTGAACCCCCAGCAAACTGCAGCAGCCCTACAGAAGAGAGACCTGACCGATGAAAGAAAAGCAAGCAAGCATAAAGCAACAACAACAGCATCATCAAAAAAAAAAGGCCCTCACAAAAACCCCATCCGAGGATCAGCAGCCTCCAAGACTGAAACTAGAGGAACTCATGAAGATGAGAAAGAATCAATGAAAAAATGTGGAAAACCCAAAAGGCCAAAGTGCCTCTTCTCTTCCAAGTAATTGCAACGTCTCTCTGTCAAGGGCACAGAACTGGACGGAAGATCAGATGGATGAGTTGACAGAAGTAGGCTTCAAAATATAGGTGACAAAAAACTACACTGAGCTAAAGGATCATGTTCTAACTCAATACAAAGAAGCTAAGAACCTTGATAAAAGGTTAGAGGAATTGCTAACTAGAATAACAAGTTTAGAGAGGAACATAAATGACCTGATGGAGCTGAAAAACACAACACGAGAACTTCATGAAGCACACACAAGTATCAATAGCCAAATCGACCAAGCAGAGGAAAGGATATAAGAGTTTGAAACCACCTTACTGAAATAAAACATACAGAAAAGAATAGAGAAAACAATGAGTGAAAAGGAATGAACTAAGCCTCCAAGAAATATGGGACTCTATAAAAAGACTGAATCTATGATTGATTGGAGTACCAGAAGAAAACAGCAAGAATGGAAACAAGTTGGAAAACACACTTCAGGATGTCATCCAGGAGAACTTCCCCAACCTAGCAAGACAGGCCAACACGCAAATTCAAGAAATGCAGAAAACACCATTAAGATACTCCATGAGCTCAACCCTATGACACATAATCATCAGATTCTCCAAGGTTGAAATGAAGGAAAAATTGTTAAGGGCTGTTAAGCCAGAGAGAAAGGCCTGGTCTCCTACAATGGGAAGCCCATCAGATAACAGACCTCTCAACAGAAACCCTACAAGCCAGAAGAGAATGGGGACCAATATTCAACATTCTTAAAAAAAAGAATTTCCAACCCAGAATTTCAACCCAGATGTTAAAACCAGTGATGCAAAGTGAAATCATCCTCTGCTGCAGTTTCCCATAAAGCTCTGTTATACCAGTTCCCCCTTGGTGCTGTGGAAGTCTTGGAGCTATTGAAAAGAAATAAAATCCTACATGCAGAAGAGGACAACAATAAAAAAATTAAGATAGCATGTTTTGAGTATGAAATTGTGGAAAGCACAAAAATAAATATCCTCATAGAGTCTATTGCCACAAATCAGTCTTCACATAAGTGTATATATGGGCTATGTGTGTACATGTATTTATACATATCACACATACATATTAATACATTCACATACATATACAAAATTAACCAGGAAACTCTTTCCTAGAGGTTCTCAATATGACTTTTCTTTAGCCAAATCTAAGTAATAAAACCAAATGCATACCTATAATAGAGAAAGGAGGCTGGATTCATTATGATTGACAACTAACCAATATTTGTCCTTTGGGTTAGGATATTCCTTTTATAAACAAATTGTTCTTCAAGAACTTAACAAAATAGAACATTTAGCAATAGTTCTTAAAGTCCTTAGAAAACCATCATCAAAATCACATGGGAATTTACTAGAAAAGCAAATTCTCAAGCCCCATTCTAAATATATTGAATAGGAAAGCCTAGATATGAGGAACACATATTGAATTTTAACAAGATTTCCAGGTGAATCTGAGACATACTAAAATTTGAGAACCACTATTTTACCATGCAAGAGCAGATACTGAGCTTTGGTTAGGCAACCAACAGTGTGTTTATGTTATTCCTTGATGTTTTCTAATTTAAGATAGTACTTTTTGGCTGAGTGCAGTGGCTCATGCCTGTAATCCTAGCACTTTGGGAGGCCAAGGTATGTGGAGCACCTGAGGTCTGGAGTTCCAGAGTAGCCTGACCAACATGGCAAAACCCGATCTCTAAGTAAATACAAAAATTAGCCAGGTGTGGTGGCAGGTGCCTCTTAACCCAACTACAGGAGGCTGAGGTAGGAGAATTGCTTGAACTTGGGAGGCAGAGGTTACAGTGAGCTGAGATTGCACCATTGCACTCCAGCCTGGGTGACAGAGCGAGACTCCATCTCAAAAAAAAAGATAGCATTTTTCTTCAGGACTATAATACAATGAAAGTTAAGATACTTAAACAAATACAGAGCTGTAATAAGCCAAGGATGACAAAAAGATAAGATTGTATTGCAGGGCATAAGATTTCAACAAATTTCAGAATATGGAAAAAGGTAGATGTCACAAACCATTTTGCAAAACACAGGAAGTCACAAAAGGTGTATAGACAGATATAATTAAGGAGATCCAATTTATTTCTACAGTACCCCAGAGAGAAGGAGGGATTGGTGATGCCAAATAAAGGAAAGGTTAAAATTCTATGATGGAATTAGTGTTCTTACAAGGAGAGGAAGAAGAACCAGAGCTCTTCCTCCCCCTGCCTTGGGAGGACACAGCAAGACTGTGTAAGCCAATAGGAGAGCCCTCAACAGATGATGATTTTACTGGCTCCCTGTCCTTGGACTTCACAAACTCTAGAACTGTGAGAAAGAAATGTCTGTTGTTTAAGTCACCCAGACTAAGCTATTTTGCTGTTGCAGCAGAAGCTAAGACAGATGTTACTACTGTCTGAATGTTTGTGTCCCCTCAAAATGTATACGTTGAAGCCTAATCACCAACGTGATATTTTAGGAGGTAGGGCCTTTGTGAGATTAGGTCATGAGAATGGTGCTCTCATAAATGGGATTAGTACCAAAAAACAAAACAAAACAAAAAAACAGAGAGACTCCTAGCCCCTTCCACTTTGTGAGGACATGGTGAGAAGATGCCATGTATACGTCATAATGTAGGCCCTCTGCAGACACTGAACCTCCTGGCATCTTGGTCTTGGATTTACCAGCCTCCAGGACTATGAGAAATAATTTTCTGTTGTTTATAAGCTACCCAGGTTATGGTATTTTTTTTTAGTTGCCCTCATGAACTACATGAAAAGAAGTCAAAATGTAAATAGATACATTCTCAATTTTAATACCTCTGAATAATTGATAGATCAATCAAACCAAATATTAGCTAAAGTAACAGCAAATTAATAAACAGACCCAGCCAATTAGAAAAAAAATACATCACTTGTACACAACTGCAGAATACACCTATTTCTCATGTAAAATATTTAACAAAAATTGGCTGTGTACCAGAAGGTCATAATGCAAGTGTTAAAAAATTTCAAATGACTGAAACCATACACAGCATGTGCTCGCACTACAATTTAATTATAAATAACAAAAAGACAACTAGAAATTCCCAACTGCTTGGCAATAAGGAAATGAACATGTGTCAAGGAAGAAATCATAATAGATGTCCTGGGGTACAACAGGTAGTTTAAAATAAGATTCAAAGCCAGAAGTCAAAATGAAAAAAATAAAAAGTAAAAATCATTAAAAATGAAAATTCTGTATGGTGAAAGCAACATCTAATAAGGTTTAAGCCAGAGACTCAGTAGGCAAATGAAGTGTATCTTGCCCGAGTGCAGTGGCTCACACCTGTAATCCCAGCACATTCTGAGGCTGAGGCCAGTGGATTACCTGAGATCAGGAGTTTGAGACCAGCCTGGCCAACATAGGGAAACTCTGTCTCTACTAAAAATACATAAATTAGCTGGGCATGGTGGTGCATGCCTGTAATCCCAGCTACTCGGGAGGCTGAGGCAGGAGAATTGCTTGAACCTGGGGAGTGCAGGCTGCAGTGAGCAGAGATCATGCCACTGCACTCCAGCCTTGGTGACAGAGTGAGACTCCAACTCAAAAACAAGAAAAAAAGAATTGTATCTTATTTAATATACCCACAATATATAAAGAGCTCTAACAAATCAATAAGGGAGAAAAAAATCCCAATCCAACAACAAAAAAATGGGCATTATATTTCAGACAAATAACAGAACAAAACTGTAAAATAATTAGTAATCATATGAAAAAGTCCTCAGTCTCATTAACAGAATTAACAAACAAAAAAATAAGATACTTGCCATTCACAGTAGGAAACATTTAGAATTGGTATTCTAGAATTTAAGAGGTATGGAAAAATTAGCAATCCCATGACTTATTGGTAGAAGAATGAAATTAATTTTTTGGTAGTGTATACAGAAAAATGTGTGCAAAGATGATGACTACAGCATAATTTATAATTGATGAAACCAGTACTTAGATTATTAGGTCAATGATACAGTTTTGTGTTAGAGGAACAGAGATTTCTAAGATGCATTGTTGGGTGAAAAATATATCAGAGAAGAGTTGTGCAAAATAATCCTATCTATGTAAAAAAAAAAAAAAAAAAAACACAAACAAAACACTGTGTAGCTGTGTATATACATATTTGTATGTATACAACATTTACTGAGCACTTACTCTACGGTAGGCATCATTCTAAACTTTATATATATATTTAACTTCCTTAATCATTATAAAAATCCTATACGGTAGATATGATTTCTACTCTCATTTTACCAATTACAAAACAGGTACAGATGTTGTCAAGTAACTTTTCACAAGCCACAGGGACAGGAAGTAAAAGAGAAAGAATTCAAACGTAGGTAGCTTGATTTTCCTTCCTCCTTTTTCTATCTTATTTTCTCAGTTTCTTTCTCCACCTTCCTCCCTTCCATTCCCTTTTTTCTTCTCCCTCACCTCTCTTAGTATGTCTTCAAATGTCTGTGTCAACCTTGGTTAGCAGGGTAATCGGGAGAAAAGTATCGGGAAGGGAGAGGGTGAGGGTTCATTTTTCTCCATATATGGCGTTATTGTTTGGAAGATGATGTGTCACGTTATAAATTTTTTTTGGAAGATCATGTGTTATGCTGTAATTTTTTTTTTTTTTTTGAGACTGAGTCTTGCTCTGTCTCCCTAGTCTGGTGTGCAGTGGCAGGATCTTGACTCACTGCAACCTCTGCCTCCCGGGTTCAAACGATTTTTCTCCTGCCTCAGCCTCCCCAGTAGCTGGGATTACGGGGGCACACCACCACACCCGGCTAATTTTTGTATTTTTAGCAGAGACGGGGTTTCACCAGCTGTCCACGCTGGTCTCGAACTCCTGACCTCAGGTGATCCGCCTGCCTCAGCCTCCCAAAGTGCTAGGATTACAGGCGTGTAAATAAAAGTTTTAAAAATCAGTAAAAAACGTCACTGCAATACGTATTTATTGCATGGGGGTGTGCCAGTTGCAGGCACACCCAGAAAAATCAAAGGCATGTCCTGAAAAATTATACCTCATCACTTTCAGTCTGAAAACAAGTTAAAAATGCCTTTTGATGGAAAGAAAAGGGAAGAGGGCCAGGGCTAGAAAGAAAATAATCTTGACCGCTCCTCATTTATGGTCCAAGCTCCCTAACCTTGAACAGCCGCAGGCTTCTGAGGGATGGAGGTCAAGACCAGAGTAAAGAAATTCCTCGGGGGAGGCCACTTCCCGGCTCATGATTTTCCAGTTCCAGCTGGTGTCAAGGTCCCAGTTCATCTCTGCCTTTAACTACCAGACAAATACGGAGATGGGAAGGGGGACAAGGGACGGGCTGGGGGGCAGCTCCGAGTCGCAGCCTGGGTGGTGGGTGCAGTCCCGCCCCCAGGTCCGCCGCCCTCCAGCAGCAAAAGCCGAATACCGAGCGCCCGCGCAGGAACTAGGGGAGGGAAGCCTTGTTGTACCTTGGGGTCCAGAAACCTAAACGAGGGGCTGCTGCAGGTGCACGCTTTGAGGCTGGTCAAGGCCACTTTGCTGCTGACTTCAGGGAGGGTTGGGCAATAGCTGAGCCTGGCAGTCGGGGGGCGGAGGAGAGGAAGCCACGCTAGGACTCGGCTCGCTCACGGCTGTGCGAGAACAGCGGCAGCCATGGGTGGTCGGGCGGCTTCCTCAGTCGCCTCCCTCTGTGACTGGGGCAAGCGCGGCTTGTGGGAATGATGCTCCGCCCCATCGTTGTGTTTGCGTCAGAGGGCGGGGCAAGGGCCCGACAGGCCTCGGGAAGCTATACAGGAAGTGGAACCGGAACTCGGCAAGGGGACCCAGGCGGCCCAGCGGCACAGTGGCTCACCCCAGAACCACTCCAGTAACACGAGTGTCCTGTCGGAAGATGCCTCGCGGGGCTCAGCGTAGTGGGGAGCATGTGCCAGCATAGTGGGGCTATTAGAAGGGACGGTTAATACAGCCTGCAAGCTGTCATTTATCAGTAAGTATTCACTGAAGTCCGCCTGGAGCCCACACCTATGCTAGGCCCTCTACAATACCAGCTTGGAAAAGATGGCGGCGGTATATATAGCACAGTTGCTAAGACCATTAACTCCAGTCAGGCTGCCAGACTCTAAATTCGGCCTCTACTACTTCACATCTGTGGACTGTCAGCCACTTTCTCATTTATGTACTTTCCATTGTCTCGTCTCTGAAACTGTGTAACTGTTAAAAGAGCTACAGAGCATTGCATGTGTTAACGTAAAGTTCTTAGAGCAGTACCTGGCACTACAGAAAGTACTCAGTGACAGTTAGCTTTTATTATTTTAAATATTTGACAAAGTCCCTGCTTCTCCAAGCTGCCTCTCTGGTTCCCATGTGGTTTCATTCATGCACTGTTATTCCTGGAAGTCTTGGCGTGGCCACTTCCCAGTTTCAGGAACAGGCAATGGTTGTTTCTTCCTGCTTATCACATTGAGATACATGGTTAGTTAAGTGACACTTAGAAGTGTCAGGCGGTTTAGGGCCTTCTTTCTTTCTTGAACTTTTCCTAAGAGCAAAGCTTTCTTTTAATGCCACCCTGTGTTTACAATATAAGGGTTTTGAGCAATGAACAAGCACAAGAAATAAAAAACACAAAGGAAAATGAGTGGATTGTTGCAATTGGATAGACAAGTGTAAAATACCTGGTTCTCATTGTACATCAAGCAGCCTTCACATCTGTAAGGGAACTATTATTACTGACTGAAAAGAACAAAACAATACTGTACAATCACTGTTGAATCCACAAGCACAGATTAAGTGGCTTGTCTTGGACAAGACAAACCAAGCTCTCACCTTTGAGGGATTAAAGTGCAGGTGGAGAGACTTCAAACATTTGTGAACTGGCCCTTGTGCACTTTTCCATCCTCATCTCTAAGGGTCTCCATCTTTTGCTCAGTAATTTTACAAATTTTCATTTCCCAGATGAGGCCAGTTTCCTGAAGCTCAGGACTTCTACCAGTGAGCTTCTCTCTGTCTTACCACGTCCCTCAACTTACTCCAAATTTATCACTTAACGGAGAGTTAAAAGTGTGTAGCAATCAAATTGTAACTTGAAGTTCTGTGTTTGTTTTGGAGTAATTATAATTCCAATGGTACATTATATAATATGACTTTATTATAAACTTTTGTTTTAAGTACAGCATAAAATATGATTTCCTCTTTCTCTGAAATTATTTCTAGAATTTGCTTTTTAGTAAGACTGGTGGAAGGAGTGATTTAAAGTTATAATGTTAGATTAATTAGCTAATTTAATCAGGACACATCTCAATCATTTCCTAAACAGAGTTATGTTATTTCTTGGAATAGACTCATCATATTAGTCAGAATTCTCTAAAGAAACACAACAGTAGGATGGAGACATGTATATATGAAGAGATGTATTATAAGAAATTGGCTCGTGAAATTTTGTGTGCAGACAAGTCCCACCACATTAGAAGTCTGTAAACTGGAGACCCATGCAAGCAAGTGGTGTAATTCAGTCTGAGTCCAAAAGCCTG
The DNA here is from genome assembly GCF_030222135.1 of Aotus nancymaae. NCBI lineage: Eukaryota > Metazoa > Chordata > Mammalia > Primates > Aotidae > Aotus > Aotus nancymaae. The sequence goes on along the minus strand of NW_026988431.1, from coordinate 40,284,794 downwards.
AAAACCAGGGAGCCAAATTCCAGTCTGGGTTGAAAGTCCTGAGAATCAGGAGCATTTAGAGCAGATCAATGTTCCAGCCCAAGCAATGTGGTAGGAAGAGGTGAATTCCTCTTTGCTTTACCTTTTGTACTACTCTCATCCTCAGTGGAGCAGGTGTAGCCGCCCCCCACACTGATTAGGGCAATCTACCTACTCATTCAATAGATTCAAGTGCTAATCTCACTCAGAAACACTGTCTAGACTCACCTAGAAATAAAGTTTAATCTGAGCATCCTGTGGCCAATCAAGTTGACACATGAAATTAACCATCACAAGTCCACCCCTTATCAACTTGACACCCATATTATGCATGTTCTTAAACTATACTTAATATTTAAATAAAGGTAAAACAAGATTATAATATCAACTAACATGATCCAACGATCATGAGTTGTATCAACTGAAAATTCACTGACTCTTTCTCCATAAGTGGAGTTAAAGACCTTGAGTAATTTTAACTCTTCTTGATATCCTGTAACCTAAATACTATGTCATAAAATTAAAAATATTTAAATACTATGATATAAAAGCATACATCTTACATTACATGTTAAGAGATTAAGAGATAAAAGTAAACTAAAACACACATACATAGCAAAATAAGGAGGAAATGATCGTGATAACTATACTCCTTATCTGTAACTAGTCATGTGGTTGTAACTGGCATTTATAACTACCTTCTTTTACTACCCACTCTGAATTCCCTTTTCTTTTAGCAAGCTCCTCAGGTGGTATTAGTTCTTTACCTGGTGGAGGACCCAGACACTCATTTCTAAGGGACTGGGCCATTCTTAGACCTGCCTGCATTGGGTTGTTGTAGTTTTTCATTGACTCTAATCGCAGGGCATGGTAATACTGAGAGATGCCCTACTGAATTTCCTGAATTCCAAACATGCTCTTACTTATCTCCAGTGTGGAGGACTAGTCCACTTTTTCCTTGATAGACAGAATCAGTTACCCCAGTTAACACGGTAATTCCCTTCTTTGTTGATTCAAAGGCATGAGGGAGTGCAGAGTAGCCGGGTGACAGTATTAATTTCCAATTCCATGAAGCCATTGTTGTGTTCCTAGTCAGAAGCATTTTTCTGTCTGGAATTAGGAACTCTAGGCCAACAGAGCAAAATTGACATAGGAAGACAAAATGTTGCTAGATGTCTCTACAGGTAATATGGAGTGATGTCACTTGCTTTTCTATTGTTTCACTCCTGGGCCCATGAATCCTGTCTGTGGGAGAAACAGTACCGTATTTTGGATACCGATTCAGAGCATCCAAGGTGCATCCTTGAAGAACCTTGCCCCAGACCTGCACAGTTTTGCCACCTGGATGGCATTATAACTGAGTCTTCAAAAGGCCATCCCACATTCTTTCAAGCCAGCTGCCTCAGGATGGTGGAGATCATGGTAGGACCAATGAATTCTACTAACTTGGGGCAATTGCCAAGCTCTTTTTGCTGTCAGATTGAAAAAATAGTCATGGCTTTTTGTATGTATGTATTCAGTCTCCTTTTTATAGTTTTTCATATGATGGAACCTAACCCACAAATGTAGCCTTGAAAACTTTTCGTCTACCCTGGTTATGCATGTTTACTAGCTTATTATTCACCTTATAGATTAATTGCAGAAAAATGTAAGTTTTAATATTTCTACTCTTTTGACTTGATAGGTCCACAGCATTGATTTCTGACCAGTGAATGAAAACTGGATTCCAATTGTTCTAAGAAAATCCAGGAAGTTAAATCAGTAACATATATGCATCTTTCGATTTTTTTCAGAGCCCAATAAACCCACTTGAATTACTCAACCTTTGCTGAACTTCTTGAGTAGAGGTAACTAAGAGGTGGCTATAATTGGAGCATTCTCAAGAGTTTTACTAGATTATGAAAATGTGGGCTTAAAGTTGGTAATCAAAAAAAAATTTTTTTAAATAGCAAGGAAGGAAGAGGTTTCTTCTTGAGAACTCTAGGTTTTAGTTGAGGATGTGGAGGGATCAGTTGACTTCTTTACCAATTAGGAATTCATGGTAGCAGGAGTTGGTAGAAGGGCAGCCAACACTGGAGTGGGCCTGGGAAGTGGAAGGGAAGTTTGTATTAGTATGCATGGGTCCAAGATAAAAATGTTGGGTAATGAAATTTTTGCCTGATGTGTTCATTATAATAAATAGGCATGAAAGGCACCAGGATCTATAGTAGATGGAGAAAGTAATGACTGGATAGTAGTGGGAAAGACTAGCATGGCGCCAAGGCACCAGAAGGCAGAATTACTAAGTATAATATTTGCTCCCACTTATGTATCTGTAGAAATACCAAGTACAAAGTTTCACTTGGTAGTCAAGGTGCTATGGCTGTGACAACTCCTGAGAGTGGGTTCTCTGATTTAAAAAAAAAAAATCTCTGAATGAACAGAGTAGTGTTGGAACTTCTCAAATTTGCTGGTCAGGATTGGCATAACGAGTCCACAGGACCTGAAATTTTCTGAGATAATTGCAGTAGTGTGATCTGATTATTAACCTTTCTTGCTCTTTGGCTGGACCGTTCCTGGAGCCCAAGCCCAGAGGCTGGGAATCAAACCACACACTTTATTTAGGTTGTGCAGGTTGTGAAGGCTGATGTTTTTAGCTCAATTACCCTTTGGGGTCTTAGCTCGAAGCATTTCTTCATGACTTTCTTCCTGATTAGACCCTCTTCCTAAAGGCTTTTAGGAAGTGTTCACCATTGTGGGCTGACCAGTAATTTCTAAATTCCTGCCAAAGCCAGCAGTGGCTTATACCTGTAATCCCAAGACTTTGGGAGGGCAAGACAGGAGGATCACTTGAGTCCAGGAGTTTGAGACCAGCCTGGGCAATATAATGAGGCCCTAGCTCCATAGAAAATAATAGTAAATTCCTACTGTGAAAACAGCAAGGGGAATGAGGTCAAGCCCAAAGGATTTAAATGGCCAGATAAGGCTCTACTAGATGAATAAGGAGGAATATCACATTAATGTGACTGTATTGTTTTAGAATATCTTGTTCCAATGGTTGTATTGGACCTACAAATGTATAGACAACATATTAATATCAAGTCTTCTTTTTCAGAACTATTTCAATCCATAAACAATAAAATAAGTAATCTACTAAGTATTTAATTTCCTCCCTATAATACTAAATCTGTTGTTGACTTGTTCTTTGTCATATTTTTTTTTTAGCTTATGGAAGGATATTATTTGTAGCTGTGTTTTCCCTAGTACTCCTGAAAACTTTGCAAGATATTTATGAGATCATGGAACTCACTCTTCTGCTTAAATTCCTCCAGTAGTTATCAATGACACTTGGGATAAAATCCAAACTCCTTACCAAGGGTCTCCCTAGATGAACTTCTTCTTATTGCTCTGGTGACAGCCATGCATACTCTTCTTCTCTTACGACTCCTCTCTCTCAGGAACATGATAAATTCCTTCCAAATCAGGTTTTTACATTTGCTTTTCCTTCTTCCTGTTTCTCTACAGATCTTCGCATAAAGTTCTCCCCTTCTTACCTTTTCGATTTCAACATAAATTATACCCATCTAAAGTAACTTCCTTATTCTCTGCCCTTTCTCCCATGTGTTTTCCCCATCATACCAATATGAAATCTTTTATAAAAAATTATTTCTTCCAGAAGTTGACTATAAGCTCATTGACAGCATATTGACTTTTTGATAGCTGTATCCCCTGATTCCACAACAGAGCCAATCACATCATGTATCATCTATAAATGTTTATTAATTGTAGGAGGAATAAATTATAAAAATACAGTGCATTAGTACTAGGTTAAATCTGTTTGCTAAGTCTTATTTTTAATAGTATGTGAGCTTGTCACCCGTGTTCCACTTAAATGTATTCCTATCCTGAGTATTAAATTTTATGTAGCATTAAGTATTTATTTAAAATATTGAGGAACATAGTCCCTTGAAATCATATTTCATTCCTATGGAATCACTACATTGTGGACTATACAAATAAGCTTATGAAGCTTCATTGAAACATACATTTATATGTAATATAAAGATTATACTTATTAAATTTCTTCCTCTATTCTGCTAAATACATACTTTAGAATTTTTCATCTGTTAAATCTTTTGCTTTTCTTTCTCAACGTGTTTTTTTTTTTACTTTTCTTTTGTTTAATTTTCACAAATTATATATTCTAAAGATCTAAGAGTGATAAATTGTGAAATTTAATTTTGTAACATCAATATCTTAATTGATGTTTTAAGAAAAATATCAAGGGAAACAGGGGAAGAACATGCTGTAGATTAAAACTCCTGGTAACCTGTTGGCCCAGACAAGCATCTGAAAGGTACTAGGAGGAATGGCATGCTTTTACCTCTATGCTAGGATTTCTCAACACTGTAGTATTTTAGAGTGGATAATTATTTGTTTTGGGAGGATTTTCTGAGCATTTTAGGATGTTTAACAGCATCCCTGGCTTACACCAACCAGATGGCAATATCAATCTCTTTTCCAGTTGCGACAACTAAAAATGTGTCCAGACCTGGACAAATATCCCTTGAGGGGTCAATTCCCATCTCCCCACTGACTTCTGTACAAATAAGATGTGTCATTTTTTATAATTCCACAATTATAATTTTTCACAGGATGCTTTGGCTCTGGGAATGCTGATAGAAAGCCATTATTATTATTATTATTTTCCAATTTCATCTCTCTTTTCCAAGAAGGTATACCACAATCTTCATATAGGTCACTTTAGATCATGGTGGATTTACTTTCACTTTATCAGGCATAAAACCATATTTTCTACTTGAGTTTTAAATCGTAAGGGCAAAGCTGTAGGCTGACTCTATTCACAGTTAACCACCCTCAAAATAGAAGTGAATGTGAAACCACAGATATTTTATTGAAGCATATCTGAAGATAAAAATATAGCTCAAGCTTCACAGATATAGGACTTCTGAGTTGAGAGGTCAGTTGGTAGATAGCTGGAGTTATTCTAAAAAGGGTTGATGACTTTTCTGTGCAACTACAAATTATTTTACTTGCTCCTATTTCAGGACCTCCCAGACATATTGCCTACCCTAAGCAGCAGGCTGGACACACTGGGAAACAGGCTGGCCACATGGGCTCCCAGGCCTTCTACCCAGGACGTCAGCATGGCTACCTAGTCTCACCAGCTTGCCTAGCTGGCATTCCTGTTCAAAATCAGCCAGGTAGACCTGCAGGGGTACCATGGATGCCAGCACCACCACCACTATTAAACGGTCCACCTGGATTGGAATACTTAAGTCAGGTAATTTCAAATACATAAAATACTCAGAAAAAAAAACCAACTCTGTTTCCAGTTTACTAACCATAGTTTAAGTAATTATAGTTTAAGTAATTACTTATTTATTTACTGTTTATTAATTAAAGTCAAAAATGGTAAACAGCACATTCTGTCAACAAATCACTAGTTCTTTTGGGTTCAGTTCATTTTAAAATAAAAATATGAATGTCACAGGTAATTGTTTTCTATGATCTTGAATATAATGTGATAATAATCCAAAGTAAACATTTATTAAACACTATTTTCTAAGTTTTATTCTAAGTATAATACATGTATTACCTCATTTAATCCTTACAGAATCTCTATGATGTACAAGCGCTATAATTATCACCACCTTATACAAGAGGAAACAGAGGTCCAGAGCAGTTATATAACTTACCTGGATTAAAAACCTAATGAACTGGGGCTGGTACCTTGATTCTGGATTCTGTGCTTTTTAATTCCAATACTGACTAATTTTCTTGACATTTAAAAGAGACATAGTAAAGTTTAGAGTTAAGTTTTAGTAAGTAGTACCAAAAATGACTTCATATTTTTGTGTGGAATTTGACTCATCTTTTTCTTACAATTAGTAAAATTACATTTTTTGATGCTTTTTTTCTTTGGAAGACCCAATTTTACAAATGTCACCAATAAGGACAAATAAAAGTCCTGAGTTTTGCTGTACTACATAATAGCTTACCTCAGCAAAGTGAGGTTTAATAATTTGTTTTGTCCTAGAGATCAGTTTGGTAAAATAGAAATGTAAAGTTTTATATATCTAATCTATAAACAAATATTTCTATGATCATCAATGAGTTTTCTGTAAATGAATTATCTCTCTTGTACTCTCTATAATAACTTAATTTCCCACAATGTATTTGCACAGTGAATATTATAAGAATGTTTAGTAGTTCATATTTCTCCAAGAAATGCCCTACAGAGTTTTTAAAAATCGGTCTCAAAAAATATGTAGAAGAAATTATTACTTACTGCAAAATGATTATTTGACGTAGACATAAAATGAATAACTGAGACTTACCAAAAATACTTATTTAAATTGATAAAATAAGGTCTTTATATTTTTAAGCCTCATTTAGAAAGAACATTGTTTTCTAACTTTTATAAGGATTTCACTATATTAGTTTATTTTACCTAAATTTACAATATTCATAGTGAATGCTTTCAATAAACATATAGCATTTTTAATTAAAAATATGTTAACTTTAGTTTTACAATAAAAAGTAACAAATTCTTACTAAAATTTGATAATGATAGTTGATAACTGATCATATGCAGTATTAAACAATAAAATATGAATATTAATTGGTTTTCTATAAAACATTTGACATACAACTTAATTTTCCTTTTGCTATAATAGATAGATACGATACTGATTCATCAGCAAATTGAACCTGTGGAAGGTATGTATTAATTGTATTTCTCATATTTCTAAAAAGAGAAGAAGTTTATGCAAATAACGATACATCAAAAACTATAAATATAGCATTCTGAATGATGTGGAATGGCAGACCTGATTCTTTACAAATATCTGTCTTCACAGTAATGAAATCAGTAGTCTATTTCTGAATATTAAAAGTCAAATGGTAAAATACAATTGGCCCTTCCTATCCATGGGTTCCACCTGTGTGAATTCAATCACTCAAGGATCAAAAATATGGTTTTAGAAAGTGTACCTGTACTGAGGATGTACAGACTTCTTTTTCCTTGTCACTTTCCTAAAAAGTTCAATGTAACAACTCTTTACATAGCATTTACCTTGTCTTTGTGTATTATAAGTAATCTAGAGATGATTTAAATAATACAGGAGGAAGTTCATAAGTTATATGCAAACCCCACGCCATTTTATATCAGGGACTTGAGCAGACTAGGATTTTGGTATTCACAGGAGGTCCTAGAACCAATCTCCCATGGATATGGTGGGATGACTGCACTATTATGATAAGCATCTTCCCTAATGTTATAAACTTTAACGTAGAAGGAATATAGCCAAGATTTTCTTTTGCTCCCTTCTCCTTCTACAAATAGCTTTAACAGATTCAATCACTTTACCTGACTTCTAGCATTTCAGCTCTTTTCTCTCCAATTTGTTATCACCTGGAGAATGGCACAGAGCCACAACCAATATTTTCATTACTTTGTACATTTCCAAGTGAGTAAACTTTTAGAATTTGATGGGAGTGTTTTGGAAAATTGTTGTTCCTGCCCACAGTTTCTCTTGGGAGTTCAGATAAACACCTTTTCCTGATCAACTCTAAATAGCATTGCTTTTCATTATTCCTATGATACTTGGAGCATCATCTAAAACTAGATAGATATTATAATATCTTAAGATAGTTTCAAAGTAATAATAAGTATGAAATCAAGAACAGCTTTGGGCAGAGGATTTATTTTGCAGCAGAAGATAGTCATTTCTGTAGCCGAAATTGCTGTGGGCCATCTAGACCTTTTACCTTGAGGATTACTGATAATCTGGGTCGAGAAGTCATAACTCTGGCAAGACCACTAAGATGTAACAGTTGTTGTTGCCCCTGCTGCCTTCAGAAGGTATGTGAGCAATTACTAGAGCCTTTTGTAAAGTAGTTCAGCAAGAATGTCCCTCCTTTCATTGAATCTGTATAATCAGATGAGATTTAAAGGAAAATGGCTCCATCAGCTGTATGTTTGGGCTTGCAAATCAATTGTATAAGAAGGAAGGCAAATAAACAACAGGGAATGGTTAGCCTCATGTCCTGCAGCAGTCTGCCTTGTGGGGTTGAGCAACTGGTCAGAGATGAGAATTCTTGATATTCAAGGAAAGGTCAGCTAGGCATCTTTTTCAAATCATTTTTTAGAAATGATTGTAAGGGCCGGGCGCGGTGGCTCAAGCCTGTAATCCCAGCACTTTGGGAGGCCGAGGCGGGTGGATCACGAGGTCAAGAGATCGAGACCATCCTGGTCAACATGGTGAAACCCCGTCTCTACTAATACAAAAAATTAGCTGGGCACGGTGGCGCGTGCCTGTAATCCCAGCTACTCAGGAGGCTGAGGCAGGAGAATTGCCTGAACCCAGGAGGCGGAGATTGCGGTGAGCCGAGATCGCGCCATTGCGCTCCAGCCTGGGTATCAAGAGCGAAACTCCGTCTCAAAAAAAAAAAAAAAAAAAAAAAAGAAATGATTGTAAGAGACATGGTCAAAACCAGCAGAGTTGCACCATTGAAAATATCCTAAAATAGCATTCTGGGATCATAGGGACAAAAAGAATGAAGGAAAGAACAGATGTGTGCGTCTCATAATTTTGGCCAACTTACTAAGGGACAAACCTAGGACAAAGTTTTATCTCCTATGTTTTTCATTTCTCCTTTTCAAAATAAAAACTTATATATCTGTGTCGTCTGCAATAGGGATATCCTAAATGGGAGTATCTTCAGCTCTGTAGAGACCAGATGTCTCTGTTTCATATTACATGGCAACCTACTCCTAGAAATTATGAATTTCAGGGAAGACACTAGGGTTCAGAGATCTTATAGAAAAGTTGGTCATTTCCAGGATCCCATTGGCCCAACACCATATCTGCCTGGGTAACTTAGCCTTCCATACAGGTTGCTGTGAGAACATAATACAGATAGAGATAAAGGCATATAGTTATTTAAAGTCTAATACTGCACTTATTTTGAGAGGATAAATGAAGTTACTTATAATGAATTGGTTTGTTTTTCATGCCGTTTAGGTTAGGTATAATTATATATTTTTAAGAATATCTGAGGAAAAACTGAGAGTTTGATGGGAAATGCTTTATAATTTGAATATCACATTAACATACATTACACTATTTGATCTTTTAAAAAATTCCTAGGAAGTCCTTACTTGCAGTGTCAGGTACTTATGAAATGGTCAGTAAATGAGAGCTATTATTAGTAGGTTTATGATGATTTATTACATTCACACATATTCTTTTACTTTGTAGATAGAAATCCAAGCTCCTCCTGGTGTACCAATAGGTTATGTTACTCAGACCTGGTATCCATATCTAAAAAAGTTTACAATTCAAAATCAGAAAGGAGAGGATGTACTAAAAATGAGTGGTCCATGTATTATGTGCAGCTGTTGTGGCAGAGACATTGATTTTGAGGTAAGAGATGTCATAGTGTTTATGGGATTTGCTTTCCTAATATAAGAATATAATTTTGCAGAATTTTATGAATGCCTTAAATTAGTATTGTGTACTGATGTCTCAATAGCAAGATAAAGTTCCCATACATTTAACTTTGATCAGAGTGGAGGTTATTACTGTCTAAAGGTCAGTATTGATAATGATAAATGGATAAAAAGAGAAGCAGAGCTCTGTAGTCAAATAAAAATAAGTAGATCATCTAACACTTAAACATGTTGGTTTCTGTGTGGTCACACTATATATTATCCATTATAAATAAATCTTTAATCTCATCATCTAAGTCTGATTGGCAAAGCATATGGATCCTTCCTTAATCTGAAATATAGCCTGCCAGTGCTCCAGGCCATGTCCAGAAGGTCTGACATCTTTGAGTTTCTACAAAAAGCCCAATTATGCAAAGATAGTTTTGAGAAAGTCAGTGTAATATGTATTACCCAATTGTACTTCTCTGTGGTCTCTTCTTTAACCCTGTATTAAATTAGGTCATTGGAAACCATAATATATCTCTGTATTTAATTCCTGCATAAATTTTATTACAGCAGTTCTCCAACAGATAGCCTAGCCTTATAATCAAATTATTTAGTTGCAAGTGTTTATCAGAAGGTTTTATAACTTAATCTTGATTTCCTGATTCTCTTAGAAAAACAGACAATTTGGTAAACTGGGCCCATAGTTCTACAGAATGAGGAAAAAATAATCCTAAAGTTGAGTAGGGCTACCTCACTTATGATTAGATGTGGGAACTCTGACAGTGTCCCCATGTCTTCCTAAGGTTTTGCACTATCCAGTTTCATTCTGTTGCATCCTTTCTTCTCTAATAATATGGTTTTCAATTACTCTATTAAAATTTAGTTATATAAAAATGCTTCCACTTTTCAACTTCATAATCTGATGACAGAGATGGACAACTAAGAAAACACGTGTTGTAGAGACTTTAAAATGCTTTTTTAAAGGGATACATATATGTATATAAAATATATGATTATATATAGTATATGCATATGTGCATGTGGGTATATATGGGTGTGTGGGTATGGGAACATGTAATATGTATGTACAGGAACCTTGTGTAGGGATATGTATAATAACAGCTCTCTTTTTATGCACATAAAAATCCAGACAAGTGAAAGATTATTTTTTCTTCTGGGAATGATATTAATAAAAGTCTAATTGGAATATAATGTATTCCTATAAAATGAATAAAACACTAAAAAATTGTGAAACATTCATATTTAATACTAAAAAATTAGATTTCATTCAGCAGCTCTTCAGTTCTCTATGTCTACAGGTACCAGATTCTAAGAGTAACTAATAGTCATATGATTAGAGAAGGCAAAAAAAAAAATGCATATAGTAAATTTTATACAAATGCTGAGTTTGTAATTTAAAAGTACCTTTTCAGTAACCCTTCATAAATTATATGCTTTGAATTATATAGCTGCTCTAGTATCTTACACATTTTCTTACTGTACTCTTTTGGTATTTACCTAGGTTCTATGTGCTAGTGGCCTATTTGCATTTTTTGCATTTACATTGCAAATAAATATTTAGTTTTCTTTTTAGACTATCTTTACCAATTATTAGTATTAAATTTACATATTTATAAATTTTATGCTAATATGATACACTACAATTCTTTTTTAAACTCATACATCTGATACCAAATGTATAGATATTTTTCCCCGTATCAACCAATTCTCCTTCTCTACAGACATCAACTGGGTTCCCTACAATTCAAGTTTAATTCTGACACTCACTCACCTGGAGTTAATGCAGACACCACAAGTTAAGGTCTCAGTCCCACAAAACTCTTCCCTATTTCAAACTCCAACCACAAATGCAAGACCTCCTGTATACCTAACCGACTGTCTATAAATCAGGGTTCTCAGAACCTCCTCCACAGGTTTGACAATTTGTTAAAAGTATTTACAAAATTTAGGAACACACTTTATTTATGTTTACTATAAAGGATACAGATGGATAGCCAGATGAAGAGGTTAGTGGAATGAGTTCTGGAAAGGTCCTGAGCAAAATGGGATCTGTCCCTGTGGAACTGGGGTAACCCACCTTCATGGCACGTGAGTTCACCAATCCATAAAGTCTCTGAACCTGTTGTTTAGAGTTCTTAGGAAGTTTCATTATGTAGGCGTGATTGATTTAAGCCATTGGCTATTGGTAAATAACTCCAACCGCAGCCTTACTGTCATCTCTGGAGGTTGGAGAAAGGACTGAATGATTCAATCCTCTAAGCATTGCTTGGTTTTTCTGGTGTCCAGCCTGATACTAAAGCTATCAGGAATCCCAACCACCAGTCATTTTAGTAAACAAAAGATTTATTGCTCAGAAGATTCTAAGGATTTTGAAGCTGTGTGTCAGGAATCTGGGACAAAGACTGAATGTTAAAACAAGACTCAGGCCAGGCCTGTAATCCCAGCACTTTGGGAGGCTGAGGTGGGCAGATTACGAGGTCAAGAGATTGAGACCATCCTGGCTAACATGGTAAACCCGTCTCTACTAAAAATACAAAAATTAGCTGGGCATGGTGGCACACACCTGTAGTCCCAGCTACTCGGGAGTCTGAGGCAGGAGAATCGCTTGAGCCCATGAGGCAGAGGTTGCAGTGAGCCGATATTGTACCACTGACTTCAGCCTGGCACAGAGCAAGACTCCATCTCAAAAAAAAAAAAAGACTTTCCTATCACCCCTATCACTTAGAAAGTTATGAGAGTTTTTAAAATTCTGTGTCAGGAAACCGGGAATAAAACCTAAATGTATACTTCTTACAATGTTATAAATACCAACATATTACTTCCAAAGATTGAAGTAATTTTACTATATTTTTTGTTTTGTTTTTAAAATGTCATACAGAATTTATCTAAAACTATCTAGACTTTATAACTTTTTCATAAAAATTATCTAGACTTTATAATGACCTGTATATGTAGGTCATTATTTATATTTCTGATCCTCCATTAAAATTTTATTTTCTACTGCTTGTGTAAATTTGGTGAATTTTTAAATTTCTTGTTATAGCAATCAAGATGGAGAAATATTTGTTAAATCTAGTAATAGGTTTATGGTAGCTAGCAAGTTACCTTCAGCATTTTTTACTTTGTAAATATTTCAAAATTCAAATATATTTTTAAACAAAAATATAAAGTTTTCATTATTAGTCTCAAATGCTTAGATGATATATGTTCACTATGGATATGTAGTAAGAGGGTAGCTAGGCCATGCTTTTCTAGTGACTATTTACCTGAGACCAAGAGCCAGACCAAACCACTTACCCATATGTAAGGTCACTGCCCATGTTATAGCTGCTGATATTCCATAGGTCAAACAAGCCACAAGGCAGAGCCTAATTATGAAGAAAGAGGAAAATGCTTCAGGTTACAATGGGAGGGAAAATGAAATGAATATTTGATGAAGAGTAATGCATAGCAATTACAGTTTTATATTAGACATTTATTTCACTTTTTTAAAAGATCCTACTCACCAACACTCAAAATGAATCAATTGTTTTTAGTTTCCTCACATTTATCTAGCTGGTTACAACTGGAGGCAATGGATTCAAAAGGTGTTGCTGACATATGTGACCTGTATATGTAGGTCATTATTTCTATTTCTGAACCTGTGTTCAAATTTGAAATGACATTCCTGACTTGGGTTGACATAACTCTTACATGTAGTTTGGTGAATGTTAGCTACATCAGCCACTACCTGCACACCTGGCTAGGTGTTTTTGTCTAAGCACACTGCTTTCAACTCTATATGATGACCCTCAGCTTTCTCTGGCAGAATTTTTACAATTTTTTTTTTTTTTTACAAAAATAAAAAAGTTTTACATTGGAGATCTTTTCTACCTATTCTTTTTTTATTCTTCACATCCCACTAGTTATCTGGTCTTGCCCACACCCTTGGCTTGAGGCATCCCATCAAGTTACTTATTGGTTGCTTTTCTTCACTCAAAACTGTCAGTCTTTTTTTCTAGGTTCTTAGCATTTTATGTTTTCCTACTGACAGTGGGTGGTAGTGAGGCCTCTCTTCATATTTAAATATTCAGCTGTGTACACTCTCTGTGCTTCTCTAAAAAGCAGAAGTCTAATAGGAGTTCCATTTAATTCCTTCCTGATGGCTTCTAGAAATTATATCAAAGAAACTTTTCAAATTTATATCCTTTTCAGCTTAAATTTTGTTTTGGGTCAACTGAAATAAATAAGACATATATTAATGTCTATCTTAATATAAAATAGAAAATGGTTAAAATTTCAGTAAAACTACTTTTATATGTTTTCTATACAATAGAACCATATATAACTATGAATATATAGGAACCTATATGTATTTAACATCACATATTAATTATATGTTCATAATTATGTATGATGCATAAATGTAATATAATAATTGCTTTATTTTACTCCAACTTTAAAAGTACTTTTGCTACAAGTTTCCTAGAAATGTTTAAGATTTTTTTTCTTTTTTGCAATTTAGATTACATCTCTTGATGAACAAATTGTGGTTGGCAGGATTTCTAAGCACTGGACTGGGATTTTAAAAGAGGCATTTACAGATGCTGACAACTTTGGGATCCATTGCCCTAGAGACGTTGATGTTAAAATGAAAGCCGTGCTGATTGGTGCCTGTTTCCTCATTGTAAGTCTATTCCTGCTAATCTTGGTTACAGATGGCTTCTCTAGGAGCATTCTGAAATAATTCAATAAATTATACATTTTAAGAATACCATTTAAAATGTAAAGGTTTTATAAAATGTTCCTATTTAATCTCAGCTCTGGAATTTTATAGGTGATTAGTTTATGTCTGAAGAGTCTACATACTTTCAAATGGCAAGAGAATAACTTTATATTCTAAGAACTTCTGGTTTGAGGGAGAGTTATTAAAAAATCAAATATATTATTAGGAGAAAAATATGAAGCTAGTCTGACATGATATAAAACTCAGTGAAACACAGAAATTTCATCCTGACTCATTAAATTAAGACATCTAACATGGGATTATAAAGTGCAGTAAGAGTATACATTCAATCAAGCCTCTAGACCTATCAATTTATAGGAAATACATAGGGTAAAGCAATGATTCTGAATGTCTCTTTATGTTAGAATTATCTAGAAACTTTTTAAAAACTCTCAAGTATCAGGCCATTCCCCACTTCAACTAAACAAGAAGCTCAGAGTCAGAAATTTGTATAGTGCCCCAGCTGATATGAATATGCAGCCAAAGTTGAGGTTTATAGAAACAGAGCAATGGTCTTCAACCTTAGCTACATACTAGAAACAGCTGGGTAACTTTCAAACTCCTCACATCCAGATTGCATCCAAATTTATTAAACCAAATTCTCTGGAGTTAGGACAAAGTCTTCAAGCTGTTTAAAGCTCCAAGGTGATTCCAATATGCAATCAAGGTTTGAGATGCCAGATATCTTAAACATGAGCTTGGTGATGTAATCAGAAAACCTTAACAGATAATATACAGCAAAAAGGACCCAGCTCTTTCAACAAATAAGTGGCAATGAAAATAACAGAATAAAGATTAAACAGGGGAGGCCGAAGAAGGTGGCTGAATAGAAGGCTCTCGGAATTATCCCCACTCTAAATTGAACTCTAAATTGAACAACTGTCCACATAAAAAAAGCAATTTCCTAAGAACTAAAAATCAGTCACGTGATCATTGTACCTGGTTTAAAGATTATATTAAGAAAAGAGGCACTGAGGAGGGTAGGAAAGACAGTCTTAAATTGCCTAACCTCCTCCTCTTCCATACCTGGCAGTGGATACCTGGTGGAGAGAGAGAATCTGTATGTTGGAGGAGGGAGAACACAGTGATTGTGGGACTTTGCATTGGAACTCTGTGCTTCCCTGTCATAGCAGAAAGTAACATGAGGCATGGCACCCATGGAGACAGCATTTAAACTAGCCTTAGCCAGAGGGGCATTGCGCATCCCAGCATTCAGAACCTGAGTTCTGGCAAACCTTGCTACCATGAACTAAAGTGCTCTGTGGTTCTAAATAAACTTGAAAGGCACTCTAAGCCACAAGAACCACAATTCCAAGGCAAGTCCCAGTGCTGTGCTGTGCTGGACATGGAACCACTGGATATATGGTGCATGTAACCCAGTGAGACACCAGCCAGGGCAGCCAAAGGAGTGCTTGCATTACCTCTCCCCCAATTCCAGGCAGCACAGCTAGCCCCTCCAGTAGAGACTCCCTCCCTCTGTATGAGGAGAGGGGAGGAGAGAGTAAAGAGGTCTTTTTCTTGCAACTTGGATACCATTCAACTACAGTAGAATAGGGCACCACTCACCTACAGTAGAATAGGACACTAAACAGAGTCCTGAGGCCCCTATTACAACCCTAGCACCCAGATAATGTTTCTAAACACACTGCAGATCAGAAGGGAACCCCCTGCCTTGAAGGGAAGGACCCAGTCCTGCTAGGATTTATCACCTGCTGACTAAAGAACCCTTGGGTCCTAATGTCTGTTTTATTGGTAGCCAGGTAGTACTTGCCATGGGCATTAGGGAAGACTCTGAGATACGCTTGCTTCAGGTGCGCCCAGCACATTCCCAGCTGTGGTGGATATGGGGAGATAACTCTCCCACTTGAGGAAAGGAGAGGGAAGAGGAGAGAAGATTTTGCATTGCAGCTTGTATACCAGCTTGGCCACAGTGGGAGAGAATACCAAGTGGGCTCTAGAGTCCATGATTCCAGGCCATGGCTCCTGGATGGCATTTATGGACCTCTGCTGGACCAGAGGGGAGCCCACTGCCATGAAGGGAGATATTCAGGACTGGCATAGTTTACCACAAGCTGACTGAAGAGCCCTTGGGCCTTGAGTGAACATCAGTGGTAGCTAGGTAGTACTTAACATCAGTGGTAGCTAAACTGTGCGTTGTGGGCCTGGGGTGGTGGTGGCCAAGGGGAAAGACACATTTTCTTAAGAAAATGGGAGGAAAGAATGGGAAGATTTTTGCCTTGCAACTTGGGTTCTAGCTCAGCCACAGAACTGGGCACCAAGTAGATCCCCAAGGTTCCCAACTCCAGGCCAAGGCTCCTAGACAGCATCTCTGGACCTACCCAGGACCAGGGGGAAACTTGATGCCCTGAAAGGAAGGATACAAGCCTGACTGGATTTGATACTTGCCAATAGTAGAGCTCTTGGGACTTGAGTAAACATAGGTAGTAGCCAGGTAGTGGTCACTGCAGAACTTAGACAAGAACTAGTGCTGTGCTGGCTTTGGGTCTGACTCAGTGCAATTCCTGTGGTGGTGGTCACAGGTGTTTTTGTGTCACCCTTCCCCCAGATCTAGGCAGCTCAGCACAGAGAGACTCCCTTTGTTGAGGAAAAGTCAGGGAAGAGAACAAGAGTCTGCCTGTTATTGCAGATATTGCTTCTGGATCGTAATACTGCCAAGGGATTACCTCTGTGAGTCTCTAAGAGCCACAGAATTACTGGGCTTGGGGTATACACTAAAGTATATATGGCTCCAGTAATGAAAAACTTAGCTCAAATACCCAAGTCCTTTTGAATGCCTGGAAAGCCTTCCCAAGAAGGACAGGTACAAACAAGCCCAGACTGCAAAGACTGCGATAAACACCTAACTCTTCAATGCCCAAACACAAATTAACATCCACAAACATCAAGACCATCCAGGAAAACATGACGTCACCAAATGAACTAAATAAGGCACCAAGGGCCAGTCATAGAGGGACACAGAGATGTGAACTTATGGACAGCAAATTCATAATATTTGCTTTGAGGACACTCAACAAAATATAAGTTAACATAGAGGAGAAATTCTGAATCCTACCAGATAACTTTAACAAATAGATTGAAATAGCTAAAAAGAATCAAGCAGAAATTCTGGAGTTGAATAATGCAATTGATGTATTGAAGAATGCATCAGAATCTCTAAACAGTAGAGCTGGTGGAGCAGAAGAATGAATCAGTGGGCTTGAAGACAGGATATTTGAAAATACAGTCAGAGGAGACAAAAAATACAAATAAAAATCAATGAAGCTTGCCTAAAAGCTCAAATCAGAAAATAGCCTCAAAAGGGCAAATCTAAGAGTTATTTGTCCTAAAGAGGAGGTAGAGAAAGAGACAAGGGTAGAAAGTTTATTCAAGGGGATATTAACAGAGAACTTTCCACACCTAGAGAAATATATAAATATTTAAATACTGGAAGGTTGTAGAACTCCAATCATATTTAATCCAAAGAAAACTACCTTAAGGCATTTAATACTCAAACTCCCAAATGTTAATGATAAAGAAAGGTTCCTAAAAGCAAGAGAAAAAAACAAAACCCAAATAACATAAAAGCAAGCTCTAGTACATCTGGCAGCAGACTTCTCAGGCCAGAAGAAAGTGGCTTTACATATTTAAAGTGCTGAAGAAAAAAAAAAACTTTTATCATAGAGTAGTATATCCAGCAAAATTATCTTTCAAACATGAAGAAGAAATAAAGAGTTTTCCAGGCAAACAAAAACTGAGAAATTTCATTAATACTAGACCTGTCCTACAGGAAATGCTAAAGGGAGTGCTTCAATCTGAAAGAAGTATACATTAATGAGCAGCAAGAAATTATCTGAAGGTATAAAACTCACTGGTAATAGTAAGTACACAGATAAACACAGAATATTATAACATTGTGATTATAGTGTGCAAACTAGTTAGATGTTAAGTAGATGATAAACCTATTAAAAATAAAAACTGCAACAAATCTTTAAGCCATAGACAGTATAATAACATACAAATAGCAACAACAACAATTTGAAAGTGGGAGGGTGAAATTAACGCGTAGAGTTTTTAGTATTTTTCTCTTTGTTTGTGCAATCAGTGTTAGGTGTCCATGAGTTTAAAATAGTGAGTTGTAAGATATTATCTGCCAGCCTTAGAGTAATCTGAAATCAAGAACATAGAAAAGATATATACAAAATCAAAAGCAAGAAATTAAAACATGCCACCAGAGAAAATCACTTTCTCTAAAAGAGAACAAGAAGGAAGGAAAGAAGGAAGAGAAGATCACAAAAAAACCCAGAAAACAAATAACAAAATGTCAGGAGTAAGTCTTTACTTATCATTAATGACATTGAATATAAATGGACTAAACTCTCCAATCAAAAGACATAGGATGATTTAATGGAGAAAAACAAAACAAAATGAAAACAAGACCCAATAATCTGTTGCCCTCAAGAAATACACTTCACCTATAAAGACACACGTAGACTGAAAATAGAAATTGAAAAAAATTCCATGAAAATGAAGAGCAGGAGTAGCTATACTTATATTATACAATATAGATTTCAAGACAGAAACTATAAAAATAGACAACAAAGTCATTATGTAATGATGCAAGGGTCAATTCTACAAGAAGATATAACAATTGTAAATATATATGCACCCAATACTGGAGCACCCAGTGATAGAAAGCAAATACTATTAGAGGCAAAGGGAGATATAGACCCCAATACAATAATAGCTGGAGACTATTTCAACACCCTACTTTCAGCATTGGACAGACCTTCCAGACTGATAATCAATAACAACAACAAAAAACCCACATCAAATTGAATCTGCACTATAAACCAAATGGACCCAATAGATATTTACAGAACATTTCATCCAATGGTTACAGACTACACGTTTGTCTCCTTAGCATATGGCTCATTCTCAAGGATAAACTATGGTAGGCCACAAAAAAGTATTAAAGATTCTTTAAAAAATGAAATTATATTAAATATCTCCTCTGACCACAATGGAATAAAACTAGAAATCAATAAGAGGAACTTTGGAAACTATACAAACACATGGAAATTAAACAATGGGCTTGTAAATGAGTAGTCAGTAATAAAGAAACCAAGAAGGCAATTGAAAAGTTAATTGAAACAAATGATAATGGAAACAGAACATACCAAAAGCTATGGGATACAGCAAAAGCAGTACTAAGAAGAATGTTCATAGAATTAAGCACCCATATAAAAAAAAGTAGAAAAAGTTCAAATAAATAATATAACAATGAATCTTAAAGGGTTAGAAAATCAAGAGCAAATCAAAAGCAAAATTAGTTGGAGAAAAGAAATAATAAAGTTTAGAGCAAAAAAAATTGAAATTTTAAAAATATAAAAGATCAACAAAGTAAAAATTGTTTTTTGGAGAGAGAAACAAAATCAACAAACCTTTAGCCTGATCAACTAAGAAAACAGAGAAAAGACCCAAATAAATAACATCAGAGATGAAAAAGGAGACACTTTAATTGTTACTGCAGAAATTCAAAGGATTATTAAAGACGACTTTCACCAACTATATGCCAATAAATTGGAAAACTTAAAAGAAATGGATAAATTCCTAGACACATATTATCTACCAAGATCAAACCATGAAGAAATCTAAAACCTCAACAGACAGTAAGTAATGAGATCAAAGCTGTAGTAAAAAGTCACCTAGCAAAGAAAAGCTTAGAAACTGATGGCTTCAGTGCTGAATTTTACCAAACATTTAAAGAATAAATACCAGTCCTACTCAAGCTACTGAAAAATAGAGTGGAGGGAATACATGCAAACTTATTCTATGAAGCTAGTATTACCATGATACCAAATCCAAACAAAGACATATTTTTAAAAACTACAGGTTCATAGCCCTGATGAACATTGATCCAAAAATCCTTAACAAAATACTAGCAAGTCAAATTCAACAATACATCAAAAAGATCATTCATCATGACTGAGTGGGATTTATCCCAGAGAAACAAAAATGGTTCAACATACATTTTGGATATAGCCACTTATCAGATACCTGGTTTGCGAATATTTTCCCCAGTCCATGGGCTGTCTCCTCACTGTGTTCATTGCTTCCTTTGCTGTGTGCAGAAGCTTGTTAACTTGAGGCCATTCCCTTTGTCTCTTTTTGTTTTTGCTGTCTGTGCTTTTTAAGTCATACCAAATAAATCATTTCTCAAGCCAATGTCATGGAGAATTCCCCCATATTTTTTTCTAGTTGTTTTACAATTTCAGGTTTTACATTTAAGTCTTTAATCCATTTAAATTTGACTCTTGTATATGGTGTTTAATAAGGGTCAAATTCCATTCTTCTGCATGTATATTTAGTCTTCAAAACACTATTATTTAAGGTTACTATCATTTCCTCATTGTGTGGTAGTGGTACCTTTGTCAAAAATCAATTGATTGTAAATGTTTGGATTTATTTCTGGGCTTTCTATTCAGTTTCATTGGTCAGTGTGTCTGCTTCTATGCCAGTACCAAGCTGTTTTGATTACTGTATCTTTATAATAAATTTTGAAATCAGGTAGTGTGATGCCTCCTGCTTTGTTTCTGTTGCTAAAGATTGCTTGGCTACTTGGGGTCTTTTGTGATTCCATACAAATATTAGGATTTGTTTTTCTCTATCTGTGAAAAATTCATTGGTATTTTGAGAGGGATCACATTGAATCTGTAGTTCCCTTTTAGTAATATGGACATCTTGGCAATATTAATTATTCTAATCCAGAAACACAGAACATCTTTCTATTTATTTGTGTCTTTGGTTTCTTTCATCAGTGTCTTATAGTTTTCAGTGTACAGAACGTTCGCCTTTTTGGTTAAACGTATTCCTTAGTACTTAATACTTTTTGATGCTGTTGTAAATGGAACTTTTTTCTTAATTCATTGTACATGGAATGAATTCTAATTACAAGAAGAGTTATATTACTAGAAAAGGGCTGTAAAACATTAAATAAGAAAGATTGAAAAAGGATGATTTCAAGGAGGATAAAAGTCACATTTATATAAATTATCGTAGGATTAATTAAGTTATTGCAGTGTCAATAAATAGAATTATAGAATTTAATTTCTATAAAAATAGCTGAAGGTAGAGATCTTATCTGTAGACTTCCCCACATTTACTTATTATAGTTAGTTTTTCCTATTTAACAGACAATTAACTTTGTTTCATCAGATCCCTTCGTATTTCTACATCTGAGAATTGATCTCTCCTTGCTTTCTGAGAACTCATTTCTGTGTATTTTTTTTTTTAAATCTAGGACTACATGTTTTTTGAAAGAACTAGGAATTGATTGGAATGTCAGAGTGTCAGAGTGTATTAATGTGAGTCTCCTTAGAAAATTTGAAGTCTGTATATTGATTGGGATTATCTAAAAGAAAAATTCAGTGTTTTCTTCTTTCTTTATTTAAATTACATATACCTGTGTGAGTTAAGATGTGATGCTTATAGCTCTGAGTATATAATTTTACTTTTCAAATTCAAAAATTTATTTTATTTATCACTGGGTTATAAATGTTTTGTATACTTTATTGGATTATTCTTTGTATATTTGGAGAAAATAATATAGGAAGTTTCAAATTAAGATATAAAACTTCCTTTAAAAGACTACTTGAATTATAGTTTGTGTTTCCAAAGCAAAAACCAAAGCCTTATTAAAGTAGTTTTAATGTATAATTATATTTTATTTTTTAAAACTAGTTATATTTTATATGTAAAATTAATATGCAAATACTAATATTAACATACTCATAAAACAACTTAAAAATTGACACAATTTCAGTTTCTTTTACCATACTAAATACTTAATATACATATTCTCAAGTAAAAGTAAAAGTGCATTTTTTTTTAATTTTCAGGAAAGCACACTATATTTGACTTATCCTATCAGCTAATCTAGTACTATAAATAAGATTTTTGTAATGGCTACATGAAATATTAGCAATTTTTATGGTTTTCGCTGAATAAAGAAAGACATGACTCTGTGACCTTATCCAAAAGACAGAGTCATTCTAAAATTTGGTATTGTTACCACTTTTGAAGTTATTTATTACTACATGGAATGGTTAGCTCCTGTATTCTATCATTCCTAGAATATGTTAGTTATAAGATTAATCAGGTGTAAATTAAATAAAAAATATGTGTATCTTTACAGAGCATACTTCATTAGTGGTCTTAGGTTATTTATGCCAAAAAATCAAATGCCTAAAGTAAAATTTATTGATATAATTTTTGCATATTTTATTTTTGTTATTAAAATAACAAAATGTGGATAATCCATTCAGGTGGCATTTTCGACCCTACACATTTACCTCCTATAAAATCACCTTTAAAAAGAGCACAACAAAAAAAAAATAATAATAATAACTAAATCACTATTGGAAATAAAAACAAAATGAAATTACTTTCTTATAAAAATAAAATGATTTGTTTTTATTGGTTTTCAATTTTTAGGGATTGAATTTTCTCTTCTAATTTTAATTTTGTATATATTAAGGATCTATAAATTTTTAAGGAAAAATTCTATGGTAAGATATATATGAAAGTCTACATAAGTACACAGAGATGTTTTCATTCCTTTTACTAGTTGCATAGTATGTCATTAAGTAGCTATGTCATAGCTTCTTCAAACAATTCCCTACAATTGGACTTTCATTTTCCTTGAAATTTTTTGCTATTCCAAGTAAGCTTTCATGAATAAACAGGCATACATATTTTATATTTTTCCTAGTGCCTATTTGGAAGTGATTTGAAAAGTGGAATATCTGTTCAAATTACCCTCCATAGAATTTATTTCTCTATGAATTCCCATCAGCAATTTAGAACAGTGTGCAGTTGCCCAGAGCCATTCAAGTATATATTATTCTATTTTTGTGTTGTGTCCAATATGTTATCCTGTCATAGTTTAAATTTTTGGTTGTCTCACTTTTGATAAAATTCAGCATTAAAAAAAGGGGGAAGACATATAATATTTTGTAGTAAAATCTGTATCAGTGTTGGAAACTAGGATTTCCACCTGTCAGAAACTTAAAGGCAATTGTAATCTGTTTTGTAGGAAAGATTGAATTGAGAGAGGAGACAGCCAACCCACAGTTTACTTCATGCAAAGGAAAAGTGTGCTTAGGAAATAAGGGCATCCCTTTCATCTTCAGCAAACTTTTCCAACAGCCACTCTCCCCATAAGTGTTATACCAGCAGAACTCTACCAAGCCAGTAGCCCCAAATGACAAATGTTGGATGAGAACATTGGCATGGCAGTGGAGCTACAGAAAAGGCAATGTCTAGATGACTTCCCAGCAGCCTAAATAATTCATCAGATGCCATTTTCCAATGATGAAGTATACTCAGGGCACTCACCTCTAGCATATGTTTAGTACAGACAGTATGCCAAGTCAAGTGGAGGTATTTGTATGTGACTTTAGTTAGGCCGGTTAGAGAAGGCGAAGGCTTGCAATGATGGCAGTCAGATGCAAAACCAACCCAACACGAGGATTAGAGGTACTGACATTATTTCTTTTATAGCCATATCTTACTTTCCTTTCTTCTCTCTCTGCATAGGATTCCAGATCTTTGGCTAGACAAAATAAAACTATAACTGACCTATATGGTTCCTTCCTTCTTCCACTGTGCAAGAAAGATGTCAGGAAAAATTTGCACACTATCTGTGGAACTCATTTAACTTTAAATACTAGATAAATGGTTATTTTTTTTGCATTGAATATTGACATAGAAAAATCATCAAACATCAACAATTATCAATTTAATTAATAAAATACTAGGAATTGCAAAAAAGTCTTAATTTGAATCGTAGTGAGATTTGAGCGAATGGTGGTGTATTTGTTTCTGAAACAGGCATAGAGAAAAAAAGAATATTCTGATGTGCCAAATTTTAATAAAATTGAAAAATATGATGACCATATTTTAAAGTATGATGGAGGCACTGGAACAACAGATTGCATAAAGTAGATAACTAACACAATAAGAGATAGGTTTTGGAAATTCTCCCAGAAGTAAGATTAAACACTAAATATAAAGAAAAAAGCTAAGACCTAGAGAATAGATATATCAATTTCAAGTCATGCACAATAAGAATTCCAGAAGCAGAAATCAGATGAAGGCAAGAGAATATATTTTTAATGTAAAGAAAATTTATTTGCAATCAAGACATAACTGTAGTCTTTAAGTTAATGGATTTGCTATAAAGCAGACAAAAATGAATGAAAATGATATACTTTTAATGATTTTTTTTTCAAAAAAACAATTATTAGATGCCTAAAATATGGCAGGTATTGTTAGGTAGTAATAGAATAGTTTCTGTGGCTTAACTTCCATGATATACCCACATTCTAGTTTACTATTGTTTCTACCTCACCTAGAGTGTTTAATCAAATTTAGCACACTTTACCAGCAGCATTTAAAAGAACCAAAGGATTTAGAACATAAAGATGAATTATATAAAAGTATTTTTGTCCTTGCCCCCCATTTTCCCATACCCGCCTTTGAGTGGAGACCTTACCACTGCAGTAATTTTTTCCTTCAGCGTGATGTGACTTATACAGATATGGTGTCTTAGACTCATTCCTAGCAATGGCTCACTTTGCCCATCCTTCTTACCTTGAAAAAGCAAAGGAAACATATCACATCTCAGCACACCATTTTGCCCACCAACCTAAATCTTGGCTTCTAGATAATATTTTCCACTCAAAGCAACTGGGGTTGTTTTGAGAATGTTTGACCCCAGAATTTTGGTAGGGAAAGGCATAAGATAAGCTTTATACAACTTGTAGAAAATCAAGGAGGTACTCAAGTATGGATGCTGACATGTCAAAAGGATAAAGGAAGGAATGTGAAAGGGCTCTCACCAACAAAATCAAGGATATTATTACCTTCTGAATAAAATAGGATACAGTAAGTCCATACAGATATTCTTATAAGTAAATAAATTAAATAAAGGTTTTATGAAGATCATGATATGCATGGTTTCAATTTATTTTCCCCCAAATTCTATTAATTTCAGAGGGAAAATGTGTAACATGTTAGTGTCTAGCAGCCAAGTCTATTAAAGTAAATTTAAAGTAAAATGATTAAAGTAAACATCATCAGTTAGGGGATAAATTACAATCAAGTACCACCTAATAGGATGCACTAAGACACAGTATCACATGGATCTTGATGTATACAGGATAGAAGATAATAGAGTCTTTTTTTTTTTTTTTAATGCTTGATGAGCTTGCCTGTCCTTGTGGTAAACCTTTTGGCCTGCGAATTGTGTTTATCTAGTCCATAACTTGGCTTACTTTCAAGTATGTTGTACAGTTATCTTTGTTGCACCCCAGGCTTCATATTCTTCTAGTGATAACGTCTGTTCAAGATACAGGCTACTATGCCAGAGGGTTTTACTATATGTTTGCTCCTCAGAGATAAACTGTATCTTGCAGCATTCTTAGCTGTAATTCACTGTTCTTTCCACTCAATTATTGTTAGTTAGTTGGTGGGAGATGATGGACAGAATATTCCCTGATATTTTGGTTTAAGCCTCCCTCTTAAGCAGGCACACCCCAATTCAATGTAATACTGAAGTCAGAGACTGTGGAGTCTTAGCCAACTTCTTTAATCATGTCGTCATGCAGCAAGCATTCGCTAAGAGGCCAATGCTGGGTAAAAATCTGAGTTGTGTCTGGGTATGTTTATGTGAAGGGAGTTGTGGGATGGAGAAAAGAGAGTTGATAAAACTTTCAGGCAAAATATATTGAACAAGCAGACAAATCTAATGATTTTGGATAGAAACATTAGAGTAAGAAAGTTCTGAGGAAGCTCCTTTCGTGGCCCCTTGCCTTAAGTGGCTTAGTCGGGAGAAACTACTTAGAGTATTGTCTCTACTGTTTTCCTAAGAGAGAAAGGGCATCCTTTACACGGCCCTTCCTTCTCTCACTCCTCTTTGCTCCCACCCCTTCGCTGGAAGTCAAGCATCCTTGTCCTGAGCGGGAAGGTAATGAATGAGAAGTTTCTTTTCCTGCTCTAGGAGGGCCTAAAACCCAAGATAGGAGAAATTTAGGTGCTTGCCTCATGTCACTGTGGGGTGGTTGTGACAGTGAATGGAGGATCTGTGGGTATCCCTGACTGGGGGTAACATTGAGAAGGAGGAGTTGTGATGGTTGGGGTATGGAGCTGTGTTGTGTCTTGGGAAGGAATTTCTGGGTACATGGATCAGTGGAGAAGGGGGAGAATAAGGAGGAAGGGAAAGAAAAAGGCTAAGAGATGTGACTGCCTGACCTGATCACCTCTTGGGAGGTGACTTGGGAATGGGGGAAAGTGAAAATGTAGACTGGAGACAAGGCTGAGGATAGGAACAAAAAAGAACACATAGGCAGTTAAATTGCAGAAAATCACTGTGTGAACTCTTGGCATGAAGTTAATTAGCATCTCTCTACAACTTAGATATAAAAGTTTTAGCTGAGTTTGGGCGCAAAAGGAGCTATTATAACATTAGTGTAATTAGAAAAAGCTCAATAGAGAATTGCTGCCATAATTTAAAGATAGAATGATTTAAAATGGTTCTGGGCACAATAAAGTGCTACTGATGCTGTGAAGTGCCAGAAGAGTGCACAGACGTTCTCTCTAAGTCCTGCCCTAATCCTGCCCTTGTTATTACCCACCATGCAATGGCTGCCTGACTTTCCTAGAACCTTCCTGCACCTGGCCCTATCTCTTTCTAGCTCTGTGTTTCTCCCTGTGCCTTAATTTTCGTCAATTTTCAATAATATAGTTGTTATTGATAATAGTATCTACCTGTATTAGTCTGTTTGTGTTGCTCCAAAAAATACCTTAGGCTGGGTAATTTAGAAAGAAAAAAAGGATTATTTGGTTTCCTTTTAGTCATGCTAATCTCTCTAGCAAGTGGTAGCTCTACAGCCCTCTTTTATTCCTCTTCTGAAAATGCTTTTTTCTTCTCTCTACTTGGCTAGGCTGAAAAATTTTATGCTTTTCCTCCCTTTTAAATATAAATTTCAATCTTAAGTCATTTATTTGCTCCCACATCTGAGCATAGGCTATTAGAAGCAGCCAGGATAAATCTTGAATGCTTTGCTGCTTAGAAATTTCTTTCATTAGATACCCTCAGTCATGATTCTTAAGTTCAACCTTCCATGAAGTCCAGGGACATGGACACAATGCAGCTAAGTTCTTTTCTAAGAATAACAAGGGTGACCTTTGCTCCAGTTCTCAGTAAATTCCTCATTTCCACTGGAGGCCTCGTCAGTTTGACTTTCACTGTTTGTATTTCCATCAGCATTTTGGTCACAGTCACTTACCAAGTCCCTAAGGAGTTCCAATCTTTCCCTTGTCTTCCTGTCTTCTTCTGAGCACTCCAAACTCTTGCCCCTTCCTTTTCCATGTGACATGCTAGTTCCCTTCACCTTTCATCTTGATTGTAAGCTTCCTGAGGCCTCACCAGAAGCAGATGCTGGCACTATGTTTCATGTGTATCCTGCAGAACCATGAGCCAAACAAATTTCCTTTTTTAAATAAATTACTCAGCCTCAGATATTCTTTTATAGCAATGCAAATTAAATACACTACCTCATAAGGTCAGTATGAAGATTTAGTGATCTAATGCAGGTCCAGGGAAATGAGAAGTTTACTGCGGTAGTACAAACATAGAAAATAAAAAAGGCTGTTTGTTGGTCAAGATCAATAGTTTTTAAAACACAGGGAGGTGGCTCAAAGCCAATGTGGAATATTTGGGCTAAATTAAATTTCTGTTTTGCAACTTTTAATGCAATATAAAACCATTCTGAAGCCCATGATGAATATTGATTATCCTCTCAGAAAAGAAAATAAGTCTTTATGCAAGATGCCAAACTAAGGAATGATTCTCATCTCGTAGAAGTGTAGACTAGCATCTGGGCTACAGACTGTATTTTGTTACCCTCATGGCATCAAAATGTGGAAGCTGTTTTCTGAGGGAGTAACAATGTCATACCATAAAACCAGATGAAACATAGCTGAACAATATAGGATTTGAACTCAGGATTTATAAGGTGGGAGGGCTATAGAGTGATAAGGAAAACACAGAGCTCTGAACTTACTGTTCCTGCAAACCAAGCACTGAAGTTACAAATTTTAAATTAATATTATTATTTCTGTGACTGAAAATATCCTGTTAATGACAGGTTATAAATTTACCTAATTTGCAAATCAACTAAATTTGGAAAACCAATGCTTGAAATCTACTTGCCTACTAATGGCAATTTGTTTCTGCCTGTCGATTCTGGTCTGTTGTCATTAATATATTGAGGTTATTTTTGTCTGGCAGTGATAGAAAACAAACATTGCCTTATTTCTTTCTAAAATTGCATTTTCTTTTGAGAATCAGGTGCTAAGAAACATTTCAACTTGAATCACATATTGCCAATAGACAGTAGTCATTTGGAGATAATCCAGAGAAATTATCTTTCAGATACACTTTACAGAGTAGATTGGATCATAGTCTACCATGTAACTTCTAAGTACATTTCTGTTAAATTGTACTGCCAGAATTTTCTCTCTGTTGTTTCTAATCACAAGCAGAAGTGGTTTTATTTGCAAAATCCTTTCTTTTGCAAATCTATTTTTTTGTGTGTGAAAAAGATGGTCACTCACATAAATGCATTTGTGGCATTTATTCCATTAGAACTGAGGGAGGATCCACTATAAAAACATAAAATTGATTGACTTAAAAGAGATAAAGTTGATTATCAGTCATTTAATAAATACCTACAAAGATATTGCTCTGGGCCAGTGATTTTGTTAGTTATAATGGTCTCAATAATTAACAAAATTATTATACTCAAGGTGCTTAAGTACAGGCATACATGTGGAAAGTGTTTTGATAGAGTTCAAGATATTATAGATGGTATTAGCAATGCTGAACTCAGTTTTAATGAAATTCTTCCTGTGGGTGGTGACGTTTAAACTAAGACAGTTTGCATGGCACAAGGGAATTGGGGAGAATATAGTTTTAGACAGAGGAAAGAATGTGGACAGAAGTCACATTTGTCCTCTGCAATGGGGCTGGACCATTAGCTTTCTATTACTGTGTGCATTGTGAGTGCTGGACAGGGATGGAGGTGAGACATGTGAAGGAAGGCTAGATTATGCCAATACCTTGTTAGCCGTGTTAAAAAGTTCACTCATTTTATCCATGCTCTTTCTCTTGACTGGACTGCCTTTCCTAGACCTTCCAACCATTCCTGAAAGATTAAACCAAGTATTCTCTCCTCCATGTAGCTCTCTTTCAGTCTCCAAGAATCCTGATGGTGGGCTTCTCTGAAATTGTACCTTTTTCTTTAGCACCATGACTTGACTAATTGTTCTCTAGGAACTAATATAGATTCTACAGTTAGAGTTCTTTTTGAACATGGACAGTGCCTTCTAGTGATTGAATATTCTTCATCAGCTAAAACTGTATACATGATATATGGCCTAAAATTGTTGAATTACCCATCTTTCAAATTTACAGGGTAAATTCATTCGTATTGCAAATCTTGAAAGTTCTCAAGATTGTCAAAGTCCATTTGTATGAAGATATTGAGATTAGCAGTTGTTTAAATAAAAAGTGAAGATCATATTTTAAAAATGCATGCATTCTTTTAAATAAATTGAGGATGAAGTTTACTACTACTACTATATTATTATATCATTTACTTATTTTCCAGTCTTTGGATGTAGGGACAAAGGCCAAGTGTGGACCTGCCATTCTGCCTTGTCTTTCTTCCATAAAGATACATGTTTTATTTTTGTATAAATGGAACCAGAATTAAAAGACACATAAAAAGGTAATTTAGTCCATAATACTAGAATACTAGATTTTTACTACCACTGTCTAGTGTTTCATATCAACTTTAGCAATTAGCTTTTTTTTTTTTTAATGGAGCCTTACTCTGTTGCCCAGGCTGGAGTGCAGTGGCGCAGTTTTGGCTCACTGCAACCTCCGCCTCCTAGGTTCAAGCACTTCTCCTGCCTCAGCCTCCCAAGTACCTGGGACTACAGGCATGTGCCACCACATCCAGCTAATTTTGTATTTTTCGTAGAGACAGGGTTTCTCCATGTTGGTCAGGCTGGTCTGGAACTCCCGACCTCAGGTAATCCACCTGCCTTGGCCTCCCAAAATGCTGGGATTATATGTGTGAGCCACCGCACCTGGCCACCAACTAGCTTTAATAAGTGTGTTCAGAGAATTCAGGTTAGTTCTTGTAGAAAATATTTTTAAATTAATATTTCATTAAAATATTAAATAATATTTATCTG
This sequence comes from Aotus nancymaae, assembly GCF_030222135.1. NCBI lineage: Eukaryota > Metazoa > Chordata > Mammalia > Primates > Aotidae > Aotus > Aotus nancymaae. Next base: position 40,254,222 of record NW_026988431.1, on the reverse strand, counting down.
CTTTCTGTTACATTTATATATATATATATATATATATATATATATATATATATATATATAGCATCAACTGGTTTAAGAAAAAAATACAAATCACTCTTTGTAGATGTGGAACTCAATTTGTTAGGGTAGATGTACCCTCACAATTAGAGAATCAAAGAGACCCATTTCATGTACTAGCCATACACATTCAGTGTAATTTTGGCATCATGGGTAGGTTTTATAGAGAGTTTAAAAAGTCAACTCCATAGTTTGGGTAAATGAAGATTAGTTAAGAGAATGCCTATCTTGACTTCCTTGGAAGTTCTTTGTCTGACAATGAAATCAATAGTCACCACCAATCCAATAGGTAGAAAAATCAGACACCTTCGTATATCATTTTGATGGATGGATGGATGGATGGGAGGAAGGAAGAATGGATGGGAGGAAGGAAGGAAGGAAGGGAGGAAAGGGGGGAGACAGGAAGAAATAGGGAAAATGTTCCTTTGATGGCAGAAAAGCTAATTACAAGTAGAAGAATTGATTGAATTAAAATAATTTCTCAGTTGGCAATCATGACAGTAATTTGATTCCAGCAAGAAAGCATTAATAGTTTCTATAATCAGTGGTTGAAAGGTTGAGGAGCAAAAGTGTATTTATAATGTCTCAAAGCAGTACTCAGTAAGATATTTGTTAATTTACAAAGAATAAAATGATAACTTTAATGCAGCACAAAACTTAACTCAGCTTTCTGCAATTATATAACAAAGATCCACTTTTCTCCAGTTTCAAATAATAGATTCTTCATCTTTATCTGAGCCCTCACCCTATCAGCACCTTTAACTCCGTATTTTTAACATCAGTCTGTTCATGATGTTGTATTATTTTAAATAGCACTTATTTTATCTTCATGAACCTCACTTCTTCTGAGTACTGACCAGCAGAGTCATTAACATCATATTTCTATGAAACATCTGTTTAAGGCATCTACACTTTTTCTATCATACTCCCCAGAATTCTTTCAGCCTGGCCCATTGCCAAATTCTAAAGCTACTTTCACATTTTTAGATACTTGTTAAGTGTAGCAGCCCACTTCCAGATACAGTTGCCACCCTCTTGTCTGCATGAAACCCAAGCCACATCCAGTGTGGAAGCCCCAAATAATGGATAGTACCAAACTCTATATATGACTTGCCACATAGTTACCAGAGTGAATAATGTCCTTGCATGGTTTATGTCCTGGTACGTCTCTTGCACTTTTATGAATGTAGTTTCTTTTGGTCATCTTCTTCCCGAAGAGCCACGTTTGGATGGCATACTTTCTCCTTAACTTCTTTAACTCTTCTAGAAATGTGGCAGTAACTTCTTAATGAACAGATGCAGCCTCTTACTTGCAAATAAATGACTTGACGCCATTCATTTCAGGGGATTCCTTGCTGAAGTCTTCCTATAGGTTCAGTGCTTCCTGGTGCAACACACTTAATGATTTTTCTGTCTTAGCTAAGCACTTATCATGCTCTGTGGCTGTAACTTTTATAGTTTGTGGTATAGCAACAAAACAAACACAAATTTATTTTCCCTTCCTTATAATTTCATGGATAGATTTGTTCTTACTGTAGGTCTTAGCAATCTCAGTATATATATATATGTGTGTGTGTGTGTGTGTGTGTGTGTGTGTGTGTATCTATATATTTTTTTCCTTATAAGTCGAGAATTTTCACCTATTCACTTAAAGGAAGCACTTTATGTCTCCTCTTTATCATATCTATATTGCCAGGGGCACTACTCTTGCACTTTAGGACCCTTATTAAGTAAAATAGGGGTTATTTGAACATAAACACTGTTCTACATGGCAGTGAAACTGATAATGAAAATGGCTCATGGGAGGGTAGTCTAGATAGTGTGGATCTGCTGGACAAAGAGATAATTCACATCCCATAGGGACGGCTCAAGATTTTAACACACTACTCAGACTGGCACACAATTTAAAACTTATGAATTATTTATTTCTGGAATTTTTCATTTACTGTATTTGGACCTCAGTTGACCATGCTGGTAACTGAAACTCTAGAACGCAAAACAGCAGAAAAGCTTGGATTGCTGTACCAAAATTTATATTGGGATTTTATTGCTGGTATAACCATCTACCACAAACTCAGTGGCTTTAAATAAAACAAATTTATTGTCTTATAACTTTTGAGGTCAAGAGTCTAAAATGAGTCTTACTTGGTGTGGACTAAATATTTGTGTCCCCCCAAAATTCATATGTTGAAGTCCAAACCTCCAATGCTACTGTATTTGGAAATGGAGCCTATAAGAAAGAAATTGAGATTAAATGAGGTCATAAGGATGAAGCCCTGATCCCAAAGGGTTAGTGTCCTCATAACAAGAGTCACCATAGAGCTCTGTCACTTTCTGGGTACAAGCACCAAGGAAAGACCAAGGGAGGACAGAGTGAGAAGGTGGCCATGTATAAATCAAGAAGTGAGCTCTCACCAGAAACCTACCATGCTAACACCTTGATCGTGAACTTCCAACATCTAGATCTGTGAGAAATAAATTTCTGTATTTAAGCTGTCTGGTCTGTGGTAATTTATTTGGGCAGCCTGAGCAGATTAATACATTGGGTTAATGTCAAGTTATTGGAAGAGTTTCATTGTTTCTGGAAGCACTAGGGAAGAATCTATTTCTGTATCTTTTCATCTTTTAGAGGCCACCTCTATTTCTTGACCTGTGTTCTCCTTCCATCTTCAAAACCAGCAAATGCTTTCACTGTAATATCTCCATTCTGATTTCAATTCTGCTTTCCTCTCCCACATTTAAAGGAAGCCCGGATTACACTGGCCCACCTGAATAATGCAGGATAATCTACCTATTTTAAGGATACCTGATTAGCATTATCTAAAATATTTTAAGGTACACAAATCATATTTATAAGTCATTGGATATTAAACCTCTTTACTAGAAAAAAATGATGGAAAGCAGATGTTTTAAGGGTGAAAATTTTTTTATGTGGGCCAAATGAATGACTACTTTATGTGACTTATAGAATAATCTTTATTTTATAGTTATACCTGCCATTAGTGGAGCCTAAATAAGTAATGTGTTATAGATACTATTGATGCAAATGGAATAACTGATATAGAAGACCAGTAATAGCAGTCTTCAGTTAGGTTGCTGTCCCTGTCCTCTATATTTATCAGGAATTTCAGCCATCTGCAGGCTAGGTGAGTGGAGAAAAAGGAGTTACAATTTACATAAATAAGAAATAAAGAAAAAAAAATTAAAAAAAAACACTTTGTGTGGGATTTGCATCAGCTACATTCATTGGCCAGTTTTCTAATCTGTGACTCAAAATCTAATATATACACCCTGGAGACTTGAGTTCTTAAGCAATTCCTGCAGATTCCTGTTTGTTTTCTTGTTTAATATTACTCATGCCAGATCACACTCTGACTTCTAGGCATGAACAATGTGAATGAGGTTATCTCAGAGAAACTCCTCATCGGGGTGCCAGCCAGAATGGGCAGAACAAGGTAACCCTGATGCCAATAGAAGATTAAAGGAGATATCTTATATGTCTGTGTTTGTATATCTCTGATAGCTTTGTTTTATGACTCATACTGACCAGAACTGAATCTGCTAACCAGGGCTCATGACTCAACTGCCTGCTGGGGCCAGGCAAATAAGATAAATACACAATGCTGTAGCTGTCTCAAAAGAGCCAAGAATGAGCAAAGACAGGACACTGAAAGTGCAGATCAGCTAATGTCTCTCAAATTAAAAACAAAGATGCAAACTATTTTTTCTGGCTAAGCCCTCACCTGTTTTTACCTGATTTGGCCCAGAGGTCCCCATTTGCACTGATCTAACAATTGTGTGTCACACCCATTCCCTACTTTCAGAAGCAAATGACTTATAAACACATGCCTGTGTTCATAGAACTAATTACCTTCAAAATTCTGAATGGAATGTTTTTTGTTGTGGCTGCTTGGATCTGCCTATCTTAGATTCTTCCTAACAGCAACTTTGAGAGACAGTGGGTTGTGGGCCACACAGAGGACCAAACCATTTCAACTTACCTGTCAGGTAGCCATTCCACATGTAGTTTCCAGAAACTATTCTGTTTCAAATGTTGATGTCCATAACTGACGACTCCCCTTTGTTTATGTATATAGTCCTTTTCATTGCTGATCTAATTGAAATTTTATAACTAGCACCAAGAAATGGTAGTCTTCAGGCAAAAGGGTCTATAACCTCACTGATGCTTCATTGCTACTTATCTAATATGAGATAAAATCCTGCTCTCTTTTTGTAGAATATGCCCAGGTTTCTGGGTTTAGTATATTATACATCTGAGAGACCCTTATAGATCTTCAGTATGCAAAGTAGGAAGCAGACATTTATGTTTGTATCTAGGGAACACAGAAATAAACAACATAGATGCAGAATAAAAAAGCCTTCAACCCCATCCTTCTTCTGATTTATAATTAAACATTTGTGTAAAATATGTCTGTACAGGCCTCTTCCTTCCTGCCCTGATGCACTTTCTCCATCTATACTCCCCACTCTCCTTCCATGACCCATCACAGTTCCTTCTGCTGTTTCTCTTTGGGATATCTGGGTTCTCTTTTTAACTCTTTCATTAATAAATCTAAATGACCACACAACATCTCTAAGGCCCATCTTTTTGACCTATTAAACTGAGATGAGAGTTGAACTAGGAATAATCTGTAAGATCCCACACTAAACTAACTACAAATCTTTTTTTTATATATGAGATTCCGTGAATTAAGCCAGAATTTTCCTCCAGAATTAATAAACCTTTAATTTGGCTGAAGCATAATACAATATACCTATTCTCTCTAAGGATTCAGATAAATCATCCATTTTATTTAATTGCATGGTCTTCACTGTTGTTTGAAGATTCCTGTTATAGAAAGTAAATTGTGACAGTGTTTAAAAATTGTTTGTATTTTATGTTCACCAGCATCAATATATTGCTTTATTAAACTAGAGATAATCAATAATAAAGCAACAATTTAAAGTTGAGATTTTTTGAGAAAACAATTGAAAGATAACCAATTTATTCAGCATGATTGCTTTTCATCTTTTTGGTGATGTCTTAAAAAAATCAACAAAGCATTACTTAGCAAACATTAAAAACATATATTTATGTGTACATATACAACAAAATACATAATATTACACTGTATAAAACCAATATACTTATTGAAAATATAGAAAAATTGATAAATAGGTAATTAGAATTTTTTAAAAGTGTATTTGTCATTTATATGTTTGTATACTTACCAGTGCACACAAATGGTATATTTTGATTTGTTTCCTACTAATAGTCTCCTTACATATGTTGATTATTTTACATACGAATTTAGAATAAGAGTGTCTGAAAATCTGCTTCTCAATAAAAGCGATCAAAACACTGGTAAAACCTGTCAAATCAATTTTCAGAACTTGGAAAATTAACCCAAGACTTGCAACAATCTGAAGAACATTTATTCAAGAAAAATGGGAAAATCTCAGTAAGAAGAGTGAGGTTTGTGACATTTTAACTTACGCTATTTCCATCACCTTCTCCTCAGCATCACAGAAACCTTGAAAATCAACTACCTTGAAGTCACAGTAGCCATAATGTGATTGATAGAATAATGGCTCCCAAAGATGTGCATATCATAATCCCCCAAAGTTATAATTATGTGGCCCTAAATGGCAAAAGTGACTGTGGGTACGTGATTTGAGTTAAGGCTCCTAGGATGGAGAAATTTTCTTGTATTATCTGTGAGGCCTTAATATAATCACAGGTGTTCTTATAGGAAGAAGGCAAAAAGTAAGAGGGAAGGAGATACTATGCTGCTGACTTTGAAGATGGAGGAAGGGGTCCACAAACCAAGGGATGCAGGCAGCCTCTGGAAGATGGGTAAGGCCAGAAAAAAGCAAAACAAAACAAACCTGAAACAAAACATGTTTTTTCTTTCCTTAGAGCACTTACAAAGAAGAGAGTCCTGCTGATTCAATTTAGAATTCTTAATTTCATTACTCTAATATCATATATGTATTGTTTTAAGCCACCACGTATGTTGTGATATGTTATAGCAGCAACAGGAAATTAATACAGATTTTGGTACTTGAAAGTGGAACGTTGATTGCTATAGCAAGTACCTAAAAATACATAAGTGGCTTTGGAATTGTGTAATGAGTTAAAGCTGGAAGAACTTTGAGAAGCATAATAGAAAATTCCTGGATTACTTTAAAAGACTGTTAGTGAAAATATAGTTATTAACAGTACTGTATGTGAGGGCTCAGAAGGAAATGAAGAAGTTATAGGAAACATGAAGAAACTGTATTTTTCCTGTATTATGATAGACTGCTTAACTGAACTGTGCTACAATGTTATTTTGAAAGATAAATTTATAAGCCATGAACTTGGAATTTCATTTGAGATTCCAAGAAAAGTGTTGAAATTCCTTTTGTTTATGGTACAATGTGGAAAAACAAAAAGAAGAGAGAGAGAAAAAAATATTGAGAGAACTTTTAGCAGAAAGGAATCAGGACTTGATGATTTAGAAGATTTTCATCTTACCAGATTCCCACAACACTAAAATTAGCACATTCAATGTCAGGAAATTCTGCTCTTGTGCTCTGAAGAGAAGGTAAAGCGAGTGGCCTGACAACCTTTTGCTAGTGTTTCTGAAGCAGCAACATTTCATGGTATTCAATCACACAAAGGACTCTGAAGAATTTAGGCAATATCAATGGAGGAGCAAATGACAGGGAAAGGAAGAAATAAAAGAAATTCACTAGAATTGCAAATGAAAACTGCCTAATAATATTACTTAGCTGAAAACATGTGCTTCCCCTTAAGAAAAATGAAGAATGATTCTGAGGGCAGAACTGCAGGACAAGAGGAAAGAATCCTGAAGCCAGAAGGTAAAACTGACAGCCACTGAGGATTATTTCAAGGTGCCAAAATGTAGTGGAGCCTCACATGCTGGATTTCAAAATTATTTGGGTTGATGATTCCTTTTTTGATTCTATCTTCTCCCTCTTTGAACAGAAATGCCTCTAACAGGGAAACTATCTCTGTCCTACCATTGTGTTATGAAAAGAGTAAAATGTTATCCTGTTTTACAAGACAAAGTTTGAAGAGAAATTTTTACCCATAATAGATCATACCCATAGTCACAACCAATACCAGATTTACATGGTGAGATTTTTGGATATTTAAGCTGATGAAGTTTATTTATGGTGAGGTAATTTAATGTACTGAGCTTTTGGAGATTTGATACGGGATTTATATACTTTGCCTGTGGGATAGATATTCCTTTGGGGAACTGAGAGAGAACTATTGTAAACAGAGCAGTGGTTCCCCAACATACCTGTATCATAATCCAAAGAACCAGTAGGTGTATAACCTAGATGAAAAGAGGTATTTTTCAAACATAATTACATTAAGGATCTTAAGATCCTGTAACACGGCAAATTATCCTGCTATCTGTGTGGACCAAATGTAATTACAATACTCCTAATGAGAGAATACAAGGTCAGAAGGTAAAACAAAAGAGAAAGAAAAATATAATTCCTATAGCCTTCAACAAAAACACAGCCCTGAAGACCCATTGCAGACTTCTGACCACCAGAAATTGGAACACAATACATTTGTGTTGATTTATTTGATATATAATATTTTACATATTTAGGTGGTACATGTGAGTATTTGTTAATTGCAGAGAATGTGTAATGATAAAGTCCAGGGCATTTGGAATTATACGTCACCCTGAGTATTCATCATTTCTTTATGTAGGAAATATTTCAAATCCTCTCTTCTAGCTGCTTTTAAATATACAATACATATTGCTAACTAAAGTCTCCAACATTCCTCTTGAACATTAGAACTTGTAAAATGGAGTAGCCACTTTGGAAAACATTTAGCAGTTTCTCAAAAATTCAAACACATAGTTGTTATCTGACCCATCTAAACTAAAATAGCAATAATAGCAACTCAAGTATGTATGGTCCTCTCTTTTGCTAGGATTGTTTCTTTACTTCTCTTTACCTCACCTCTTATTTCATAGTCAGTATCTTTGGAATGCAAACCTGCTATTTAAAATTTACTCTTGTTTTTAGCAGTCAAGTATGTTTTCTTCTTTGTCATTATTAATATTTATCTCTTGTCTATATATTGTGGCCTTTTCGTTATATGTTTAATTTTTCTCTTGTATCTATTTGAGAGTAGATCATACAAAATTTGCCACAAAATAATGTGAGTAAATTCTGCAATATTTTCAGTGTATTTGTAGGCACTGTTAATCCTCCTCTTAAACTTTGAGCTGGAAACAGGGTTTGTAGATTAATTTATTTTCCAAGTTTTATTCTGAGCAACCTAAGGAAAATACAGAGAATAATAAAACCCTAATTAGGGCCAATTAGAAAATTTGGCTCCACAAAGATTTGTTCTAAATTTGTTAGAATCATGGTGCTGGAGATAGATATCTACTCAAACCTCATTTTAAGATGATTTATCTTGTCCTTACTTAATTTTGTTTAAATAAATTAAGGTCACATGGGAATAACAATCTGCATTAACTGGTACTTGTATTCCTGAAATTCTTTTTTGGTATTCGATGAGAGACAGACTTCATATATAAAACCACAAATATTAAAAACAACTTACAAAATAAAATGTGAATGTTGTTTACACCATTAAATGTAGAAGAGCTAAACCTGTAGTTGTATATTCCTGTCTCAAACCAGGTTAATATGTTTTGATAATATTGGATGTTAAACATAAAAGGCTAAATATTTTCACTTTGTCTCATTCTAAAGCACTTGCATAATCTAGATTATGGCTATTTATGATCTCCGACCCTGGTTGTCTACACCAGGGATGATAACCAGCTGTCCACCTGGATTGGAGTATTTGCATCAGGTATTGCAATGTGTTTCTTAACTTATTTGATCTATAGTAATATGAATTGAGATCGTTTCAGAATATAATTTGTTATAAAAATTTTTGACTGGATTAAAATACTGTGACTTTAAGAGTTTTCTATTTTATTTACATATACATTTTTATTTTTATTTTTGATTGCGATAGTAAACTTATACTTTACATATTATAGTATTGTTACTTATGAATTTAAAAATAAATGCCTACTTTTAAAATAGAAAATTGGATTTTGCAAATGTTGTTTATATTAATCTCAAGAATCTTTACTTCATCTACTGTTTGTGTATGAGAAGCCTGGTGTGAAAATGTAAAATGTAAACAGTAATATTAGGAAAATCTCTCTCATTCTGTACTAGATTGAATAAAATTAAGGTTTATGCTGTCAATTCTGATTGTTTCCTGTGATACTGTCTCTTGAATAATTAACTTTGACAATTTAGCTGCCTATAATCATTGGCCACATTTTATTTTGTAATATTTTAAAAATAAAATAGTATATATGTAACTTATTGAAAAGGTTGTTTACATTTTCAGTGTTTATTTAAAACTTGTCACAAATTATGATATAAACATAACAAAACCTTTTAGCATTTGGGTAAAAACTGAAGATATTTATTCAAATGATAGTATAGATAGTCTCTGAATTTCAAAAATATTTCTGATATGTATTTTAAACTTTTCGTTAACCAAATTATTGAGTATGTTAATAATAGAGAAAAGACAAAACACCTCATAGACTGTAATAATAATTTTGCATTTGCCTGTTTCCATGGTGAAGTAAAATAAAATTTAATTTTAGACTGCTATAATATACAAGTGACAGAAAAAATCAGAGATGTTGACAATGAATCAATTACTTTAAACATATTAAATGTAAATATTAAGTTATGTGTTGATAAGTACTTTAAATGTAGTTTGAATACTTCATAACCACCTTCTTTATTTTTATTCTAATAGATAAATCCATTAATAGTGTGTCAACATTTTGACCCTTTGGGAGGCATGTACCAAACACAATGATATATTAATTATTAAAGTCATAACTTGTTTTGTTATAGTTAGATCAACCCCCATAAATTAAAGTGCTTCTTAAGTCTGAGGAAAACTAAACCTTGCAAACATGAAGAGAATATATAGAAGGTCCTTAGATAATAAGCAGGTAAATGAAGCAGTAGTCTTCTCATAAGAAAGGAAAAAGATACTGGCTGCAGAATTATTCCTGAAAATTCTGATCTGCCATTCTGGTATACTAAACATAGGTATGACTCCTGAAATGGTTTTCCCACCCTGATTTCCTCAAATACAGGTATTTCAGAGAAGAAATAATTCCAAATTATTCAGAAATTTTGCTAATAGAAGCAGAACGCAGGTAAGTTCCTGGATAGTCCAATTGTGCTCCCAATTCTGGAAAATTAAACTGTCCTTTAGAACTTGACCTTATCTCAACTTAGTACAAGTATTTCTTTTTTTTTTTTTTTTTTTTTTTGCCCTGAGACGGAGTTTCATTCTGTTGCCCAGACTGGAGTGCAGTGGCACAATCTCAGCTCACTGCAACCTCCACCTCCTGGCTTCAAGCGATTATCCTGCCTTAGCCCCGCAAGTAGCTGGAATTACAGGTACATGCCACCACGCCTGGCTAATTTTTGTATTTCTTAGAGATGGGGTTTCACCATGTTGGTTAGGCTGGCCTCAAACTCCTGACCTCAGGTGATCCACCTGCGTTGGCCTCCCAAAGTGCTGGGATTACAGGCATGAGCCACTGTGACTGGCCCAAGTATTTCTTTGTGTTGATGAAACTAACATGGAAGGAAATGAGTGTCTAGTTACAAAAAAATAGTATTATCATCACCTTTCTTATGCATTCGAGATTCTAAAACTAAAATGGGTATTTATAATTTATTTAACTCGTAAAAGCTCTTCCATTTAGACATATTATAAAGGAATGCGTTCTTTTTTTCCTTGCTGAATTATACTAAATTGCTTTATTTTATGCAAGAACATTTACTACAGAAACATCATATGTAATTACAATAAGCAAGACATATGCTAGCCATTTTGAGAGAATCAAGGAAGAATCAGATTCAGGCTTGCACTGAAGAGCTTCCTCTGAAGTGTGAGGAATTAATATATTTGCTGTGGTTTGCATCTGCTCACCAAAGCTCAAGTGTTAGAAACTTAATCATCAACGTAATGGTGTTGACAGGTTGGACCTTTAAGAGGTGATTAGGTCACAAGGGCTCTGCCCTTATGTATGAAGTAATGCCTTTATCTCAGGAGTGGGTCAGTTATTTCGAGTGTGGACTACTGATAAAAAGATGAGTCTGTTCTCCTTCCTCCCCATCTCTCTTATTCATTTAACCATGTGATGCCTTCCCCTGTGATACCATGCAGCAGGAAGGCTCTCACCAGTTGCCAGCCCCACCTTCTTGGACTTCCCCTCCTCCAGAACTTTGGGAAGTAAATCTCTCTTCTTTTTATATTACTCAGTCTGTGGTATTATTTTATAGAAATACCAAACAACAACAGAAAATTGAGAAGTAGGGTTGTTGCTATAATAAATACCAGGAAGTGTGGAAGCAGCTTTGGAACTGGGTAATGAGTAGAGGCTGAAAGAGTTTGTAGAAGCAAGCTAGAAAAAGCCTAGATTACCATCAATGGAAAATTAAGGGTGATTCTGGCAAAGACTCAGAAGAAAATAGCTATAAGGAAGTCTGAGACTTCTTAGAAATTACTTAAGTGACTGATCAGAGGATTAGTAGAAAGATATACAGTAAAGGCAATTCTGATGAGTCTTAGATAGAAATGAGAAACAAGGTATTGAAAATTGGGGTGAAGACAATGCTTATTATACAACTGCAGAGAACTTGGCAGAGTTGTGTCCATGCCCTTGAGCTTTAGGGAAGGCAGAATTTAAGAATAATGAATGGGGATGTCTAGCAGAAGAAATTTCTAAGCAAAATATCGAAGGGGCTGCATGATTAGTTTTAACCACTTATAGTAAGATGCAAGAGGATAGAAATGACTTAAAATGGAATTTATAATTAAAAGAGAAACAGAATGCAAAAATTTTGGAGATTTCACAGAGTAGCTGTATAAAGAGTAAAAAGGTATGTTTAGGAGAGCAAACCAAAAGTGTGGCCAAGCACTGGTTTGCTAAGGAGATGAGTATAAATAGAAGGGAGCCAGGTACTGTTCATCAAGACAATGGGAGAATGGCCTTTAAGGCATTTCTGAGAGCTTTGAGGCTTCCCTTTCCATCATAGGCCCAGAGTTCCAGGAGGGCCAAATGTTTTTGGAAGATGGATCCAAACAATACTCCACAAGCTCACTGCTCAGGGCTGTCTTGGTTCTCTAGTCCCTGCACTTCACTACAGTACTCCTTTGCCATGGCTCATGCAGGCCCAAGTGCAATTCATGCTGCAACTCCAGAGGGCATAATTGGTAAGTATTGGTGACATCCAAATGGTGCTTAATCTTCAGATGTGCAGAGTGCATGAGCTGTGGGGCCATGGAAGCTTCCACGTAGATTTCAAATAATGTCAGAGACAACCTGGGGCCCAGAGGCCTGTCACAGGAGCAGACTCACTATAGAAAGCCTGCACTAGGGCAATGCCAAGGGAGTAGTAAAAGTGGGACGGCTCCAGAGACTACAGAACTGTAGGGTCACTAGCAAGCAACTCCAGCCTGAGAAAGGTGCAGGCATGAGACTCCAACTCATGAGAGCTAGAGAGTGGACTGAAACCAGGAAAGCCATAGGGATAGAGCTGCCTGAGGCCTTAAGGTTCAAACCTCCCCACCCTGAGTATGCCCAGGATGCAAGACATAGAATCAAAGGAGAGTATTCTCCTGCTTTAAGACTTAATATTACTTTTCCTATTGGACTTCAGACTTACTCGAGACTGGTTACTTCTATTTTTCTTGCCTGTTTCTTCCTTTTGAAAGGGAAATGTTTATCCTCTGCCTATTCTACCACTGTGTTTTGGCAGTAGATAATTTCATAGACTGGTAGCTGGAGAAGAATTTGCCTTGGGACAAATTGTGCCTGGAGTCCCACCAATGTCTGATTCAGATGAGACTCTGGACTTTGACCTTTTAAGTTATTACTTGAATAAGTTCAAAATTTGAGGCTAAGGGGTGGAATGAATGTATTTTGCATGTGAGAAGAATGTAAATTTTGGTGGCCAGAGGCGGAATGCTGTGGTTTGAATGCATTCCCCCAAATTTCATGTGCTAAAAACTTAATTCTCAATGCAATAGTGTTGTGATGTGGGACCTTTAAGAAGTGATTAGGTCATGAGGCTCTTCCTCCATGTATAGATTGTTGCCATTATGGCAGGAGTATGTTTATTATTGAAGGAGTGGATTCCTGATAAAAGGATGAGTTTGGACTCCTTCCTTCCTTCTCTTGTATATTCTCTCACCATATGACACCTTCCATCATATTATGATGCAGTAAGGAGGCCCTTACCAGATGCCAGCCCCTCAGCCTTGGACTTCCAAGCCTCTAGAACTGTGAGAAGTAAATCTGTTTTTTAAATAAATTATCCAGTGTATGATTTTCTGCTATAGCAACACAAAATAAGACAATGCTTGAATAAAATATATAGTATGGAGTCATAAAATAATGAGACAGGTAAAAACTAATCATGGAAATTCAAAGGAGAGAAACAACCACAGTAACTCATAATTTAAGAAGTCAAAAAATAGCAAAAATATTGGGAATCTAAACATCCATGAATAGGGAACAATTTCTCCAAACCAGTGATTCTCCAGATATGGTCCCTGGAACAGCAGCATCAGCATCACCTGGGAACATGTTAGAAATGCAAATCAAAACCACATTGAAATACCATCTCATGCCAGTTAGAATGGCAATCATTAAAAAATCTGGAGACAACGGATGCTAGAGAGGATATGGAGAAAAAGGAACACTTTTACACTGTCGGTGGGAGTGTAAATTAGTTTAACCATTGTGTAAGACAGTGTGGCCATTCCTCAAGGATCTAGAAATAGATATTCCATTTGACCCAGCAATCCCATTACTGGGTATATACCCAAGGGATTATAAATTGTTCCATTATAAAGACACATGCACACGTATGTTCATTGCAGTGCTGTTTATGATAGCAAAGACCTGGAACCAACCCAGATGTCCATCAATGATAGACTGGACAAAGAAAATGTGGCATATATACACCATAGAATACTATGCAGCCATAAAAAACAAGTTCGTGTCCTTTGTAGAGACATGGACAAATCTAGAAACAATCATTCTCAGCAAACTGACACAAGAACAGAAAACCAAACACATCATGTTTTCACTCATAGGTAGGTGATGAACAATGAGAACACTTGGGCACAGGGAAGGGAACAACCCTCACAGGTCTAAGTGGAGGGTGGAGGGGAGGGGAGGGGAGGGGAGGGACAGTGGTGGGAGGGATGGCGGGGGAGGATGGGGAGGGATAACACTGGGAGAAATGGATGTAGGCAATGGGGGCAGTGGCGGGGGGTGGGATGGAGACAGCAAGCCACCATGGCATGTATGTACCTATGGAACAATCCTGCAGGATGCAGGAAGTGCACATGTACCCCAGAGCCCAAAGTACAATAAAAATAAATAAGAAATAATAATAATGCAAATTCTCAAGCTCCATTACAAACCCAGTGTTGATTCGGAAAATCCACAGGCGGGGGTCAGTAATTTGCTTTATAAAGCCCTTCAGGAGATCCTGATGCAGGCTTAAATCTGAGAACTACCACTCTAAATGGAGACACTTTCATATAATTTAACATCTCGAGTTATTTCAAAGAATTAGCTCTACAGATATGCCAAGAATATCTTCAGAGTATATTAAGTATAAACAATAATTACAAAGTAGAGCATATAGTTAGGAGTGTGTATGTGTATGTGTGTGTTTAAAATATTTGTAGTTTTTTTATATACTTGGTATATCTCTGAAAGGATGCATATGAAATGGGAAAAGATGGGGATAGGATAGGGCTGGAAGAAGAAATTATTTTTAATTTTATACTCCCGTTTGCATTTTTAAAATTTGTGCCATGCATATGTAATTTCTACTTAAAAACTGACTTTTAAAGCAGTTAGAAAATTGTTTTACTAAGTTATAAATCATGATTTAGTCTTCAATATCAAATGAAAATGTGTACCTTTGATATATGTTGACACAAGATAGAAACGTAATTATGTTCATTGCCCACAGAATCATTAAAAATGAAGAAATTCTATACTCAACCTGTTTCAAAGTTTAGCCTTAAAACAATGTTTAATGTATGTTAGAGTAACATTTACTCATTAAGTATATACTCATTTGAAAAATAACACTGAGATAAAAATCATATATGCATAACTACCTTACATTTCCTCTGAAGAGGTTTTTAAAATTGTTTTATTAGAATTTTTAAAAATCAATTTTAATTATTGTCCACTCAGTTTGTCATACTTAGTCACTTAATGTTATGATTTCTTTATCATAAAAACCCAGCATTTTAAAGAGCTACATAGTAAAATAGAGGATACCATGTATTGTCTCTAACTGGATACTTTCTTTGTTTTCACTTTATTTTTTCTGTTCCAAATGGTGCAGTAGTGAATATTTGATGCCTAAAACTTTCTTTTTTAAGTTTTAAAATTGTTTTGTTTGTATAATAACAGAATTAAAATTATTGAAACAAAAGATAGTAATATTCTTATTTGCTTGCAAAAGGGGTACATTTGAATAGTCTTATATAAACAATATATGAGAGTGCATCCTACTTCCCTCAATTTAGCATAAATACAATTTTTTAAATTTCTACTATCCAGAATGGAGTTCTAATGAAATCTTTTAAAAATTTTGTAATAAGGAAAAGATGAAGAATAAGATTAAACATGACTTAAAACATAATAGTAATGGGTTAACTTCTTTGAAGTTCAAAAAGGATACCAAAAGACTATGCATAGAATTTTAGCAGTAAACAGAGCCAGAGAGTAGCTAGCCTGTCTCTCATTTTTATACATAAGAAGACTAAGATACCAGTGAAAATTAGTTAACTAAATTCAAGCAGTTTATTATCCAATATAATTTCCATATTGGAAGGTAATTTGATACCTGTTTACATACATCTTACATCAGTATTACTAACAAATTAAAACATTATTTTATTCTCTAGCCCTCAGAAAATTTGAAACTAGTAAAACATATGAAATCTTGAACAATCAAGGACAGAGAATTTACTTTGCAGAAGAGAGAAATAATTGCTTCCTTCGACACCTTTGTGGATTTTCAAGGCCTTTTACTATGATAATTTATGATAATGTAGGTAGAGATGTACTTGCTCTGCATAAGGCTCTGAAATGTAGCTGTTGCTGGAGTAGATGCTGCCTACAAAAGGTAAGTAAATATACCATCATATCAAAAAAGCCTCAGTGCTGGACAGTATGATAAAGTATAAAATTGCGATTGGCTGCAAAGAATTGTCTAGAATGAAAAACGTCAGAAAGAGAATTGAATTTTTGTACCACATACCTATAGGGTGAAAATCATGCACAACATTGCAAATTTTTTCCAGGCAATGAAGGTCATAAGCTCTTTAGATGTTTTCTATTCTAAACTATCTAACCATCCATCCAAGGCTTTTTGTGACTTAAGAAATATTGGCCTATTGCAAAGTGGCAAAGACCCTATCTCATGTTTATTGTAGAACCTCTATATTTAAATCCAATGTTGAGATCCATTTTTTCTCACTTTAATATTTAGTTGTTTAAACACCATGATTTGTAAAGACTATTCCTTTTCTACTGGATTGTTTTGGCAACATTTCTGAAAATGAATTGCCAATGTATTTATTTACCTATTTCTAGAGTCTGTTATCTTCCATTATTCTACCTATGTATATACATACAAATATATATACACACACAGAGCTAAGATCATCAGGACAATACAACAGTGGCATAATACCAGCTGTAGAGTAAGTCTTAATATCAGGTAGTACAAGCCTTCTTATTTTGTTTTGCTTTTGTTAAACCTTTTTTGGCTCTATTAGGTACTTCACATTTTCATATAAATTTACAAAAAACAAATTGTCATATTCAAAATCCTGCTGAGATATTGAGGGTATTTAATCAATGAATTAATTTCAAAAGAACTGATACCTTATTAATATTGAATCTTCTGCTCAATGACTATGGTATATTTCTCCTTCTATTTAATAACTCCCAGTAATTGTCGTTTTCAGTACTTAGGTCTTACAAATATTATATTACAAATAAATTTAATTATTTTATATTTCTAGATACAATTATAAATAGTATTTTTAATTTAAACTCTCCATTTTTGTTGCTCTTATATAGTATATAGAAAATTATTGCTCTGTGTACACTGACACTTTACTCTGACCTTGACAAAAATCCCTTATAAATTCTAGTAGCTTTTTTGTAAAGTCACTAAAGTTTCCTACAATTGTGGATATAAAAATACAGATTTTACTTCTTCCTTTGCCATCTATATGCTTTTTATTTGTATGTATAACTTTATGAATGTATGTATTTATTTACTGTCTGGATTCTGGAAATCTCAGAAACATCTTGTTCTTCTCATGTGTTTCACTGCATCTACTTACATTTTGAGACTTGAGGCTTTGTTTTCCCAACTAATTTTGTCTAAATAATTTGACAGTTTTGTTTCGTTTTGCTAGCATACTTATTTTCTTCTTTTCCATGAGAGTTTTGGGGAGGTTTACAAGCCATACCACCATTACCATCATCTTGACTTAGCAGTCTTTGTTTGCCTTTTAATTAGTCATACTTATACAGGGTAAGAAAAAGGAAAGGAAAGGAAAGGGGAAAGGAAAGAGGGAAGGAAGGAGGGAGGGAGGGAAGGAAAGCAAAAACAGAAAGTCAGAATTCTGTACTTTTTAGAAAAGAAAAGTACAGAATATAGTGAAAGTATATTCAGAAGAAAGAATTTCTCTCAAATGCTTGCTTCCTAGGCTCCTACATCCCTTTTTAAATACAACTACTATTATAAGTTTCTTATGTATTTTTCCACAGTTACTTTGTGAATATTTGTATATTACATAAACATAGCATGTTTATGCTATGTGTGTATATGTGTGTGTTTTAACACAGTAGCATATTCTTCAACTTTTTTTTAACACTATAACTTGAGGATTACATCTATGTTTAGAGTTTATTTGTTTCTTTAAATGGCAGCATAATAACCCATTATATGGATATGCCATAATATATTCAACAAATCTCTATTGAGTCTAATTAATTGAGCTTTAAATGAAAATTGGGATAAAAAATTTCAATAAATTTATATTTGCCATGAAAATATAAACTTTATGAAAGTGTTTGGCACATTGAGTAATAAACAGTTTTGGATGTAATTAGACTTATATTTCATGTGCATGGGAATTTAAAAAGTATCTTCATACATGCCTAAAAAGGAGATTGTTGTTATCCCTCTTTTGCAAATGGAAAGTAAATTTCAGAGATTTTAGTGACCTGTCCGCATTTCAAGCAGTTGGTAAGCAGTGAAGTCAGGTCTTAGCTCAGGGGGTTTAACATCTAAATCCTGGTCTCACTTTTGTGTTTATTCTCAAACATGAAGCATCCCTTAAATACAGAAAGTTCTGTATAAATATACAAAAAGCTCATTTAAAAGGTAGTACAGAACTAAATAAAGTGTTACTAACAAATCTAACATATCTGGTGGATCAATATTATATTTTTCAATCTTTTGTAGCTAAAAGTTGAAGCTCCACCTGGCGAAACAATTGGATATGTTTATCAATACTTTCACCCATTCTTGCCAAAATTCAAAATAAAAAATGAGAATAAGGGGGAGGTAATGAAAATTAAAGGGCCATGGTTGGTCTTCAGCTGTCTCAGGGATCTAAATTTTAATGTAAGTAATTAATAATGTTTTAATGACATATTAAAATTAGTTATTAGTTTTTTTCATAATACATATAATTATTGAATATGATTAAAGAAAAATAAAGGAATATTATGAAAATACTGTAACTATTTGCTTTTTTAAAATATTGGATTACTAATTCATCGTGTCCTTATTTAAAAGCTCTAGAAGTTTATGTAGCTTATAAAGCAAGTTTTAAAGGTACCAAAAGTTTGGTATTTAATATCTCAAGGAATATTGAAAGAGAAAATTAAACTTTATTTCAATGTACCATGACCTAATCTGGTACTAATTGTACATAATATTTTAATGTTCATTAATAGAGTTTTTGCTTTTTGTAAAACTTTGAAACACAATATAATTTTTAAAAATGTTTATGTGCTTACTAATTTACTTCTCAGATTATAGCTAACATCCACATATAGTTAAAATTAAAGAACTTGTTATGTTTATTTAAATCTGAAGATTCCTAAGCAAGAGAGAATATTGTATTGGTTTAACTTGATAGTAGGTATGCAAAACCATACTTCCCAAACTTTCATCAAAAACATATTTGTTCGTTTGAATAGCTAAAATACCTAGTAAAAAATTTGGATACAGCTTAACTAAAATACTACCTGATTTTCTTTCCTTTTATAGAATTATGTCAGTTCATTTTAGTGATTCTGATTCCTACTGGCATCTGCATATATATACTTAATATATTACAAATTAATTGTTAATAATATGTCTAGTTTGGAAAGTAATAACATGACTACATAGGACTCTCTTTTAAGTTAGAAGCCAAAGTAACAAAGTAGACTGTACATAAAACGGAATCCAAAGCCATTTTTACTGACACCAAATAATAAAATGCTTTCTGTGCATTATTTTATTTTTCACAGTATAATACAGCAAATCCTACTTATTCTAATATCTTCAACATTTTGTCAAAGGTGTATAAAACCCTTCCTATTTTTTTCTGTTTGAAGCAAAACAGTTTTAAAGCTGGCACTCTTGGGTAAGCTCGAGTATGAGGAGCAAGAAAGGGAAATCATGATTCTGTAAGAAAGTCATCTTTTGCATGAATGTGGACAATCCTTTTAATATTTTTTTGGCTATGAATAAGAGAAAAGATAAATTAG
This sequence comes from Aotus nancymaae, assembly GCF_030222135.1. Classification (NCBI taxonomy): domain Eukaryota; kingdom Metazoa; phylum Chordata; class Mammalia; order Primates; family Aotidae; genus Aotus; species Aotus nancymaae. The sequence goes on along the minus strand of NW_026988431.1, from coordinate 40,234,228 downwards.
TGGCTACAGGGCCAGAACTAGAATGAGGCAATTGACCTGTCCATCTCAGGTAGAAAATTTAAGGGACCAACAAAAATCTCAGTGTTAAGGGTAAGAGATACCTGAATGCATTGCACTTTAAAAAAATTAATACAAAAAAATTTGTTATGAAATAAACTAAAAAATTGAGAAAGGAACTGACCACGTACTTGTATGACTTGTCTCTCTGCAATAACCTAATCCTGCTTCTGGCTGAATGAGGGCACAGCGTGGAAGGGGAGATATTTTCCTGAAAAGTATGTTGTTATCCCTTTGATTCTAAAATAACAGAGCCAAATGAGAGAGAAAGTATGGCGATACAGCAGAGTCCCAGTCGCTGATGAATCTGGTTTCTTATTTGGTATGGGACTGAGATGCATGTAGAGAATTAGCCTCATATAGAGATGGTCCATTTATCATAACAATAAGGAGGCAGGAAATGTTGGTATGAACACTAGCCCTCAGACACTAGAGCTAGTGTCTGAGGATAAATTCCTGTTCCATACCTTTTATTTTCTCTGTAGTATAAGAGATGATGAGACATTTTGTTGAGAATGAGAGGGAATGGTGGGTTCAGAGTTCTGAAAAGGGTGAAGAACTTTGGACATATTTAAAGCACTTCGATATTTCTCATTTTCCTGTTCCTTAGCACTACTTACAAGGCTGTGTATGAGCAGCCCTGCTAACCTCTCTGGTCTCACTCATTTTCTGCTATTAGTCCCCTCCTTCACTTCACTCCAGCTGTGCTCCTTCCTAACTCGGGGTCTTTTCACATGTTGTTAACTTTCTCTGGAATGCTGTCTGTCTTCCTATTTCTCTTATCACTAATTCTCTCTGGTCTAAGTCTCAGCTTAAATGACGCTGTCCCCAAGCAGCTTACTCTAAAACCATGCCCCCACAATTTGTGTAGTCTGCTTATTAGCTCCCAATTGTTCTACATTATAGCACTCTACCTTTCTCTTGTGGCATTCATTACAAGGCAAGTAGTATGATTTATCCCAGGTTTGTTGTTTTATATTTACATGAGTATATCTTATTCTGAAGGAATTAATATTAGTTGGTATGAGAAATGATGCTCTAGGAGGTGTAGATAAGTAACAGAAAAATAAATGAGGAAAAAGTAAAGGGAGCCAGAAAAATAAAATCACTTATGAAAGAGTTGGGTAAGCTGTATAATGAGCTGAGAAGCTCATGGTTTTCATTTTATAATGAAATTCATTCTTGTATTAAGTTAAAGCAAATTATATGAATTAAGCATATGTAAGTGTGACACATAGAGAGATAGATATAATCAGTTGTATACAATTTGAAAATCTACTTTTAGGTAGGAATTGCCTATAAATGTTACCAGGGTATTATGTGTCCATGTTGCATATTTTATAAATTGTTGAGTATAATCAGTATAAATATAACTCATCAAGGTCCTAATTAGTTAATAAATTTGGTAAAGAAATGCCTTTTTATTTTGTAGATTTTTCTCCTAAGATGATATATTTTTCTATTTTAGTTATTGACGCTGGATGAGGAAATGGTTATTGGAAAGATTTCAAAACACTTCTCTGGATCTGTGAGGGGAATATTAACCAATGGTGAGAAACTTGAGATCCAGTTTCCATTTGATCTTGATGTTAAAATTAAATCACTGATGCTTGGAGCAACTTTCCTCATTGTGAGTCTACTTTTACTCTATTTACCTGAAAATTACATTTTCTGAGATTATCATTGCACTTTTGTTAATATTTCTCCTTGAATCATCTGAATCAACTGCAAATTGTGCCTTTCTGACCATCCTCAGTTCCCAAATGACATTATGGATTCAGTATTCACCTTGCAAAGGAAGCAAAAATTAGAGTGTCCTAGAAACATGATCATTGAGGTTTAAATCCTTTGCATTCAAGAAAAATCAGACTGTCACTGAAAACAGAAAAAATATAGTTCATTCAATGTGACTTATAGTTATCTCTTACAATGTAAAATGTATTAATGCATGCTTGTTATACTTTATTTAAATGTTAATATATTGTTAATTTGGAAACTATAGATATTGATTTAGCTCTATCTCTTAAGCAATGCAAAGACCTTAAAAACATTTTAATTCTAATCTCTCTCTCACAACTTATACTTTCATTGGCTAGTGTTTTAGTTTTACTTCTTTTTGAATTTACAAATTAAATGTTTGCTCTTATTTTATTTTTCTAATAAAATCACAGATATGTTTAGTACTTTATTTGCTCTCAAATTTTATTGAACTTTAGATGATCCCTCTAAGGTTATGTTCTTTCTCCCTAAGTCCTCACTTAATATCATTGTATTAGTTCATTTTCGCACTGCTGTAAAGAAATACCTGAAACTGGGTAATTTATAGAGGAAAGAGGTTTAATTGACTCACAGTTACACATGTCTAGGAAGGCTTCAGGAAACTTACCATCATGGTGGAAGGTGAAAGAGAAGCAGGCACCTTTTCCACAAGGTGTCAGGAAAGAGTGAGTACAAGCAGGGGACATGCCAGATGCATATAAAATCATCAGATCTCCAGAGAACTTACTCGCTATCAAAAGGACAGTATAGGGGAAACCACCTCCATGATCCAATCACTTCCCTCCCTCCGCACTTGGGGATTACAGGTCCCTGCCTCAACACATAGGGATTATAATTCAAGATGAGATTCGGGTGGAGACACAGAGCCAACCCATATCAGTCATTGATAGGTTCTTGGAAACTGCAAATTTAAGCACAAGGATGTAGAATAAAACTCATTATTTTTGTCATCAACATTATAACAAAACAACATTGAACAAAATGACATTATTTGTAAACCTTCTATACTTACCAGTTGATAGAGATTGTTAAATTGGATTTTTAAAGTATCTATAGTCTCTTTTAAAAAGATAAACCTAAATTAATGACCAAAAATTTGAAAGAAAGTGAATATGGATAAAATACTAACCACAAGAAGGCTAAGGAATCTAAATTAATACCAGGAAAAAAAAATTAAGACTCCAAAAAATAGCAACAGAAACAAAATGGGTAACTATGATGAAAAGCATCTATTCAAACAAGACACAGTAACTCTAGACTTGTATGCATGTAATATTAACTTCAAAATATAGAGACAAATGTAAAAAGTTAAAATGACAAACCCATCATCAAAATGCGGGATTTTACTCATATCTCTTCATTTTTATTAGATATAAGACAGAATGTTACTAAAGTTATTTAAAATTTGAACAACAAAATGAATAAGCTTGATTAAATGGTCTTATTTAGAACTTTTTTACCAAAAATTAGACAGCACACATTGTTCTCAAATAAACATTATTTACAAAAATTAATATAATTATGGGCCAAGAAGCAAGTCTCAACAAATTACAGAGAGTCATTATCATTTAGACCTTAGTATATGAGCAAACAAGACTCAATTAGAAGTTAATAAATATTTTTAAATGTTTTCTACATATTGAAATGCAAATAACTCAATTATTTTTAAAAAGCCATAACAAAATATTTTAAATACTTTAAAATATGTAATAAAATAATATATGTCAAAATTCTTGGCATGCAACTAAACATATTAAAATGTATAGCTATAATTATTGAAGAAAAGAGAAAAATTAATAAGCTAAATTAATTGGCTTAAGCTATAAAGTTAGGAAAAAAAAAAGCAAGAATAAATTCAAGGAAGCATAATGGAGATATTGAACCATTAGCAAACAAAAATAAACAGCACCCATACTTAGACTCTAAACAAAATAGGTCTTTCAAGCAAGAAAATCGTGAAGTAACAGACTACTAAATTTAAATATTTTTAACTTTTGTTTTTCATAAACCCTCATAATATTAGATATTTAAAAGCAAATAATAAATTAAGGAAAATATAGGAAATAAGGGAAATAATAAATTAAGGAAATACATAACAAATATGACTAAGGACTAATATTCTTAGGTCAATAAATATGATCCTTAAATAAGAAGAAAAAATCAAATACTCAATGAAAATGTACAAATAATATGAAAAAATAATTTGAATCACTATCAAAGAGGGAATGAAAATAACCACTAAACATAAGAAAGCATTTCCAAAAACACACAAGAGAAGCAAAAAAGAAAGGATACAATACCTTTTTTTGTTTATCATATAATAAAGTTTTTATTTCCAATGATGTATGTTCAATGCTAATGAAGATTTAAGGAATCAAGTTCTCATGAGCTACAGGTGTAACTTTTAGAGGAATAAATTAAAATACATTTGTCAAAAATTTAATTTTTTTTTTTAGATACAGAAAAATAAGAGTAACTAGCAATGTAAACTCTATGTAGCAAACTTCACTCAAATAGCAAAAATTAAAGCTACATAAAATGTGTGAGTATGAGATTTACTAACGACATAACGAGACATCACTAGAATAGAGTAATAAGCAGATATTAAAACAAACTAATAAACTAAATACTTTTAAGGACCTTTAATGACATAAATACTCAGAATATTTTATGCAGTGAAAAAAGCCAGCCTTTAGAGATGCACAAATCTATTATTTTGTAAGGGCAAACAGTTATTCTTACACCCTTAGAAGTTGTTTCCTCATGGCTCTGGTCCTCAGACTTCTGTTTTTTAATATGTTTTATGATTATGTTATTATAATACAGGGATCTTAAAAAGCATTCTCATGTCTAATGCCTGTAGTTGTTTCTACTATTAAACCAACCTAATTGTATTTATTTTTCATTTTTACTGTAGGATTACATGTATTTTGAACTGTGGCCATAAGACTCACACTGAAAGAATATATCAGAGAATACTGGCATTTGTTTTTGTCAGCCCTCAACAAAACTAAACAACTTTCACTGAAAATATCTAAATAAAATTTTATTTTACTAAAACTATTCATACATATTCTTACTGCATAATAAACTATACCAAAAAATTTTAACTTAAAATAATCATTATGTTTAGCTTAGCATTCTGTTGTATAGTTCTGTTCAGAACCTGGCTCACTCATGCATTTTGAGTCAATTATCAGATTAGTTGGGGACTGTCTTATCCCAGATGACTTCATTCATATGTCAGGCTATTGGCTGAGGGAATGGGAATAATAGGCCACATATTTTTCATCATCTGGGAGGACAGCCAAAGCTTTTACACATGACTGTGTTACAAAACCAACAAGAAGTTGGTTTCCGTAGTGTAGTGGTTATTAAGTTCGCCTCACAAAACCAAGAAGAAACCAAGTTCAAATGTTCAAGCTCATTTCAAGCCTCTAATTCTATTATATTAGTAATACTCCATTGACCAGAGCAAATCACATAGCCAAGGCCACATTCAAGGGGTGGAAAAATAGACGCAATTTTTTTAATGAGAGTTGCTGCAAAAGAATGTTGCCTTTCTTCCCCCAACACAATTTATCACTGTCTTCTCTTTGGCTCCAGTTATTTACCTTCTCCCCAAACACAAAATATCCTCAACCCTCTCAGGACTCCCACAAGTCTCTTTCAATTATAGCATCAAGCTCAAGTCCAGTATGATGTCATCCTTTACCTTTTGTGAATGTGAATGAAGATACTTGGATACAGCTTCTCTTGATTCAGAGACTTGAAAGCAAAAAAGACCCACCTCACATATAATAGTGAGCAAAGGTCAAAACAGCCACAATGAACAAATAAAATTCATCTAGTAGTCACTGGTCAATAGAAATTCTAGTAATTAGAAGGGATATGTTTCTAGTTCCCCTTACTCTAGGGACAGAGAAAATTCTGCTCCCTGGGAGTGGCTTTCCAGTCCATTGTTCTACTCTGGTCTCTGGAATTTTGGCTCTGCCTTCTGGGACACTTTTTTCTTTTCTAAATGAAATTACCATGTTTTTAGCTGAGTAGCTTTTGCAGGCTTCCATCTACCTATGAACAGAGGTCTCTTTTCATTTTAGAATGTCTCAGTCTCTTTTAGTTTATGCTTATACAACTCCCTTGAAAACTGTGTGGATTTCTACTTATAAGATTTAGTCCACTTTATTGGAAAAAAAAGCCACATCCCACTATTATTTTTAAGTCAGGCTTCTTTCTTTGGACTTATTCATATCTAGCTTAACTTCTTTATATAACAGGTGGGTTGCAAAGGAAGCCAGAGGACACATCCTTAATGCATAAGCACATTTCAAGCCTCTGTTTGCATCATGTCTGTTAATGACCCATTAACCAAATAAAGTAATATGGATAAATCCCTATTCAAGGGATGTTGAAGGAGATTCCCACTTTTTGATGAGAAGAGCTGTAAAATATTGTGGACTTTTTTTTTTTTAACAATCTAGCACACTAACAGGTGGTTTTTTAATTCATATTACCTATGAAATGTCTTTGAATTTGTGATCTTTTCAATTATATGTCATCATTTAATTAACTATAATATTCATAATAATTCTAAGATATTATTTGTTTCATTGAGAGATAATATCCAAAGACAAGGTCATCCAACATCAGAACTACTCAGACACTCTCTTAAAGGAATCAAAAGAGACATAGATTCAGTGAAATATAATAAAATGAGTCCTGGATACTTCTACAGAAAAGGTACTCTTCCTTCTTATAGAAGTATTGGATAGAGCATCCCTAATTATATAAGTGTTATCATTTTATGTTTTGAATAAATCCTGCCCTGTGTTTAGGATTTCTGTCCACAGAAGAAAATAGCATATTTTTGTTTACAAAAGTTTATGCTTAAAAGGGTATGGTCTAGATCATTCTAGAAAGACATGGGATGAAAAATGTAAAGCCATCAGAAGTGTCTCTTAAGTACCCAGACTTAAGGCACATATTGCCAAGGCGTAGGGAACTGTCCCTTACTCCCTTTCAGAGATCCAGAGGTATAAATGGACCCACTTGTTTGCCTGAAGCTGTTTGTTGGGTGCACTGTCCTGGGAAACTCACATAAAGAACCTCATTCTCTGGGTTGGCCAGGAGGAAGTGGAAGCTCCTGCAATCCAGGGAACTAAAAGACCCTACCCTATAAACTTACCCCAATTTTCTATGCTTTGTAACATTTCTTGGGAATCTTTTAGGACATTATAGTGGGAAAAGAACACACACCACTTTTTTTTTTCAAGAAAAGAAGAAAAAATCATAAGATGGAATTTCTCATACACAAGTGAAAAGAAACTTGGAACAAAATTCATTTAAACAAGAAAATAAATAGCATGATTTTTTTGCTACAGAATTCTGAGAAGCAATCTCATTTCCAAATTATATGTCTTGCTCACAATTTCTATTATGAAACTTCTCTGCCTACATCCCTTAGAAGACAGGCCAACTTTTCCCGCTTTATGCAGATCTGACAGACTCAGGGTTTAGAACATAAAATTAGGTAATTTTCATGAACATGCATGATCCATACTGAATGCTTAGTATATATTAGACAGTGTTTAAAGAGTCACGTTTAACTGAATGCTCATAGTTCAGATACTCTATACGCACACAGAACATCAGCGTATGAAAACAGTCAGAAATTTTCACATATTGTTATCTTGTTTGTTTGCCTCCATTCATACAGATTCAAACTCTTTTTAGAGGAAGAAAGGTTTTGGTTGAAGTTGTTAACAGAATTTTTTAATAGAATATTTTATGCTTGTTTTTTGTTCAAGCTTGCAAACACTAAGCACAAAACATTAAATTGCTCACGTTCCACAACAAGGTTCTAAACCATTTATGTAGGATGTGTTGAAAAAAATAAAGTTGTCCTCAGCTCAACTGTTCCAATACATTTCACGTAACAAAACAGTTACAGGAAGATGAGGAGAATAAAGTATATACTATAGTGTCTAATCTCATCCTTTGCGTTTTCAGTATTGAGGATTAGAAGTTGGTAACATTACTTAAGAAGACACCATGTGAAATTGTTTCAGGGATAAAGTTTACCTCTAACTTTGTAGATTACTTGATGCTTATCTAGACCCTGGGGATTGAAAGCTTTGAACAGCGCTTATATACCGTGACATTCCCATAACAAATCATAGCACAAGTGAAGTTTCTTCAGATGACTTGTTAGGCATTAGGGATGATTAAGTGGAAGCAAGGGCACAAGAAGCAAAGACAGCATCCAGTAGGGGAAATTAGATGTACAGACTGGCTTTCAAAAACACATACCTCTAGAGTGCTCTGTTGGATGACTTGTTGACATTACAGGGAGTGGCTGGGAGACTAGGGAGGTCTTGCTAGTACCTGGTTGGGGTCTATTGAGCCACAAGGTATTTGTGTTAAGTTTTCATCGTTGTTGTTGCTAAAACTGTAAAAAGTATTCCATTTCTATCAGTGATTGAAAATAACTAAGTGATATGAACTGGATTGGATTTTGTTGTTGTTGATGTTGTTGTGGTGATTTTTGTTTTGTTTTGTTTTCTCCAGACTGTGAAACTGTCAAGATGCAGCATTAATCAATGATGTCTCATTTGTTTTATTGTTCAGTTACTGAATATAACTGGGGATTTACATATGCTTTCAAAATTATCAGCCAGTGCATACATTTGATAGGGATCAAATGAAAGTTTTAATTGCCTTAGAAAACCATCCAATAGAATTCTATAAGAAGCTAACTAGAATTTTAAAACACAATTCAAAATAAAATAGAAATATTAATATTTTACCAGTTAGTCTCATCAGCTGTATATGAGAATGTGACACACTATCTCTCTCTGAGAAAAGTAGATTAAGCTGGAGAATATTTTCTAATTTATTCACCAAAATAAATTACTGGCAGATGAATGCTGGCATTTTTGGAAAACAGCAGGGCTCCTGGCTGTTAATTTTTGGCCATTCACTGAAATAGTGGTTTTTAACTTAACATGTATCAAAACCACCTGGAGGGGCTTTCAAAACACAGATTGCTGCATCTCATCCCCAGAGAATCTGATTCAGTGTCTTGGGTATGCTAATAATTTGCATTTTAACAAGTTCCCAGGTGAAGCTGCTGCTACTCCTAATGGCGACCACACTTGAGAATCTTGGCACTCGAACAAATTACCAGACTTCAGCCAGAATTCTGTGGGCTGCTAAAGACAGCAAGTTGAGAAAATTATGAAGGCTTATGAAACACTTTAGAGGACCACTGGAATCATCCAAATCACCTCATCTTTATGCAGCGTGGCTGGGGATCTTCAGGTATATTATCTTTCTTTTATCTTCAATCTCCCTCTCTGGAACAGAATGTTATTCTAAGTGTGGTTTTGAGTCAGCAACATTAACATAATTTGGGAACTTCCAAAAAAGGCAAACAAATGAATCCTGCCCTAGACCTAGTGATTCAGAAACTCTGAGGATAAGACCCAGCAATGTCTTTTATCAATAACAAATTCTCAAGATAATTGTAATTGTGAGAAATGTTAGAATAATGCAGTGCTTCTCAGACATATCTACACATTGGAATCACCTGGGAGCTTTAAAAAAACTATCACTGTTTTGGTCTTATCCCCAGAAAATGATTTCATTTATCTAAAGTACAGTTGGGGCACTGGATATTTTTTAATGAGTAGTTTTAGGTTCACAGCAAAATTGACTGGAATGTACAAAAGTTTTTTATAATCCCTATCACCACATCACATACAGGCACTAAAATTTTTTAAAGTTTTTCAGGTAATTATTGTGCACAGTCAAGTTTGGGAAGTAATCCCAAGAATGTTTTTCTTATCAGTAAACATGCTAAAGACCTATTTTCTGCAAAATTTCCTTTGATCACATAGCTACCTTTCCCTTTAATATATATGTTTTTCATTTTAAGCTTCTTTAATTTTCTCTACTTCCTTTTTCCACTGCCTCACCTCTTATTCACCACAAGCTTACTGTAATTTCTCTTGCATTTCTACCATGACTTTATTTTTTACCAAGGGAACCTTTTAAATCTTACCTTAATTGGATTCTGTACAGCATTTAGTATTGATGACCATTCTTTCCTAACCTCTTTTATTGGTTTACAGAAAACCCATTCTCTGAGATTTTTTTATGTCTTGCCACTCATCCTTAGGCTCTATTAAATCTTGTCATGTACCCATTCATTAAATGCTGATGTTTCTCAACTTTGTATATTTGGATCTTTTCTGGGCTATCTAGCTTGTCACATAGCAGGGAAATTGAAGATATATTAAAAACTTTAAAAATTAATGTTTATTTATCAAAGTAAAACATTTGAATAGTATAAAATGCCAAACACTGCGGAAAGACTTATTACAAGATCAATAGCCTCTGGCGACTCCCCTCCACCCATTTTCTACATATACAAATAAAACACTTGCTGGAATTTTTATATGGATTTATAACAAATTTTTAGATTGATTTATGGAGAACTGATATTTCGACAATATTGAAACATCTAATATGAAAATGTGACATATTTCTCTCTTATTTAGGGCTCCTTTAACTTCTATCATCTAAGTTTTGTAGTTAGCAGAGTACAAAAAAAATCCTTACATATTTCTTATTACTTTTATTACCAGATATCTAATGTTTTGATGCTTTTGGACATGGCATCATTCAATTATATTTTCTAATTTTTGTCTCTAGTATATGGAAATACAATTGATTTTGTGCATTGGCTAATATGGTTACCTTTGTCAAGCTAAATATGAAATGATCTTAAACATATTAGAAAACTATTTTAAGAATATGAACAAATATCTGTTACAGTCTTTTCTTTGAATCTGATTGCAAATACTTTTAGAGAAGAATTCAAAATAATCACTGTGGATGACAAAAACTTAGCATAACCATGGTTAAAAATCTGATGGAAGTTTATTATAATCAGCATTTGACAATATAATTTAGTTATTTTTGTGGCATACAATACAATAGCTGCAATTATGATTGATAACATGTTAGAGTTCTAAGAGTTTTATCCAAATTTGAAATATGCATATTAATAACATACCCATAAATGTAGCTGAAACATCTAGATACTCTCATTAGACTGAAAACATTTAATTTTTCAATTGCTGAGATTTTTATTAACCTGATTAATGAGTTTGAACATAGATTTTATTACTTATAAAACTATGGTTATAAAAATTGTTCTAAAACTATAAATTTAGATATATTACATATTATAATATATATAAAATATATATTAAGACAGAAAAAATTATTTGGTTACTATGAAGATGGCCTTAATCACATTGTGTCATTCAAGAGACACTAATTTTATGTGTAAGTGCAGTATTCCAGGACAAAGGAAAATCAAATGAGAAAAGAGCAAAAAGCATTTTATGATCCTACTGTCTAACAAATCAATTTGTAGTTGCCTACATAATTATCAATGGTTTTTGTCAAATGCTATTGGAGAAAGATTTATGCTAATAATGGTTCACTTTATCTTATGCTAGGACATTAATAAGTGGATCACTTTCTGTTTAGCCAAAACAGTAGCTAAATCACACTGGGAAAATAAAACTCAGAAGCAGAAACTAATTGGAAATATTGCTTTTAGGTAATGAAGCACTTATATATCTGTTTTGAGGATTCATTAGTTTTAGTTTGGGGAAGTTTTTACATAACTCACCTGAAAAAAATGCATAATTGTCATTGAAATACAGACTGCCAAAGTCATTGAATAAAGGGATAACTTTGGCATTTTATTTCATTTCATTTTAATAAACATTCCATCAAAGTTTGGACTAAATTTCAGGCTGTAAAGATAAAAAAAAAATCAAGGCTGTATCCTTCTACTTAAGGAGCCTGGTAGGGGAGCAGAAACACAATTAAACCAACAACTCTATGAGATGATAAGGGCTATTAAAGACATTTACATAATGTGCTACAGGAACACAATGAGATCAAAATTGTACCTTCTTTCTAGGTTGGAGATATAATCTATTGATAGTGTTTTAAACCTCTTTGTCTCTCTCTCCCATACACTTAGTATTTTGAAGACAGATGCAAGAAGGGCCAAAGTATCCCCTCAGTAAACTAGAGGAAGTTGCAATTGCCCCAAGTCCTGTGATTTGCTAAAAGGTTTGCATAAGCTAAATGAAGAGCATTCTAGACAGCTACAGAAGGACCCAATGGAGTATTTTCCTTTGGAGAACTTTCAGAAAGCATCATTATGGGTGGAGAGCTTTTCAGCAACAAGCAAGCACATTTGGGGTCAATAAGTGCAATTGTCATAGGTAAGAGAAACTGTTATTTGAGAGGTGAAGCTGTTTGACTAATAATGAAAAGAAATGGATCAGTCTTATGATTGTCCAGCAACAATTTTTCTAATTAATTAAAATAGGTTGTATCACATTCATTACAAATACACAGACAGTAGTCTCTGAGATGTTAAGATATTTTCCAGAAGCAGGACTAGCTAAGTAATTTGTTGAGCTCAGTGAAAACTAAAATATGATGTTCCTTCTTCAAATATTATTAAGATTTCAGGATGGAAACAGCAACATATTAATGCAAGCACAAGGCCCTATGTGACTACCTGACAATCAGGCCTATGAAGCCAGCAGTGGCCAGAGGGCAGTATCACTTTACGTATTATAGCAAGCTAAATATTTATAGAATAAGGGGGCCAGGCGCAGTGGCTCACGCCTGTAATCCCAGCACTTTGGGAGGCCAAGGTGGGTGGATCACGAGGTCAAGATCGAGACCATCCTGGTCAACATGGTGAAACCCCGTCTCTAGTAAAAATACAAAAAAATTAGCTGGGCATGGTGCCACATGCCTGTAATCCCAGCTACTCGGGAGGCTGAGGCAGGAGAATTGCCTGAACCCAGGAGGCGGAGGTTGCAATGAGCCGAGATCGTGCCATTGCACTCCAGCCTGGGTAACAAGAGCGAAACTCCGTCTCAAAAAAAAAAAAAAAAGAACATAATATTAATGTGTGTTTTATAATCTCCACATAGAAAATTGTACTCTTCATTTTAATATTTCATTATTACTTTTTGGTATTCAGAGATAGACTGATTCAATTTATGTAATGCTTTACCATTTTAACAACATGTTACTTATATTTTGTCTTTCAATTATAGGAAGAAAAGGAGTGCTGGAGCATTCTCTCTGGGTGGCCTGGCAACTTCCTTCACTGTCTCCAAGTGCTAGAGAGCTGGCTTTTTCCAGCACATCATTAGAAAACTTACCACAAATCTTAAAGTATCTATTCTCCTGAGCAACATCATTGTTATACTTACCCAATTAAAAATAGAAAGCAGCAGAAGGCCAATGATCTGTGTCAGCAACCAGTTCCATGGTCCAAGCACGTCTCTCCGGAGTAATGCAAAAACAGAGACCTGTGCTCCTGCTGACCCTTAGCCTATGAGTTCCTACCTGCATTGTGTAATGTTTGCTGCTGTGTACCATTGATAGAGGCAGAGAAACTTCAGGCAGACAGGGTAAGTCACTATTTTCTTACCACCTTTCAGTGGCAAAGTGCCAGTTTTGTCATTTGTATGTTCAAGTAGTTAAGGTAACCTGAATTGGAAAGAAACAGTTGCACCATGGGAGTACCCACTTCTATTTGTCTATTCTCAGAACCCCAAATTTCTCCTTCCTTTCCCTTTGCTGCAGAAAAATGTTAAAAGATAACTGTAAGTCCCACCATGTGCCCCAATTCTGAGGATTTCCTAAGTATATGGAAAACTTAGAAACTGAGAGACTAAAGACAAACTAAAGATAGACTAAACTAAAGGTCCATATTTTTATATAGCTATCTATCTACTTATACTATTAGTTATGTTTCTCTGGAGAACCCAAAAAAATATACATTATGAACAAAACAAGAATTGATGGGAATAGGGATACTGAAGGAAAACATTACTAAATTTAATAAATAGAAAATGGACAGAGATTCTTTGTAACAATTTAGATGGCAATAAACTCACATGTAACACATGGTAAGTCTAAAAAATATATATTAAAAATTGAATCAAATTTTACATCTTTATTGGAAATAATCAAATATCTTAAAATATTCTATTATTTTTACTCTATGTAACCTACAGACAAATTCTAAAATACAAAATATTTTGAATATTTGTTCTTCAAATTCACAACACACCACTGTATAATTATGATTAAAAAAATAAACTGTGGGTTGAACAAGAGAAGACTATAAAATAGATTAGCAAACTTTTTTAACACTTGTTATGTATTTGTGAGTCTATAGCATTGAAAAGCTACACTTTGAAAGCTAGTCAAATGGACTGAATTACTCATGGATACGGACTAGAAAAATCACTTCTTGTGCAGAATCACTGATGTGGAAAATATTCAGATTTATTACTTTGAATTATCATTTAAATTATATTTTCAATATTTTCAATATTTTCCTTGCCTATGTGGGGGAACTTATTTCTCCCATAATTTGAATATTATTTTAGATAATTTTTTAAATGCTGGGATAATTATGAATTAAATTAATACATTAAATTTGAATGAGTTCACTTTATCTTTAGTGATCCTATGCATTGGTTATATTTCCTACATTTCCAACATTCATTAAAATTTTACTTTCTCATGAGTATCTTCCTTTTAAAGTTTATTCTTAAATTCTAAATTTGTCTCCCCAGTGCATGGATTTTTAATTTTTTTTTGTTGTTGTTGTTGTTTTGCTTTTCTAGACCTATTGAAGCTTGTATTCCTTGGGCGAGGTAGAAGATAAATTTAAAAATACATTTGTAAGCTAAACAAATTTGAAATAAATAAGGTACATAGTATTTGACAAAACAATTTGTAAAAGTATTTGAAAATCAAAAACCTCTAAAAGATACACTAAAAATAAATAGCATGGATTCAAAACATACTACTAGAAAACATTGCTTAACATTAAGGAAGGTAGTAAGAGAGAAAAATAACAGAAAGGATTTAAAAAACAAGTAACATAGTGGCGGTAGTACACCCTTACTTATCAGTAACAATCTTAATTCTAAATCAAAGGTTGGTTAGATTAAATTTTCCAATTAGCAGATATAGAGTGGCTGAATGAAAGTGAAAGACCTAATTAATGATGTATTCAAGAAACTCATAACACCTATAAAGATATTCATAAGCGGAAAGTGTAGAGATGTAAAAAGATATTGCATGCAAATTCAAACCAAAATAATCAGGCATAACTATACTTAGATAAAAAAGACTTTAAGTCAAGAATGGTAAAAAGAAAAGCAAAATAATTCCATTACATAGTTATAAAGAGATCAATACAGCAAGATAATATCACAATAGCTACAGAATACACATTTTTCCTAACAGCACAATGGAACATTCTCCAAGACAGACCATATGTTTAGTCACAAAATAAGTCGTATCAAATGGTTTTTTTTTTTCAAGATGAGGTCTCACTCTGATTATGACTCACTGCAGCCCTGAACTCCTGGGTTCAAGTGAGCTTCCTGCCTAGGTTTCCAAGTAGCTGGGACTGCAGCATCAACCACTAAATGTAACTAATATATATTTAAAAAATTTTTTTTTATAGATAGGGTCTCTCTTCGTTGCCCAGGCTGGTCTCAAACTTCTGACCTCAAGTGGTTCTCCTACGTTGGCATTCTAAACTGTTGGAATTACAAGCATGAACCACCATACTCAGCCCAAATTTTACAGAACATTCCATCCAATAGCTACAGAATACACATTTTTCTTAACAGCACAATGGAATATACTCTAAGACAGATCAGATGTTCAGTCACAAAGTAAGTCCTATTACATTTTTGTTTTGTTTTGTTTGAGATGAAGTCTCATTCTGTTGCACAGGTTGGAGCAGAGTGGCGTGGTTATAGTTCACTGCAGCCCTGAACTACTGGACTGGGATTAGAAGCATGAGCTGCCACACCCAGACCAAATTTTTTAAACACTGGAATTATTATGTCAAGTATTTGTTCTGACCACAGTGGAATAAAACCAGAAATCAATAACAGAAGGAACATTGGAAACTGTACAAATTCATAAAAATTAAACAACATGCTCCCAAATAATGTGTCAATAAAGAAATTAAAAATGAAATTAAAAAATTTTTTGAGACAAATGAAACTGGAAGCACAACATATCAAAATCTGTGGGATACAGCTAAAGTGATTCTAAGAGAAAGTTTATAGCAAACAGAAACCTATATCAAAAAAGTATAAAGACTTCAAATAAACGACTTAACAGTGCACCTCAAAGGATGAAAAAATGCAAGAACAAATCAAACCAAAAATTAGCAGAAGGAAAGCAAGTCTCAATGGAACATATCTGTAGTCCCAGCTATTCAGATGCCTGAGGCAGAAGATTGTGAGTTCAAGCCAAGCATAGGCAAAATAGCAAGAACCCGAAAAAAAAAATAAAGTACAAAGAAAGAAATAACAGATATCAGGATAGTATTTAAATAAAATGGAGACTAAAAAACAATACAACAGATAAATAAAGTTTATTTTTTTAAAGATAAAATTACTATAGCTAAACTATGGAAAAAAGAATGAATAAGTAAAATTAGATACACAAAAAAAGGAGATATTACTACTGATACCCAGATATACAAAGGATTATTAGAGAATACTATAAACAACTATGCACCAATGAATTGGAAAATTTGGAAAAAATGGACAAATTTCTGTATACATTCAACCTACAAAGACTAAATCATAAAATATAGAAAATCTGAATAGACCAATAGAAATAAAATTGAAACAGTAATAAAATATCTTTTCTCAGAGTAAAATATAGAAACTTAATGGCTTCTGTATTATTCTGTTTTCACACTACTATAAAGAACTACCTGAGAATGGGTAATTTATAAAGAAAAGAGTTTTAATTGAATCACAGTTCTGCATGGCTGTGGATGCCTCAGGAAACTTACAATCATGGTGAAAGGCACAGGGGAAGCATGGCATGTCTTACATGGTGACAGGCGAGAGATAGGGGAACTGCCATACACTTTTAAGCCATCAGATCTCATGAGAACTCACTATCATGAGAGCAGAATGGGAAAAACTGCCCCCATGATCCAATCACCTCCCACCATGTCCCTCCTTCAATATGTGGGGATGACAATTTGAGAAGAGATTTGGGTGGGGGCAGAGAACCAAACCATGTAAGAGTCACTCATGAATGCTACCAAACAGTTAAAGAACTAAAATAAATTCTACTCAAACTATTTCAAAAAATTGAAGGAAGAGGAGAGAATATTTGCAAATTCATTCTACAAGGCCAACATTACCCTCATACCAAAACCAGACAAGAACACAACAACAAAAAAAATAAAACTAAGGGAAAACATCTCTGATGAACATAAATGAAAAATCCTCAAAAAATACTAGCAAACTGAATTCAGCAATACATTAAAATGATTATTTCATCATAATCAAGTGGGGTACATCCCAGGGATGCAAGTATGTTTCAACAAATGCAAATCAATAAACTAGATATGTCACATTAACTAATTAAAACCCAAAAACTATGTGATCATTTCAGTAGATGCTGAAAATACATCCAATAAAATTCAACATATTTTTAGGATAAAAACTCTCAACAGATTGGGAATATAAGGAACATGCCTCAAAACAATAAATGCCATACATTATAAACCCACAGCTAACATCATATTGAATGGGGAAAAATTGAAAGCCTTTAAGATATGGAACAAGATAAGGATGCCCATTTTTACCACTTTCATTCAGCGTTGTATGGGAAATCTTAGCTAGATTATAGGGAAGAGAAAGAAATAGAGGAATCCAAGTTGGAAAGAAAGAAATCAAATTATCCTTATTTGCAGATGAAATGATCCTATATTTAGAAAAACCTAGACTTCACCAAAAAAAAAAAAAAAAACTGTTAGAATTTATAAACAAATTCAGTAAAGCTGCAGGACACAAAATCAACACACAAAAATCAGCAGCATTTCTATATGCCAACAGTGAACAATCTGAAAAACAAATCACAAAAGCAATTCCATTGATAATACCTACAAAAATAAAATAAAATTTAATACCAAGGAATAAACCTAACCAAAGAAGTGAAAGAAGTCTACAATAAAAACTCTAAAACACTGATGAAAACAATTCAAGAGGACATAAAAAAGTGAAAAGATAACCTATGTTCATGGTTTGAAAGAATTAATATTGTTAAAATGTGCATAGTGCCCATAGCAATCTACAAGTTTAATGCAATTTCTATCAAAATACAAATGGCATTGTTCACAGATGTAGGAAACAGATCCTAAACTTTTAATGGAAACAAAAAGATCCTAAATAACCAGTGCAAATCTTAGCAAAAAGAACAAAGCTGGAGGAATCACACTACCAGACTTGAAATATACTACAGAGCTGTATAGTAACCAAAACAGCATGGTATTGGTATAGAAACAGATATATTGACCAAGGGAACAGCATAGAAAACCCAGAAATAAATCCACACATTTACAGCCAACCGATTTTCAACAAAGGCATCAAGAACCTACATTGGGGAAAGGATAGTCCCTTTAATAGATGGTGGTGGTGGGAAACTAACTAGATATCTATATGCAGAAAAATGTAACTAGATCCCTATTTCTCACCATTTACAAAAATCAAATCAAAATTAATTGAAGACTTGAAATAAAATTCCTAGAAGAAAACATTAGAAAAATATTTCAGAACTTTGATCTGTTCAAAGACTATGTAAGTAAGGCTTCAAAAACACAGACAACAAAAGCAAAAATAGACAAATGGAATTACATCAAACTAAAAAAATTTTTACACAGCAAAGGAAACAACCAACAGAATGAATAGACAACCTACAAAATAGTAGAAAGTATCTGCAAACTATTCATCCGAGAACCCATTAATAGGAAGAATATATAACGAATCCAAACAATTCAATAGCAACAAAAATAAATAACCCTATAGAAATGTGGGCAAGTAATCTTAATAGACATTTCACAAAAGAAGATATACAAATGGCCAATGGTTATATGAAAAATGCTTAACATTACTAATCAACAGGGAAACGAAAATCTAAACCACAATGAGATATTTCTCACACGTTAGAATGGCAATTATCAAATAGAAAAAAAAAAGTACAAACATGGATGTAGAATAAAGAAAGTCTTATATACTATTGATGGGAATGTAAATTGGTACAGTCGTTATAGAAATAAAACGGGCATACTTACAAAAATAGAATTACTATATGATGATATAGCAACTCCACTTCTTGGTATATATCCAAAGAAATAGAAGATAGAACTGCAAAGAGATATCTGCATTCCCGTATTCACTGCAGCGTTATTCAGAGTAGCCAAGATATGGAAATAGCCTCAATGTCTTTTGATGAATAAATAAATAAATAAATGTGGTAAATATACACAATGAAATATTATTTAGCCTTTAAAAAGAAGAATATAGTGCCATTTGCAACAACATGGATGGACATGTAGGACATTATGCTAAGTAAAATAAGCAGGATATCAAAAAAAATACAGCAAAATCTCACTTACATGTAGAATCTAAGATAGTCAAACTCATAATAGCATAGAGAAGTAGTGGTTCCTAGGGTCTGGGTGCATGGAAAGGAAATGGGGAATGTCTGATCAAAAGGTATAAAGTTTAAGTTATTCAAGATTAGTAAGTTATGGAGACCATAATGAACAGCATGGTGACAATAGTTAATACAGCATTTTATATTGAAATGTGCTAAGAGAATAGATCTTAAATTAAATCTTGGCACACACACATATAATAGCTGTAGAGGTGATAGACACATTGATCAACTGGATTTTGGTGTTCATTTCACATTACATATGTATATCAAAACATCAAGTGGTACACCTTAAATATATGCAACTTTTTATATGTCAATGATACCTCTATAGAATTGTTTTTTTAAAAAGAATTTATTGGTCCACATGTTGATATTTGTTTGAAATGGATAAGCGGTAAAAAGGGGTTCAGTACACAATTCTTCATATTTTGGTATATGCTTAACATTTTTCATAATAAAAAGATTGGTTGGAGATTTGCTTTGGATAAAAAAAGCATAGACCAAGGTTTCAATAATAGATACTTCTGGAATGTAAAATTAAGTAAGTTCATCTTCATTTCAGCGGTATATGCATTGCTGGAATTTATTTAAATAAATACTATCAATTTTATAATTCAAAAAAATGAAAGATAAACTTTAAATGTTGCCTACCTATAGCTGGCTTCCTATAGGATGTGAGTTAGTAGGTTATAATTTAGGCTTTCTAACCCTTTGGAGACACTTATGTTAATGAGGGCAACTTTAATAAAACAGTAGTCCAGGGCCCCCACTTCCAAAGATTAATTTAATGGCTCTGGATGGGACTCAGGCATTGTTTTTTTTAAGTCCCGGAGGTGTTCCTTACATGGAGCACAGACTGAGCACATTGGTTCATGTTGTCAGTTATCAGCTCCTCATTGCACATTACAATAATTTGAAAAGCTCTGGAAAAATCTCCATTCCTGGGCCCCAGAACAGAGGAATGACATGAGAAAGTTTGGAGTTCCTCCAGGAAAACTTTTGGTTTCCTGTGATTAAATAACTCAAATACTTTGCCCTCCAAATTTTTGCAATCTCACTTCCTGCAATGCATTCATTACTGTTTCCTGCCTTCCAGTTTAGATAAGAGATGATCCTTATTCATGAAATTTTCCTTCAGTTAGGATGTAAGATAACACATGACCTGAGGGACAGAGGCCATGAGAAGAAACAAGGTAAAATGGAGAACATAGATAGAGAATTTAAAGCCCAAATACAGTTAAGTAAAATAGCAAATGTAGTGAGAGCTATTATTCCTGACCATTTACCATATGCCAACACAGTTCTAAGTATGTTACATGTATTATGTTATTTCAGTATACAACAGTTTACAATGTAGATATTTTTCTTATATCCATTTCAGAGATTTTAAAAAACAGATGCATAAAGAAAGAAAATTACTCATCAAGGGGTTGGACAGAGATAGCAGTCCCTGAAATTTGGCACCAGATCTTGCTTTCTTAAGCACAAAGCTACTGACTAGAGCAGAGTCTGCAATGTCAGAACTGTATTCATAATAATATTGGCATGCTATTTGCCTTTTTCATTCTCATACATATACACTAGAATTTTTTACTGTATATTTAGAAGGCTGACATAATTTGGTGAACCAATATGTGCCCATATCCAATGCATAATATTACAAAATCACACTTGGATAAAAGATGGATTCAAAGTGCAAGATAGATGAATGGATTTTACTGGAACAGAGTACAAAAGTTTATTGATAGAATTGCAGATTCCATACTGCAATGAATCTTTAAGAATTTTGCACTCATTAGGCCGGGCGCGGTGGCTCACGCCTGTAATCCCAGCACTTTGGAAGGCCAAGGCGGGTGGATCACAAGGTCAAGAGATCGAGACCATCCTGGTCAACATGGTGAAACCCCGTCTCTACTAAAAATACAAAAAATTAGCTGGGCATGGTGGTGCGTGCCTGTAATCCCAGCTACTCAGGAGGCTGAGGCAGGAGAATTGCCTGAACCCAGGAGGCGGAGGTTGCGGTGAGCCGAGATCGCGCCATTGCACTCCAGCCTGGGTAACAAGAGCGAAACTCCGTCTCCAAAAAAAAAAAAAAAAAAAAAAAAAAAAGGTTAGGATGCTGGGCACGGTGGCTCGTGCCTGTAATCCCACAAGCCAAGGCTTGTGGATCATGAGATCAGGAGTTCAAGACCAGCCTGACCAACATGGTGAAACTCCTTTCTCTACTAAAAATACAAAACATTAGCCAGGTGTGGTGGTGTGCACCTGTAATCTCAGCTACTCAGGAGGCTGAGGTGCAGAATCACTTGCACCCGGGACGTGGAAGTTGCAGTGAGCCAAGATCGCGCCACTGCACTCTAGCCTGGGCAACAGAGCCAGACTCTGTCTCAAAGAAAAAAAAAAAAAAATTAGCACTCATTGAATTTTGGTGTGGTATCAAAGAATATCCACAATTAATTGAAACAGCTATGGAAATGTTCTTTTCAAAGTGTTTAATTGTATGAGGACAAATTTTTTATCAAAAATATTCCCAGATATTGTGCTGCATAGAGATAAGAGAAGATTTTTAACTAGGAGTTTCTTCTTTGGCCTTCAAAATAGCTAACGATAAAGATAAATATATTTTATTACTCTGTTTATTCCAGGAGTACTTATTCTGAAAGTCTTGGAAATATATAAATCCTTCATCATTTGTGATGATAAAATGTAATTTATGCTGTATTCTTTATCTAAGGATTATACTTTATTCTAACCCTTTGCTCGATTCCCTAACTGTTAATAGGTTGATTGTGTGCTCCAAATTCATATGTGAAGGCCCTAAATTCCAATATCTCAGAATGTGACTGCATTTGAAGATAGGGCCTTAAAAGAAGTAATTAATTTAAAATGAAGCCAGTAGAGTGGGCTCTAATCCAATCTGAATGCTATCCTATATAAGAAGAGAAAATCTGAATTCAGAAGAGTGGAGAGAGGCCTCAGAAACCAAACCTGCTGAATTGAATCCTTGATCTTTGCTCTCAGTCTCCATCACTGTAAGAAAATAAATTCTGTTACTTAAACCACCCAGTCTATGTTATTTTGTTATGGCAGCCCTAGCTAACTAGTATGTCAACCTAAAATATTTGATTGATATAAAATGTCCTATTTTCTAAAGAAAATTATTTCTAAATTGTGGTGGGGGTGTACTTTCCACACTAGTATTAATGGGAGCTCTTATACTGGCATTTAATGTCTCACAAGTTTACAACATGTTTTTATAAACACCTGAGTACCCCATATCAGCTTAAAAATTCAGATATTATAGACACAATTGAAGCATGCTTTATACCTGCCCTGAGCCATTACCCTTAATTCAGTGACTAACAGACAGGGGCGTAGCATATACAGTTTGAATACACTGGATAGAGAAATGATTCACATCCCAGGCAGGAGAGTCTGATGATACAAAATTTTATCACACTGCTCAGAATTGTGTGCCATTTAAAACTTAAAAAGTGTTTATTTCTAAGTTGTCCATGTACTATTTTTGGACTGTAATTGACAGTGGGTAACTGAAAGCTCAAAAATCATAAATCTTGGACAAGAAGGATATACTATATACCATACACATCCTTTGACTATTTTCTTTTCATTTAATATTATGTTCAGTACTGTATCCATGTTGATACGTAACTCTAATTTATTTAATGTTAATATGTTACTCTGTTTATGAATATACCACTCTTCTCTTTTTGATGTGGGTGCTAGTTGATGCCAGCTTTTGGTTAAAATTTGCACTAAACATTTCTGTTCATATTTCTTTGTCCATACATAAAAGAGAATCTCTAGGATTATCCTTGTAAATTTAACTGCTGGTTCTAAGGATATAAACATCTTTATCATTACAAGATATGGCAACATTGCTCTTCATAGAGGTTGTACCAATTTATTTTCTCAGCAGTGTATGAACTATGCCATTGCTTTACATCCCTGTCAAAACTTGGCATTCATTATCTGGATTTTTCTAAATTTTGTCAACTGATATTTATAATAAGAAATGTTATTGTAATTTTAATTTCACTCTGAGGTTACTAGTGAAACTGAATATCTTCTCCTTTGTTATTGACTATTCATGTTTTCTCATGTGAATCATTTTTTTAAAACATAACTTACTTAGTTTTTGTTATTTGCTGATACTTTTTCTTATTGATTTATAAAATCTTTTTTATTATTACAAAATTTTGTCAGCTATATGCATTGAAAATATCTTCCAGAACGTAATTTTTCCTTTCACTTTATATTTTGTTGTAAATATTGACTAGATTTAGCAATTTGTATACAGTTTATGCTTTTGCATTTTTGCTTTTTTCAAAAGTTTGCTTTTCATATTTAGATAATTAATATACCTAGAATTCATTATTTATATGCTATGAGATACAGATTGAAATTGATTTTATATACATAGCTAATTTTCCCTATATCAATGAAGACTTTTATTTTTCATTAATTTGTAATGCTACCTCTGCCAACTGGCATTAGCTTTTCTTTCTTTTTTTTTTTTTTTAGAGACAGGGTTTCACCATGTTGGCCAGGATGGTCTCAATCTCTTGACCTTGTGATCCGCCCGCCTTGGCCTCCCAAAGTGCTGGGATTACAGGCGTGCGCCACTGCACCAGGTATGGCATTAGCTTTTCAAGGATCCATAGGTCTATGCTTGACATCTGAGTATATTGATCTTTTTGACAGTGAAAAATTGCTAAATTTTTATATCAGAACTCTAAAAAATGCTTGATAGTATGTTTCCTTTTGAATATTTATTGGGCTTGGTTCATTCAGGTGGCTGCCTTCTACCCATGGATCTTAGAATAGGCAATGAAGATGAGGATGGTTCCTATTTAAATGAGTCAGTTTTTAATACTCTTACATTTACCTGGTATGTCTTATTTGTTTGTTATTTTTGCTTTAATGCAAGAAAAATGAAAATTAAAATAAAACCTTATACATGTTTAATCTAATTTAGTTAAAAATGATATTTATTCTAACATTTTAATTTTCGTATACTGCATATTAGGGTACTTGGAGCATATTTCTTTTTTTGTATACCCCCATCTTAATTTTCTTAAGTTGTTTAATTTTTCTGGGTACATAGTAGATATATATATATTTATGGGGTACATGAGATGTTTTGACACAGGCATGTAATGGAGAAATAAGCACATCATGGGGAATGGCATATTCATTCCATCAAGCATTTGTCCTCTGAGTTACAAACAATCCAATTACATTCTTTATTTTAAAAATGTACAATTAAGTTATTATTGACTATAGTCATCCTATTGTACTGCTAAATAGTAGGTCTTATTCATTCTTTCTATTTTTTTTTTTACCCATTGACCTTCCCCACCTCCCAGTACCCACACTACCCTTCCCAGACTATTTTTTGATCAGCTTATTTGACTTTTACCTATATAGTTATTTGAGCTCCTTATATATTCTGGTTATTAATCCACTACCAAAAGAGCAGCTTGCAAATACTTACTCCCATCCTATGGGTTGTCTCTTCACTTTGTTAATTGTATCATTTGTTATGCAGAAGCTCTTTAACTTTGTATGACCCCATTTGCCCATTTTTGCTTTGGTTGCCAGTGCTTTTGAAGTCTTACTCAAGAAATCTATGCCCAGACTAATGTGGAAATGGTTTGGCTATGTCTTCTCCCAAATCTCATCTTTAATTTTAGTTCCTATAATCCTTACATGTTATGGGAGGGACCTGGTGGGAGGTAATTTAATCATGGGGGCAGTTACTGTCCTGCTGTTCTCAAGATAGTGAGTGAGTTCTTATGAGATCTGATGGCTTTATAAGCAGTTTTTCCTGCTTTTTTTCAGCACTTCTCCTTCCTGCCATCATGTGAAGAAAGTTGTGTTTACCTCCTCTTCCACCATGATTGCAAGTTTTCTGAGGCCTCCCCAGCCATGCTGAATTGTGAGTCAATTAAACCTCTTTTCTTTATAAATTTCCCAGTCTCAAGCAGTTCTTTATGGCAGTGTGAGAATGGACTAATATGTTAAATTGGTACCACAGAGAGTGGTGTGCTGCTGTAAAGATATCAAATGTAGAAGCAACTTTGGAAATGAGTAGCAGGCAGAGGTTGAAAGTTTGGAGGGCTCAAGAGAAGACAGGAAAATGTGGGAAAGTTTGGAACTTCCTAGAGATTTGTTAAATGGCTTTTACCAAAGTGTTGATAGTGATATGAACAATGAAGTTCAGGCTGAGGCAATCTCAGATGGAGATGAGAAACTTGTTGGGAACTGGAGTAATGGTCACTCTTGCTATGCAAAGAGACTGGTGGTATTTTTCCCCTGCCCTAGATATTTTTAGAACTTGTAACTTGAGAGAAATGATTTAGGGTATCTGATGGAAGAAATTTCTAAGTGGCAAAGCATTCAAGAGAAAGCAGA
Organism: Aotus nancymaae; assembly: GCF_030222135.1. Taxonomy (NCBI): domain Eukaryota; kingdom Metazoa; phylum Chordata; class Mammalia; order Primates; family Aotidae; genus Aotus; species Aotus nancymaae. The sequence continues at coordinate 40,208,335 of NW_026988431.1, read as the reverse complement.
GCATAAAAGTTTGGAAAATGTGAAGCCTGATGATGTAATAGAAAAAAAATTCTGGGGAGAAATTCAAGCTGGCTGCAGAAATTTGCATAAGTAACAAGGAGCCGAATGTTAACCACCAAGACAATGGGTAAAATGTCTCCAGGGCATATAACAGACCTTTATGGCAGCCCCTCCCATCATAGGCCCAGAGGACTAAGATTGAAAAATTATTTCTTGGGCTGGGCTCAGGGTCCCCTTGCTCTATGCAACCTAAACACATGGTATCCTGCATCCCAGCTGCTTCAGCTCCAGTTGTAGCTAAAAGGGGCCAATATACAGCTCAGGCCATTACTTCAGTGGGTCCAAGCACCAAACCTTGGCAGTGTACATGTGGCACTGGGCCTGCAAATATGCAGAAGTCAAGAATTGCGGTTTGGGAACCTCCACTTAGATTTCAGAGGATGTATGGAAATGCCTAAATGTCCAGGCAGAAGTTTGCTACAGGGGCAGAACCCTCATGGAGAACCTCTGCTAGGGCAGTATGGAAGAGAAATGTGGGGTCAGAGTCCCCACACAGAGTTCCCACTGGGGCACTGCCTACTGGAGTTATGAGAAGAGGGCCACTGTCCTCCAGACCCCAGAATGGTAGATCCACTTACAGCCTGCACCATGCACTTCGAAAAGCTACAGATAGTCAATGCTAGCCCATGAAAGCAACTGGGCGGGAGGCTGTACCCTTCAAAGCAACAGTGGTGGAGCTGCCCAAGGCCATGAAAGCCCACTTCTTGCATCAGCGTGACCTGGATGTGAGATATGGAGTCAAAAGAGATCATTTTGAAACATTCAGGTTTAATGACTGCTCCTATTTGATTTCAGACTTGCATGGAATCTGTAGCCTTTCTGTTTTTACCAGTCTCTCTCATTGAAACAGGTGTATTTACACAATGCTAGTAACCTCATTGTATCTAGGAAGTGATTAAGTTGCTCTTGATTTTACAAGCTCATAGGCTGAAGAGACTTGCTTTGTCTCAGATGAGACTTTGGACTTGGACTTTTGCATTAATGCTGAATGAGTTAAGACTTTGGGGGACTGTTGGAAAGGCATGATTGTGTTTTGAAATATGAAGACATGAGGTTTGGGAGGGTCCAGGGGCTGAATGATATAGTTTGGCTGTGTCCCGTGCTCATAGCTCATCTTGAATTATAGTTCCCATAAAACCCACATGTCATGAGAGTGATCTGGTGGGAGGTAATGTAATTATGGAGGTTATTACCCTCATGCTGTTCTTGTGATAGTGACTGAATTCTCACAAGATCTGATGGCATTATAAGTGGCTTTCCCTTACCTTTGCTCGGCACTTCTTCTTTCTGTTGTAATGTGAAAGAGTACATGTTTGCTTTCCCTTTTGCCATTATTGTAAGTTTCCTGAGGCATCCCCACCCATGCAGAACTGTGAGTCAATTAAACCTGTTTCCCTTATAAATTACCCAATCTCAGGCAGTTCTTTATAGCAGCATGAGAACAGACTGATACAAATGTCCTGGAGTTTTTCCCCAATGTTTTCTTGCAGCAGTTTCATAGTTTCAGGTGTTAGATTCAAGTCTTTACTCCATTTTGACTTTACTTTTGCATATGGTGAGAGACACGGGTCTAGTTTTATTTTTCTGCATATGAATATTAAGTTTTCCCAGTACCATTTATTGAAGACTATCTTTTCCCCAGTGTATATTCTTGGCATCTTTGTCAAAAATTAGTTTACTGTATGTGTGAGGATTTATTTCCGGGTTCTTTATTCTGTTCCACAATCTATGTATCTGTTTTTATACCACTACCATGCTATTTTGGTTACTATAGCTCTGTAGTATAATTTGAAGTCAGGTGATGTAATTCCTCCAATTTTTTTTTCTTTTTGCTATCTTGATAGCTTTGGCTATTCTGGATCTTTTGTGTTTTCTGTAAATTTCAGTAATTTTTTTCTATTTCTATTTCTATTAAGAATGTCATTGGTATTTTGATAGGGATTGCATTGAATCTGTAGATTGATTGGGGTACATTTAACATTTTAACAATACTTATTTTTCCAATTCATCAACATAAAATATTTTCTCATTTTTTGGTGTTCCTCTTCAGTTTTTTCATCAGGGTTTCAGAGTTTTCATTATTGAGATCATTTAGGATAAGACTAGTTTATACATCACAGTTACAGTGTTATAATATTCTATATTTTTCTGTGTACTTACTATTACCAATGAGTTTTGTAACTTCAGGTGATTATTTATTGCTCATTAGTATTCTTTTCTTTCTGATTCAAGTATTCCCTTCAGCATTTCCTGTAGGATGGGTCTGGCATTGATGAAATCCCTTAGCTTTTGTTTGTCTGGGAAAGTCTTTATTTCTCCTTCATGTTTGAAGGATATTTTCACTGGACAAACTATGCTAGGGTAAAAGTTATTTTACTTTAGTACTTTAAATATGTCATGCCACTCTCTCCTGGACTGTAAGGTTTCCACTGAAAAGTCTGCTATCAGACATATTAAAGCACCATTGTATGATATTTTTTTCTTTGATCTTGCTGCTTTTAGAACCCTTTCTTTATCCTTTACCTTTGGGAGTTTGATTATTAAATGCCGTAAGATAGTCTTCCTTGGTTTTATTCTGCTTGGTGTTCTATAACCTTGTACTTGGATATTGATATCTTTCTCTAGGTTTGGGGAGCTCTCTGTTATTATCACTTCAAAAAAACTTTCACTACTATGACTGTATTGGGTCAGACTTGATGTCAGCACAGTGCTGGGTCTCACCGAGGTCTGCTAAGCTACTGTCTGACTGGGGCTCTACAATCCACAGGTGGAAAAGTTACTCAGGCCTCTGTTCTTCTCTTCAGGGCTGTGAGGTCCCCAGGGCTGTGGTATGGATCCAGAAGTGCCATCCATCTTCTTCTGCCTCTCCTGAGGCATATTTCTATATCTTTGATTATTCAAGCTTTTAGTAGAAAAATGTTGGAAAAAAATTTGGAGGAATTGATGAATTATCTTTAATTTCTGTAGGCCTAACAAATATCTGATTCATGGAATATGTTTCATTTTAAAGTTGTATCTAATATAAACAAAGTCTAAAACATTAATATTTTACAAACAATATTGGTATGGGGGTGAGATCTCTATTGTAGAAGAGTTATTCATTTTCCTCAGGAGTAAAAAAATATTAAATGAATTATCCACAAGAATGTAGAATGTGTTTAGGTCATGAAGGCTTCACCCTTATGCATGGGTTAATGCCATTCTTAAAGGACTTCGTGGAGAGAGTTTGGTCCCTTTTTTTGCCCTTTCACCTTCTACCATGTGAAGATAAAGCATTCCAGAGAAGGTAGCTACAAGGCTTCATCTTTGAAGCAGAGACTGGGCCCTTACTAGGCATTAGCTCTGCTGGTGCCTTGATCTTAAACTCCCAGCCTTCAGAAATGGAAGAAACAAATTTCTGTTTATTATAAATTACCTTGTCTCAGTTATTTGATTAGAGTGGCACAAATGGCCTGAGACAGGAACAGAACCCAAGAATGGTATGTCCCAGATTTCATGTCAGTTCAAGGTTAAGAATGTAGTGGGAGGGCCGGGCGCGGTGGCTCACGCCTGTAATCCCAGCACTTTGGGAGGCCGAGGCAGGTGGATCATGAGGTCAAGAGATCGAGACCATCCTGGTCAACATGGTGAAACCCCGTCTCTACTGAAAATACAAAAAATTAGCTGGGCATGGTGGTGCGTGCCTGTAATCCCAGCTACTCAGGAGGCTGAGGCAGGAGAATTGCCTGAACCCAGGAGGCGGAGGTTGTGGTGAGCCGAGATCGCGCCATTGCACTCCAGCCTGGGTAACAAGAGCGAAACTCCATCTCAAAAAAAAAAAAAAAAGAATGTAGTGGGAGTATGGCCAATCTGGAGTATGGTCTCAGTTACTGCTAAATCTGTACAAACCCTGCTCCTACAGAGCCTGCAATTGAGGCATCAGCCACACCCTGCTGGTGTTATTATGGAAAATCTTTGAGAACCAAGGTGAAGAGTATTTAGAGGTATAGCCGAATGTGAACTAATTGTTTGTTTTTGGGAGGAGTTTGTTCCATGGATTAAGGAAGAAAGAGTAAAGAAAGAATTTGTGGTATGCAAAATTCTTTGACCTGCACACTCAAAAGAGTTTGTAAGCTTCTTGTTTCTCCTCCTGCTTACTCAAGTCGAAACCAATATAGTTAATAAATCACATCATACATGTTCATTCCAGCCTGTTCCACCAAGTGGGAAAATGGAGACCTGGGAAAAGATGAAAGTCTATTTCCTGGTAACTGTGATTAGAGTAGCCATAGCAGCCTTTAATTAGATTGCTTTTCTTGTCCTTTCTGTTTACCAGGAGCTTCAGTCACCTGTAGATTAGGTGGAAGGAGAACAGAGGGTCTCAGTTAGTGCATGTCATTAAAAAGAAAACGAAAACTTGATTCTGATTTGGATAAATTGTGTTCATTGGGTCAGTTTCCAATCTGAGGCTCAATAGTAACTATATATCCCGAAGATCTCATATCTTAAAGCAGCTCTGGCTGATTTCCTGCTTGTTTTTAAATTCACTATTATGTATGCAATATAATACTCGGCCTTCTTGAGAGAATAATGTGAAGTTCCCAAAGAGAAACTCCTCATGTGGGAAGGATCCAAATGGGAATTAAGTATCCCCCATACTAGTATAAGAATAAAGGAGAAATCTCTCATCTGTGTGCTTGTATATCTTTGAGAGCTTTGTTTTAGGACTCATATTAATTAGTGAGCTGAACCAGTTAACTCAGGCAACTCATACAAATAGTCTTTTCATCCCTATGCACTACTTTTTGGAAGCAAACATCTTATTAATAAAAATTAAGAACTTAAAACAATGTATTATAAGCAGAAGTATTTCATCATGATTAAAGTGGGGATTATGGAAACACTCAATTAGAGTTACATTCCAGGTCTGCCACTTATTAGCTCCATACCTCAGCTTTATCTTACCAGGTCTATGTTTTGGGCAAGTAGTTTAACCTCCCTATACCCCAGTTTTTCCATCGGTAAAATGGAAAAACTGCTTACCTATATAATTGTGAAAATTAAATGTTTGTTATATGTAAGGTGCTTAGAATCATACCTGGCATGTAGAGAGCAAGCAATGGTATTTGTTATTATCATATTACTTTTTCCTTTTAAAGTGAAATATTTAGAAATACTTAGAAATGCAAAGTGAAAGTCTATGGTTAACTTGATACTTGAGATTTATGTCAGACCTGTATGATTCAGTTTCTTAGAAGCTATTTAATTGCATTGCCTTAAAAAAAAAAAACCTAAAATGTAATTTCTATTTCAATTTTGAGTTAACAGAAATAGAACAAACATATTCATTACAACTAACCCTTAAGCTAAGGATCTCCCACAGCAGTGATTTTCAAACTTAATTGTATATCAGAATCACCTGGAGCATTATTCAACTACAAATTTCTGGGTCCATACTCAGAGTTTCTCATTCAATATGCTTAGAGTAAAGCCTGAAATATTGCATTTCTAAGTATTTCAAATATATTGTTAATGCTGCTGGTCTGGGGATCACTCTTGAAAACCATTGTCTTAGTAAAAGAAATCTACTGTTTGTTGGGGAAATAATTTTGGAAATTTAAACAGTAAATTTATTCTGTGTATGCATGTACATATATAAAGTAATTATTTAAAAGATGTGTAAAATTAATAATATATAATTTACTATATAGTTACAAAGGTAAGACTTAGAAAATAAAATTATGTAAATACAAATATGTAGGAGGTTTAATATCCATGTGATGCTTTTAATTAAGTGCTAAGTGATTTTAAAGCAACTAACAGAAAAATTATTCAAGGGCCCGGCGCGGTGGCTCAAGCCTGTAATCCCAGCACTTTGGGAGGCCGAGGTGGGTGGATCACAAGGTCAAGAGATCGAGGCCATCCTGGTCACCATGGTGAAACCCCGTCTCTACTAAAAATACAAAAAATTAGCTGGGCATAGTGGCGCGTGCCTGTAATCCCAGCTACTTGGGAGGCTGAGGCAGGAGAATTGCTTGAACCCAGGAGGTGGAGGTTGCGGTGAGCCAAGATCGCGCCATTGCACTCCAGCCTAGGTAACAAGAGCGAAACTCCGTCTCAAAAAAAAAGGAAAAATTATTCAACAAGCAGTTAGTTAGAAATTGTCTTGAAACAGATGAAAAATAGCAAAACTCCATACAGAAACAGAAATTAGGTAAAGGAAACAAATTGAAATAATAGATATGACAAACAATGTAAGATAAACTTTTAAAGCTTGCTAGACTGGCTCAGATGGCATGGCATGGTAGAATTGTTAAAAGTCCAATCTGAATACCTATTTACAGAGTAGAATCAGTTATTTCAATCTGAATAACATAGAGAAAATAGACTGAAAAAACAAATAAATATAGTCTCAAGGACCTATTGAATAATAAACCATCTAACATTTGTGTCTTTAGAGAGGAGAAAGAGAGGTAGGATGAAAGAGCATTCAAAAAAATTGATGTTTAAAACTTTCCAAATCTAGCAAAATGTTTAAGCCCACAGAGTCAAAACACTGACATGAGTCTACATGGAAAATCCCAAGAAATCTGCATACCAAATAAACAAAACTTCTAAAATTAGTAAATGAGGTTAGCCAAGCCACATGACACATATCAAGGCATGAAAATCCATAGCATTTTTGTATACTAACAATGAGCATGTAGAAAACAAATTTTAAAGTGTCATAATATTTATAATCACTCCAAAGAAATTTAAATACTTATGTATTCACTAAAAGACTTAATTTTAGGGAGAATAGTTTCTCTCATTTTATTCACTTAAACCTACAGAATCTGTATGCTGAAAATTACAAAATTCTGGTTAAAGAAATGAAAGAAGATAGAAATAAATGAAGAAATACATTGTTTACATGTATTGGAAGATTCAACATAGTAAAGGTGTTAATTCTTCCCAAATTGATGTGTAAGTTTAATATAATTTCTGTAAAAATCCTCAAAATTGTTTTTTGTAGACCTAGAGCTTATCATAAAATTTACATGTAAAGGCACAGACCCTAGAATAGCTTAAAAATAAAAAAAAAAAATTAAGAGAGATCTCAGTATACCCAATAGTAACATCTAAAAGTTACAACAATGAGTACTGTATGATATTGATAGAGGCATAGACATAGAGGTCAATGGGAAGGAGTCCAAAAATAGACCCACACAAACTTGTTCAACTGATTTTTGACAAAAACACAAAAGCAATTCAATGAAGGAAAAATTGACTTTCAACAAATGATGTGGAAGTAATTGGACATCCAAGACAAAATTATACATGGCCTAAACCTCACACTTTATACAAAAAGTTATATGCAAATGCATCAGATATTTAAATGTAAAACATAAAATTATAACAATTTTAGAAAAAATAGGAGAAAATCTTCATGATCTAGGATTAAGCAAAGACTTTGTAGACTTGAGAACAAAAATCACAATATATAAAAGGAAAAAATAATAAATTTGACCTCAACAAAATTTAAAACTTTTATTTTAGTTTGCAAAAGGTCCTCTGCTGTGAATGAAAAGATAAGCTACAGGTTGAGAGAAAATAATTGCCAATTGTGTGTCCAAAAAAAGGACAAGTACCTAGAATACAGAAATAATGGTCAAAATTCAATAGTGAAATGAACAACTGTGCATCTAGAATTCTTTATCAAGTGAAAATATACCTGAACATTGAAGGTAATATGAAGTTAATTCGAAGTAAATTAAAATGAAGAATTTGTCACCACCACACCTGTACTACAAGAAACAGTAAAGAAAATTTTTCAGGCTGAAGCAAAATTAGACCAACTGCAAACTTGTATGCCCATGAAGAAATACATGCTTTTTTAAAATTTTAATTCCTTTTAATTTTTAAAGCAAAAATTATTACACAATTATAAACAACAGGGTTTATAACAAAGTTATGCTATACATAAAAACTGTAACACAATGATTGTGCAGAGAGTAAATGAACCCATATGTTTCAGTGTTTCTACTTTTATAATAAGTGGTATAATACTCCTCTAATATGCTGTAAAAAGTTAAGGATTTATACTATAATCCAGAAAAAAAAAAACACTAAAAATTATGTAAGCAGTACTACAGAAAAAATGGACTTAATGAATATTTACAGAACATTTCTTCCAAAGGCTGAAGAATACACATGGATTATTCTCAAGGATAGACCACATGTTATGTCACAAAACAAGTCTTAAAACATTTAAAAAATTAAAATAATATCAAGCATCTTCTCTGACCACAATGCAATAAAATTAGAAATAAAAAATGAAGATTATTGGAAACTATACAAGTACAAGGAGATTAAATAGGCTCCTGAATGACCAGTGGGTCAAAGAATAAATTAAAAAGAAAATTTCTTCAAACAAATGATAATGGAAACATAATATACCAAAACCTATGGGATACAGCAAAAGTAGTACTAAGAGGGAAATTTATTGATATAAGTGCCTACATAAAAAAGAAGAAAAACTTCAAATAAATATCCTAAAGATGCATGTTAAAGAACTAGAAAAGCAAGAACAAACTGATCATAAAATTAATAGAAGAAAAGAAATAATGAAGATTAGAGCAGAAATAAATGAATTTGAATTGAATAAAACAATACAAAAGATCAGTAAAACAAAAAAATTTTTTTTTAAATATCAACAAAATTGACATACCTTTTATAAGACTAATGAAAAAAATAAGAGAGAAGACAAAAATAAATAAAATCAGAGATGAAAAGGGAGACATTACATTTCATATTGCAGAAAATCAAAGGATAATTGGTGGCCATTATGAGCAACTATATGCCAATAAATTGGAAAATATACAAGATATGGATACATTCCTAGATACATACAACATACCAAGATTGAACCATGAAGAAATCCAAAACTTAAACAAACCAATAATAATTAATGAGATTAAAGCCATAATAAAAAGTCTCTCAGCAAAGAAAAGCCTGAGACCCAACTGATTCACTGCTGAATTCTACCAAACATTTAAAAGAACTATACCAATCCTACCCAAACTATTTTTTAAAAAAATAGAAGATGAGGAAATACTTCAAAACTCATTTACAGGGCCATCGTTACCCTAATATTAAAATCAGGCAAAACCATATCAAAAAAAGAAAACTATAGTTTAATATATCTGATGAATATTAATGCAAAAGTTCTCAACAAAATACTAGCAAACCAAATTGAACAATACATTAGAAAGATTGTGCATCATGACCAAGTAGGATTTATCCCAGTGACGCAAGGATGGTTCAACAGAAACAAATCTATCAACATGATACATCATCAGCAGAATGAAGGACAAAAACCATATGATCATTTAAGTAGAGCTGAAAAGCATTTGATAAAATTCAACATCCTGGCTTGGCATGGTAGCTCACGCCTGTCATCTCAGCACTTTGGAAGGCTGAGGCGGGCATATCATGAAGTAAGGAGATCAAGATTATCCTGGCTAATATGGTGAAACCCCATCTCTAACTAAAAATACAAAAATTAGCTGGGCGTGGTGGCATGTGCCTGTAGTCCCAGCTACTCTGGAGGCTGAGGCAGGAGAATCACTTGAATCCAGGAGGTGGAGGTTACAGGACTCCAGCCTGGTGACAGAGCAAGACTCTATCTCAAAATTAATAAATAAATACATAAAAATCAACATCCCTTTATCATAAAAACCCTCAAAAAACTAGTTATAGAAGGGACATACCTCAACATAATAAAAGCCATGTATGACAGACCCACAGCTAGTATCATATGGAATGGGGCAAAACTGAAAACATTTCCTCTAAGATCTTAGAAGATGTGAACACTATTAATGAACCTAAGCTAATGATATTTATAGAACACCATACCCAAGAACTATAGAATACATGTTATTTTCAATTACAAATGGTATGTTCACTAAGATAAACCATATACCGGGCATTAAAACAAGTTTTGATAAATTTAAAAAATTTTGAATCATACAGAGCTCTCTAATCGCTATGGAATTAAGTTATAAATTAGTGATAATAAAATATTTTAAAATATTTGGAACTTAAACAACACATTTAATAAATAATCTATGGACAAAATAGGAACCCAAAAGAGAATTTGCAAAGAACAATAATGAAAATACACAACATATCAAAATTTGTGGATGCATCTGAAGTAGTGCTTAAAGGCAAATTTCTATCTTAAACCAAAGAAGAACAATATTCTAAAGTGAATCATTAGGGTTACATCTAATAAATTATAAAAGAATCAAAATAAACCAAGTGTATATATAAGAAAGAAAATAAATAATAAATGTAAGCAAAGAACTCAATGAAATATAATCCTCTATAGAAAATATCAATAAAATTAATAAGGCTAACTAGACTTACCAAGAAGAAAAAGAGAGAAAAAATAAATTATAGTTATTAGGAATTGAACAAATAAGATAAAATAAATAAATTTACTGAAAGCATAATATACAACTTGCCAAAAATTAATGCAAGATAAAACAGAAAACCTAAATGGTCCTGTGTCTAACACACTGTTCAATTTGCTATCAAAATCCCATCCATAAGGAAACCTCCAGCCCAAGTTCATTTACTAACAAATGAAATAAATAAATACATAAATAAATAACACCAATATTACAAAAATTCTTTGACAAAAATATAGAAGGAAGAAACATTTTATAATTGGTTTTATGATTCCAGTATAACTTTAATTTCAAAAACTAACAGATATTACTAAAAAAGAAAATTTTATAACTAAAGAAACAAAAAAAAACACAGTACTAGCAATTTTACTATGTACATATAAGAAGAATATGTCTCTATTAAAGGACTAATTCTAAGAATGTGTGGCTGGCTTAACATTCACAAGTCAACCAATGTAAGTCACCATATTAACACAATAGAAGACAGAAACAATGCAATCATTTAAAAAATTATCAAAATAACTGTAAAAAAATTTATTCATGATAACAATTCTCAGTAAACTAGGAAAAGTAAGAAACTTTCTCAACTGGACAAAGGGTATCTATGGAAAACCTACTTAATACAGAAATACTGAGAACTGTTCCTCTGAGATCTGAAAATGGCCAAGGATGCCCATTTCCACAATTTATTTTGAATCTTCTACTGAAGATCCTTGCTGATTGAAGTAAGGGATTAAAGTATTTAGAAGATGAAAGTTATAAAAGAAATGAATAAAACTGTGTCTACTATATGGCATAATTTTTAACAGAAAATTGTAAGGAAAATATACTAAAAATAATAAATAATTTCACTGGTTACAAGACTCAAATTTAAAACTCAATTGTATTTTCATATACTGAGAGTGAAAAATTTAAAACTTAGAGAAATAATTTTACTTATAATGGGGTATTAGAAACATAAAATATTTTGAAATAAATTTGACACAAAGGATATAAAAGATATTCACATTGAAGACTAGAATATATTAATAAAACATTCAATAAAAGGACCTGAATACATGGAGTTCATTTGGTAAAGTTCATCAGTTTGAAAGCCTAATATTTTTAAGGCAACAATCTACCCCAAATCGATCTATAGATACAATGCAATCCCAAACAGAATCCCAGCAGGTGATTTTGTAAAATTTGATTCTAAAATTTATATGGAAATACAAAGGACCTAGAATTTCTAAAGCAATTTTGAAAGAAAAAAAAAAATTTGGAAAACTTACATTATCTAACCCTAGTATTTACTGTAAAGCTGTAGTAATCAAGAGAATATGGTGCTGGAATGAGTATGGATAAACAGATCAGCACAATAGAATAGAATCCAGAAATATAAGCCTACACTGATGGCAAATCAAGTTTTGAAAAAGATGCCAAAGGAATCCAATGGAAATAGGAAGTTTTTTTCAATAACAATTTGAGAATTGGATAGCCATATGGGAATCATTAACTTCAAAACACTATGTAATACCATACACAAAGATTAACTCAAGCTATATTGCAGGCTAAAATATAATAGCTAAAACTATGAAACTTTTAGGAAAATAAACATACAGACATAAACATTACAAACATACCTTTGTAATAGAGCTAAGCAAAAATTTCCTAGACAGAATTAAGAAAGCAATAACCATTAACAGAAACCAATAAAAGAAAAAGATAATAAATTGGACTTCACGAAAATTAAAAATCTGTCATTGAAAGACAAAAAAAAATGAATGCAAAGACTAGCAAGTATTTGCAAATACATATCTAACAAAAGACTGCTATCCTTAATATATATAAAGAATTTCTTGTAACCTAATAGTTAAAAGACAAAATTAACTAAAAGTCAGCAAAATATTTCTACAGATATCTGACAAACGAAGAGATACAAATAGCCAGTAAGTACATAAGAAACTGCTCAGTGTCATTTTGTCAACACAAAATTTAAAGTCAGATGATACCCTCATATGTCACCAGAATGACTAAAATGAAAAACTGATATCAGTAAGCTTTCAGGAAAATGTAGACCAGTTATAACTCTGCTACATTGCTGAAGGGAGCATAATATGGTACAACTACATTATTAAAATTCTGGCAATTTCTTATAAAACCAAGCATACATTAATTTTTGATACAGAGAAATGAAAACACATGTCTACAAAACCACTTGTAGAAGAGTGTTTATAGCCATTTTATTCATAATGGCAAAAGCCTACAAATAGTTTATTTTTCTATCAACAGGACAATGGATTTTTTAAAACTGCAGTATAACATTCAATGGAACACTTCATAGCAGTATAAGTTCTACAGAGTGTTCCGCAGCCTTCATAAGGATCATCATTCCCAGTGCAAAGGGCAGTGTAATTGAACCAGTTAACATCCGTTTCACATGCAAAGCTTGCACAATAATTTTAAAAAATTGTCAATATCCCACCAAATAATATATGAATAGAAGAGTTTTCTTGTTTTGATTACGTTCATTTAATTTAGCGTCCATAAATCTATAACCCATATGTCTCTTGAATGACTGTCCAAAGGTATTTCTTACTTCTAAGCAAAATAGTCATCTTTGCTATTGTGCAGATGTTGAGAACATTAGTAAGGCAGTACTGCTTTCTTGGTTTTTATGCAAGAACAAAAGTATGCTGAAATCAATGTGTTTACAACTGCACAACTTCCTGGTCTAATAGGTCCTGTTTACATACATTATCAATGTGACCTAAGCATATAATGGTCTGGAATGTATTTTTGCCACCACATGAATAAATGTTGTAGATTATGACTTCATGACTATATATGTATCAGATTTATGTGACCATTCTAGATCCCCAGTGTTAGCCTTAGATGTTTGAAATCATCTGAGCAGACCTCCCTTAAGTTCCTGTTAATCCATATAATACCAATAAACTTATTTGAATTACATTCACACTTTTTTTACTTGTCACAAAGAAAACGGTGTTTTTCTTTCTTCCCATCACAAAGACAACCAAATCACTGGTGCACTGGTTGCTTCCAGCCTTCCAAATGACATTGCCTAAAAGTTATCCCCTTGTTTTCCTTGATCTCTATTCTCTCTTTGCAGGGCAGAGTGTTACTCAAATGTGGCTTTAAGTAACATTAACTTAATCTGGGAACTTCTACAAAAGGCAAATTCATGGGTCCTACTCTAGATCTACTGGATCAGAAACTCTGGAAATGGGATCTAGCAATCTGTAATTTAAATTGTCACTGAAATGTAAGAAACACTATAATTTAATGCAGTGATTCTCAAACTTAGCTGCACATTGGAGCAGCTTTAAAAAACTAGTGGGAACCTTAAGAAGCTATTGATGTTTTGTTGTAGGTGACAGGTATATGGAGGTTAACTATAATGTATTTCAACTTTTCTGTATATTTGGGGAAAAATCAGTATATTGGTCTCACTAGTTACCATTCGCACATTTATTTCACTAGTCAAGTTGAGCACAATCTTCAAAGTAAATTTGATCAGAGAGAACACATGAGATTTTTTCTTAAGATTTCCCTTTTTTCTTTTTTTTATTTTTTTCAAACTTTTTTCCAAATTTTTAATATTTTCTCACTGAAGTATATTTGTTGGCATTATAATTTGCTTAGCTCTGTTTGTTATACAATGGTGGTTATTACATATGAAATGCAGAGTTGGGAAGACATGTTTGTAACTGACTTTTGTGAGCCTGTGTAAACTGATTTCAGCACATCCCTGTTCTGACCTCATAAAACAGGTTGGGAATCATGATTTATTCTCTGAAAGAATTGGTGGAAGACTGGTATTACTGTTTTCTCTTTAAATTTTCTTTAGCATTCACAGGGTTTTGATTGATGGATTTCAACACTGGTGCTATTGCTCTTGAAAATCATATATCTTCAACTAAAAAGAAAATCTTCTTTTTCTGTGAGGACGACCCCAATCACATTGTCTTTCAATAGACACTCTTATTTAAAATGTGACATATTCCAGAAAAAAATAAAATCTAACTAAAAAAAAAAAGAAAAAGAAAATCAAGAGGGAAAAAGAACCTCATGATTCTACTACCTGACAAGAACATTTGTAGTTGGTTAGATAATTAGCAGCAGTTTTATCAAATGCTATTGAAGAAGGATTTATGCTAATAGTGGTTTACTTAATCTTCCAGTAAAATGTTGATTTAATCAGTGGCTTGCTTTCTGCTTAGCTAAAACATTAGCTAAATTGCATTGGGAAAATGCAGAAACTAATTGGAAACATTGGTTTTAGGTGATGAAGCACTTAGGCATCTGTTTTGGAGATTCATTAAGTTTTAGTTTTAGGAAGCTTCACGTAACTTGGCTCTCATTTTGAAGATAAATTCTGAGAAGGGTCAAAGTATCCTTTTAAGATATTAGAATTCAGATTTGTTCCATGTCCTGTGGCTTGCTATGAGTTGTGCTCAAGCCTAATGAAGAGCATTTTAGACAGCTCAGAAAGACCCAGTGGGGTGTCTTCTTTTGGAGAACTCCAGAAGACATCACCCAGGATGGAGAGCACTTCAGCAAGTGAGCATGTTCATTCCAGGGTTGTCCAGGAACAATTTTGCCAGTTGCTTACATATGTTTTTATCACACTGATTACAAACATGGAGACTATTTAAAGAGTTGTCCAGATCTTTTCCAGAAACAGGACTGGCTATATAATTCATTGAGCCTAGGACAAACTAAAAATGCTGGGCCCCTTTTAAAAAAAATTAGTATCTTCAAGATGAAGTTGTAACACATTAAGCCACATGCAATTGCACAACTCCTAGGCCCACAAACCCAGCCCTGCCCAGGAGGTAATGTCACTTTAAATATTGAATTGAGCTAAATCTCTCCTGTTCTTTCTAGTACAGGATATCACAGGCATTAGAATATAGCAAATTCAGGTCAGAATCCTAGCTCTATCACATACCAACTATTGGATTTGGGACAAGTTGATTTAGTTTCATTACTGAAATGTGGTCATGCAAATTAAACTTTCATTCACATGCCAATATCACATATAAACTATACCTGCAAGTTTTATTCTTATGAATTTGCAAATAATGTTATGTATTATAAAATAAGAATGTGTGAAAATTTGTGGCTTTAAAATTTTGCTATTTGTTTTAGAGTAGTAATTACAGATGACCCTTTATATCCATGGGTTCCTCGTCTGTGGATTTAACCAATCATGGATCGAAAATAATCAGAAAAATTAAAATGGATGGTTGAGTTTGTACTGAACATACACATTTTTTTGGTCATGATTCCCTAAATGATACAGTAATACAGCTATTTACATGGAATTTAAATTGTATAGGCATCATAAATAATCTAGAGATGACTTAAAGTACACGGGAGGATGTGCACAGATTACATCCAAGCATGAATATTGTTTTGTTACAACATTGAAGAGTAAAAAAATCAGTTATTGTCCAGGACCACTGTTTGTGTTGAATTTGCACATTCTCTCTATGTCTGTGTGGGTGTTCTCCAGGTACTCTGATTTCCTCTCACATTCCAAAGATGTGCATGTTAGTTTAACTGGCATGTCTAAATGGTCCCAGTCTGAGTGAGTGTGGGTGTGTGTGCCTAATTTCTCCCAGCAATGGAATGATGTCAGCCTGGCCCTGAGGTGCTGGGATAGGCTCCAGCTACCCAGGATCCTAAACTGGAATAATTGGATAAATATTTATCTGATTTTTTCTTTTGAGTCTTTCTTAAATGTATATATAGCTCACATTTATTTCACTGTTGAATATTTAGAAGTGTTTTGGTCTTTAGTTAGAAGTTTGGTGATGTTTTTGTGACCAGAATATCAATTATATATGCTGTATATTGTATTCTTCATTATAATCATTCAAAATTACTTTTTGATACTCATGGGTAGATTCATTTAAATTATATCATGTTTAATAATTTTAAAGATTCATTTATTTATATTTAGTCTTTCAGTCTTATAAGAAAAGCAGGAGTGCTAGTTTTTGACTGTGAAGCTGTCCCTCTGGGTGGCTTGACAACTTTCTTCATTGTCTTCCAATGCTAAAGTACTGGCTTTTTAAAGTACATCATTAAGAAAACTGGCCCCCAAACTGAAAATGTCTATTTCCTGGAGCAAGATCATTGTTATGCTTATTCCATTAAAGAAAAAAAAAGCAGTGAGGGGCAGAGTATCTCTGCCAGGACCCAGCTCCATCATTCAAGCACATCTCTCTAGCATATTACAAAAACAAAAGACCCTCATTTCTGCTGACCCTCTGCCTGCGAGTTTCTACCTGTGTTGCGTGGCGCTTGCTGCTGTGCGCTCCTGGTCTTTGCAAGAGAAATCTTAGTAAGTCATTGTGGAATAACTGAGGCAGAAATTATAGCTTTTTTTTTTTCTTTTTGAGACTGAGTTTCGCTCTGTCACCCGGGCTGGAGTGCAGTGGCATGATCTCGACTCACTGCAACCTCTGCCTCCCAGGGTTCAAGTGATTCTCCTGCCTCAGCTTCCTGAGTAGCTGGGACTACAGGCACGTGCTACCACACCCGGCTAACTTTTTGTATTTTTATTAGAGACAGGATTTCACTGTATTAGCCAGGATGGTCTTTATCTCCTGACCTCTTGATCCGCCAGCCTTGGCCTCCCAAAGTTCTGGGATTACAGGCATGAGTCACCGCACCCAGCCAATCAAAGCTTTTTTTTAAAAAGTGTGGCAAGAATAGTTAACATGGTATCTACCTTCTAAACAAATTTGTAAGTATATAATACAGTATTGTTAACCATAAGCACAATTCTGTACAGCAAATCTAACATCCATCTTTCAAAATTGAAACGTTATGCCCATTGAATAGCAACTCCCTATTTCCCCCTTCATCTAGTTCCTTGCAACCATTCTGATCTCTGATTCTATGAGTTTGACTATTTTAGATACCTTCTATAAGTAGAATCAGGTCATATTTGCCCTTCTGTCACTGGCTTATTTCACTTAGCAAAATGTTCTCAAGGAATTCTTAATCTTATTTACCAGAGGGAAATATAAAGATGATGAAGGGAAATTACCAAGGTCACAAATCTAGTGATAACATTGATTGTCATTTGACTTTCCTATTCCAAGATAATCAGTGATTCAGTCTTCTTGAGGGTGGAAAGGGAGCTAACATATTACTTACAGAGCCTCTCACAAGCACTTTTTATTTTATTGATACATTTAACTTCATAACAAACCTCTAGGACAGTTACTAATATTACCCCCTTTTTACTGTGGAAGAAACTGAGGCAAAAGGAAGTTTGTCAGCTTCCTGGAAGTCATCACCCCATTAGTGAGTTGCAAAGTTCAAGTTCAAATCCAGATGGCCTGAAGCCAGAGTCCATTTTCTTACCCTCCAGCTGTATTGAAACTCACATATTGGCTCAGGAACTCTTTCCTAGTGCTAAAAATGCTACCCAAACATAGCCATTCTGGGTCAAATAACCAGTTTACCCTGAGGTAAGGGAAGAGAAGAGTCTCTCCCCTGGGAGCCAGGTTGCTGTGTAGGGCATCGTCAGGCAGGCAGAGCCGAGGCTGTGGTCCAAGTCACTGGTTAGGACAGGAAAAGGCCAAAGGCAAAAGAAATGCACAGAGCTGATAGGATAAATCAACAATCTTAAATCTATCAGATGACACTTGATGACTTTTTTTTATGCCACCAATTAGGCATTCAAAATCATGAAAGACATCATCACACTTTTGTGCAGAACTGCTCTGTATATTGCAGGAGAACTAGTATCTCTGTATGTTGTTCTTTCAATGCTAACAATATCTGTATCAACGTGGCACCTACAAATGCACCCTCACACACATTCTCCCATTCCAGTATGAATTCTATGACTTAGTTTGTCCTACACTCAGAATTACCATGTGAAGCCCTGGGGGGTGATCTAGAATCAGGAGTCCCAGGCAATTTATCTGTACCCCACTGTGGTGTACCTTATATCTTAATTTGCTTGGCTTTGAAGTAAGTCCCAATTCCTGAAGATATGCCCTAAATTTCTCCTAAACAAGAACTCTGCTTTTCCTTCATCTTCAAGAGAGAGACTGAGTTCATCCATGTGTCTATAGCTTCATCAAGGAAAACAATCATCTGGCTAGAGTGGCAATATCCATCGGTAGATTCTTAGAGAACAAGTAAGGCAGGAGAACTTCCAGAGGTGAGCAAAATGAAAGCTCTGCTGAACAATTCTAAGTCAAAGTCCTTAAAAGGCTGTCATTAATTAGAGACAAGAGACAAATGCCAAGTCTCCAGGACAAAAGCAAGTGTTAAATGAAAAATAAAGGATCAAAAGTCCGGAAACAGATGGTGATGGAATTTAAGAATTAGCAGGCCAAGAACGTAAGAGTTCGGATTGTCTGGGATGACAGCCAGACTATTGTGTGTCTTGGGCCAGTTATTATTGCTCAATGGTAAAGCTTGCACAATTCTGTGAACATAACAAAAACCACTGAATTGACAGTGTGAAAAGGTGAACTTTATACTATATAAATTATGTATCAATAAAGCCATTTTTCAAAAGTATATGGTTAGTTGGGATAAATGATAAATCAAGAAGACAGAATATGGCAGTAATCTGTGAACCTAGTAGTCTCAAGACCTTTAGACTCAAAATCTTTGTGAATATACAGAACTGAGAGAAGCTGAAATAGCAACTCTCAGCCATGGCTATTAGCAGTCAAAAGTTGTGAGATTAAGATATCATAGATTTAAGAAAGTGCAGGATTAAATTATAGTTTTCTTGATCTGAAAAGCACCCTCTGGTATGTGAATGTAAATTTATTTTCTATTCTGAGGTATTCAGAGTTACCAGCCAGGAATACAAAAGTCAATTTCAAAGTATTATATTTTATGAACTTATTAATATAGGATTCATATAAAATATTTTCTTTTTCTTTAAATCTTTTTTTTTTTTTTTTTTTTTTTTTAGAGACAAGGTCTCTGTCTGTCTCTCAGGCCAGGCCAGAGTACAGTGGTAACAATCATAACTTCATAGCTCACTAAAACCTCAAACTCCTGGGCTAAAGCAAGCCTCCTGTCTCAGCCTCTAAAGTAAGTGGGACTACAACATGTATCAGCCTGCCTGGCTAATTTTTAACTTTTTTTTAAACTAGAGATGGGGTCTCCCTACATTGCATAGGCCAGTCTCAAACTCCTGGCTTCAGGTAATACTTCTGCCTCAGACTCCCAAATCGCTGAGATTATAGGTGTGAGCCACCATGCCAGGCCTTTCTTTAAATCTTTATTGAAAAGTGTTCTTGTTTTATATTTATTTTTATATGTATATGTATTGCAGTTGACAGTACATCTTTGTTTTTTTTTTTAACCAATAGGAAGCTCAGTTACATCTTGATTTATCCAATCATTTGAATTAATCAATTAAGGCTTGGCTTATACCTAGCATAACAAAATAAACACTGAAATGTAAAATTAACATCTAATGGATATTATTAGACATGTCTGGCTCATGGTTAATTTCGGGGTAGATGTAGTAACATTTATCATATTTGTTCTTATATCCAAGAACAATTACAATCTTGTTGAAAACCCCCTTAGTGTAAAGGGTAGGAATGTATAAACACAGTTAAATAAAACATTAGTTTTACCTTCCTCTTCGGTTGTGTACAATCATAATGGGAAAAAAATTATGCCAAATGCCACTGAAAGATTTAATTTAAGAAATATGTGCTCAGTGATTGTTAGTTTTCAGGATGTATTTAAAAATTTTAATTCATTAAATTTTAATATAGATTTTAATATAATTAAAACAAGGTGAAATTTAGAAAAATGGAACAAACAATATGTCCCTTGTGACAATGTGCTACTTTTTGTTTAATTAACACTTACTAATTGACTCTTCCAGAATTCTAGTAAAAGATACAATGCATTTGTCCATCCAAGATAGGTATTGAGGCTGGGCATGATTGTTCATGCCTGTAATCCCAGCACTTTGAGAGGCTCAGGTGGGACAACACAGTGAGACCCTATCTTTATTTAAAAAAAGAAAAAGTTATATATTGAATTCAACCACTAAATCTTAGCCAATATGCTAAGAACCGGGGTTTTATAAGTACCAACACAGACACAGTCTTTACTATAGTTTATAGGGAAGATAAACACATACATACACCCACAAAGCTGATTGTACCATACATGTGAGAATGATGATAGAGAGAGCCACTGGTGAACCTATAGAAAGATTATTTTACACAATGGGATGACGGAAAGAGAGTGTATTTATTAGTCCATTTTCACATTGCTGATAAAGACATACCCCCAAACTGGGAAATTTACAAAAGAAAGAGGTTTAATTGGACTCACAGTCCAATTAGCATACCTCACAATAGCAAATAGCTCCAAATAGCATACCTCACAATCATGGTGGAAGGCAAGGAGTAACAAGTCACATCTTACGTGGATGGTGGCAGGCAAAAAAAAAGAGAGCATGCTTGTGCAGAGGTACTCCACCTTACAAAGCCATTAGATCTCATAAGACTTATTCACTATTACGAAGACAGCATGGGAAAGACCCCATGATTCAATTACCTTCCACTAGGTCCCTCCCACAACACCTGAGAATTCAAGAGAGATTTGGGTGGGGATACGGCCAAACCATAACAGATAGCAAAAAAGAAAAGGTTAGAATGACTTTGGGAGAAAGGCTTAAGTTAAATCTTACATAGGAGTTACACAAGTAAAGGGCAGAAATAGGGACTACAAGTAGAAAAGGATTCCAGAAGGAGGAGATGACACGAGCAAAGAAAGAGATATGACAGATAGCATGGGGTACGGGGCGTTTGCTAGCAACTGGGTTTTGATGAACATAGTGTTAGGAAGTGATGAGAGAGAAGGTGAAAGACAGGCAGAGGGGCCACATATACATTCCAAGAGGTTGGGCTTTATCCTGTATGTGCCAATGAGACACCAAATGATTTAATTAGGGTACTAAAGTGGTTAGAATTGTATTTTAATTATATCATCATAATTGTCTATAAGATGAAGACACTTTAAATACCTTAGTGGTATTAAGAAGATAAAAGAGAAAAATAATTTGAGAAATACTTGAGAAACAAAATCTATACATATCTAACAATTGATTAGAAGTGGTTAGTAAAGTTTAGAGAAGTTTTGGGGGAAAATCCTGGTTTCTAGCTAAGTGGATTACAGTGCCACCAATCAAGACAAAGAACATACATGAATATATCTGGGATAAAATCAGTTTGTTTTTGAAACTGTTGAATTTAGAATGTCATGTGCTAACCAGAGGGAAATGTCCAGTAGCTAGCTGAATTTGTGAGTCTGTAGCTGAGGACAGACATGTATGTGGTAACGAGAGTTTGGGGATTTTTAATATGTGGGTAATCACTAAAAACATTTAAAAAGATGAGATTATCCAGTAGAGGTTTGCCAAGTAAAGCATCCTGGAGAACATGAACATTTAAGGGTTATGTAGAAAAGATGTCATGAAAGAGGCAAATACTTCCAAAAGTCTGAGAACCAGAAGGGTATGATGTCAGGGAACAGAGAGCCAGGGAGAGTACAATAAAATCTGAATTGTTTCCACTGAATTTGGACATCTAAAGGTCACTGGAGAACTATGTCAGAATCATTTCCATGGACAAATAAGAGAGCAAGCCAGATTGTAAATAGCTGAGAAATGAACAGGAGATGAAATACAATAATATTCTTGGTAGGGAAGAAGAGAAGAAATAAGATGAAATATTGAGTGTATGGAGAAGTAGATATAATAGATGAATTATTTTTGATGGGAGAGATAAGCCTTTGGCTAAGAGGACGAAAACAGAAAAGCAAAAAAAAAAAAAAGGAACAAGTTGAAGATATAGGAGATAGACATTTCAAAGGAATAGAAGTGACAGAGGGAGAGGAAGCAGATTCTTTCTTGTGCATGTTCTCAATCCACAAATGCAACATCTGTCTGCCCAGGGCCCAAAGGTTGGCACAATATGCTGCTACAGGGTGGTTAATTGAAATGGAATCAACTAGACCAGATTGTCAAGTCCAACTTTCACATTCTGCCAGAATGGGCTTGTAAGTTTTGTATTTGATAAATACAATCTTGAAATTAAGAATGAACTGAACTTTCTCTCATGATCTACATTCAAGGAAATGTTTAAGCGTGTATTTTTTCACTTGACAGACCAACTCCCTCTTTTCTGTGCTGTTTGAATTTTCATAAATAATTTTCACAATCAGGAAATACATTGTGTGTTTTTTTGTTTTGTTTTGTTTTGAGACAGAGTCTTACTCCTCTGTCGCCCAGGCTGGAGTGCAGTGGCATGATCTTAGCTCACTACAACCTCCATCTCCCAGGCTCAGTGGATTATCCTGCCTCAGCCTCCCCAGTAGCTGGATTGCAGACACACGCCACCATGCCTGGCTAATTTTTTTGAATTTTTAGTAGAGATGGAGTTTCACCATGTTACCCAGACTGGTCTCAAATTCCTGCCTTCAAGTGATCTGCCCTCCTTGGCCTCCCAAAGTGCTAAGATTACAAGTGTAAGCCAGCATCCCCAGCTAGGAAAAATATTAAGTATTTTCACTGTGACCATAACAAGGTCAATGGGCTAGGGAAGTTAAAGGAAAACAGCTGACTAAATTAAGTGAGTGGGAAATGAATGAGGTCTTTTGTTTTGTTTTTTGTTGTAGCATTAGTCCGGAAATCATTACTCTCAGAAGGTAATATACAATTAATCAGAAAAAAAGATATACAAACATTGAAAACAAACTAATTTTATATATTCACGAGAAGTAACAGACTTATTTTTTAAATACTCTATAATTTTGCATTGTTTATTTTTTAGGGTCTGTAGACCAACCCATTTCTACTAGTCCTATTTCTCTAAGATTTTACATTCATCATAGTGTAATTATGAAAGGAAGAAATACTACAAAGGTCAGACAAGAAAAAGTAAAAAATAGATTAGCAAAACTTTTTTTTTCTCTCCTTAAGTAGCTATTCATTACACAAATGTTTGAATTAAGAATATAGGTGTGTGGTACAAATCCATAATTAATATTTAGGAAGAGGTTTCAAAACAACATACCTTGTTCTATTTGTGATATTCTTCCATACCATTAATATTATATATTTACTTCCTATAAATCTCCATTATTCTTACATGGAGCTATGTGCTAGATGTGAAATAGAGGTAATAGGAGGAAACATCCTAATCATAGCATCATGGATTGGCAAAACTTTTGATAATTTTTATATATTTGTGAGTATAGAGGACTGAGTTGCTGCCAAATAAAGTTTTTAAAGCTAATGCACATGATTTGAAAAATTATTTTTTGTATTGAGTCATTGTAAAATAATATTTAGTGGCCCTGCGACTGTGAACTATATGCAAAATTACACTTCCAATTTTTTTTAACTATTCCTGGGCATTTTCCCCCATTTATTTGAAGATCATTTTAGTCAATTTTTTAAAAGTTACAGGTTTTGCAGATTAAAGTAATATGTTAATTACTATGTATTGATTTTTAAAATCTTGAGTATTCTCATCTAAAAGCATTGCCTACATTTCCTAGATTTTACAATATTTATTGAAATTTTAGTCTCCTTCATGAAGGCCTAATACATTTCTTACTAAATGTATTTTTAAATCCTAAAGTTATCTCCATTGTGCATAGATTTTTTTTTTACACTTTTATTTTCCGTGACTATTGGAGATAATATTGTTTGGCAGGAGCAGAGAATAAATTTAATAAATTCATTCATAAATATATGTATTTTAAATGAGAAAATTGCATACTATTTGAGAAAGAGGATACAATAATTGCAAAGATCCTGAGATAGGAGAGTAGTCTTGAAGTTTAAAACAGAAAGATGCAAAAGAGCATAACAAAAAGAGCATAAAGAGAATAACAGTGGAATGGGAGATGAGGTCAGAGATATCAGATCATGTAGGTCATTGTGAGGACTTTGGCTTCTACTCTGAAAAGACTGATGATAGAATAAAAACAAGCAAGCAAGCTGTTCTTTTCAGAGATACCTGAAGAAAACTCATCATGATACAGTCAAATATTCAAATATTCCTATTCACCTATGCTCTATAGGAAGGATCTGTGCATGCTTCAGTTTCTTCTTGGCTTCAGTATGTGAATCCTGGCTTTCAGGGTCTCATCCAGTCTGAGTCCATGGTTCTGCATCAGTTGCTCACACCATAGCCATCACAGAACACAGTGCCTCACTTGCACACAGACACCCATGGACATTCACATTCGCTTTACTTAGGACTAGCAGACACGTAGGAATTAGTGATGAAAGACAGGGTGACCTTGCAGTGACCACCTTTCTAAAGCCTCCTGCTATAGAAACCAAAACTATACACACATACACACACACACACGTATAGAAGTATAGACATATATACATACACCTTGATTTAATTCCACAGTACTCTCTTCATTCCCACCTTCTCATATCTCAAAGAAAACAATAAAATAAAATCACCAATTGAAATAAAGATATTTCTGTATTCCAACAGATAACATTTATGACAAGTATTTATTTCATTTTTTTACAATGAACTTTGTGTTACAGATCATATTGTTCAATAAACAACAGCTTAATGTAGACAACTGGCAAAATAGCAATCCCAAAAGTCTTGGCTGGGTACGAAGCTGTAGTTGGGCTCTTCATAAAGCTGTCTTTGATTGTGGATTCACACTTGCTTGAAACAAGACACATATATATAATTTTAAAAATCAACAATTAATATTTTTCCAGCACCTAGTATTTACTATGTATTGTGCTAAACTCTCCATACATATGGTTATCTGAATCTTCAAAACAACTGAGTGTTGTAAACATTACTGATATTTTACTATTACAGAAGAGGACATATATAGGGGCCCACACATGTCAAGGGACACAGCTGGTCTTGTCTGACTCCAAATTCTGGGGACCTAACATCTACTCTCTGTTTACAGAACCACACAAAAGAGTGAAAGTATCCAAACTAAAGCGTATAAAGCCTTTGCAAAGATATAAAGCTGTGCTACAAAATCTCCAGTTCCAGTTGACCTGTTGAGCTGTTCAAGATGTGCTTTAGTCAGCCTCATATAGGTTTCAATAGAGAGGGTTGTGCAGGAATAGCTGTCTATTCTAACCTGATGGTGCAGGCCAAAAATGACAATTTTCACTCCAGGTCACTCTGTCCCTTAAAGATGTGGCTTCTAAACTGAGGACATTAACTGAAACCTCTGCCTTCTGGTCTGTCTCCTGAACACCAAAGTGTACTTTGATATAATGAAATGTGTTATACTAATTTCAACTATTCATATAAAAGAGGGAGAAAGAGAAAGAGAGTAAATATACTGTACCCAACCTCTCAAATGTAAAATATCATAATTGATATAACTTATCTAAACCATCATAACCATTTGTGGACAAGCTCTTTTCATGATTACGGTATTGGGTATGATCTCTTGCACTAAAAACTGAACTCCTCCATTCTTCCCTTCTCCGGTTAAACTGCTGAAGGCTGGGTAAGAATCATGCAGTCTGGAGCCTTCTGTACAACATACTTCACAGGAGCCCTTTGTGTCTGATTGAGGTAGCCTTTTAAAGCTTCTGAAGAGTTCTAATTGTTAGAAAGTGATATATTAGACGGAAACTGTTGTCCTCACCTAAAAATGACATTCCTTGTTCTTAGCTCTGACACTTTGAGATGCAAAGTAACTTTTGAGTAGTTCTTTAGGTACATGACAAGTGACCCACTCATCCTCCTTCCTGAATCTTCTTTTTTTCTGGGCTAAATATGTCCATATCCCTCTTTTCAGCTGTTCTTCAAATGAAGCCATATCCACATGCTCTCTTGCTAGAATGGCCATTCTTTAAGATGGTTTAACTTTTTAAAACTTCATTTAAGACAAGGCCCAGGAACTAAATGATATTCCAGAAACATTCTTAGCATTGCAGAATATAGTAAAAAGATGTGGCCTTCTTTTCTTGGACACTAGACATTTACTAACATAGATTAAGTTGGCATCAATTTGTTTCACAGCCACATGAGATGGCTGAATCATACTGCATATGGAGCTAATGGACTCATTTTTAATTTTTTTGTTTATGTTTATTTTGCATGAACATCAGCAGTTTCCTATTTAAGGTGGTGGTGTTCTTTTTAATGGACATCACATGATGTAGTAAAAAGGGCGTTGGACTTAAATTCAGAATGTGTAGGTTAACTTTCTACAACATTAATGAATTTATTCAACAACATTTGACAAACTCATGAACTTACTATTTAACCTCTCACAATTTATGTTTACACATCTTTAATTGATAAAATTTCTTTACTCATCTTGGCCTTAATAAACATTAAAGATAAGTATGTCAAAAGGAGTTTGTAAAGACCAGTGTGTGATCATTAATTATTGTTTTTTAATGAACCTAAATGAAAATGTTTTCATTAATCCCTCTTAATAACATGTAAGATTTACCCAACTATTTCTGTGCCAAGAGACTTGCTAAGAAATAGAATTAGAAATTTAATTTAAGATATACCAAATCAGTATGTGTGTGTATATACCAAATGGTTGGACTATATGGAAAAGTAATTGCAATGGTTAATACCGAGTATCAACTTGATTGAATTGAAGGATGCAAAGTATTGATCCTGGGTGTGTCTGTGAGGGTGTTGCCAAAGGAGATTAACATTT
Organism: Aotus nancymaae; assembly: GCF_030222135.1. Lineage (NCBI taxonomy): Eukaryota > Metazoa > Chordata > Mammalia > Primates > Aotidae > Aotus > Aotus nancymaae. The sequence goes on along the minus strand of NW_026988431.1, from coordinate 40,181,117 downwards.
GAGTCAGTGGGCTAGGAAAGGCAAACTATCCCTTAATCTGGATGGACACCATCTAATCAGCTGCCATCAAATATAAAGCATGCAGAAAAACGTGAAAAAGCTAGACTGGCTTAGACTCCTAGCCTAACATCTTTCTCTTGTGCCGTATGCTTTCTGCCGTCAAACACTGGACTCCAAGTTCTTCAGTTTTGGGCCTCAACAGGCTATCCTTGCTCCCCAGCTTGCAGATGGCCCATGTCGAACCTTGTGAACATGTGAGTTAATACTTAATAAATTCCCCTTTATATATACATATATATATATATTCATCAGTGATGAATATTCACCTTATTCATCAAGAGGTAAAGCTAATCTGCTGGGACATAACTACTGCTACTATGTCTCAGGCTAGGCCACACTGAAGCCAAGGTGAGCACTTCTCCAATGTTCTCAGGAAGCAGCAACTGTGACAGGAATACTTGTTTATTGGCTCTGACCTAACAAGAATGTAAGTTCTAGGAGGGCAGAAACCCCGTCTTATTTTCCACTGAATCTCCAGCACCAGTATAGAACACAGCTCAAAGTACTCAGTAAATCAGAATGGAGAGGTCATGGAAGGATTCCCAAAGTGGGTAATATTTAAAATTAGTCTGGGAGAATGAATGGAATGTAACCAGATGGAGAAATGAGGATAAGGCAGTGGCAAAATATTTATGTATCAGGGTAGTATTGAAAACAATGGACAATTTGCTTTGTATTGTTTACTGGCAAAGCCGCCAGCCATTACTTCAGGTGCTAGAAAGAGCCCTTCTCTCATTATACTCCTCTACCTCCACCCACGACATCAGCCTGCTCTCATTTCTCAACACATTTGTGTACTTTTTGTTAAATTTAGAGACTGACTCTAGGGTAACTAATGTTGGTGCTTAATGAACCACAAATACAGTATTACTCTTAATACTATGAATAATTAATAAGCCAATAAAACTAATGCAGTTAGGCCTCATTAGTAGAGACCTATTGACATCTTATTGTATTATCTAAACATCAAATATTAGAAGGCAATGAATAAACCTAAGGAAGGTAATCTCAATGTAAGGGATCTGCAATCATGACAAATAGAAACAGCAAAAAGGAAATAAGGATGTTTGGTCTTAGGAAGAAAATACTTAAGGAAAAGTTAATAGCTATTTACAGCAATTTACAGGGTTATTATATTAAGTAAGTAAGAAAAATATTCTCTTTTGGTAAAAAGAATACATGTAGGTTAAGTTTAACAACAAAAGATTTCTAACAGTTTGGTATGTCTGACAATAAATTGCTTTTAAAAATTATGAGTTTGTGAGAATTGGAGTTCCAATGATGATAAGTTAGCTTGGATTGCAATAATCTTTCCCTAGATAGCAATAATAAACTCTGGGAAAAACATAAAATAAAAACTATTTGAAGGCACTGGAGAACAATCAAAAGCTGACAGAAACTGTAAGGGATCTGACTGGTAATATTGTTTGGATATTTGTCCCCTCTAAATCTCATGTTGAAATGTGATTCCGAATGTTGAAAGTAGGGCTTGGTGGGTGGTGATTGGATCATGGAGTTGGGTCCCATCTCCACATGAATGGTTTAGCACCATTTCCTTGAAACGTGTATACTTACTCAGTTATTTCACATGAGAGTATGGGACTTCCCCTTCTCTCTCTTGTTCCCTCATTCATTATGTGATGTGTCTGCCCCTGCTTTGGCTTTTGCATTGAGTAAAAATTCTGGATGCCTTACCAGAAGCCAAGCAGATGCAGGCACTATATTTCCTGTACAGCCTGCAGAACTATGAGCCAATTAAAACTCTTTTCTTTATAATTTAGCCAGCCTCAGATATGTCTTTGTAGCAGCAGAAAAACATGTTGATGTAGACTAGTGGTACCAGGAGTGGAATGTTGCTATAAAGATACCTGAAAATGTGGAAATGGCTTTGGAACTGGGTAATGGGAAGAGACTGGAAGAGTTTAGAGGGTACAGAAGAAGACAGAAAGATGAGGGAAAGTTTGGAACTTCTTAAATGGTGAAATGGTTATGATCAAAATGCTGATAGAAATATGGATAGTGAAGTCCAGACTGAGGAGGTCTCAGATGGAAATGAGGAATTTATTGGAAACAGGAGTGAAGGTAGCCCCTCTTACACCTTTGCAAAGAACTTAGCTGCAGTGTGTTCATGACTTAGGGTTCTGTGGAAGTTTGAACTCAAGAGTGATGACCTAGGATAACTGGTGGAAAAAATTTATAAGCAGCAAAGCATTCAAGATGTGGTCTGGCTACTTTAACTGTTTACCATTAGTTATTGGAGCAAATAAATGACTTAAAGTTGGAACTTAAATATAAAAGGGAAGCAAAGTATAAAAATCTGGAAAATTCAGAACCTGGCCATGTGGCTGAAAAGGGAAAGACATTTTCAGGAGAGAAATATAAGCAGGTTGCAGAGCAGCAACTTGCTAGAGAGATGAGCATGACTAAAACGGAACCAGGTGCTAATATCAAAGGCAATGAGAAAAAGATCTAGAAGGCATTTGAGAAATCTCTAAGGTAGACCCTACCATCAAAGGTCCAGAGGCCTAGGCAGAAAGAATGGTTTAGTGGTTCAGGTCCATGGCCCTGATGCCCTACACAACCTCTGGACATTGTTCCCCAAATCCTGGCCTCTCCAGCTGCCTGGAGTTCAAAGGGCTTCTGGCATAGCTTGAGCCACTGCTTTGAAGGGCATAAGCCATAAGGCTTGGCAGCTTCCATGTGGTGTTAAGTATGCAGGCCCACAGCATGCAAGTTTGAAGAAGACTTGGCAGCTTTCCCCTCTATTTCAGAGGATGTATAAGAAAGCTTGGCTGCCCTGGCAGAAGTGTGCTATAGGGGCAGAGTCCTCACAGAGAATCTCTACTAGGGCAACACAGAGGGGAAATGTGGGGTTGGAGCCCCCAAACAGAGTCCCCACCAGGGCATGACCTAATGGAACTGTGGGGAGGAGCTGCCAGCCTCCAGATCACAGAATGGTTGAGCCACTGGCAGCTTGCAAACTCATCCTGGAACCAAAACAGGCAACCAACTCTAGTCCATAAGAGTAGCCATGTGAGTTATACCCTGCAATGCCAAAGAGATGGAGCTGCCCAAGGTGTTGGGAGCCCACTACTTCCATCAGCGTGCCCCGGATGTGGGACATGGAGTCAAAGGAGATTTTGGAGATTTGAGATTCAATGACTGCCCTGCTGGGATTCAGACTTGTGTGGGGCCTATTGCCCCTTTCTTTTGGCCAATTTCTCCCTCTTGGAATGGGAATGTTTACCCAATGCCTGTGCCACCACAGTATCTTGTATATAAATAACTTGTTTTCGATCTCACTGGCTCATAAGTGGAAAGAAACTTATCTTCAACTGAAACTTTAAACTTGTTCCTTGGAATTTGGGACTTTTGAGTAACACTCGAATAAGTTATGACTTTGGGGAACTACTGTGAAGGCAATATTGTATTTTAAAATGTGAAAAGGACAAATTTTTCAGGGTCCAGGAGTAGAATAAAATGGTTTGGATGTTTATCCCCTCAAAATCTACTGTTGAAATGTGATTCCCAATATTAGAGGTGGGGCCTGGTGGGAGGTGATTACATGATGGGGGTGGCTCCCCAATGAATGGTTTAGCACCATCCCCTTGATGATAACTGAGTTTCTGCTCAGTTAGTTCATGTGAAATCTGAAAGAGTTTGAAAGAGTCTGGGACCTTCCCCTTCTCCCTCTTGCTCTCTCTCTCCCCATGTGACGTGCCTACTCTTGCACTGCCTTCTGCCATGAGTAAGAGCTCCCTGAGTTCTCCCTAGAAGCAGAGCATATTTAGGTGCCATGCTTTCTGTACAGCCTGCAGAACTGTGAGCCAACTAAATCACTTTTCTTTATAAATTACCCAGCTTCAGGTATTTTTTTGTGGTGATGCTAGACACTCTCCCTGTGGGTACTCCAGTTCTCAGGTATAACGTAGCTAGAACTCAAGTAGAATGCATTAGAATTATTGAGTTGTGATATTGGTGTAGAGATTTCAGGCTACCAGGGTAGTTATAAATTAAGAGTAATCCCAGAAAGTAGGGAGACACAGAGACAATAACATTAATACCTGTCAATTAAAAATCCTCAAATCCTTGACGGACCATGGAACTGTACATCTATTGGGGACACTCCAGTGATACCAGCAGAAGGCAGCAGCTGAAAGGACTGGACAAAGATTTCAGTTGCTGCATACAGCAAATCTTGAGCCACTGCTTTGAAGGGCATAAGCCATAAGGCTTGGCAGCTTCCATGTGGTGTTAAGTATGCAGGCCCACAGCATGCAAGTTTGAAGAAGACTTGGCAGCTTTCCCCTCTATTTCAGAGGATGTATAAGAAAGCTTGGCTGCCCTGGCAGAAGTCTGCTATAGGGGCAGAGTCCTCACAGAGAATCTCTACTAGGGCAACACAGAGGGGAAATGTGGGGTTGGAGCCCCCAAACTTGCATGCTGTGGGCCTGCATACTTAACACCACATGGAAGCTGCCAAGCCTTATGGCTTATGCCCTTCAAAGCAGTGGCTCAAGCTATGCCAGAAGCCCTTTGAACTCCAGGCAGCTGGAGAGGCCAGGATTTGGGGAACAATGTCCAGAGGTTGTGTAGGGCATCAGGGCCATGGACCTGAACCACTAAACCATTCTTTCTGCCTAGGCCTCTGGACCTTTGATGGTAGGGTCTACCTTAGAGATTTCTCAAGATTTTTATACTTTGCTTCCCTTTTATATTTAAGTTCCAACTTTAAGTCATTTATTTGCTCCATGCTAGCAAAATCTTCAGGCATTCAGTAGTTCTGCCTTAAAGTGTAAACCAATGGCTCCAGATGTTAAAGGTGATCAGCCCTCAAATGCCTGCCAGAAAATGGTTTCTCTGTAGATGAAGAAGGCATAACTCAGAAAAATTATTTGCAATGTCCTGTATATAATTTAAAAATATCCATTGTAAGTAAAAGAAAATCATGACTTATCATCATGACAAGGTAAAACACGTGTTGGTATAAAGTAGTAAAACAGTATGTTAGGCTGTTCTTGCACTGCTATAAAGGAATACTTGAGACTAGGTAATTTATAAAGAAAAGAGGTTTAATTGGCTCATGGTTCTACAAGCTGTACAGGAAGCATAGTGATAGCATCTGCTTCTGGTAAGGCACCAAAAAGCGTACAATCATGGCAGAAGGCAAAGGGGGAGCAGGTGTGCCCTGGATTATTATGTGGCAAGAGCTGGAGTGAGAGAGAGGGGACGGGACAGACTCTTTTAAATAACCAGGTCTCATAGGAACTACCAGAGCACGAACACACTCATCACCAAGTGGCATTAAGCATTCACAGGGGATTCTTCCTCATTATCCAAACACCTCCCAACATGCTACCTTTAACACTGGGGATTACATTTCAACATGAGATTTGGCAGGGACATATATCCAGACCTTATCAAACAGTTACTATAAGTTAAAAAGTTAAGAAAATGATGGTCTTAGTGAATGAACAGATGTGAAATCTCATCAAAGACAGAGAAGCTGCCCAAATGAACCAAATAGAAATACTACCACTGAAAAGTGTTAATTTTGTAATGGACTTAACAGCAAATTGAAATAAGGGTCAGCACATTTTTGAGAGAGATCCACAGAAATTATTAAACTTAATGAGCAAAAAAATCAGAAAAATGTAAATAAAGTATTGGTGAGCTGTGAGTCCATATCATATGGTCCAACATACAATTAATTGAACTGAATTTCCAGAAGGAAAAGAGAGAGAAATGGGGACAGTGCAGTAATTTAAAGAAATAATGACTGAAAGTTTTTCAAATTTGTTGAATAATACCTACCTATATATCTTTGAAGCTCAGAGAACCACAGTAGAATAAATACAAAAAGAGCCATGCATCATAGGCTAACTGCAGAAAACCAATGATAAAAAGTTATTCTTAAAACCAGTAATATGAATACTAACAGATGAAAATGGAGGTCAAAATTGTTGGGGAATAAAATAAAAAATCTGTACACCCCGAATTCTGTAACCAGTAAAAATACCATTAAAACATTCATACAAAATAAAAACATTTTTAGATTTAAAAAATCTAAAAAGAATTTGTAGCTGTTCTGCACTACAAGAAATACTAAAGGGTTTGGGTATAGTGGCTCACACCTGTAATCCTAGCACTTTAATAGGTCAAGGTGGGCAGATGGCTTGAATCCAGGAGTTTGAGACCGATCTGTAACATAGCCAAATCCCATCTCTACCAAAAAAATACAAAAAATTAGCTGGGCATGGTGGTGTGTACCTGTAATCTCAGCTACTTGGGAAGCTGAAGCAGAAGAATCACCTGAGCCCAGGAGGTCGAGGCTGCAGTTAGTAGAGGTTGTGCCACTGTACTCCAGTCTGGGCAACCAGAGTGAGACCCTGTCTCAAAAATAACAAGAAATACTAACAGAAAGTCTCTAGCCTGAAGGTAACTGGTAATAGGTGAAACTAAGTGTAAGGCCAGTTGCCTCACTGGGAGCATGGACGCAGAACCCCCCACCCCACTTCTTTTCAAAAACTCGGACAAGCCCAGACAAGCTCAGGCAAGCTCACACATGCTCAAGCTTTTTCCCTTCTCCCATGCTCACACAGCCTGACCCTCCCTTAAAAGAGCCCAGTATGCAAACAAGGTGTGGTAACCCTAGCGTCTTAACAACCAATAGCAGCCAAGTCTTAATAACCAATAGCAGCCGAGTCCTAACAACCAATAGCAGCCGAGTAATTCCAACCAACAACAAGCCAAGTCCTAGGTAAAGGCTTGTAACTTAACCAATAGCAGTCCTGCTCTCCCACAACCAATCAAGCTGTTTCACTCCCTATAAAATCCCCTGTCTGAGAGGAGTCCATGCGACTTCTCTGGCCCCTCCTGTCAGACTGCAGAACCTTGTCCGGGAGCCTGAATAAATTCCTTTGCATCAGATCTTCTTGTGCTGGCCTCAGTTTCTTCACTTTAAACTCGGCAAGAACAGACTTTACACTAAGATCTACAAGAAAAAAACAAAGAGCACAGGAAATTGTGTATATGTGGAAATATATAAAAGCTATTTTTTTCTTCTTTTAATTTCTGTAAAAGACAACTCACTAGTTAAGCAAACTTAAAACATTTTGTTGTGTAGACTATTATGTGTATCTAAAATCTGACAGCATTTATACATAGAATTGAGGAACTGTAGGGGCTGGGCGCGGTGGCTCATGCCTGTAATCCTAGCACTTTGGGAGGCCCAGGTGGGTGGATCACCTGAGCTCAGGAGTTCAAGAATTGAGGAACTGTAGTTATACATTTCTTAATTTTATGTGAAGTGGTACATTATTAACTCTAAGTATACTGTGGTAACATAAGAACAACCAGTGAAAAGGAAATAACACAAAGAAATACAGGTTAGAGCAACAGAGCAACTAAAATGGGATTAGTATAAAAAGTAGTGAATTTGTCATCCCTGGAAATGTTCAAGTTGGAAAGTCATCACATCAAGAAATTTCAGAAAGACAGGAGATTTGAGTTCTTCTTCCCCTCAAAAGTTGTGATTTTGGGTATATGACATACCTGATTTTATTTTAATCCCTCAAAGTGTTGGGAACCAGCCCAACCCTGTACATGGGTGCCCTTAGTCCTGGCGGTGATGAGGGACTGAGAAAAGGAAATAAAGACAAGAGACACAAAAGTAGACGTTACAGCATGGGTCCAGGGGACCAACGCAAGTGTGGGAACTGCACTGGCCCTGAGCTCTGGGCTGGAAGCACTTTTATTATGTGCATAATCCCATTGATCTTATGGGCATCAAAGGGGAAGGTGAAGATGTAGGTAAGATAGCCAGGGTGGGGAGAGCACTTGAGATCCTTCTAAGACATGCTAAACTAGTGAGCATTTTACAGCACTTGAGATCATTCTAAGACATTGTTATCAGGGTGTGGCTGCATCAGAAGTATAGCAGATGAGGAGTCACCAGGTCTGACCACACCCGGTGCATTACGGGGCTTTTATCTCCCTAGCGTTGAGGACATAGAGCAATGAAAATCACTCCATATTCTGAGAACCCAGGCAGAGCCTGAGGTATTCCGTGATCTCTACCCTGCAAGGCTTTTCTCCTCCTTGCCAGCTCCCATCTGCAAAGACCCTCCCAGATCTTGTGAGCAGAGGTCACCTCCCTTCTCAGAGATCTTTGCATAAGCCCTCTTTAGGAGGCCCTCAGGCAATTAAGAGCCTACCACCCAAAAAAAGCCCAGGTCCAGATGGGTTCACAGCCGAATTCTACCAGACATACAAAGAGGAGCTGGTACCATTCCTTCTGAAACTATTCCAAATAATCCAAAAAGAGGGAATCCTTCCCAAATCATTTTATGAGACCAACATCATCCTGATACCAAAACCCGGCAGAGACTCAACAAGAAAAGAAAACTTCAGGCCAATATCCATGATGAACATAGATGCAAAAATCTTCAATAAAATACTGGCAAGCCGATTGCAACAGCACATCAAAAAGCTTATCCACCAAGATCAAGTAGGATTCATCCCGGGGATGCAAGGCTGGTTCAACATACGCAAGTCTATAAACGTAATTCACCACATAAACAGAACGAAAGACAAAAACCACATGATTATCTCGATGCAGAGAAGGCCTTTGACAAAATTCAACAGCCCTTTATGCTAAAAACCCTCAATAAACTAGGTATTGACGGAACGTATCTCAAAATAATAAAAGCTATTTATGACAAACCAACAGCCAATATCATACTGAATGGGCAAAAACTGGAAGCATTCCCTTTGAAATCTGGCACTAGACAAGGATGCCCTCTCTCACCACTCCTATTCAATATAGTACTGGAAGTTCTAGCCAGAGCAATCAGGCAAGAAAAAGAAATAAAGGGTATTCAATTAGGAAAGGAGGAAGTCAAATTGTCTCTATTTACAGACGACATGATTGTATATATAGAAGACCCCATCGTCTCAGCAGTCTCCATGTTGAGAAGGCATTCGTGAGACCGGAGTAGTATTGCCTGCTCTGCAACCACCCTGAGGTGTTCCCAGGTGTTACTGAGCTCTGGGATGGTCTTTACCTTAGGCCTCCTGTTGCCGCTTAATTTCTAATTAACTGCACCAATAATATAGTTTAGTTCACTGTATAAACTTCAGTGTACTGTGAGCCAAACAAGCTTATAATTATTTAGCTAGAATTAACATAGGTCCCCCCTGGCCATCTTGACCCACACAAAGCAGTATGTTTCACAAGACATGTTTTGCTCTTGAAATTTTTGGCATCTTTCATGTGGCCTCTGTGGATGTTTACATTCATAAGCACAATTACTTGGCCTCTTTCATAAATTTAAAACAAAGGTAACACATTATTATAATTTACTGTAGTTTCACCACCAGTTTCTTTGTTTTATGCTTTCAATAAAACACTGTCTGCATTTGAAAAATGTTTTGTGCAATTATTACTGAGAAGAATAGTATGAATTTTTAAATCTATTCTCACAGGAATATTAACAAATAACACACAAATAAAGGAAAACGGAAAATTCTAGAACTCCACTCCCACATCGCTTCCCCTATCCAACCTTCTCCCACAATGAGGTTCTGCCAAGTACTCCTCAGAGCTTAGTCAAACTTACGTCTGTCCAGTTCTGATTCTTTACAAGGTTAGGGGACCTTCAGGTTCTCCCACTTCCTGTCAGTGTACTGTGCTTCTCCCTAAGCATCACCACAGAACTGAATCCCATTGGTTTGAAGAAGTATTTGTGCCTAAAATAATTAACAAATGCCATTTTTCTCCCAACTTCAGAAAGCATGGGCAATCTGCTCCCCCTCCCCTCTTTCTTGGCGTCTCTCCCTCCTTCCTTCCAAGATCAAATTGGCCTCCCCCAGCCCTGTGGAAAAGAAAACAGAATTCCTGGGCCCTGCGCCCAGGTGCTTCCAGCCAGCACTGCATTGCCAAGCCTAGGACCTGGGGGTGGGCTCCAATGCAAATCAAAAAGGCTCTTGAGAAAGAGAGGTTTCTTCATTTTCTCTCTAGGCACAGTAATCTATCAGCAAATCTCCTTTTTCCCAGGCCCTGCAACCTACCCCTCTGATTGGAAGTGAATGTGGGGTGGCTTTTTTCTTTCACCTCATCAGAGCAGTGACAACTTGGTTTCTCCATTTCTCCCTCCCCCTAGGCTTTTGGGTTTCAGAGGACTTCACTGTGCCCCACCCCTTCCAGGAAGACACACTCGGGGGCTGGCAGCTCTCTCAGTGTGGGGCGGGGTGGCCGCGCGAGGGGAAGGAGGGTCCAGGCGAGCCTGACCCGCCCCCGGACCCCGCGCCTCGCCGCCCTCCCGCGCGCGCTGACTGTTTCTAAGTTGAAAAATCCTCTTCCGTCTCCTTTCCCTGCCTCCGCTCCTTTCCCTTTCCTCTCTGCAAATATTACTAGACCCCGCGTCTGGCGTCGCCAGCGCCCAGCAGTCTGCGGGGCAGGCGGTGAGTGGGGCCGGAGAGGCGGGCTCAGAGCAGGACGGGATGGCGTGGGCCCCCGGCTGTGGGGCCGAGGGTGTCGTGAGGGGAGGCCCGAAGCCGCGGTGCCTGCTGGGGGGCGCGGGGGGCGCGCGGCGTCCTGCTTCAGCAGTTCCCGAACTTGGCGCTCGTCCGGCATTCTCAGGTGGTTGCAGAAGTTTCGTGGTGTCGGGCGCGCGTCTGCGGTGGAGACGCAGCGGGTTTGGGCGCGAGCTGTTTGGAGCCCAGGGATAGGGATCTGGCCGCACTTCACGGGCGCCTCCCTCGCGTTTTGCTCGGGCGTGACAGGTCGCCTGGTTGGGCTTCTCTTGGGTCGCTAACTGGCGTTTCTATGGCGCGGCTCTCAGGGACTCAGGCCTGGCCATTCGCAGGTAAAAATGCTTTATGGTAACTTCTTTACGTGCTCGGCGACTGGAGGCGGTGACCGGAGAGAACCCTCTCTCACATTGTAAATTCTGGCAAACTGGGGCGATTTGGGGCTGTGCTTGATTTGTTTCTAAAAATAAAACGTTCATATTTAAAGACTTACAATTTTCTCTTATTTTGTGACCTTATCTTCCCTTAGTATCTACAAATTAGGTTTTAATTTTATATTGCATTTAAAATGGAGCCACCAAAATAGGTACAAATGGAGGTATAATGCACCAAACTTGATACTGCTTAAAGGAGAGTAGATTTCATGATTTAGATTGCATTCTCCTGTAATAGTCATAGAAGACAGCCTCCGTCTGTCTATCTGCTTGCATGGTTAGCTGTGAAATACTAGCAGCCTTGCCATTATTAAATTTGAAAAACACAGGAATGCTAATCATTATGCTCTGTGACATGGTTTTGAATCCTATGGGCGAGTGACAACAGGTAGAGGAACATATTATCACTTTATGCACGATGTGATTATATACCTTAATGTCCATAGGAAGCACTGAAATTTGATAGGAACCATAAGTGAATTTATCAGAGTGTCCAACTGCATCATACTTAATTTGTAAGAATCAAATGATGTTTATACATAAACTAGATAATACAGTAGAACAAAGTAAAATTCAGTTTGGCATGAAATAACACACAATTGAGAAGTTATTTTTAAGAAGATATGAAAGGTATGCATGAGAATTCAATAAAATACATATTATGTTTCTAGGTAAAGATATCATTTCTCTAAAACAACATATAAATAGAATCCTAACTGAATATTTTTGATACTGTTTTTAACTGTACTGTTTAGCTGATGTGGAAGAACAAACATTATTAATATGTATAATATGTTGCAAATATAAAAATATAATTATATTATTTTATAAATTATATGTAATTTTGACATATATATATACACACACATATATAGTGGAGACTTCTTCATATAATAAAAGGTGTTACAAAACTGTTGATTAAAAGACAATGGAATAGACCTACTACCAGATGTGCAAATGAAACTCAAGGGACATTTAAGAATAAAAGGAAAGCTGGCATTTGATAAGCATACATTTTAAATCAGTGGGTGGGGAAGAAGAAATAACATTTAATTAAGTGTGCTTGGACAAACAGGAATTTATTTGGGAAACCTAATAATAAAACAAACTTTTCCTCACTGTTAATAAGATAAATGTAGTATAGATGGCTTACTAGTTTAAATCTAAATATGCAGCCTAAAAAGGAAAAAAAGGAAGCCTGAATAGATATCTGTGTACATTGCATGTGGGAAAAGCATTTCTAAGCATAATACAAAAACCTAGACTCATTTAGGGACATGATTTTTATTAACATTTGCATCCCCCCAAAAAGATACAAACTGGGGATATTGTTAATAGAAAAAAAAAGAGTCAACTCAAAGCAAAAGAAATGCAAATATTAAGCAGAGTGAAGACTCCTAGCCACACTAATTATCCAAAGAAACAAAGACATCAATTTTTGCATTAATTTTACAAATGTTGAAAGTCTGATAACTTTTGGTGTTGTTGAAAATGCAATGAGGGAAATATAATTTTACAAACTTTTAGTGGAAATGTGAATTGGTGAAACTTTTTAGGGTTAAAGCTGTTCAGATTTACAAATGTTCATTTACTTATTGTAATTTATTCTGCAAAACATGCTCCCAAGTGTACAAATAAAAATCTCTGTCAAAGATGTTTAAAGTAGAATTGTTTACAATATAGAAAACATGGCTACAACTCTGTAGCCACTGATTGGGAATTGGTTACATTTTTTGTGGTATATTCAAAAGTGGACTAATATACAGTTTAAAACATTGTAGCTCTAAATGTTCTAACTTGGAAATATGTCCAAAACATATAAGAAGTTAAAGTTAAAACACAAAATGGAACAAAGAACAAGTTGAAACACACTGTGTGTGTGTGTGTGTGTGTGTGTGTGTGTGTAGTGTGTAGTATAGTAATGATATTTTTGTAAATAATTTGGAATATAGGCTGAATTATGTATTATGGGTAGTGATGTGGTATTACATATATTTATAATGTGTGCATGTGTATAAGGAAAAATTGATAGTGATTGGTAATTTATACAGAATATTGTCTTCTAGAATATATTAGTTGTCATTTACTACAGAAGAAATGTATTTCACAAAGCTTTCCATATTGTCTCATTTTTTCTAAGTGTCCTCTTTCAAGTGCTTCCTTTAAAATCCCCTTCCTTTTTCTTCTTCCCTAATATTGATGGTTATAATGTTTATTGCAAGCACAGTAGTGAAGAATTTTGCCTGAGGGATTTTACAACCAGTTAACGTTGATAAACAAAATATACAGAAATGGTCATAGTCATATATGACAGCATTGTACTAAAATTTAGTTTTATAGTACTCATCCTTCAGGATGAAAGAGACAGATTTACTATTCTTTAAAAAGGAAAATGTCTAAAATTGGACTGCAAAACTTCTTTTTAATTGCTGATAAGGCTGGGTGGTGGTGATATGCCCGTCATCACAGTGCTTTCGGAGGCTAGGGTAGGCAGATTGCTTGAGCCCAGGAGTCTGAGAGCATCCTGGGCAACATGGCAAAACCACACCTATAAAAAAATTTAAAAATTGGCCAGTCATGGTGGCACCCACCTGTAGTCCCAGCTACTTAGGAGGCTGAGGCAGGAGGATTGATTGAGCCTGGGAGGTCAAGGCTGCAGTAAGCCATTCCAGCATGGGCAACAGAAAGAGACCCTGTCTCAAAAAGAAAATAAAATTGCATGACAAAAATGCAGTAAAGACAAGTGTTAAGTTTTGAAAAGATAATTTTAATATAAAATGTTAACACCTTTCATATAAAGAAGACAAAACAAAATGAAAATCTAACAGAGAAATGAACAAATGACAGGCAGTTCACAGAAATAGAGTTACAAGTTGCTTTCAAACAAATAATAAAAGTGGCTCAACCTCATTATAAGATATATAGAAAATAAAACATTTTTTTACATATCAGATTGACAACTACAAAAATGTTGATAAAATACTGTATTAGGAATGTAACTTTTTGTCTGGGGTCTAAATTGATTCAAATTCTTTAGAGTGCAGTTTGATAGTATCTTTAAAAAATGTACAAAACTTCGATCCACCAGTTCTGCCTCCAAGGATTTAATGCACAGATGCACAGGAAGAAAATATAATTTTTTTCAGCATTTTTGGTAATAGCCTGAATTTGGAAACAATTTAAGTTTTTGTCATTAAGCAGCCAGTTAAATTCATTATGTTGCTCCCTTCCTCCTCCTCCTGGATCCTCCATCCTCCTTAAATAAATAAATAAATAAATTAATTAATTCATTATGTTGCAGTCCCTAAAAAGAATAAGGTTATATGGACTGAAATGTAATCAACATCAAGACATTTTAATAAACGAAAAGAAAAAGACAAAATTGTATTGATGATTGTCATTTGTATAAAAACCATATAGATTTGTTTATATATGTTTAGAAAATCTCTTAGAAGACAAAAAAACCTAATGTCTGTGGTTGCCTTTTGAATGGGAAATGGGAATTGGACTAAGGTTTTTTTTTTTTTTTGCATAAATATATTGTGTAAATGTATGCACTGCTGACTCCTTGAATTTTATTTGTGTGTGTTTGCACATCTGACTTATTTTTTAAAAGTCTGTTTTCATAAATGTAAAGTTTCTTATCAAAATGACTTAACTGTAAGCCACATGACATCCTGTTTTACTACAATTTTAAATATTAAAAGACTGTATAAGACACAATTAAGTACATATAGGTTACATGTAATTCTAATAAAGATCATGTGTATCTATGGGACATTTCTGCTGCAACATATTTTATCAACATGGACCTAGGCTTATCTTTTGTGCAAGCCTGGAATTAATTTCTCTAATTTCAGCCCATGTGACAGAAACTTATTAAGTTTACAAGATGTCTACAGAAATGACTGAATCCCTCAGTCACTGAACTTTAATCCACTCATATTGAGCCCACTGAACTATTCAGTTCCCTGTAGCCAAGAAACACATAATACCAATCAACACAGTCCACTATAGAGGCCCAAGAAATTTGGCTTAAAATCTATAAAGAGGATAGTACTTGGAAAGGTGTGCATAAAATTTCATCTTTGATGAACATGCAGGTATTTTTAGTTACAGATTCACTACAAGAGAGTACATTGTCAGGTTTTTAAAGTTATTTTAAAAACTCAGTTTATATAATCTATTATACATTTATTGTAGAAAATTTAAAGAGGAAATGTTTATATCTTAGCCTATTTCCTCCAGGTTTTCCATACTTTTTAAAAACATTCTATCATTATGATTATCTAGATTATATGTTTAACATCTGAATGTAAACATTTAATGATTTTTACAAAACTATTTGTTACTATATTTTTAAAGGAATATGATTTTATCATAATGGTCCACTATAATGTGTTTACTTAACAATTGTGCTTGATATTTTTGTAGTTTACAATTACTATTATTTTCATTGTGTATTCCTTCTGTGAAAATGCGAATCTATAACTTAAAAATCTTTTATAGCATATTTTGGATTTATTTTGAATTTGATATAGAGGAAATTTACTTGGGTTTACAATTGAGATTTGAGAAAAAAATAGATATGTCTTATTTATATTGGTAAATTGAACATTTGATTGAATGTATTATGATTCCTACAGCAGATAGGTTTTTATCTGAATGAGGTAAGATTTCATAGATCTATATAATTAAGGTTGTATGTGTTGGGGGCAGGAGGGGACATATTAAAATCACCTGGGAAATGGCTTCCATTTTTCCTTCCTTATCTATAGAAGCAATGATCTGTTTAAGCTTTATCATGAGACTGCAACAATTCAGTAACATGTTCATGCTTCACTTCTATTTCTAGTTTTCTTGCTATTTCTGTCACATCTGCAGGTAGTTCATCCAGTGAAGTCTTGAACCACTCAAAATCATTCGGGAGGGTTGGAATCAGCTTCTTCCAAGGTCTTGTTAACATTGATATTTTGACTTCCTCCCATGAATCAGAAAAATTCTTAATGATATCTAAAATAGTGAATCCTTTTTAGAAGGTTTTCAATTTACATTGCCTAGATTTATCGAAGGAATCTAGGCCTAGCTTTTGGCCTGTCTTTGCTTTCAACATGCCTTCCTCATTAAGCTTAATATTTTCCAGCCTTTTGACTTAAAGTAAGAGATACACGACCCTTCTTTTCCCTTGAGTACTTAAAGGCATTTGTAGTCCTAATTTCAATATTGTTTTGTCTCAAGGAATAGAAAGGCCCTAGTATAGGGAAAAAGATGGGAGAATAGTTGCTCTATGGAGCAGTCACACCACACACAACACTTATTAATTAAGTTCATCGTCTTATATAGGCATGGTTCATGGCATCCCAAAACAGTTACAATAGTAACATCCACTGATCATAGATCACCATAACAGATTAATTGTAATGAAAAAGTCTGAAATATTGTGAGAATTACCAATATGTGACAGAGTAAAACTTGCTGTTCTACAAAATGGCACTGATAGACTCCTTAATACAAGGATGCCACAAATCCTCATTTGTTTAAAAAAATGGAATATCTGTGAATCACAATATAGCAAAGCATAATAAAACAAGGCATGCCTGTACACAATGAGATATACTGAGGATGGGATCCAAGTCAATATGAAATTTATGTTCCATTATGTTTTATAATTTTTTACAATATTTTTGATAATGTGTATGAAACATTTATGTACATTGAACCATTAGAAAGCAAAAGTATCAATATCTCAGTCACCCATGTGGACAATCTGTGGCTATTTGGCATCACCGTCATTCCTGACTCTAAATTTATTATGCTACTGCTAAGCAATTGTTTTCTTATATTACTCACAAATAAGTGCTTAACAGTAAAAAATAGGATGCATCATTAATATAGTGAAAAGATAATGTGTTCAAGGTAACTAAGTAGAACAGTAGTGTCTCCAGAAAGCCTGTATCAGCTGTTAAAAAGCCACCAATAAGCAATGCCAGGCTTTCATTCTTTACCTACAATGCTGTACTTTGATTACAAGGTTATTGTTCACTGTATTTTATTATTTTAAGTGAGAAGAAATATCAGAAGTAGTCGGGTGACCAGCAAGTGTTTTCTCTACAAATGAGGAAGTATTCTGACAGATGACTTTTCATGTTTCCTCCAGAGTCATCTGTCTCAGTAACAATGGTTTTTGTCTTAGAAGTCTCTGTTGATTTTATAAACTGACACAATTGCTTTTTCTGTGATGAATGCATTCTCTTCTAGTCCTTCAATAAACCCATCACGTATGTTATCTATAGGCACTTTGCAGTGTTAACAGTATCCTCTTCACCTTTCGCTTGTGGCATCATGTTGGTACTCAAAATTTTGGATTTCTGAGCATTTCAGATTTTGGACTTTTGGATTAGGGATGCTTAGTCTATACAGCATTTTATGTGCCAGAACTCTGCATGAATGTTTTAATCTTGTTTTATAGAGATCGGTTCTTTTTTGTTCGTTTCTGTTTTTAAGAATAAATGACAGACCAAACGTTTTGGTTTTGTCTTCTGTTATTTTTTTTTTTTTCCAAGAGTTTTGGAGCAGAGTCAGGATCACGATGACAAGAAAGAGATGTATACAGTTGGCAGAGCATATAGTTAGCAGGAGTTTGAGAAGAGAGATTTCAGTAGACTTGAGAGACTCTCATGGGAGAAGCAAGATGAAATAGAGATAACAGAGAGGACTAATTCTTACAAATGTTTTTTTCTGAAAATGGTCCAAGTGTCAATTAGGAACTTTTCAGGTTAGATTTGAAACCCCCACCACAGAATTTGTTTTTCCTCACTGAGAAATTGATGGGTTATTGTTTTGGGATTAAAGCCTTGAGGGGCTTCCTCTAGTGGAGTAATAGTTCAGACAAAAGGTAGTGGATCCATTAGATGGCTGGTATAAAAGTAGAAAATGTGTTTTCCAGTTGCATGACTATTTACCATAAGGCAGACATCTTGGGGCATAGGGTTCTTAAGTTGGAATCCCTGGTTTGGAATTAAAATATGTATGAAGAGCTCCTCTTGGGCTCTGTAGCCCTTATAACTGTAAAAACATGAACCTGTTTGCCTTTCGTATGGAATTTTCCCACTGTAGCCATTCTATGTTACTTTTGATAAGATTCACCCATTCATCTAGAAAAGCACAAGTTCTGGGCCTCTAGTTTTTGTACATGAAATTGGCTAGAATTCCCAGATGGTGACGTTCTAGCCACCGTTGATCGGATAAATCTATGATTCAGTGTCTTTTACTAACCTTTTCTACCTACTAAACTAAGTCTAGTTTCTGTCTGACCCAGTTTGATACCTGAGGCCTCCCTACTGGGCCCAGTCCTATTTTTGTCACAACTTTGAAACCCATTGTAGATAAAAAATGCTCAAACTCAGAGAGCTCAAATCACAAGTTCATGAAGCTCAGTTTCAGAAAATCTTACACATGACCCCAGTTGCTACGAAAGAGCAATGGGCACAATGGGCATGGTGGGTACCTTAACTTGGTCACTCAGTGCTCCTGGGATCACTGGAAGTTTACTTCAAGATCTGACGTCTCATGTGAAACTGTTAAGAGAAAAACTTTAGACAAATTAAATTCAGCAGAGTTTATCTGAGCGAAAAACAATTCATGAATCAAGAAGCACTCAGAACCAGAATAGTTTCAGAGAGCTCCACCCAGAAACATGGGCAGGCAGTATTCATAAACAAAGGAAAGCAGTGATGTACCTAAGTCAGTTGATTGGATCCAGCCTAGTGTTTGCTTTAGTTGGTCATGGTGTGATTAGGCATTTGCCTTCAATGGATATGGTCTGATTAGTTAACAGCCTGTGATTGGCTGAAGCTCCGCTACTGTCATTGGCTGAGACTCAGCTACTTGTTACAAGAATACACTCTCAAATCAGGTTGTAGTCTGCTACTTACAGAGGCAGCATTAGGCCTAATTTAATTTATCATTTTAGGATTTAGATTACGTAGAAATGTGTTGTTTTATTTTTATGTGGTTAGAGAATTTCCTGTTGTCTTGCAGTTAGTAATTCCTAGCTCATTATATTATGGTCAGAGAACAAGCTGTATGATTTTAATTTTTTGTAATATTTTAAGATTTGAATATAGACTGTCTGGGTGAATGTTCTGTATGTTGAAAAGTATGGTTATTCTAATGCTGTCGGGCGGGATGTCCTACAAATGTCAGTGTTCGTTAATGATGCTGCCTAGTTGTACCAGTATCATTGTTGATTTTCCCTCTGCTTGTTCTTATACATTACTAGGAATGTAGTATCAAAGTCCTCAACTGTAAGTGTGGATTCATCTTTATTTTTTTCCAATTTTGCCAGTTTTTACTTCATGTATTTTGAAGCTCCATTGTTAGAATCAGTCATATTTATAATTGTTGGGATCAGTCACATTTATGATTGCTGTATCTTTTGATAAATTGGCTCTTTTAAGTGATAGCCCTTCTTATCTCTGGTAATTTTCTTTGCTCTGAAATCTACTTGTGAGATAATATAACCACTCCAGCTTTCTTTTACTCTTGTAATGACTTTATTGAGATATAATTCACATACCATAAAATTCACCCACTCAAGTATACAGTTCATTGATTTTAGCATATTCAGTTGTGCAGCTATCACCACAATCTAATGTTAGAATATTTTCATAATTCCAAAAATAAACACATGTCTGATAGCAGTCATTTCCCATCTTCTTGAAATCACAAATCTACTTTATGCCTTTAAAGACTTGCCTATTCTGGATAGTTTACATCAGTAGAATCATGTACTGTTTGGTTTTTATTTGTGCTTGACATTTCTAGTAGTGTAATGTTTTCAAGGTTCATGAAGGATGTAGCATGTAATTAGTACTGAATTACTTTGTATGACTGAACCATATTCCATGTAGGGATATGTATGTATGTATGTATGTATTTTTATTCTAAGATGGAGTTTTGCTCTTCTTGCCCAGGCTGGAGTGCAATGGCATGATCTCTGCTCACTGCAACCTCTGCTTCCTGAGTTCAAGAGATTCTTCCTGCCTCAGCCTTCCAAGTAGCTGGGATTGTAGGCATGCACCACCACGCCAGGCTAATTTTATATTTTTAGTAAAGATGGGGTTTTTCCATATTGGTCAGTCTGCTCTTGAACTCCCGACCTTAGGTGATCCACCCGCCTTGGCCTCCCAAAGGGCTGGGATTACAGGAGTGAGCCACTGCACCCGGCCGGGGTATTTAAAAATTGATCAATTCATCAGTTGATGGATATTTGAGTTGTTTTTACTTGTTGGGTAATATGTGTAATGCTGTTATGAACATGTTTTTGTGAAGGCATTTATTTTTATTTCTCTAAGGTATATACCTAGAAATGAATTTGCTAGAGGATATGGTTAACCCTATTAACCATAATTAAACTGCAACCTACACCTCCCTGGTTCAAGCAATTCCCCTGCCTCAGCCTCCTGAGTAGCTAGGATTACAGGCACCTACCACCATGCCCAGCTAATTTAGATGTATTTTTAGTAGAGATGGTGTTTCACCATGTTGTCCAAGTTGGCCTTATTACACCTGACCTCAGGCAATCTACCCACTTTGGCCTCCCAAAGCGCTGGGATTACAGATGTGAGTCACCACACCCAGCCAAGAGCTTTCTTCTTTAAAATTATTTTTATTTACAGCTATAAATTTGCCTCAAAACATTTCTTTGGCTGTAGCCCATAAGTTTGTGGCCTTTTTTCTTTTCATTGTCCCCATTCATCTCAAAACATATTCAAAATTTTCTTGTGAATTTTTTGCCAACCCATTGCTTATTTAAGAGACTGTTGTTTAATATCCACATATTTTGAATTTCCTCAACTTTTTTATTGTTGATTTATAATTTAATTTTCCATGGTATTCAGAGACTATTTTATATGATTTCAATTTTAAAAAATTTTCTGAGGCTCATTTCATAGCCTAATGAATGTTCTATCTTGGAGAATGTTTCATATGTACTTGAAAATAATGTATTCTGCTATTGTTGGTTGCAGTGTTACATAGATAGTTATGAGATCTAATTGGTTCATAATGTATGTATATTTCCCCTCAATTTCATCAGTGTTTCATTGTGTATTTTGGGACTTTATTGTGATGTGCACATAAAGGTATAGTTGTTATATCTTCCTGATGGATTAATTTTCTCTTCTCTTTATGAAATATTCTTCTTAGTCTTCAGTATTAGTTTTTGTCTTAAAGTTTTATTTGTATGAGATTAATACAGCCACTGCAGCTCTTCTTTGGTTAATGGAAAGTACACCTCTCCATTCAACCTGTTTGTCTTTGTAAATTGTGTCATGTTTTCTCTTTCCTTTTTCAATCCATTCTGCCAGTACTCTACCTTTTGATTCGATTGGTTAATCTATTTACATTTAAGGTAATTACTGATAAGGTAAGATCTATGTCAGATGTTTTGCTACTTGTTTTCTGTATGTTTTACATTCTAACTTTCTTCATATTGGTGTCTACATAGTTTATCTTTCTATTCCTTTTTTCTTTCATCCTTTTCTCTTTCATCTTTTTCTACTTTATCCTTACATTTGAAGTTAGTTTCTTTTAGAGAGCATGTAATTGAGTCTGTATTAGTCCATTTTCACACTGCTAATAAAGACATACCCAAGATGGGGCAATTTACAAAAGAAAGAGGTTTAATGGACTTAGAGTTCCACATGACTGGGGAAACCTCACAATCATGGTGAAGGCAAAGAAAGAGGAGCAAGTCACATCTTTTGTGGATGGCAGCAGGCTGAGAGACAGCTTGTGCAGGGAAACTTCCCCTTATGAAACCATCACATCTCATGAGACTTATTCATGATCAGAAGAATAGCACAAAAAAAACCTGCCCCCATGATTCAGTTACCTCCCACTGGGTCCCTCCCACAACACCTTGGAATTCAAGATGAGATCTGGGGGGTAGGGGACACAGCCAAACAATATCAGGGTCACTTTAAAAAAATATGCATTCAACCATTCTGATAATCACAGTCTCTCTGTTTATATGCTTAGTACATGATTTTAATTGTAAATATTGATATGTTTGAATTTCTTCATGCTTGCTCTCCTTTTTGTTCTTCTTTTATGCATTTTAAGGGCTCTTTAAAGCTATTTGAATTTTTTGTAGCATTTATTTGTTATATTTTAGACTGTATCTTTGTGAATATTGATTTTAGTGATGACTCTAGGGCCTGTCCTCCCTCCCTCCCCACCCCCATCTCTTCTAATGTAGAAGTATTAACCATCATATGTAGGTCCCCATATACTCATCAATTTATGTTATTGTCTTAAGTATTACACCTACATATATTATAAACCTCCTTGAAGAATTTTATAGTTTTTGCTTTCTTCATCAAACTTACTTTGAAGAATTTAAAGCCAAGCATGGTGACTCATGCCTGTAATCCCAGATCTTTGGGAGGCCATGGCAGAGGATCACTTGAAGCCCAGAGTTTTTCATCAGCCTGGGCAACAAAGCAAGATCCCTATCTCTACAAAAAAATTTAGAAGTTAGTTGGGCACAGTGGCATTTGCCTGTAGTCACAGCTATCCTGGGGCTGATGTGGGAGATTCACTTGAACCCAGGATTTAAAGACAACTGGAATGCAGGGAATAGTGTCCTAAGGTTGTGCAGCATGGCAGGGCCCTGCGCCTGGCCCAGCAAACCATTTTTTGCTTCTAAGCCTCCAGTCCTATGATGGGAGGGACTGCCTCAAAAGTCTCTGAAATGCCTTCAAGGCATGTTTCCCATTGTCTTGGCTAGTAGCAATTTCCTTCCTTTTAGTTATACAAATTTCTCAAGCCTGCTTGAATTCCCCCCCTGAAAATGGATTTTCTTTTCTACCGCATGTCTGGGCTGCAAATTTTCCAAACTTTTGTGCTCTGATTCCCTTTTAAATATAAGTTCTAGTTTTAGATCATTTATTTCTTTGCTTGCGCATATGAGCATAGGCTATTAGAAGCAGCCATCTCACATCCTGATGTTTTGCTGCTTAGAAATTTATTCTGCTGGATACCTGAAATAATCATTCTCAAGTTCAAAGTCCCACAGATCTCTAAGGCAGGAGTACAATAAAGTGAATTCCTTTGTTAAGGAATAGAAGTACCTTTGCTCTAGTTCCCAATAAGAAATCTGTCATTTCCCCCTGAGACTGCATCAGCCTGGACCTTATTGTCCATATCAACATCAGCAATTTGGTCACAACAATTTAACAATTCTCTAGGAAGTTTTCATTTTCCCCTCATTTTCCTGTCTTCTTCTGAGCCCTCCAAGCTATTCTAGCATCTGCCTGTTACCCAGTTCCAAAGCTGCTTACACTTTTTCAGGTATCTTTATAGCAATGCCCCACTCCTTGGTACCCATTTTCTGTATTAGTCCATTCTTGCACTGCTGTAAAAAAATGCATGAGCCTGGATAATTTACAAAGAAAAGAGGTTTAATTGACTCACAGTTCCACAAGCTGTACAGGAAGTGTGATGCTGGCAATCTGCTTGGCTTCTGGGGAGGCCTCAAGAGACTTACAATCATGGCAGTAGGCAAATGGGGAGACAGCGCTTCATATGGCTGGAGTAGGAGGAAAAGAGAGATGGGAGAGGTACCACACACTTTTAAACAACCAGATCTCATGAGAACTCTTATTAGAACAGCACTAGGGAGATGGGGCTGCTTATAGAAACCACCCCCTGACCCAGTCACCTCCCATCAGGCCCAACCTCCAGTGTTGAGGATGACATTTCAACATGATATTTGGGTGGGGACACATATCTGAACCATATCATCATCTTTTGATTTTCTTTTTCCACATTAGTGGAGGTTCTTTTTGTGCTATAATTTTATATTATAGTCATTTTGCCTGTTGTTTTATGAGATTCTGAGCCTTACAGAAATGCTTTGGAGCTAATTGATTTTCTTAGTGTTTTGGCAGGCAGCTGATCCACTTGGATTGAGGCCAAAAGTTCTGGCTTTTATGTTATGATTTCAATGTCAGTTAGTTTAACATTCAAAGTCTTTGCCATGATATGTAGATGTCTTTTGTGTGTGCACAACCCATGGCCAGTCTTGAGACCTGAGCAGTTGTCTCTTTTATTTCAGTTCTAAAAGTCTTTGTTAGGATCTGACACTTAGGATCAGATCCATGCATTCATTACTCCTGGATTAGCTGAGGAGTTCATAAACAACTTTATAGGGACAATCCTAAGCTGCATCTTCTCCATGATCTCCTTGCTACTTACCAATCTTCTGGGTCTCTCCTATTTTGTTTTCCTGCCAAAAAAAAATGAGGTTTTATTTACCCTTATCATCTCTGTGCATTCCCCAAATTCACTTGCATTCAAGGCCAAGTCACAGGAAGGCAGAGAAAAAAGGCAACAGGGTGCACCTCATTCGTTTTGGGCTACAGCTCCTCCTTGTGTCAAGAGGAAGATTTATCTCCTTTAGTGTTTTCCACACCTGTGGGCCTTCTCTGATACAATTACTGCTTTCTTTACCATGGGACTTCCAGGATCTAGAACATGACAGAATGGAGAAAATTAAAAAAAAAAAACAACCTGTGACTTTTCCAACTCATTTGAGCTTTAGTAATGCTCATTCTCCTTCTGGTCTGAGCAGGGGAATGAGTATTTCTTCTCCTGGAGGGCTTCTCCTGGAGCTGTCTCTGCATCTGGTGTCTACTACTATGTTTCAGGATGCCTTGAACCAGTATTGGACCAGGGATACCAGAGAAAAATGTAAAACTTGCTCTGGTTTGATTGTACTTTTTCTGGCCTTCTCTCCCATGTTCTTGCTACTTTTTAATTTTCACAGTCTTCAAATAGCTGTTCATTCATTCTCTTTAGGTGAATTAATTGTATTTAGTGGCAGAGACAGGTTGGTGTCTATTTACTGCATCTTAACTGGAACATATGACCTATTTTGTTTTTTGATTTTTTTTAGTTCATGGGTAATTTCTCTTCAAATGATAAATATATTTCAAAACCCTTACCAAATGGAATTTGAAAGAGAACCCAGAACAGCCTACTTAACCATTATAAAGTATAGTAGTGAGATATGCTGGATAGTTTGAAAGCAACATGAGGGTGATGGGGTGTGAAGGAGAAGGCAGCAAGTATACAGAAGGTAACTTTCAGTAGGGTTTGTTTTGTAGAATACTAACTTGGCCTCTGATGCTGGTGTTTTTGAACTATAGTTTCCCAGGTTATAGAGTTATAACCTTGAACAAGTTACTTAAACTCTGTGGGCTTCTGTTTCCTGACCTGTATAATGAAAACCATAACATTCACCCTGTCAACATATATGAAGTTTCTGACACATCATAGATGTTTGGTAATTCATATCTAAAACTTAAAGAAACTGAAAGTTTAAAATATAGCAGCTCATTTGGAGTCTTAATCAGTAGGTAATTCTTCACATCTTTATAGCCAGCTGCTCCTCTAAAAAAATGCTTTAAAATGTCTCTAAAAAAATGTTAGAAATTTTCATTTAAAAGGCTTCCCACTTACTGTTGGGGCTCATTCAATTTAGTTTTAAATTGAAATGTAACAACAGTTATCTGTTCAAAAATTTTGAAATATGACTGTTTTACCTACCTTTTCTAGTACCGTGGTTTAGTGTTATAAATAGTTTAACATATTCAGTTATTTCTACAAAGCAGGGTTCCCAAGATAGTATGTGGCTGAGAGAATTATATTTTGTAATATATATTATGAGCAGAACAATGAAATAATATAGATGAATGCAAAAGTGACAAAATATGCAAATTGAAAAGGAACTGTTTATTATGTAAATTAATGATGAAAAAGCTTTTAAAGAAATGAAACTTAAAAATATACAACCTCGTTTTTGTTAAAGAAATTGATGCCTGTAAACTTCATCAATCTTGTGGTACATCATCCAGAATCTATAGACAGTCAAATATGGGAAGTCAAAAGTATGTCCAGAGATGTGGAAGCATGATTCAAGCTTGTAATGTAGATTTTCTTAAAGGATGTAGCACAGGTTTTTATACAGTAAAAAAACCTCATTAGGCAATATTAATTGAGTACCTACCATATGCAGACATGGCTCTATGTATTCCAAATTGGAGGAGAGGAAGTCAAACTATCTTCAGATGATATAACTCTGTACCTGTAGAGAAACTCCCATAGTCTCTGCCAAAGGCTCCTAGAACTGATAAACAACTTGAGTAAAGTTTCAGGATACAAAATCAGTGTAAAACAATCAGTAGCACTTCCATACACCAGTAATGACCAAACCAGGAACCACTCAAGAATGCAATACCATTCACAATAGCTACAAATAGAACAAAATATCTAGGAATACAGCTAACCAGGGAGGTGAAAGATCTCTACAATGAGAATTACAAAACACTGCTGAAAGAAATCAGAGATAACACAAACACATGGAAAAACATTCCATGCCCATGGATAGGAAGAACCAATATCATTAAAATGGCCCTGCTGCCCAAAGCAATGTACAGATTCAATTGTATTCCTATCAAACTACCAATGTCATTTTTTACAGAATTTGAAAGAAATAGTTCTAAAATTTATATGGAACAAAAAGAGCCCAAATAGCCAAAGCAATCCTAAAGAAAAAGAAGAAAGCCAGAAGCATCACACTCTCTGACTTCAAACTATATTAAAAAGCCATGGTAACCAAAACAAGTTGGTACTAGTACAAAAACACATATAGAACAATAGAACAGAAATAAAGTTGCACACTTAAAACCATCTTATTTTTAACAAAGTCAACAATACCAAGCAATGGGGAAAGGACTCAATAAAAGGTGCAGGGATAACTGGCTAACTGTATGCAGATGATTGAAACTGGACCCCTTTCTTTCATCATATACAAAAATCGACTCAAGGTGGATTAAAGACTTAAATGTAAGACTTAAAATTGTAAAAAGTCCTAGAAGAAAACCTAGGACATCCATTCTGGAGATAGGCCTTGGAAAATATTTTGTGATGAAGTCTCCAAAAGCAATTGCAACCAAAACAAAAATAGACAAGTGGGACCTAATTAAACTAAAGAGCTTCTGGAGAGTAAAAGAAACTATCAACAGAGTAAATAGACAACATACAAAAATAGAAGAAAATATTCACAAACTATGTATCTGACAAAGGTCAAATATCTAGAATCTATAAGGAATTTAAACAAATCAACAAGTGAAAAACAACCCCATTTAAAAATGGGCAAAAGTCATGAACAGACATTTCTCAAAAGAAGACATAAATGTGGTCAACAAGCATAAAAAACATTTTCAGCATCAGTAATCATCAGAGAAATTCAAATAAAAACCACAATATGATATGCTATCTCATACCAGTCAGAATGGCTATTATTAAAAAGTCAAAAATAATAGATGTTGGTGAAATTACAGAGAAAAAGGAATGCTTATGCACTGCTGGTGGGAATGTCAATTAGTTCATCCACTATGGAAAGCAGTTTAGAGATTCTAATAGAACTGAAAACAGAACTACCATTTGACTCTGCAGTCCCATTACTGGATACATACCCAAAGGAATATAAATTGTTCAACCAAAAAGATACATACACTTCTGTATTCATTGCAGGACAGTAGCAACAATGTGGAATCAACCTAGTTGTCCATCAGTGATGGGCTGGATAAAGAATATATGGTACATATACTCCATGGAATACTATGCAGCCATAAAAAGAATGGAGTCATCCTATGTAGCAACATGGATGCAGCTAGAGGCTATCATCCTAAGGGAATTAACACAAGAACAGAAAACCAAATACCATATGTTCTCCTTATAAGTGGGAGCTAAACATAGAGTACACATGGATACAATGAGGGGAACAATAGACACTGATGCCTTCTTGAGGGCAGAGGATGGGAGGAGGGTAAGGGTTGAAAAACTACTGCCAGTTACTGTGCTCACTACCTGGGTGATGAAGTCATTTGTACACCCAACCCCACTGACATATAATTTACCCATGTAACAAACCTGCACTTGTTCACCCTGAACCTAAAATAAACATTAAAAAAGGAAAAATAATAACAAAGTACTGTACCACAAAAACATGCTTAAAATCTCTTCCCTTATGGAGCTTATCTTCTAGCTGAAGCATTTTTCAAATTTAATTCTGTTTAAGGTTCTTACTTCTTTAAAACTGTTTACTCTTTTATTGCTGCTAATTTTCTTTCTCCCATCCCTCTTTCTTTCCCTCTCTCAGTGTCCTTACTAGGAGGCTTCCTCTCCACTGTCCCACCTCCTCTGCTCCTCCTCACTCTCTCTGTTACACAGCAACACCTCCAAGCAAGAAAGAGACAATAGTATTTTCTTTTTGGTCCAGCGACTTTGTTGGGCCATAGTAGGATGGCAAAGATCCCAACACTCCCTTTCATAAATATTATCTCCCCTTGGGTTACTTTCCAGGGAAGAATGTGTGGAGAATGCCAACGAAAAGTATCTTTTGGATGAACTATGTTTATCTGATGAGAAATGTTGCTTTAGAATTCTTTGTGAAAAGAACTCTTCACCTATCTCACTATATTTACTGAAATACATAAACTGCCTCAGTTTAAAATTTACAGCTAGCTTTTTTATTATCCATGGTAAGGTCACATATGAATTGGTTATTTAAAATCCACAGAACTTTTGCTGAGCTGCACTAGATGGATTGATACATATGCTTCACCATTATTGAAAAACATCTCAAAGACCAGGCCCACCCAATTGTGAAATGAATGCTGTATTCAAATAAAAGCATATTTTAACTAGTCATTTCTGCTGTTTTGATTCTACCAAACTTATCACTAGAACAGCCATTTTACAAAGACAGAAAAAAGTGACTCATTAAATTGTATTTTCTTTTCTATTCTGTTTTTCCACTCCATCTTACCTCAAGAGTAAACATGGAAGAGTTCTGGTATGGACAAAAGACAGGTAGCTGTAGTGAATAGAAGAAGGCATGCCTCATGAAGCAGCCACATACTGAGGAAAGTAGATTGATGGGTCAGATCCTGGTGGTACATCTCACTAGCTGTGACCTTGGAAAGGTCTTCATTTGAATTCTCTGTGCCTCAGTTTCTACCTCTGTTGTAATGCCTTTATTTTTAAATGAAATTAAATGGATAAATATTTGTAAACTGTCTATGAAACTGGTTTTTAATGTTTTTTGTTAAATACAATTTAAAGATAGAAGGGGATCAGTAATGGAATGAGATTCTGATTTATTAGCCACAAAAATAATAATGGCCTTTTTTATACTAAGAAATGTTTTTTAAAGATAAGTAAAAGAACACATAAGTCTAGTGCTTTACTGCAGAAATCTAGTTATACCCTAAATATGTAAGATTTGGGATGGGTCAGAGGCCATATTTGTGGATATCCCTGACAAATTTGGTTTGAATAAGCTTGTTGTTTAGCAATGATTTCACAGAGGCTGCACTAAAGCATACGTGTTAATTTTGATATTCTCTCTTTTAGAAGGGTAGTAGCCTAGCTATTTTAATATTCAGTCTAGAATCCACAGGCAACATGCTTTTAAACCTACAATTTGGGGGCTGTTTGCCTAGGGATTCATTAACTTTCCATTTGTCTTTATGTTGTATTGGAATAAATGAATAGAAGTTTTATATGTTCTGATTAGTAATAGGCATTTAAAGAGTAACTTACAGAGGGAAGAGTGGGAAATCCTTTTAAATCTTTAAGTAAAATGTCCTTACATACAGTCCCGGGAACCTCCTCTTCTATAATACTTTACCATAGTGATTCATTAAAATCTATTAAGCCACCATATAAATTAAACTTTTACTTCCAGGATACACATTTTTAGTATTTAAGGAACTAAGAATTATGTTTAACGGCATGATAATACAAAAGACAGTGTTCATTTATCAGGTTGGCAGTTTAAAGGAATTTAATAGCACTAAGACTGTCACTCACATGTGATTTGGGTTTAAACTGAGACTTGCTATAAAGAAAATAATTTGTCAAAATGTTCCCTACATTGTAAAAAAAAAAACACCTATAGAACATGAATCCTAGTGAAATGATTTTTTAAATAAGAGAATAGAGATATGCTGAATCATTTATATAAAGGTATATTTTACAGTATTAATCATAATACCAAAAAAGCAAAAATAACAGAAATGAAATGGTTTGATTAAACAGTTATTGGTAACTTACATTTAAAAAGTGGTCAGTTCACAATATGTTTTTAAGAATTTTTATTATCCCTGCATGCATACACATAAAAACCACAAACCTGCGCCCGCGCGCGCGCGCGCGCGCGCGCGCGCGCGCACACACACACACACACACACACACACACACACACACAGAGGAAATCCACCAAAATTTTAAGAATAGTTATTTTGGGAAAGTTGAACTAAGGGTATATTCACATTTTTATACTTTATTTCTTGAGTTTCTAAAAATGAAAACATACTACTTTTGTAATCATAAATATGTATGTGTGTGTGTACCATTGTAACCGTTACACAATTACTATTATTATTACTTTTTTAGCAATCTAAGTACAGTATTGCAATTCAGTCTGACTCTAAACACCCAGAGTTTGTAACTCCGCAGTCTTAGGGGCCTACTTTCTAACAAGACTGCCTTCACTTCAGGCAAGTTTGGGGATCTCCAGGCCACCCACACTTCTGACCAACACAGTGTCACCTCCCTGTCTAAGCTGGCGTCACTCTCACCTGGATTGCTGTTGTCATGCCTCACTGCTCCCTGCTTCTACTCTTGCTCTCACTGTATGGTGTCAGTCAGATTTGATCACTCCATTGACAAAATCCTCTAGACTTCCCCGTTCCAAATACCAGAAATGCCAGACACTTTGCCATGGCCTTCTGATGATATCAGACCTCTCTGTCTCCGTGGCTTACCTCAGTTCCCTTCACTCACTGTGGCCCAGTCACTCCTAACCACTTCCCTTTTTCTCCCTTGAATATCCCAAGCTCATTGCCATCTCTGACCCTTTGCACTAATTTCCTATCTTCCTAGAACTCTCTTCCCACAATTGTAGTGTGATGTTTATTTTTCATAGTTCAAACAGCTCAAAGGCCACTTCCTGAAACAGGCTTTCCCTGATTCTCCCAGAACTAATCATCCGTGTTTCTCTTAAGACTGTTACATTGTTTTCCTCATAACTGTATTATCTAAACTTAGTTTGTTGACATGTTTTTTAAATCTTGTCCTACTACAATATAAACTGCCGCACAGTGGGCAGCAGTGTCTGTCTGCTTTATGTTTGGTGTATTCTCAACATCTATAGTAATGCCTCGTACATAATAGGTACTCATTAACTATTTGTTGAATTAATGAAGGGATGAACATAAGGTAACCGGAGGCTAAAGAAAATTACAGAAATCCTTACCTGTGTCACTGAGTAGTAATACTATTTATTATGTATATATTTTAAAGGCATTAACATTTTTTATTTTTCAGATTAACTGGAATTCTACAAAATGTCGGGTAAGTTTTTGTGAATAAATTTAAATACGCTTTATTTTCAAACAGAATTATGTGATTCTTTTCCTTAAAGGGGGACTTTATTTTGTTTTGAATTTTTTTTTGTTTAACATTGGAGAATGTGTATGTGTGTATATATATGCATATATATATATTTATTTATGCATACAGACATTCCTATCATTGTCAAAAAGGATTAAAAAGGGTCTTACAGTGGGGCACATATCTACTGAATAATCTTTGAAGTTTGTGGGGAAAATTAGATAATATAATAAGCAAGAGTAGGAAAGCAATTCTGCAAAGAGAGCCTGTGGCAACATCCTGCCTTGGTAGAGGAGAATGAAAGTAAGCCTTGTATTTTCTAGTAACTTACATAAAGAGAGAAGAACCACATTTATGGGATTTTTGTTTGCTAGGAGATAAAAGTCAACCTGTTGTTTAGGAAATTCAGAACTTATTTTGTAGTAAGCCCAGAGAGAAATTTCTCTAATCTCAATAAGAAGACGAGGTGCAACATTGTGAAAATGACTTTACTACCTCCCTTGAGCCACTACTGTGACCTAGATGGCTTTTAAAAAGAATACAGTGAAAATGTGAGTCACTGGAGATGTAGACTAAACTATTGCTAATTGAGTTGTGTGTGACACCACTGTTTATTAAGCCATTACGTGTTTATGGTGTTATGTTTTGAATTTTTTAAGACAGCACTTTTCAAAAAGAATTAGGAAAAAAATCAACTTCACTCTATAATTGCCTGTGTTCTCTGTATTAGGTAATGGGAAAAATAACTTTTGCTATTATGCAAGGAATTTACTTTGTCGGTAAGAGCATTGGGGCAGTTGAACCACTAGTATAAAAGCTCTGCTTTGATCACAAGCATAATATAATTGTTTAGTTCTATTTTTAAATCTATATTCAGTTTGAAAATTCATAAAATTTATTAATAGGTAGTGTCTGATATATGATGAATTCTTTTTTTTAGAAATCTTACAAGTACGTTTCCAGTTGATTATATTGCTTGATGCATACCAATAAGAAAAAAATGGATACATTTTGTCATCATATTATTGTTTTCTTTGTAAGTCATGTCCCTTCTCTTTCCCTGAAGGTGTAGTACCCACAGCCCCTGAACAGCCTGCAGGTGAAATGGAAAATCAAACAAAACCACCAGATCCAAGGCCTGATGCCCCTCCTGAATACAGTTCTCATTTTGTACCAGGTAGGTTAAATATTCATAAAGGATATTTTCCCTTCCTAAAAAGCATGCTAATGAATAAATTGCTTTTTAAGTTAACAAATTAACTGATTGATTTTAATAAGTAAATAAATATTGGATGCTGATAGACTGCCATGTAGTTTACTATATGTCAGTTGGAATCGCTTGAACCCGGGAGGCGGAGGTTGCAGTGAGCCGAGATCATGGCATTGCACTTCAGCCTGGCAACAGAGTGAGATTCCGTCTCAAAAAATAGTTATATATATATGTGTGTGTGTGTGTAGATATGTGTGTATATATATAGATATATATTCCTGTAGTCATAGGATTTACAGGCTTTTGGAAGGAAGTTGTGCAAATATTGGGTAACATTCTCTCCATTCTATATGGAGATATGAAAAAAATGTTTTAAGGACACAGAAGACAGTATCTGGCTTTGCCAGGGATTTGAGGAAAGCCCTGACTAAGGAGATCAAGTTTTGCCGTCATGATAAAAATTTCACAAGCAAAGAAAAGGGGGAGGCCGGGCGCGGTGGCTCAAGCCTGTAATCCCAGCACTTTGGGAGGCCGAGGCAGGTGGATCACGAGGTCAAGAGATCGAGACCATCCTGGTCAACATGGTGAAACCCCGTCTCTACTAATACAAAAAATTAGCTGGGCATGGTGGCGCGTGCCTGTAATCCCAGCTACTCAGGAGGCTGAGGCAGGAGAATTGCCTGAACCCAGGAGGCGGAGGTTGCGGTGAGCCGAGAGCGCGCCATTGCACTCCAGCCTGGGTAACAAGAGCAAAACTCCGTCTCAAAAAAAAGAAAAGGGGGAAAGGACTATCCTTAGCAGGAAGAATCATATGTGCAAAAGTAGTACATGGTCATGAAAGTCTGGTATGAGGCATGCATGAGACACATGGCAGATGTGCAGAGAAATGGCATTGAATGGCCATGGGTGCTGATAAAGGAGCTTATCTTTCTGGCAAATATTTTTAAGTCTGAATACGCTACTGGTGATATCTCGGGAGAATGACTACTTATACAATGCTAGTGTAAATCTGAGATATTATGATTGTTAGAAAGTAATTTGGCCAAGTCTAAAATTTTAAAAATTAAATGCCCTTACTTTTGGCCAAGGAATAGTTACAGTTAGTATTGTATTTAAATACATTTTAATGATATACGTAATGATGTGTATACTGTAGTAATATTTCTTTAAAATATATATTTAAGTGTATATTTAGAAGTAGAAACCATTGTATTATGCTCTGAAAGGGGAAAAAAACCCTTGATATGTACAAGATAATGGCAAAGGGTTTTTTTTGTTTGTTTGTTTATTTGTTTTGTTTTGTTTTTTTGGCGCTAGGCATATGATCCATGCACCTCAGGTAGCTTCTGCACCTACAGGGTTTTCTGAAAGCATCAGGATTTCCTTTTTTCTCTTTTCCTAACGTGTATGTGCGTTATGAGGATAAAGTTCATTGTAACATATACTGCATTAATAGCTCAACCTTTCCTAAGTCCAAGGTATTAAAAATTAAATTATTAAATTATAATCATGCTTTATCTGACAGTTTCCATATATGTCACTTTAGTGACTTTAAACATGATATACCGGATCTATCTTATATTTAACGATTACTCTAAATCCAAAAATCTGAACTCTACTAGAACAGAAACTTCACCATTTCTGAGAAAAACCTTGGTTATATATTATGTTCTCATCTGATAAAACATATGTCTATTCTTCTATCTCAATAATTCAGCAAGAGAGTAGACTACATCCTTCAAATTAAATGACAAGATAAGTTGTAAAAATATTACAGTGCAGACCACACAACTAATGAATTTTGTTATTAAATATAGCAAAATTTAGCTCTGACCGCCACCTAGTGGCTGGACTGTAAACTTATGAAGACTGACAAAAATTGTCACTGAGTCACATTAAGAATCTTGAAATCTGTACTTGAAATATGTAGTGTTAATGAATTCATCCAAATTTCGTTATATAATTTAAATTTTCGTTATAGTGTTGCATATGTGTTCTCACCAAAAATAATTTTATCCACTATTCTTATTTAAGAGAATAGTTAATAAAGAAACCTTTGTTATATTTAGTCTTTTTAAGGAGAAAATGGAATGATTTCCTGATATTCAAAATAACTAAGAAAACTCAAATCCTATTAGGTAGTGTTTCTTGCACCAGTATTGGTAGGACAGTTCCATAACAGAGGTCTTTATTTACATAAGTTTCACTTGCACCAGTATTGGTAGGACAGTTCCATAACAGAGGTCTTTATTTACATAAGTTTCAGATAATATAGTTACACAAAGTTAAGTATGTTTTGTTTTGTTTTGCTTTGTTTTTCTGCAGAAGCAATCAGAACTCTTATGAAAACATCAAAAAGCATAATATACTAATTTCCGACACCTAATTTGATCATATTTTTTCTATAGCTTCTTTTATCTCTGGATATTACATACTTATAACAAAAATTGTTCAATTACATAATATGTATTTAATTTTTAAATAAATATAAATTTAATTTTTGAAAATATAATCTCTATGGATAGCCTCAAAATATGTATTTTAATTTTCGTTCTGATTTGTTGATCTTCAAGTTTTATAGTATAAGGTACTTTTTTATTAAAGCACATGGTAGATTAATCATTAACTCATTGAAGTGATACGATTAATATTCTTAAAATAATTTATATGATTTTTAGTTGTATTGTTATCTATAATAACAGTTTAAGAAAGAGGATATGGATATCTGATTTCTAGTCTAATTTGAGTACTCTTAAACACAATTCTTAAAAAAATTAAAGTATGTTCTTCATGACAAACTTAAATACATACTTTCCTTCACTTCTTCCCAAATACATTATACTTTTTTCCTCACTTAACTCTAATTTGGCATTGCTTCCTGTTACCATTATTTTTCCTTTAGTCTGCTTCTCTCAGTTTCTGCTAAAAACTCTGTGTCCCTACCCTTAAAAACTGCTGTTTCCAGAATTCTTTGGTCTACTCCCTTGTTTCTCCCTGCCCTTCCCCATCTCCTTCTCCCTTCTCTCCCAGTCACCCTTCCTTTTACATACTCTCCTAAGTTATTATTATTATTTATTTTATTTTGAGATGGAGTCTTGCTTTGTCGCCAGGCTGGAGTACAGTGGCACGATCTCAGCTCATTGCAATCTCCGCCTCGCGGGTTCAAGCAATTGCCCACCTCAGCCGCCCAAGTAGCGGGGACTACAGGCATGCACCACCATGCCCGGTTAAGTTTTTGTATTTTAGTAGAGATGGGTTTCACCAGTTGGCCAGGATGGTCTCGATCTCCTGACCTCGTGATCCGCCCACCTTGGCCTCCCAAAGTACTGGGAATACAGGCGTGAGCCACCGCGCCCAGCCTCCTAAGTGATCTTGTTAATACTGAAGATTTCCTTTTCTTTCATCACTTATAAACTACATATCCACAGATCATGTCAGTCTACTAGTTTCTAAACTTGCACTTCCAACCTCCTATAGACTGCTTCTTGTGAAAAACCATTGAATCTCAAACTAAATGATCACCAGCCCAACTTTGTTATCTTGCTTCTAAACTCTATTTTTTCCCTCTATTCTTCTCCTACATTAGAGGCCTATGGGATCCTAAGCCAGAAACTTGAGAATCTTTTCTCATATCCCGTCCACTTCCAAGTCAATGCTGTATCTTAAATGTCAGTTACCATTTCTCTACTCTCTGCTCCTTTTACCAAAATCACCCTTCTAACCAGACCCTTGCAAGGACTTTCTGCCTAATGTGACCTCATGTATAAAGAATTCTAAATGTAAAATGAATTCCTTTACTTTCCACTTGATTGGCATAAAGTTAAAGGTCTTTCATTATCTTCACTCCATCCTCTCTTTCTAGCCTTCTCTGCTAAATCTCCACTCACAGCCATTAGTCCTGCAGTAGTGAGCCTCCTCTGTGCACCTGCTTATTCTTATCTGTTTGCCTGTAAAACCTTTCCCCATCATGGAGATGCTGGCTAGGTCTAGTGTGTTAGCACTTATATCATAGTATACCTTCTCTGCATAGGTTAGGTACTCCTTCTATCTAATCCCTTTACATACTGTGCATCTACCTATGATTATGGCAATTACTTGCTTCAAGACAACCATTCACCTTTTCTTATACATCTTTGTAGCTTCTACAGAACTTGCTGCCCTTGGATATAGGCATGTGTTTGTGCGTCTTTCTGTCTTATGTTTCTAGCAGCAAGCACAGAAGCTGATCCTTGAAATGGGCTTGAGGAATATTTCACAGATAAAAGAATCTTTGATTTATCTCATGGTTTTGTTTTCAGATAATATTAGGAGAATTTCACAGTTCATGACTATTATGAGTGGCATTTTTATGAGTAACTAAAATGTCTTAGACTTCATCAGCTTCAAAGGCCACTGCTTCCTCTAATGTTCATATCATGGGAATCTGAGCCTCTGTTCAGTTTCTCTTACAGAAAATGCCATCTTTGCACTATTTTTCATCCCAAAGAAATTCCGGAACTCTCAGGGACTGTTCCTTCCTTATGGTGACTGGCTTTCACAATATTGGTTGACCCCAGACTACTGCATTGTCCTGTAATGTCCCACGGAGGTGAAGGGTTAGAACTTAAGGACTTAAAAAGTATCTAGGCCCAAAGCCCTCCATGGAATCACCTCTGGGGTACTCTTCGTCTTTGCCTCTGGTCAAGGGAGAATATTAGCATAATGTACTTAAGGGTGTTCTGCAGTCAGAATGCTGGAATTCTAATTCTGGTCCTGGCACATCAGCTAATGACCTTCACCAAGTTGCTTAACCTCCCTATGACTCAGTTTTCTCCTCAGTAAATTAGGATAATAATAGTATCTACTATATAGGGTTGATGTAAAGATTACAAGATTTACTTCTTGTAAAGTTGTTAGAGCAAGGCCTGGATATGAAAAGAGCTCAATAAGTGTTATTATCTTTTTTTTTTTGCGTAGTCAGCATAGCTTTCTCTAAAAGGATTTCCTTCCAGATCTAAGTGGTATCCAGGACCCAGTTCTTTGGTGACTGTGATAGAGACCATAATCTCCACCTCATCACATTTAAGTGAATTTTTCATTCTGCAAGAGTGACCTTTTCAAAGACCCCTGCCTATGGTACTATCTACATTTTTTTTTTTTTGAGACAGAGTGTTGCTCTGTTGTCCAGGCTAGAGTGCAGTGGCGCGATTTCGGCTCACTGTAACCTCCACTCCCGGGTTCTAAACAATTCGCCTACATCAGCCTTTAGAGTAGCTGGGATTACAGGCGCGTGCCACCACACCTGGCTAATTTTGTATTTTCAGTAGAGATGGGGTTTCACCTTGTTGGCCAGGCTGATCTAGAACTCCTGACCTCAGGTAATCCACC
Source organism: Aotus nancymaae (assembly GCF_030222135.1). Lineage (NCBI taxonomy): Eukaryota > Metazoa > Chordata > Mammalia > Primates > Aotidae > Aotus > Aotus nancymaae. Next base: position 40,142,981 of record NW_026988431.1, on the reverse strand, counting down.
CACCTTGGCCTCCCAAAATACTGGAATTACAGGCGTGAGCCACAGCGCTTGGCCCGACTGTCTACATTTTTCAGAAGATGTCAATCACTTCCCTACAAAGCTGAGTGGCATTGTTCTTTAATTACAAAAGACAGAAGATTCGCTAGTCCTATAGACTTACAGTTCCCGAAACTGAGTTTACTTAGGGAAACATAACACCATTTGTGGAGCTTTAACAGCACAGCCGAAATTGGGCTTCTACTATTATAGTCTTGTTCCTTTTGGTATACTTATCTGAACATGAGGTGACTCTTAGCTCCTAACATCTTTCAACTGTCATCTGGACTGAAAATCCAATAATTTTTTAGCAGGTACACAAAAAAACACATATACGTGCCTATACACACATTATGAGGAAAAGCAGTAATTTTCAGAAAGAAACTACAGTTTAACCTATATTTAGGTAGGAATAATTTTTTCTTCAAGGAGGAAATCTACAGAGAAAATGCTCCAACCATAGTAAAAACAAGCACTGTTGATTATACATTGCAGTGTTGCAACACTGTTTCCATCTTTTTCATTTCAGAATAGAATAACGATTGTTATTTTTAAATGGATGTCATGTGATCTATTTCATTTCACGTAAAAAGTTATGCTAATTTGTAGTGTTAATAATGTAAAACACTTTGATTTCTTTTGAACACAGGAACCCCTGGAACAGCTGTCCCTCCACATACAGGCTACCCAGGAGGCTTGCCTATGGCATACTACAGTCCACAGCAACCCGGGACCTTCCCTTCATACCAGCCAATTGGTGGTACCCATCCTGTCTGTTATCAGCCTGGAAAATATCCTGTGCCAAATCAGCCTGTTCCAGTAACATGGATGCCAGGGCCAACTCCTATGGCTAACTGCCCTCCTGGTCTGGAATACTTAGTTCAGGTAGTCCATGAAAATACAAATTATTCTCTTATAAAATATGACCGTAGGGATCCAACAAAAGAGAAGGAAAGCAGACCAGTGTGAATAAGGAGATGGGCCACTGATGACAGATGCCGTTTCTGAGACTGTAAGAATACTGACACCGGTTTCAGAAATGTGAAGGGGAAGCAGCAAGTACAAGGATGTTTATAGTGGGTTGAGTATGTTTTTCATAAGGATTTATGTTGAGCTTCAAGGCATTCAAGATGTTTTCTTGAAAGAAATTTACAAATAGGAATAGAAAAAGCTATAATAGAGGATAGTTGTGTTATTGCTTAGAAGTAAAGAGTTAACATCAAAAAAAGCAGCACAAAAGAGAACAAAACACAACACAATGGGTAAGTTACTGAGTGCCTTAGCCTGTTGCTTTTTACCACCACCCATCATGTTCATTAGCTACTCTAGCCACCCCCAAAAACATACAATGTAAATAAAAATAAGGGACCCTACCGAGAATATTGCTTCAGTTTAAGTTCCAGAAACCCCCTTATTACAACACAATTATTCCCTAAATAACATCTATATAGATATTATGCAGCCACCAGGACGTCATGATCAGAAACTAGGTTAATATGTGAAATTTGTGCACAAATAGTTTTGTTTGAAAACTCATGTCTGAAACTCAAAAACCTATGTAATGAGAATAAGATACAGCTAGCAGAGTAGTCATGTTTTATTGTGGCCTTGATTCCTATGGTTTCAGTTACCCATGGTCAACCAGGGTCCAAAAATATTCAATGGAAAATTCCAGAAATAAAACATTCATAAACTTTAAATTTATTCTGAGTACCATGATGAAGATTTTCACAGTCCTGCTCTGTTCTGCCTGGGACATGTATCATTCCTTTGTCCAGTGTATCCACACTGTACATGTTACTGATGGTACACAGACCCAGAGTCACATAATAGCCATCTTGGTTATCAGAGTGACTCTTACAGTATCACAGTGCTTGCATTGAAGTAACTCTTATTTTACTTAATTATGTCTCCAAAGCACAAGAATAGTCACGCTGGCAATTTGGGTATGTCAAAGAAAGACCAAAGAGTGGCCATAAGGCCTTCCTTTTCATGAGAAGGTGAAGGTTTTTGACTTAATAGTAATAAATAAATTCCTATGCTAAGGTTACTAAGATCTACAGTAAAATTAATCTTCTCTCCATAAAATTGTAAAGAAAGAAAAATACGCACATAGTATATGTAGGGTTTGGTACAATCTGTGGTTTCAGGTATCCACTGGGGGCTTGAAAAGTATTCCCTGAGGATAAGGAGACAACATGGTGAAACCCCGTCTCTACTAAAAATACAAAAAATTAGCTGGGCATGGTGGTGCGTGCCTGTAATCCCAGCTACTCAGGAGGCTGAGGCAGGAGAATTGCCTGAATCCAGGAGGCGGAGGTTGCGGTGAGCTGAGATCGCGCTATTGCACTCCAGCCTGGGTAACAAGAGCGAAACTCCGACTCAAAAAAAAAAAAAGAAGGAGACTACTTTATTGGAGATACCATAGAACCTTCTGAATCTTTTTGTTTTGTTTTGTTTTTAGAAAAAGGAAGTGTTGAAACTCAGTATAAAGAGGAAACTACCCAATTCAATACTTATCTCCCTAGGTCGACAGCCAAGTATTTCCTGGATTTATATTGTTTCTCTTTTCAATTCTGTATATTGACAGGGACCCTGATAATCTTGTGTGCTGAAAAGTATTTGTATAATATTGTTTGGTGCATAAAAGTCAATACAGTTGGATCAGGAAAATGTGGATCTTATCAAAGCCAAAATTCATCCTAAATTATTATTTGGACAAAATATTGACAAAATGCAAAGGAGGTGAAGTGCTAGAGTAAACATCTACATTATTTCAGAAGATGATAAAATGTTTGTAGCTTATCAAGTTTAGAAAAATCTCATTTCTATACTTGGTGTTAAATACAGAAGTTGTTCTTGGGAATCTAACACCTCCTACAGTCAATTCTCTTCTCAAATTGTATAGCTTTCTTTATTTAAATATTAAAAACCTGTTCTCAATTTCTTTTATGATGCTGACAGAGGTTAATTTGACATATTTTATGAATTTTCCCTTTTAGGAATGTTTAGAGTTAAAGAAATAAGTGAAAAAATAAACAAAACACAGCTTTGGACCCAGACAAACCTGCTGTTTAATTCTATCTTACTCTCTAGTAACTCTAAAACCTTGATAAACTTTTCTTACCTCTTGGTGCTTGAATTTTATCATCTGTAAAATAGTACTATCACTGCTTACCTTATTAGGTTGTTGGGAGAATTTTTAATGAGATAAGGCTCACAATGTGCCTAATGTTTTTGAAATATAGGGCCGTCCCAGTGGATAAAAGCTATGTGGTGTTACTAGCTTAAATACCTTCTTATGTGTGAATGCAAGGCATGGAGCTAATCTTTTTCCTCTGTCTACCCTAGTCTTTTTGAGATCTCACATGAAGATTACATGAATTTTTATCAAGATTACCAAGAGTAGGCCAGGCGAAGGCATGGTGGCTGACACCTGTAATCTCAGGACTTAGGGAGGCCAAGGCAGGCGGATCAGGATGTCAGGAGATCGAGACCATCCTAGCTAACACAGTGAAACCCAGTCTCTACTAAAAATACAAAAATTAGCCAGGTGTGGTGGTACATGCCTGTAGTCCCAACTACTTGGGAGGCTGAGGCAGGAGAATCGCTTGAACCCGGTGGGTAGAGGTTGCAGTGAGCCGAGATTGCACCACTGCACTCCAGTCTGGGTGACAGAGAAAGACTCCGTCTCAAAAAAAAAAAAAAAAAAAAAAAAAAAAAACTAAGACAAACAAACAAAAAAGATTACCAAGAGTCCTAAAACAGCCAAATTAGCACAATTATATTATTTCCAGAGTCTTGGCTTTGCCAGTGACTTTACCAATTTGTCAAATAACTGCCCCTTAACAGACATATATTATTGAGTTCCAAGGAGGACACAATAATACTGAAATTATGCCAGTTAATAACCCTGTGATGGCCTCTCAGTGTTCAAGTGAAAGAAACAATTGCACATCTCCCACTATAAATTAAAAAAGCTGGAAATGATTTAGCTTAATGAGGAAGGCATGTTGGAAGTTAAGATAGGCCAAAAGCTAGTCTTCTTGCACCAGTCAGCCAAGCTGTGAATGCAACGGAAAAGTTCGTGAGGGAAATTGAAAGTGATACTACTCTAATGAACATATGAATAGGGAAAAGTAAAATAGCCTAATTGCTGATATGGAGAAAGTTTTAGTGGTCTAGGTAGAAGATTATTTAAATCAGTCACAACATTTCCTTAAGCCAAAGCATAATTCAGAGCAAAGCCCTCTCTCTTAAATTCTATGAAGGCTGAGAGGTGCAGAAGCTGCAGAAAAAAAAGTTTGAAGCTAGCAGAGGTTGGCTCACAAGATTTAAGGGAAAAAAGGCACTTTTGTAACATAAAAGTGCAAGGTGAAGCAGCAAGTCCTGATGTAGAAGCTGCAGTAAGTTTTTCAGAAGATCTAGCTATAATAAGATCATTGATGAAGGTTACTATACTAAACAACAGATATTTAATATAGATGAAACAGCCTTCTGTTGGAAGAAGATGCCATCTAGGACTTTCTTAGCTAAAAAGGAGAAGTCAATGCCTGCTGTCAAAACTTCAAAGGACAGACTAACTCCCTTGTTAGGGTCTCTTGCAAAACATTACTACTCACTGACAATGCATCTGGTCACTCAAGAGCTCTGATGAAGATGCACAAGGAGATTAATGTTGTTTTAATGCCTGCTAACAAAACATCTGTTCTGCAGCCCATGGGTCAAAATGTAATTTCGATTTACAAGTCTTTATTGTTTAAAAAATGAATTTTGTTAGGCTATAGTTTCCATAGATAGAGTGATTTCTCAGATGGATCTGGGCAAAATAAATTGAAAACCATGTGGAAAGGATTCACCATTCTAGATGCCATTCAATAAGGACATTCATGATTCACGGGAGGAGGTCAAAATATCAGCATTAACAGGTATTTGGGAGAAGTTGGTTGCAGCTTTTGTGGGTGAGTTTGAAGGGTTCAAGATTTCAGTGGAGGAAGTAATTTCAGATATGATGGAAACAGCAAGAGAACAAGAATTTGAAATGGAACCTGCAGATGTGACTGAACTGCTGCAACTCATGATAAAACTTTAACACATGAGCAGTTGCTTCTTACGGATAGAGCAAGTGCTTCCTTGAGATGGAATTTACTCCTGTTGAGAATACTGTGAACATTGTTGAAATGACAAAGCGTTTAGAATACTACATAAATATAGTTGATAAAGCAGTGGCAGGTTTTAGGAGGACTGACTCCAATTTTGAGAGAAGTTCTACTGTGGTAAAATATTATTAAAGAACATTGTGGGCTACAGGTTCTTTCATGCAGAGAAGAGTCAGTCAATTCATATGTCAGACTTCCTCATCTTTTATTAAGAAGTTGCTACAGCCACCCCAAGCGATCACAACCCTGACGAGTTAGCAGTCATTAGCATAGAGACAAGACCCTCCATCAGCAAGAGGATTATGACTAGCTGAAATCTCAGATGATTGTTAGCAGTTTTTAGCAATAAAGTTTTTAAAAATTAAGATATGTACTTGTTTTGCACTTAATACTGTTACACACTGTAGAGTACAGTATAGTTAGTGTAAACATAATTTTATGTTCAGTAAGAAAATAAAGCGTTCATGTGACTCACTTTCTCGCAATATATGCTTTATTGCATTGTCTGGAACCTGACTTGTATTATTTCCAGAGTATGCCTGTAGTTAATATTTTTACTTTTCACTTCTAGAGTTTAATACCCTAGATTTCTAAAATGGATTACAAACCATTTTAGTAGACACTTTGGCTATTTTATGAGGCATGGTTAAGTCTCCTTATGTAATTGTTTTTATACAAGAAAAAGTTCTTAATTGATCATTGATTATGCCCTTTGTACCCTCCTGTAATTAATCACACCATATAACATTCATGTTTAGTTATGTTATTTTAATTTCATGTTATTACTGCATTTGTACATTTTTCATTAATTAATGTATTTAACTAATGTTTGGTAAAATATGGCACTTCAGGCAGTGTTCTGGACCTAGGGATTAGGAATTGTCTAATGGTCTAAATGAGGTAAAACAATACACATATGATCAGTGTGTCCTCTAAAAGATTTCTTATCTTCTGCTAGAATGTTCTCACATGTAACAGATAATGTGCCCATCAAACTGCTGATCTTTAGAATGATTTCTAAGATACAAATTTCTCAAATGGTATACCCAGCCATCCTTTTCATGGATTGCCATATAAGAATGATTCCTCTCTCTTCCCCTAATCCTATTCACATGCTTCCTGCCAGTATAGACCCTTCCCTTATTAAAGTGTGCACTTGGGGAAGACCCTGGCATCTGTAGATCAAGTGAATGTGAGTGAGTATATAAACCTCTGCTAGAGGTACCTGTAAAATAATATAAAATGGGATACTCCATGTGAGGCTTACCCTGGCTTGTTTGTTCTTTGTAAGCCACTGAGAGACTTCCCTTCTCTATGGCTGGTCCGTGTTAATCGTTCTGAACTTCCTAAACAACTCCAGGCTATGAATGACATGTAAAGAGACCAGTGAGTAGGAACTGATCTAGGAACAATCTATAAACACAGCTTCTTCTGATGTGATTACTATAGCAAGTAGATGATGTTGTTTTCTGATATAGCAGACAACTTTTTAAAAGTAGTATTGAAAAAGTGTTTTTCTAATATGGACAGCTCCACTAATATCCATCTGATCAGAGGCAGATAAGCTAATTTCAGTTGGTAATTTTTTTTATTCTATTGACTTTAAAAATATATTCTGGTATTAAGTGATGTATTTTAATATCTATTTTATCAGTTTCTTTTCCAATGGTATTTTAACTCTGTTATTCCTGTCTTCTAATTGCTTTGTTTTATCCCAACAGTTGGACAACATACATGTTCTTCAGCATTTTGAGCCTCTGGAAAGTATGTACAATTTTTGTAGTCCTCAGCAGTATTTTAATCAGATGGAAATTTGCATTATCCAGTATCTAGTTCTTTCTTTATATTAATCATTTTTTAATGGTTCAAAGAAAAAATACTGCTCTATTATTAGCCTATCTTCAAGAAAGTAATAAAGTGAATTATTTTCTATAATTTTATCCTTCTATATGTCATATAATCATAAACTCTTATATTTGAAAAGGGCTCACATTTTATCTGGTTGATAGCGTCCACTTTATCCATTGTTTCTACTCCACATTTACCTTTCAAAGATGAGTAAAAAAAAGGAGCCAAGAGACTAAATGAGTTAGCCAGAGACACCACAGTCAGCTAATCACTGCCAGAACTGGAAATAGAATTTAAACCACAGTCAGCTAATCAGTGGCAGAGCTGGAAATAGAATCCAAATCTGCTGAGTCGTAGTCCAGTGCCCTTGCTTTCGAAGTAAGTAGAAAAGATCACAATCAAAATGATGCCTGTTCTCAGCTCATTCTTCAAGATTACTGACCCTCATTAAACCAACTGTGCACATTCGTTTGGCCACCACATAGGCCTTAGACTTTCCTTGGTTTGTTTCTTGTTTGTAATAAGTAATGATCCTACTCCTCCCTCCCAGTATGTTTCATGAACTGATTAATTAATGGTCAAATGTATAATTTCTTTTTAATTGTTTTATAATTTAAGTTTTCTGAATTCAGATACTCCAGAAATTGAAACAACAGGATTGTTTCATCTTTACTTTTATGTAGAAAATTTTTTTAATGTTTACACTGAACTTCTTAAAAGAAATGTTTTAAATTTTCACAGTTGCTTAAATACTTTTAGATACTATGATTTTTGGGGTACTCTAATCAATTCTACATATTTCACCTGAAACTTTAAGAAAGCTATTTTGCTTTAAGCCCTTAAGAAATCCTAAACAAGGACTTTCTGAGGCCCGTTTTAAATATTTCTAATTTAAGATGACTTTCTCATTTTATTTTTTAGTGATGACACGTTTTGAAACTAATAATAGATATGATATTAAAAACAACTCAGACCAGATGGTTTACATTGTAACTGAAGACACAGATGACTTTACCAGAAATGCCTATCGGACACTAAGGCCCTTCGTCCTCCGGGTCACTGATTGTATGGGCCGAGAAATCATGACAATGCAGAGACCCTTCAGATGTACCTGCTGTTGCTTCTGTTGCCCGTCTGCCAGACAAGAGGTCAGAGAATGGAAATCTCATCCACAGTTTGCTTCAATCCTACTCTTCACGGCACAGTGTGGTCCTTCTAGAACTACACAGGAGGGATTTTCCCTGGCCCGGCCAGCCAGAATGGAAGAAGATAGTGGGGAGGGAGGAAACCATAATGTCTCACCTAAGGAAAATCATAGAGGATCTTGTCTTTTTGGTTACTGCTTTTTAGTGCTTAAATAAGTGAATCAGGCACAATTGGGGTTGGGTAGTCAATAATTATGGTTCCATCAGTTGCATCTGCTTAATTAGAAATTTATCTACCGCATTTATCTAACTCTACCAACATATCATCAGCTAAACTAATGCTAAATATAAACACATACTTTTAGAATTGGAAGAGACTTAATACCTTTAGGGTACCCATCGTAACCCATACATTGTTACAGATAAAGAGTGGCTCAAAATGACTAGGGACAGGGCTGGAACTAGAATGCAGATGTGCTGAGTTACAATGTGGTTACTCATTATCTGTGCACTTCTAAGAAAGTTATCTGCTGTAGGGAAAAGAAAAGTGGTTTTAGAGAGAAACCAACCAGAGTCTGAATTCTATATATGCCACCTACTTAAATCTGTACAATTTAATTAACCTGTTTGAGCCTTAGTCTTCTTTTACATAAACTGGGTAGTACAATACATCATCGGATTACTGGAATACTTAAATGATCTTTTAAATAATATCCTTACTAAATATTAATTTTTACAACACTCTCTGGGCCTTATTTACCTATAAAATGGAAATATTAATAGTCCCTATCGGATAGGATGATCATTTTAAGGATTAAGTCAATTCCTCGCCTATTTCCTAGCAAATAGTATAGTACTCAATGAATATTTTCTGTTGTTCCCAGATATCTTACTTCTTTGTTATTATTGTCTTTGTGATAACACAAATTCACTTCAGCTTTATATCTGAAGTGAATATCTACTTATTATCCTTGATCCTTCTGGATGTAGTAGGCATTTATCTTCACATTTGTGAATTAGTTTTTTTAAATCAAAACCTAAAAATACAGCCTTCTGAAATTATAGGAAGCCAAAATAAAGTAAACCAAATCAAAATTACAGCTGGACAGGGTGGTTTACACCCGTAATTCCAACACTTTGAGAGGCTGAGGTGGGAGGATCACTTGAGGCTAGGAGGTTGGGCAACATAGCATCTCTACAAAAAAAGAAATTAAAAAAAAATTAGCCAGTCCTGGTGATGTGTGTCTGTGGTCCCAGCTACTTGGGTGACTAAGGTGGGAGGATCATTTAAACCTAAGGATGTTGCTGCTGCAGTGATCTATGATTGCACCGCTGCACTCCAGCCTGGGTGACAGAGCAAGACCCTTACTCCTAAAAAAAATTGCAAACCTAGTCCAATTTATGACACTTTTGTCTCATAACTTTAGTCAGGTTTTTTTCTTCAGATTTCTCCAGTTTTAATTGTATTAATTTGTGTGTGTGTGTGTGTACACATTCAGTTTATGCAGTTTTATACTTTGTATAGATTCATATTTCCATCAGCACAATACAAATACCAAACAGTTCCATCATCACAAAAATCCTCCTTTATTATCACATCTGACTTCCTCCCTCCTCTTTATCCCTAACCCCCAGTAACCACTAATCTGTTCTCTATTTTTATAATCTTGTCATTTCAAGAATGTTATTTAAACAGAATCATATATTATGTAACTTTTCAGGATTGGTCTTTTTCACCCACAGTAATTACCTGGAGATTCATACAAGTTTTTACATATATCACTAGTTCATTTTTTTTATGGCTCACTAGTATACTATGGTATGAATTTTTTAAGGAATTTATTTTTATACATTTTGATTTTTATCTCATGGGTTTAAACTTATATGAGATAGTTCTATAATACTCTCAAATTTATATATTTTTATATAGGTGTGAATTTATGCATATGAACAATAGTACCTTAATTTAACAATTTATGAAGCTGTGTAGTCCTGTTCCATGTCCTGGGTAATCCTTTACCCAAATTCTTATGAAAGTACATGTAACATCAGAGAAATAGTCAATAGAACTTTCACTTTGGGCTCTTACCAAATAATTTAATCTTTATGACTCATTATTATTAAATAGGAAGATCTTAATTCTTCACAAAATAATATTGTTGAAGATAAATAGCTAAAAACAGAATAGTGGACAATATTTTAAAACTTTAAAAAAATGGCTTTATAAACCCGTACACACATTTTGTTTTTTTCACAATATACAGTTTTCAAAATACCTCTTTTCTCTTTTGTTTTCTGTTATACTTGTTATGGCAGAGATTTGATTTTACCCAACTTCAAATCTAAAAAGTCAGCTTGTTACTGTTTCATAGATTGAATCAGAAGAAATGAGACTCCTAGGAAGGAGACAGAGGACCTTTTACAGCACAGCAGGCAGCATAAGTGTGTAGGTTCCCCTCATCTCCAAGTTCTGAGGTTGACTTGGAGAAGCCCAGGCAAGGTTGTTTATGCAGCTTACGAACACTAAGCTTGGACAACTGGCCATTATATAACAAGCCATAATGAAGCCTGCTGTTTGTCTCAGAGGGAAACATGATCTCATCCCTTAAAGCTTCTCACTGAAATATAATGGCCTGGGTAAAATGGAAGGCTGTCACTCCCAACATAATTTCCCTGCTCTTTGAATGAGTAAGGACACATCTAGGTTATGTATGTGTGTATGTCTCCATGCAGCATCCTAACTTGTGTCACTGTTCTGTTTGCAGCTGGAGGTGCAGTGTCCTCCTGGCGTCACCCTTGGCTTTGTTGCAGAACACTGGAACCTGTGCAGGGCAGTGTACAGCATCCAAAATGAGAAGAAAGAAAATGTGATGAGAGTGCGTGGGCCATGCTCAACCTATGGCTGTGGTTCAGATTCTGTTTTTGAGGTAAAACTATTTAAAAAGGTTTCTGATATTTTTCCTACTCATACCTAACGGGCCATGGAAAGATCTGGTTGTAGATGATTTTTTTCATGTGAGTGAATAACGTAGTGTAACGAAAGAGTTAATTAACCAGTTGACATCAAAAGATTTTAAAATTATTGTTAGTGGATTGTTTGAGTTTTCCAAAGTGAGAGCTTTTTTATGATTTCATTGCTTGATAAAAATAAAAAGAAATCTTTAAAACATTAAATGTTCTGAGAGTAAATAGCTTGACCTAATTCATTTATTCTATTGTTGGCTATATGTAATTAACCTTTTTTTTTTCCATAGACTTCCAGGCTAGGAATATAGGCTGTAAGTAATGCAAGTGCCCAACATATCACAGAACATATCTAGTACTCCTACGGCTCTGAAAATAGTTATTTGCAGAATACAAGTTTGCCAGCATCCTCAAGAAATAGGATAACACTAATAACATGGATAAAACTTATAATAGTTATAACAGTTTTTCAATGAAAAGAAAAATTATTTTGTTTTGCCTTTATCTCACTAGCTACAAAATGTTTGTTCATTTACCCTGCAAGTCTGACAAAGGAAATTCCTAGAAATATTTCCTAGGCTTCTTAAAGAATATTTTTTGAATGCCTTGCAATTAGGCAAGACTCATCTTCAAAACTTCTTCTTCATATGTTTCCTATGATACTCAAGAAACTTTCCTTAGTTAAAATATCATTATATCATTAAGCATTGCTTATTTATTAAAAGTCCAATGTAGATAAGCCAAATTGCTAGGGCAGTGTGTGTGTGATCATTCCCATTTCCAAGTGACATTAGAAGTTAGTATTTGGCTATTTTCCCTGTGGCAAGTGCCAGGTTTCCCCTTTTGGAAGTGATTCTCTCCCAATTCCCACCCTTTGCTATATTGAGAAGAATTTCATAATCAGTTCAAATCATACCTCCTCTTAAAAGGTCCCTTAATAACTCATTCAAAGATGAAGAAAGAGCAGTAGCCTGAGAATTTTAAGATAAAACCTGCTCAGTTATTAACCAGTTGCAAGGCGCCTAACCCTTTTTTGCCATTGTTTTCTCATTTCAAATTGGATAATTACCATAGTCTTTTTCTGCATTGTATTAATGCTATCTCAGTGTAAACTGATAAGCAGAACACTAAAACATGTGCTTCAGTGCATTTCCATCATCATAAAAGCACATTCTTGTCATTCCAGGTCAAATCCCTTGATGGTGTATCCAACATCGGCAGTATTATCCGGAAGTGGAATGGTTTGTTGTCAGCAATGGCAGATGCTGACCATTTTGACATTCACTTCCCATTAGACCTGGATGTAAAGATGAAAGCCATGATTTTTGGAGCTTGCTTCCTAATTGTAAGCCTTTTATTTTTGAGTTATCCTGAGAGAATTGTTCTTTCTGTGGAGAAGCAGTATAGTGTAGTAAAAGAATAAGCCCTGAAACTAAGCCAGCTCATCTCTGTGCCACTTACTAGTTACATGCTTTATAAAGTGTTTAACACTTGTTAGCCTCAGTTTCCTCATCTGTAAAATGGAGATAAAAATACTTATATTTTTCCAGGTTATGACTATTAGCTATCATGAGTAAAATGACTAAGAGAGTGCTTAGATGACATTAGGTATCCAATGGGTATAATTGTCATCATTGCATGTTGTCATCTCACTACTTAAAAATGCCTAGCCTATGATTTCTTAATGAACTAATTCTAGAGTAGATGTCCTTTCCCTCCTTCCTTTCTGCCTGTCAATGTACTTCTTGGGGTTGTCCAATCCTTCAATTATGAAGTTTTTCCTCTTTTTTAATGATGAAATTCAGTTACTTGGTACTTACAATGGAAAACTAACAATTCCAAATTTGTTACTGCTGCTTTTCACAATAGGTCCTCTTCATAAATATTTCCCTAGATTTATTTATTTTAACTGGAATCAGAGAATTGCTTAATAAATTACAAAGGATAATACTACATGCATTATACCTAATTTTCTATATATCTACATATAATTCTTTTTCCAATTTCAGGACTTCATGTATTTTGAAAGATCACCACCACAACGTTCAAGATAGAGAAACACAGCAAGCCATCAACTATGGTTAATTTTGAAAAATTGAAAAGTTGGGTTGGGCTTACAGTCAACACTCAATTATTTGCAAGTGCATTTCTTTGCTTTGCAGAGTACTTTATTGGGTGTTCACTTTGACAGCTGAGAATGTGCTTGCAAGAACACAATCTGAAAGTGTGTTTCAATTGAGTGTCTCTCTGGTAGAATAGGAGTTCATCCTGAAAAGCTATGACTCATTAACCCAGTAAACATCTATAAACTAAGCTTAAAACACTATAAACATGAGATAAGGGATAATGAATCCCAGAGTTCTCATATTAATAGGCAGTGAAATAATAGGCTTTTTAGAGCAAACGTTGCTGGGATAAAATAACGTTTTAGGATAAAACAACGTTGCTAGGATAGAAATCTCTAACCCTTTCCTACCTTTCCACTCCACCAACATGTGCTCACACTGAAGACAAACTTGTTTCCATGTGAAAAGAATGTTAGTCTTCATCGTTAAAAACAAAAAGGCAGACAGAAATAATTATGTTTTCTTGTACTCAGAAGGTACTACTTGTACATGTGTATCAAAACCTCATTCTGCAAAATTTTTGAAGGTTTCAGTGGGAAATTTGATTTTATTACAAAATAAAAAATGTATTTTTTTTTTAATGTTAAGGTTTATATATTCCATGACTGTTTTCTCATTCACTGGCATGGATGATCAGGAGCTGCCTATATATGAAGGCAGAATCAGATTATCAGGAAAGGAGCTGACCAGGGCCACAGCCAATCAAGAACGCTGAACAACTTAGAGACATTGGTGTCATTACATGAAGCTTGTCTTTAATACATTTATACATAATATATTTGTACAATTAATCCATAACCTCTCTTGGCCACAGATGCCTTATATATAAAATATGTTGCCAAATCTCTAAGATTGCCTAGAACACCTTTGTATCTCATTTGATGTGATACAGAAGAGATCTTTGGTTTTGTTTTCGTTGTTTTTCAAGAAGATCTTTGGTGATCACCATGCTGTTCTAATGGGAAGAATTGGAGTTACGTTTTTAAATTTGGAAATGTGACATTTTATGTAGCACTTAAGGCTTTATAAAATAAAAAGTGAAAGCTACAAATGCCAGCACAGCTAATACTGCATTGCTTCTTTTTATTTACATGATAGATAAATATGTATCTACACAGAGTAATGATAAAATAGAGCAAATATTCTATTTCTCTACGATCTACAGCATGCCAGTAAGTAATATGTAGGACCAATAGTAACTTATCAATTACACATTTTTGTGTTAACTAATGAAAACATAGTGTATAAGTGAATGCACTCTGATTAACTTCCTTCTGTCACACTTTAGTTTTCTACCTGCACATGGACTACATTTTTTCAACACAGTCAGTATGTAGAATGGGGTGTATTCTTCTTCCGCTCCTTATTAAATAAAGAAAGCCTAAGTGTTCTTAGACGGGGTTATTCTGAGATAAGGGCCTTAACCTACAGTTCATTTTTCAATGAAAGAGAGGTGCTTCGTTTTTTAAATTATATTTATCTTTTCAGGGTAAAAGTTGTTTTGCTGAGTTTCTTGTAATGCTCATTTTTACACGCTGCTACTAGCTTTTTTAAAAAAGTTGCTGCTTTCTAAAACATTAATTGCCTTATATTTGAAAGTGCCATTGCAATCGTATATATTTCCTATGACATATGTATTTCCTACAACAGTGTCTGATTTTTAAATAGAAAATCAGACAAAGAATATTCAGAAAGTTTAACCATATAAACTTTTTCTTTTTAACTTGCCTAAATCCCTATATTCCAAGACCTGCTGCATCATAATAAATATGTCTATATATATTTAGCATAAGATGTGATATTTTAAATTTCTTTTTAAAAAATTTATGGTATTTGTGTCTCTTAGAGTTAAAATTTTCTCTGTCTTTATAAAATATTATCGAATGTCATAGTTTTAATACAATTCACATAATTTCTATATTTCTTAATGATATTTTATTGTATAAAACTATCAGGTTGATTAAACAAATTATCTGAAATTTGTGCTTTTATGCTTTTTCATATTGTTTGTGGCTTTTAAATAAATATACAATGGTTAATAGTAAAACACTGTTTTATTTTTTAACTTTGAATCTTCAAATCCTTTTTTCACAGGGATTCTGAAGTAATTTTTATTGATTATTAGGTTTATTCAAGGCCCTTGCTTTCTAATATAAATTTAATACTATTAAAGTCATTTCTGTAGTATTCCTTAGTAGTAACTAGCTTTTTTATATGACCAAGTTATTTGTAAATGCTTATTTCTAATCTTCTTAAAATACATTTAAATTTCAAGAATAATTTCAGTGTCAGCATATCATTAAGAAAAGTTGCTAGAATTTGTAACTGTCAGTGAAGGATGCATTTTAAAATATTTTTTCTAAATGACCAGATTTTCCAGAAATTATACAAAAATCAGGTTACAAGACCTATTTAATAGCCTGATTTTCTAACCAACTAGATACTAAATTAAATGCAGGCATAGAATAATTAGAGTGATTCTAGAGTATGGTATATTGTTCCCGTTGGAGCAACTGGCTACTTTTCAGTCTTTTTTCCCCCAATGTTCAAGGTTGGATTTAATATATATTGAAAGAAGCAAGCTTGGGAAACCCATAAAAATTCTGGATTTAATAAACTAATATCAAATTCAGCTATTTGGCTAGTAATAGCTAATGTTAAAAATGGATCTTTTTCCATAACTTCACAGAATGCACTTCCCATTTTCCTCTAGGCCTCTTAAATTGTAAATCTCAGAGAAAAGCAGAGTGAAATACTCCAAAGTAGCCAAAGTGAGGCAGCTTGATATACTATGTGCTAACACTTAGCATGGTTAATAATAGCACATGGTAGGCATTTACTCAGTGTCTGCTAAATGAATAAAAATATAGTAAGAGGATATATTTTTGAAATATTTACTATAGTAATCATAAAACTTTTTCCATCCTCTCCATTATTTCATTCCATCAGCACTTTACTGAACATTTACTAAATTCAGACTCACTATTTCTTAAGGCAGAGAGCAATACAAAGATAAATACATAATTATTACTCTCAGGGACTCAGAGGCTAGTGGGCCAGAGAGACTTTTAAGCAAACAAAACACACATTTTTGAGGACAACAATGAACACATGCTCAGTGGAATGTTGGCACACTCAAAGGCCATGTCATTAGCACCATCTCAAGTGCTGCATAATATGTTTTTGTCCCATTTAATGAGACAGTTAAGGCAGGCTGGTTGTGTCATATGCCCAGAGAAACCTCTTGTTCCTGTTGGAGGTAAGTAAGATGCACTTTATAGCTATGTCTGCAAGCTGAATACATGGTGGGTGTAACTGAAAATGTTAATTTTGCTATTTCATCAAGCAAAGCTGGGATTGATTGCTTATTATGGTAAACCATGAGTACAGGACAGTGTCTGGTATATCTAAGATGCTCAATCAATATTGGTGAGTAAATGAAAAAAATTCAGATATGTGTATGACACTGTGTTAGGTGTTCAAGAAGATGGAAAGGAACATGTGGTCTGTCAGCAAGGGTGAAGCAAGTCGACAAACAATTGTAACACAAAGCTAAGTATTACATAAAATAAATATAGTGTTTTTGTTTGAAAATGTGTATTACTGGATTCTCACAACTCTATAATGAGGTAAACATCAATCTCATTTTTCAGAGGAAGAGCAAACCTCATCAAGAGGTGATCGTAACAAGAAGATGAAGTGCTATAAGGAGTTTCTTTCCCTGCTATACTTGTAATGAAGGAAAACGAAAGAATTGGATAAAAGGTGAGATACACGAAAGCTCCTAGAAAAGGGAGAGTAGTAGAGGTGGAACCTAGTTAATGCAAGAAATTTGTACAGCTGCCCAATCTCCAACCAGAACTCTGATGAGGCCAGTTGTCCTAATCCTGTGTCCCAGCTGCCCAGAGTAGGTTGGTGGTGAGTGTTCACTAGTGTGTTTAATGAGGGTGGGGAAGGTGCTAGAGCTGGGGTGATGGTAATGCCTTTGCACATAATATCTAAACAAAAAAAGTAAATTGCAAATTATAAAAACATGTATGTATTGTCATTAGCTAGCATAATAGTTGCCCATTAAATTTCTTGCTGTTCTTACTTGTACTGCTTCTCAGCACAGAAGCCAGTTGTGAAATCATCTAATTTGGGGATACTAGATTTACCCAAAGATTTAATTCTAGGACAGATGGATATGCATCTGGGGCACATACGGAGAAAAAAAAAAACCTAATCATGAGATAAGTGGTGTAATGCAACTGCCTATAATAACAATGATAATGATGAAGATGATCAAAACCAGCCAGCTCTATTTAATCCTTCCTATAAGCCAGATACTCTTCCAATCCTAAAGACTTTCTATATATTAACCCATTTAATTATTATAACCCTATGAGATAGATTACTATAACGGTTCCCATTTTACAAAGTAGAAAATGAAGATTTAGGTGTCTTGCGCAAGGCCACTCAGCTAGCTGTATATTCACAAAGCCATTATTTGACTGCTCAAAGCAATGACAAGCAAAAAGAACAAAGCTGGAGGCATTACATTACCTGACTTCAAATTATACTACAAAGCTGTAATAACCAAAACAGCCTAGTACTGGTACAAACATCCAGAGGCTACACTCTACATTTTTATGTCTTGTTTTTCTTTCATCTCTGTGTAATATTTGATTTCTTTTTCTGTTAACCAGAAATATAGGGAAACAGAAATAGAGAAGAAAGGTGGCATGCTACTTCATGTATTTTCAAATTAGGACTATGGCCAGGAAACCTAAGAGACTCCAAGGAAGTCTTGTCTGAGGGTAGCTCTCTCCAGAGAGGCTTGCCTTTGCTCCTACTGGTGCCTCAGTGGTGTTACCAACTGATGACCATTTTTTATATTCCTTCTTCAGTTTGGTGTTTCCCAAGTCATGTATGCATTTCAAATATGAACCCCTAAATGATGTGGACAAATCCTGGTTTATGAATTCTCAGGGAACAAATTTTCCCTACCTGTAGCAGAGGTCAAAATAATCAAGCTTTCTCTTAATTTCTATTTGCCAATTTTTCTATTTCACTTTTTACACTGGAATGTGTCCCTTTGAGACTTTTCACTTTACTGGGGGTTCTCTCTTCAAATACCAAGCCTTGCCTAAGCCCAGGACCTCACTTCCAGCCTCCTGGTGATGGGTAAAATAAAAGCCCCTTGCTAATTAAGATTGGTGACTCCTTTGATTTGAGAAGCCAAGGAAAATGTCAAACTAAGCTTAATAGTCAAAAATTTCCAATTATTTTTTATTTTTGACTTCTGCTAAAATCTTGTACTCTCCCAAAATCTACATTTTGCATCTAAGTGGCTTTTAGTTATATTTCAGTCAGACTTTAGATGTTCTGTGGAAAGAGGATTTTAAGATTATCTAGTTTGCAAGGTTGCTAGCAATGTGAGTGACCTATTTTTTTAAACTACATATAATTTTTACAGTGAAATATTCAGAGAAAAATTCCTTAACATAAATATAACCATATAATTTTGAAATTTGCAACTTACTACTATGTTATACCTAACTTATAACTAAATGTTTGTTTTCTCTTTGAGATGAATTATTAAGTTCCAGATTCTCTTAAAATGTTAAATATTTCTAGTAGTGTTGCTAAATAAAATACATTCATTTAAAATTGTGTCAGCTCTTCTGTGATCAGGCTTAGGCAAATTTATTTTGGGAAATTATAGGAGCAATCTCTATAAACAGTTTTGAAAACATGGTGCTCAAATTGTCTTAGCTAACAATCACTAAACATAATTTACGTGAGTTTTAACTTTTTTCATTGTAACAGATAAAAGCAAACATAGTTAAAGAGCAGACCATTTTAAAAGCTCTTGATTTTACAAAAATAGACAAGTGGAGAGTGTCAGAGACCAGCAAGTAGAGTGACAAAATATTTATCTAGCTTTGCTGCCTTTCTCCACTCCACGCGTCAGAAAGCTGAATGAAACAAGCTGCAATAGGGGGCAGCACTAGCTCATGGATTTTTTTTGTTAAACTATGCTCATTTTTTTAATCCAAGAATTTGTCAGTACTAATCTATAAATTTTAATGAATAGAATCAGTGTATTTTAAAATCAGAAGAAGTATTAAGGACCATCTACTCTACATTCTAATATATAAGGGAAAGATGTGGGAGAGACCCAGGTTATATGTCCAAAATTACATTGAGAATTAATTAGTAATCAAACCGGAACTAAAAATACAGATTGTCATTTTTATCCCAGTTTCTGTGCCACCACAGCAAAAATTTAGCGTAGATTTAAAACATTTTAAAGTAACATATTTTGTAACATTGAGATTTTAAGCATGAAAAAATTAAAACCCAGTTTCAAATTATTCTAATGTTCAAAATCTTTTTTAAGCACACTGGTGTCTACCCCAATAAACCATATTAATTGCAGAGGTTTTCTAACTATAAAGGAGAAACAAAATACTATGTTATCAAAAAAACAAAGACATTTAAAATGTGTATGTCCTGAGAAACAGACTTTTTTTTTATTCCTCCATTGATACACTGATATACCTTTCTCTTCTTCTGTAGTCACCATGCACATCTGAGTTCAATTTCTTTATTAAAATATGTATTTTTGCATTTGTTGTTAAAAACTATTAATTGATAGACTTTCCTGCTTTGCAGAGATGTAATTATTAGTTAACAAGAGAATGTCAGATGGGTGCAGACAGAATCAAGCCATTATTTCTGTAGGAAAAGGAAAATATGGCTGATGGGCATGGAATAGAGTCTGCCCAGATGTGACCCAACCTGCCTACTGACCTGACAGGTGACAAAGAATAGACAATATGGCTGGGGATGTGGGGATATTTTTTTCAAAAGTCTGGCAAATCAGATGACAGCTACGAACATTTTTCCTGGCCATGCTAAGGGTCTATTTTATCCCTTTGAATTACTTAGATATTATTATTTTTTCTAATAGTTATAACATTTCTATTTTTTTATTTGTTGTGTTTGTGTATCTCTCTTAATTCTACATGGCTTTATGTATTCTATATGACTTCATGTATTTCTGTTTACAAAGTGTCCATGACATTTGTTTGAGATACGACCAGAGGGCCTGCCTGGACATAGAAATCAGGGAGATATTATATTGTTTACTTCACTGATAGCTGTGTAACTTTCAGAAGGAAACTATGTATATGTTGCTGATGTTTTGAGAGATTACTTTGTCAGTGAAATCTATTGAAAAATAGCAAAGGAAAGCAGAAATCATTTTTATCCTGATAAGGCTGTTTTAAAGATATGCCATATATTCTGGCATCAATAGGTTTGTAGAATGATATATAATCAGTTACCCTCCTTGTCTCAGGCAGAGGTGGAAAAACAGTTCCTGGTAGAGGCTTGTGTCTCTAATACTACCCCATGGAGGAGGAAGGACTGTGTGTGCCCTTCAGACAGCCTGCCTCCCCGAAGAGAGACAAAAAGAAGGGGTTGAACTACTCATGCTCAGTTTTTTTCTTACAGAGGGCAGAGAATGGTCAGGAGCATTCTGTAATGCCATTATCTCACATGGAAATGTCAGGAGTGGGGAATGATTGCAGAAGGGATATGCTTGTCTGTTGAAATCTTCTCTAATATTATAGCTTCTGGTTTCATTGATTCACATTGAAGCCTGGAATAAAACTATTTCGTTTCACCTCGGTGTGGAAACATGGCAAAGTTCTGGCCCATTAAAAGTGAAGTGTGGCAACTTCTTTAAAAGATAAATGGTATATATCTTTTGCTGCCATTTATTCTTTCCTGCTTCTTGTGGACTCCAGTGTCAATGTGAAGTCTGGCAGCAGAACACCTTTGTTGGACCATGAGCTGATCTTGGGAATGTACACTATGAATAATAGAACAATAAGATAGAAGAAACTTGGGTTGCTGAGATTTCTTAGATAAAACGATACCACCACAGAGCTGCCATATGATTCCTAGACTGTTTATACTTAAGAAATAAAATGTTCAAATAAAATATTTTTGGGGAGGTCTCTTATCTGCATCTAAACCCAATAATAAAATACTTATCTCCCAACATATAAGCTTTTAAAATATGTAAGCCCTAACCCAGATGTTAATTTAAAAAAATATGTCTAAGAGTAGATAAATTTAACCTAATTGATTGCTACAGTTTTTCTATGTAGGACACATTCTTTTCAGAGTATAAGCATATAATTCTCCATATTTTGGTAAATGATTAAAAATTTTCTAATAAGTTAAAAATAGATCAAGGTTTTAATAGATACCTCAAGAAAGTAGATTTTGGGAATTAATATTTATTTTAGATTTTTCTGCACCGCTTGAATATATAAGAAAAATATTAATTTCATAATTTAAAATTTAAGATAAACTTTTTGAGATTTATTCAGAAATGACATTCCTATAGCTGGAAATGCCATGGGATGCCATTTTTAGGCTATAATTTAGGGCTCTATAGTGAAGAAATATTAACATTTACTGAAAACTTTTTTTTTTTTTTTTGAGACAGTCTCTGTTGCCAGGCACCAGATTAGAGTGCAGTGGCGTGATCTCGGCTCACTGCAACCTCCGCCTCCCGGGTTCAAGCAATTCCCCTGCCTCAGCCTCCCAAGTAGCTGGGGCTACAGGCGCGCACCACCATGCCCAGCTAATTTTTGTATTTTAGTAGAGACGTGGTTTCACCATCTTTACCAGCATGGTCTTGATCTCTTGACCTTGTGATCCACCCGCCTCGGCCTCCCAAAGTGCTGGGATTACAGGCGTGAAATCCCAGCTAGATATGCTGGGATTACTGCACCCGGCCTGAAAACATTTTAGTAATAGCAATACAAGGGTCTTGCCTGTAGACATTGATTTAATTGTTATTGAGGTAATCTAGGCATAATATACTTAAAAATTCCCTGTATGTTTGTTATGTATAGGGCAAGTTAAGAAGTACTGGACATCAGTCACCAGCTCCTCACTGTTATACATGAGTCACATGGAATACTTTGAAAAATCCCAGTCTGGCAGAATTTCAGAGCCACTGTACTGGCATCTGGAGTTCTCCAGGTGATTCTAATGTCGAGACAAGTATGGGAACAGCTGTTGCTGCCTGAAAGCCTCCAGGAAACTTTCCCTCAATTTGCATGTGAGCCAATAACTGTCTTGCTTTTATCTGTGTTTTTAGCCAAGTTGCTAGATGAAATACAGGTCCTATTAAATGTGAATTTCAGACATCAATTTTTAGTAAAAGAATGTCACATGCAATATTTGAGACACAAAAAGTCTATTCATTGCTTATCTCCATGTCCTTGAATGCAATCAGATTTAATTGCAGGGAGCACTTCTTGTGTTTCCCAGTATTTTTATTTGTCGAATCTGGCAACCCTACAAACAAAACACAGCAGTACTCTGATAATCACTAAAGAGCAATGTAGATTTTCTCTGTATATAAAGGATTGTTAAGGAGACTGAACACTGAGGAGAAAACAAAGACGAATCACCTTGCTAATGCGCAGTAATACCTCCTAGAAGTCTTCATTCATCTCCCTTCCTGAATAGTCCTAAGCTTTACAACAACTGGCTTAGTTTCTTGCTGTATTCCCTCACTCATAACTCAATAAGTAAGCAACTCCCAAGTCCACTCCTAGTACTTCCATCCCCACCCTTACACCTTCCTCCTTTTAAACAATTCAACCTATTAGAGTTTTTACTAATTTTTTTTTCCTGAACCACACAAAAATGTTGTAAATCAAGAAAATGCTCATATAGGCTAGCTGATGCGTGCGCAGAACTATCAGGACCCCTTTCCATGTATCATCCCACTTTTATTGATGTGGAAATGTAAGCTTTAGAGGATAGGGAAATTGCAGTAAATTTATGTCCTGAATGCTGTTTTCAGTGTTATTTTTAAATATAAACCACAGAATCTCTTTCCATAATGGTCTAGAGAGATAAAGGACTATTATCTCTGCCAACTTTTACACTTCATTTTCTGGAATTTTCCATCAACCACACAAATTGTGACAATATATAACAAATATAAAATAAGAGCACAACAAACACTTAAACTGTAAGTGTCTAGTACTCATTTGGGGATAGGAAAGCATGTCTGGTAAGTTTTGGATGTATTCTATAGAAACATTGTGATGTATTAGTTAGAGTGTACTAAATTTTGTGGGGCCCAGACATTGGCTTAAGTCCAGCAACCAGCCTTACTAAGTGACCTTAGGCCAGACACAAAGCTCTGTGCTCCTTCACTTCTGCATCTGTAAAATTAAAGCCATAGTGCCTAAATTGTTTTGATAAGTGTGATTGTGAGAACTAAAATGAGATCGTATATGTGGATGAGGCTGGCCCTTGCAAACATTACCATTTTTACTAGGTAAAACAAAGAAGGAAGTGTAAGAACTGGTCTAGTTTTGCTCTATACAAGGTAACTTAGGCTCTTGGATAGTCTTTTATATGCTATCAAGGCAAATGGACCCAGAAATATCCTCAAGGGATGAAGGAAATGTTGGTTAGCAGGCCACATGTAAGCAATGATTTTTTTTTTAAGTAAAAAGAAAAGATGAAAATGCCAAGCCACAAGATTAGCCCTCTTAGAGGTTCCTGGCATCCTAACTGGGGATCATGGATATGTTAAATAATCATGTTCCCTTCCTTTGATTAGATGGAAGCATTAAGTCATCTGAAACTAAAACTGAGTCACAGACAAACTTACGGGAAGATACCCAAAGTCTGAGTGGTAAAGTAAATGAAATGGGAAAAAATGTGCATGAATACTATGTTTCCATGTCTATGTTAGCAGGAGTTCCCCTAGTGAACCATGACCCATTTCTAATTTTAGAGTTCGGGTGACTGCCTTACCTTGGGCCCCTTTAAGTTTGAATGTGATCATTTGGACAAACTGTAGATTCTATTTGCCATTAAAGTTTTTGTGAAGAATTTTTTTAAAAAAAGCAAACATCATATTTAACCCTCCCGGAAAGAAAAGAAAAGCAATGTGAGTAGCCAAGTTTTCCAGCTACAGATAACTCATTTGTTCAGTTTTTAGATACACCAAATTGTTTGCAAACCCAGCTTCCCGTGTGTGTGTATGTGTGTGTGTGTGTGTGTGTGTGTGTGTGTTTAACAAAATATTTATTCTTTGTCAGGACTTAGTTGTGGTGAGAGCCTGGTGAGCATAATCTCTTAAGGTATCTAATGTTAACACAGTTTTGGAAATCATCTTTTAAAAATGACTCCCTATTCCGCAAACTATGAAACTGAATTTGTCTCATAAACTCTATGCTTCAGTTGAAACACTCACCATATTCTCTCATTTATGTTAAATCCATCTTTACCAAATTAAGTTACTCTTTTCTGAAAACCACCAGTGGCTTTTCATTTACTCACAAAGCTTTGTTTCCCAGAAGGGTCTTAGATCATTCTTCTTATGTCTTAAGGTAGCTTATTCCTTTTCTTCATGTCACCACCTCAGAAAAACATACCCAGACCCATCCAGTCCCTCACATCATGCTCTCTTAGCACTTAATACCATCAGAAATATAATTTGTTGTACTTTTAGTTCTTTAAGGAATTTCACACTGTTTTCCATAGTGGCTGTACTAGTTTACATTTCCACCAGCAATGAAGTGTTTCCTGTTCACCGCATCCACACCGATACCTACTTAAAATTTTTTTTTTCTTATTAGGGCCATTCTTGTAGGAGTAAGGTGGTATCACATTGTGGTTTTGATTGGCATTTCCCTGATCATTAGTGATTTTTTCATGTTTATTGGCCATTTGTACATCTTCTTTTGAGAATTGTCTATTCATGTCCTTAGCCCACTTTTTGATGGGACTGTTTTTTTTTTCTTACTAATTTGTTTGATCCAGCAATCCCACTACTGAGTACCCAGAGGAAAATAAGTCATTATTCAAAAAAGATACTTGCACACACCCGTTTATAGTAGCACAATTCACAACTGCAAAATTGTGGAACCAACCCAAACACCCATAAATCAACGAGTGGATAAAGAAACTGTGGTATATATACATGATGGAATACTATATACCATAAAAAGGAATGAATTAACAGCATCTGCAGTGACCTGGATGAGATTGGAAACTAGTATTCTAAGTGATGTAACTCAGGAATGGAAAGCCAAATATCATATATTTTCACTGATCCGTGGGAGCTAAGCTATAAGGACGTAAAGGCATAAGAATGATACAATGGACTTTGGGGACTTGGGGGAAAAGTGGGAGGGGGGCAGGGGATAACAGGCTACAAATATGGTGCAGCATATATTGTTCGGGTGATGGGTGCACCAAAATCTCACAAATTACCACTAAGAACTTATGTCACCAAATACCACCTGTACCTCAATAACTTATATATATAAAAAAATATATAATTTGTTTTCTTGTTTATAAGTTCTGAAAAGCTGGAGATATTGTATGTTATGTTTACCTTATATCCTCACTGCCTATAACAGTAAATAACAAGAAGTAGGGACTAAATAAATATTGAATAAATGCCATTGAGTATAAGCAAAATAATATGATGGTCTCTATAAAGATAACTTCAAATTATATGTTTAAAAGAGGGTGGATATAGGGCCTGTTGGGGTGTGGGGGGCTAGGGGAGGGATAGCATTAGGAGAAATGCCTAATGTAGTTGACGGGTTGATGGATGCAGCAAACCACCATGGCACGTGTATACCTATGTAACAAACCTGCACATTCTGCACATGTATCCCAGAACTTAAGGTATAATAATAATTTAAAAAAGAAGAAAAAAAGAGCATGGATAAGAATAGCATCATTAGAATTAGAATTATTGTGTTCCCAGTCATGATAGCTACTTTAAAGCAGACACTAGTTATTTGAAAATATCCATTGGCCATTAAAAAAAAAAAAAAAGACATTTTTGTTTAAAAATGCAACATGTTCTATATTCAGCTTGACTCCCTCTTCTTATGCTCTTCTAAGTCTTTCAGCAACAGACATTTAACTCCTGGCTAAAGTTTTGTCCTCTTATAAAAATCTGGGAATAATTTTTCTCCTCACCAAATTGTTCTGTAGTTCCTGCTTTCAGAAGCTGAATTGAGGGATGAAGTAAGTGTCTCTGAAGTCAGCACAGCAAGCTTGGGAGCTGTTAATTGGCCTCTTTTCTAGCTCATAAAAAGTGGTTGCTGGTAAATGAAGGTACCAGTTGAGGGAATGGGAGTCAATTATATTGTTTTTAGGCATTTGTTACAAGGAGAAAACCAGGTAAGACCTTAGGTGGCCAAATATGTAACCTGGAGCCTTCTCAATATTTCTGGAAGGGATGAGCAATGATTGCAGTAGCAGTTCTGTTTTTGTGTGTTGTAATCTTTGCTGCTGCTGTTGCTGCTGCACCAGGAATGGTGCATGGTGCATGGCAGAGTCTGCTTTATAGTGCAGAAGAAACTTTGTTATTTAATATATTAGAGGCTTTGGCCCTTAGGTTTATGGACAGGAGTAATTAATGACTTTGTTCCTTTCTTTATTGGAAAGTCCTTTTCATATTGGCAAATACTTAAAAAACAATAGCAACAAAGACTTAGTGGCAAGTTGTTGGCAATGGACAGAGAAACTTAGGCACACAGGAACTCTGTCAGGACTAACTTAGCTGATTTAGCAGAAGTGAACAGAACTGAAATGTAAATCTCTTCAGAGTGGGATGCTAATGAGAAGTAAGCCAGTGCTTGAGTTGAAAGATAGGACATAAAATTTATTACATGGTATGATTGCAATGTTGCATCACATGCATGTTCCTTGTTTATATACACATACATGCAGCATAAATCATAAATATACATATATGCAGACACAACACTAGAAGAAACACATCAGAATGTAAAAACTGGTTGCTTCTGGGGAGTTGGATTATGAGTGATTTTGTTTTCTTTATTCTCTACTCTCCAATTTCCTTGCCAAGCTTCCACATTCAGTCTCTTCACATCCAGCTCTACTACCCAAGAAACTGATGCTTTTCCAGCCCAAGCCAGCCAAGTCATGAAACATCCAAGTTAACCGCTTACTCCCTG
This sequence comes from Aotus nancymaae, assembly GCF_030222135.1. Taxonomy (NCBI): domain Eukaryota; kingdom Metazoa; phylum Chordata; class Mammalia; order Primates; family Aotidae; genus Aotus; species Aotus nancymaae. The sequence goes on along the minus strand of NW_026988431.1, from coordinate 40,115,661 downwards.
GACTCGGAAACCTTTTGTTGGTTCAGTTTGTTCTCCAGCCCTGGGTCCATGCTCAGAGGATTAAATTGTTCTTTACATTGAACTCCAATTAATCGTTTTCTTGTCTGGAACCCAGGCAGTTTTAAACCATGGCCAAAAATTATTTGACACTACTAGTGAGACATGGGGTCTTTGTTCCCTCCCCTTGAGTATAGCTAGTCTTGTGATTGTGACTGTTTCAAGCAGGTGAGTGTGATGGAAACGACACTGTGGCTTATGAAGCTAAGGCATGAATGGCAGTGCAGTTTCAAGCTTGTTTCTGGAACACTCACTGTTGGAGCTCTAAGCCACCATGTAAAGCCTGAACACCTTGAAGCTGTCTGCTGTGATTTAGCTCAGGCTCCCTGGAGAGACTATGCATAGGCACTGAGCCCCACAGTGAGTGAATGAGCCTTCAGATGATTCCAGCTCTTTCAGTTTTCTCTCAGCCTTTGAATCTTCCTGGCTGATGCCACAGACAAGGAGAAGCAGGGGGAAGCTGTTTTTACTGTGCATTTTCTGAATTCCTGAGGCCAGAATCTGTAAGCTTAATAAAATGGTGGTTGTAAGTGGCACTGCCAGATTTTGGGGTGATTTGTTACACAGCAATAGTAACCAAAACAGGAAATTTGAATCCAACTTGAGCCAGACTTCTTAAAAATGACTGAAGTCAGCTATTTTTTTCTATGGCCCTGGAGCTAAATGCAACTATTCTCTCAGGCTAACATCATGCTCTTCCCAAATGTTCCATTGACTCAAGCAGCCTGAAGGAGAAAATGCTTCCTATCACAGATATGCTCAAGGAGGCCCTATACATAGTTAGAGATTTCTCTTGGTAAGTCATATCCTTCCCTTAATAAGTCATATCCTTATATGTGAAACTTCTGGATCCTGGGATTAAAGAACTCAATTTGCTTTGCTTTCCACTTTCTAGAAATTTTCTCACTTCTTAAAAAGCATGAATGAGCTTGTCTCCTGGTCCAATTTGGATTTAGCTCAAGACTAACCTGAATGTTTTCTTCATCAGGACCTAAGGACACATATACCCTGAATGTGAGATGCCAGAAGAGAGGACAAAGTAAAGGTAGAGAACATGAATATAAATTGAAAGCACAGGAGAAAAATCAGAACTAAAAGGAAATGTTAAAAAATATATATATCATTCTTGTTCATTTATTGTGTGCCATTATGTTACATGTATGATGTCATCTCGACATAACAACAGTTCTAATGATGTAGGTAGTTTATTATACCCATGATAAATGGAGGCCTGTATCTTTCTTAAAGTGGGCAGAGCTTATAGTTGTACATATTAGTCTCACACCAGATCCTGCTCTCTTAATCTTTAGGCCCTACAGTCTAGAAATAATCAAAATTAATTTTATACTAATATTAAAGTGTTATTTGCCTTTTTTCACTCTCATTATCTCATGAGTATGTGGGGGAATTTTCCAATGTATATTTGGAAGCTATATATAACTGAGTCAATATATTGGAAACTTTCAATGCACAAAGTTACAAAATCATGTGAAAGATCCATTCGAAGTGCAATATACATAAATGGATTTTAATGCAACAGAGTGCCAAATACAGATTTCACATCACAAGCAACCCTTCTAAAATTGTCACTTTTCAAATTTTGGTATGTCATCAGAGAAGACTATCCACAATGATCTGAAAAGGCTGTGAAGATAATCCTGTCTAGTTTTTTTTGTTGTTGTTGTTACATATTTGTATGAGGCTAGATTTCTTCCTATACTTCAAAAACCCCACGAGGAATTAAACACAGAAGATATGAGTATAGCGGTGTCCTGTTAACCCAGATATTAAAGAAATTTGCCATTCTTTTTACTAAATGTTTTGTTATAAAAATATAGTTATTTTGGATATGTTATTGATGTTACCATGTTAGCACTGTTATTTTAAAATGAATAAATATTATTTAAATATCTGTTTTAAGTTTGAATACAGTAAATATCAATGACTATAACCCTCACAAACAAAAGATCTTTTGGGACCTTTAATAATTTTTAGGGATGGGAAGTATTTCTGAGACCAAAATGTTTGAGAATCTCTGGTCTAGAAATTTGGTAGATGAATAGGTAGAGCCAAGGAAATGGGCTTTTTGCTTTCATTATAATAGAGTCTGCATTGTATTTAAGCGCTTTTAAGTGTAAAGAGAGAGAGAGATGAGTGTGTAGGAGAGAGGGCCATGGATAAGGTGCAGTGTGCGAGAAGGTTACAAGTGAGTGGATTCAGAGCAAAATTGGAGAGACTTTCCTGGGAGAGTCAGCGATGACAATAAATGCAAGTCCATCTGTGGCTGGAGCAATGGAAGTAGGAAGGTGAGTTAGTTAAAACCTGTTTAATAATGGCTTCTGCTTTTTCTATTAAGTAAAAGATGAGAATTATTTTAAGATTGAGACTGGGTCGGATATTGAGGAAAGAGGTAAATAGTTATAAAAGGCATTAAAGGAACAGAGAAAGCTTCCCAGGATCAGATAGCCCTACGTTGGCAAATAATCAAAAATGAATTCTTTCATTCCTGAAACAACTCATGGAAAAACTTAATGGTTTTTTTGTTGTTGTTGTTGAATATTGTTCATTCAGATTGCACTTAGCTCATGGAAAGAGCAAAAAAATGAGGAAAAGTTTGTCTTATTAAAAAGGTAATAACAACAACTTGGAGTTAGGCATCTTAGGTAAATCTCATTAAATTGAACAGCAAATTAAATAGTTTTTCAAATTTTATTTTGGGAAAGGTCGTTATGTTCTTTATGTTCACTATAGAGTAAAAACAATGTGACTATTTCTAATGTAGTATATGGCTTACAAGTACCGGGCAAGAGTTATTTCATTTGTAAGGTTGGAAACTGACACTTGATCAAAAATGTTGCCTTCAAACTAACTTCCAAAGTTCCCTAAAACAGAATCACATTGATGTAACTTTAAAAATAAATCTTGAGCTTTACCCTGTTTCTGATTCAACCAAAGAAGACATAACCCTCTCAAGCAATTCTATGACAATTATCAAACAATGCTATATCAACTTAATTCATAATTCAGGTTAATCAAACATGTTTTCCTGGGTGCACACAATGAGGCAGGTAGAAAGCCTTGGCGTGGTTCTGGACCTGCTATCTTCAGGAGCCCAGGAAGTAAGAGAAGGCACTTTCTGATGAGAACTCATTGGAGAAGCAGAAGATCTCCATGCATAGTGACCTTACACAACATCTTCCTTTTTTACAATTACTACATCCCTTTAAGAGAGGCTAAATGTTTTATCTCTGAAATGCACACAGAGATTATTGGCACCATGAATGATGCCAAATTGTATCAGCAGATCCTTGTGACAACTCAGGGAAATGTAAAACCTATGCCTCACATTCCATATCTACCTCTTCACACTGTCGTAAGACCAAAACCAAACTTTCTTCAAATGATGCACTGAAACAGTCATATATAATTCCTTTTGCAGGTGGCATATGAACATCTCAGCAACATTTGATATTAAGTGAACAATACTGATATAGATGATGGTGACCTTAGTATCTATGAGTACTTGATTCTCAGAGTTATGTTACTCTAGTACTGCAGATAATCCACAGATTTACAATTTGAATACAATTGGTTTTTTAGTTACATTTTGTTCAATTTTGAATGTATTTTCTCAAATATGCAAGAAACAAATTAATGCAAAATAAAGCGGCAGATATTTTGTGGACCTTCTCTCTTGCATTAGTGCTTAAAATCATTACAGGAAAAACACTGAATTGAATTTAGACAAATACAAAACTAATTTATTTTGGTCATAAAGATTATATGTTTCGAGAAAGAGTTTTTGTTAAAACACACTGAATTTGAACTACTATGATAGTTATACATTTTGGTTAAATATTTTTGACTTAATGCTAAACTAAATTTACATTTAAAATAATTTAAATGTACTCCAAAGGTTTCAGAATATACAAATGCTATTACAAATCATTCTCTGTCTAGAAAGCTTGTTAGGCATATTGTTTTACATATTTGCATATTGTTCTTTTTTTTTTGAAAAGTCAAAAATATTTAATTGCATAATCAATGGATTTCCACAAATTCAAACATTAAATTGCCAATATTTTTCTAAAAGTGGTTCTTGCAAAGTGTTATCAATTGAGACAAGGTTTCATTGAGTTTCAGTTTTTTATATTTGATTTTATTTTTTGTGACAGGGGCTTGCTTTGTCACCTAGGCTGCAGTGCAGTGGCACAATCATGGCTTACTGCAGCCTTGATCTCCCAAGTTCAAGCAAACCTCCCACCTCAGAGCCTCCTGTGTAGCTGGGACCACAGGCACACACTCCCATGCGTAGCTAATTTTTAAAATTCTTTTGTAGCGACAGGGTCGTTCATGTTTTATATGAACAATTGGAGGTTCCAGTTTGTTTATGGAAGATTTTAAAGGATTTGAATTGTTTTATAATCAAGTTTTTAAATTTACTTTATGCAAAATCTTATTTAAAACACTCTTAACAAAGCTATAGTTCAATTTAAAATCTTTCCATTCTGGTTTTTATGTGTATGAGACTTGATTATTTCTTTTTTGTTTTGTTTTTTTGAGACAGTATGGCTCTGTCAACCAGGCTGGAGTGAAGGGGCACGATATAGGCTCACTGCAACCTCTGCCTCCTGGGTTCAACTGATTCTTCTGCCTCAGCCTCCTGAGTAGATGTGATTACAGGTGCCTGCTACCACACCCAGCTAATTTTTGTATTTTTAGTAGAGATGGGGTTTCAGTATGTTGGCCAGGCTGGTCTCGAACTCCTGACCTGAGGTGATCCACTGACTTCAGCCTCCCAAAGTGCTAGGATTACAGGCCTGAGCCACCATGTCTGACCTAAGACTTAATTATTTCTAATGCAGCCACGAAATCTTCTGCTGTTATGTCTAGGAGGATTTTTCATAATGTACGTTCTGTGCTGCTTTACTGCTTATAAATCTTCTTGATACTATGTGTGTAAATTATTTTAAATATAAAAAAATTTCCATCCTATAAAACACCTCTAGTAAAACAATTTTTGCAAAATTAAGTAAATATGACATGCATTCCCATTTAAATAAAAATTGAGGAATCAGTGCCTCAATATCGAATGTAAAATTTTCGTTGAAAACAAATGCCACTTGGTAATGTTTTATTTTCCAAGTTAGATGCTTCATTGTATTATTCTTAATAGATTTTTAAATGTTGTATATATAATTTATTTACAATATTTATATTCTATTCTGGCCAATTATGATAATAGAATTCTCAGGAAAGTTATATTATTATACTTAAATATTTTGTAGCTGTTTCTGAACATACTTAAACAACATGCATTGGACTAGTGCCAAGCTTACGGTGTCTAAAGTTGGTTCTGCTTCATTTCCTCCCTATGAGTTAAACCTTCCCTATGAAGGAGAGATTAAGCAACTACTGGGAGAAAAAAGATCTTTTGTTAAAAATATTATTTACTATACGGAAAACAGACAAAATCTTATTTTAATTCTATTCACTTTATGAAAAAAAAAAGGATGAAATTGAGCTGTTTTTGGACCATATCCGAAAAGTAGTGTCGCCTCCAATCCATTCTCTACATGGCAGTTGGAAGGATATTTTTCAACAGCAAATCTGATTCTGTTCCCCTTGTATTTCAAACTCTTCAATGACTTCCAACTGACATTTCCATAAAAGCCAACTCTCCACCAAGTGTCCTTCCAACTTCACCCTGCCTCTTTAGTTCCACCTTCTCTTACACACCTCCTTGCTCACTACTGGTCAGCAATTTGTGTTTGTCTTCATGCTTTATGATTTTCAAATCCCTGGAATACTTTCTCCCTAAATCTTCCTTCATCTAATGAGTCTTACTTACATTTCAGATCTTCATTTAAACATTTTCTTATCAAAGCCTTCCCTGACTATGTTAACCCTCCATACCAGCCCATATCCACACACCTTGTACTTCTTCCTTTCATCACATTTACCATGCTTTTAATTATTTTTTCATCATCATCCCCTATGATAGATTGCAGGTTCTTGGAGGACTGAAAATGCTTCTGTTCCCAACACACTCTATTCCCAGTACTCAGGATGTACAAGGTGCCCAAAGTTCTACAAATGAATCAATACAGTTTTTATTTAATAAAGCATCAAAATAGTTTCATAAGACATTTTCATCCTGTCCCTGAGAGCTGAATCTATTGATTTGAAGCACCCCTATCACATTTTATTTCTTCAAACAGAAGCATGAATAAAGCAGAGTAGTTTAGTTGGGATCACAAGTATGTCCTTATCAGCAGATAAAACAAACACAGACTTTCTACAAAGAACCCTTAAAAACCTTTTCCTCCAGATAACCTCATTCCCACATGTCAAGTTCAAATTTTATTGATGTGTAATTATATAGAGATAGTAAAATAATAGCTTATATGTTATGGAACATTGACACCATGAAGCTCACTCTTTAGTGACTAAGTTCATTTTGATGATACAGTTTTTAAAGAATATATGTTTAATATGTTGATCATTCAAACTTCATATACAAGTTTCAAGAAGCTGAAATTTGTATGCCTGCAGATAAAAATTCCAGTAAGAAACAAAGGAGTTCTTGCTAGAAAAGGACTCGTAATTTGGAGCTACTACATAGGTTGGAATGTGAAGTTATGTGATAGGGCCACAAGCCAAAGGATTAAAGTCTTTATAGGAAGTCTCTGGGCCACAGATCTTCTGTCTTTCCTGGCATAGACAGAAAACTATTACTCCTTTGACTCTAACTCTTTAGTGAAATGGGGAATTATTTTCTGCAGTATATGGAACAGAGGGCATTGACTAAGGAACTCACCTAAGATGAATTTAACATAAGACTCTATATTTTGAGTAGTAACACCCACATGATTATTTTAGTCCACCCTATTCAAGAGCCAGAATATAACAGCCAAACTTAAAAGCCATACCTCCCCTACATTCAGGAGATTGGAGGTTTCTTCTACAGGGAACTTGCATCAAGGCCGGGAGCAGGGGCTCAAATAAAGGAGCCGGGAGCAGGGGCCAAAATAAAGCAACTTAAGAAAACAGAATGCAGGCATGAAATAGAAGAAAACTATTTAAAAAAAATTTGAAGAATTAAAAGACAATGTATTCATGAAACAGGAATAGACTGACATTTAAAGATGAACATCCAGAAAATAAGAAATGGCTTCCAAAATTTAAATTATGACATAAAATTTGAAAGTGGTAGATAAATTTAAATAATTTTCTAAATAGAATAAAAAGTCAAATAAATAATAAATCAGAGAAAGTAAAGAAATTAGAGGATCAATATAGGAGACAGAATAGAAAAAATGGAGTGGAAAATTTTTCAAAAAATGGTTCACTAAATACACAGAACAATGAATGACAAAAGATTTACCCCAAAATGCATCATTATGTCATTGTGAATTTTAGAACACTGTAAATACAAAAGATTTTAGAGGGAGGGAGAGAGAGAGAGAAGAGCTATAGGTTGTAAACACAAGCTTGATTAGAAGTTATTGTGACAATGAAACAATCAATATGAAATTCTGGAGGAAAGTGAAAACCAATTTAACGTTATGTATTTGCTGAAACTAGCATTTAACTTTTAAGAGTGGAATGAGGAGATTTTTAGGCATGGAAAGTTTCAAAACATTGACATTTCATGAACCTTTTCTCAGGAAGTTACTGGAGGATGAATCTTTTCTCAGAAAGTTCCACCAAAACAATGGAATGAATCATAGCAATGAGGATCCAATAAAGGAGAGAGGCTAAGGGATTCCAATGATTACAGTGAAGAGAAATCCCATGGGAATTTCAGCTCCATCAGTCCAGGTAGGAGAAGGATGAAGGTTTCCTCTAGGAGAGTCATCTCTAAGAAAAAAAGAAAAAAGAAAGTGCTTGATGTGATTGATGACATTGGTTGAAGTTTTACATTTTATCCTAAAGAATTAAAATGTAGTGATGGCACAGAGAAAACTAAGGAACTGAACAAAGAATTAAAAATAGTTTATTATACTGTAAGTAAATTTAAAAGGCAATTATTAATTCCAGGAAAAGCAGATAAAATACAAGAAAGGAAATTAAATTATGGTAAATTACTTAGCTTAACAATAAATATTATTTATACAACCGCATTCATGCAAACACTTAATCTGACTAAAATTGTGACATACATTCAGAGGACTGGTGATGGCGTGTGTGTGTGTGTGTGTGTGTGTGTGAGAGAGAGAGAGAGAGAGAGAGAGAAGAGAGACTTCTACCAACCTACCATCTTCTTTGGTAGGCAGTCAACTAATAGATAATGGACTATATTGGTTACTCAACCATTCATACATTCTTCCTCATGGGGCCTAAATTTTGTTTAAGTTTCCAAATCAAACTGTCTCCTGTGTGATTCAGAGAAAGCTGACGTCATCTACAGCTCCAGGAATAGATATGAAGCTAAACATGAATGGCAATCATTTTCCTCTAGAATGGGTGGCTTAAAAATGACCCTGTGACCTAATTCTGGCCAGTGACACAGGGAATGACTTTTGGGCAGTTTCTGGGCAAAGACAGAAGTAAAAACACTTCTTTTTCTTTTTCTGGGTAACTTCCTGTCAACATAATGCCCAGGACTTCTGCAAACATGTTGCTAACAGTACAAGAACCATAGGAGGGCAGAGCCAATAACATCAGAGAGAAATAGAGACAGAGACCTAATAAACTGTGCCTGGGGACTTCCCTGCCTTTGGATAACTTCATATATGCAATAATAAGTTTTATTTAATTTCAGCCAAATCAAGAGGCAATGAAAACAGCCCAGGGGTTCATAGATGATAAGTGGCAAAATCAGGATTGGAACCCAGATTGGCCTGAGTCAAAGACGTGAGGTCAACATGATATCATACTGCCATTGTTGAGCAGTTCTTAAAGTATCCTTTTAAAAATGGAAATCAAATTTGTAATAGAAAAAGAAATTAGTGCATGTGAAAGTGAGGGGATATCCCCATCATCAACAGTAAAGACGACAAATAAACTCTAACAACTTATCTTCCCTTGATTTATTCTCACCATAAAAAGAGGCATTTTTGGTTTTAGGTAGCTGCAGTATCAAAATTAATTATTTCCTTGACTAGGAAATAATTATATAACTTTTATTACTTAATTATACACCAATGTCAAATACACCTTAGCAATATCAACAACAAATAACAACAAAATATTTACCTTTAAAAGATAATTCAAATTATTATTTTATTTGGGACACTGTAATCTATTCAAAATAATCCAGTTTCCCAAATTCAGAAAATTTACTTTTTCTTTAATACATTTTAATTTAGATATATTACAGACTAAATCAATTTATAACATAATTTAATTTATTGTTTAGCACAGTGATTTGCTTTTGCATGTAGGTATTTAAAGAGAAAGCAGGATCTAGTTCATTTTGAAAGCTGAAAGACAAAGAGCAGTGTGTGCAACGTGGTTACTGCACTAAAACTATTTGTTGAATGAAAAACTGTGCATCTACTTAAAGAAAAACCATGAGTGGGGCCAGGCGCGGTGGCTCATGCCTATAATCCCAGCACTTTGGGAGGTCGAGGTGGGTGGATCACGAGCTCAGGAGTTCAAGACCAGCCTGGCCAAGATGGTAAAACCCCATCTCTACTAAAAATACAAAAAATTATCCGGGCGTGGTAGCAGGTGCCTGTAACCCCAGGCTGAGGCACAGAATTGTTTGAACCTAGGAGGCGGAGGTTGCATGAGCTGAGATTGCACCACTGCATGCCAGCCTGGACAACAGAGTGAGACTGTCTCAAAAAAAAAAAGAAAAAAAAAAAAAGAAAACCATGATGAGTGGAATAAAGAGATTTTCTACTTTTGTGACTGATTTTGATCAGTCTTGCTGTGTGGATACTAGTTGTATCATTTATTTATTTTGATTTAGGCAATAAATTATAATTATTAGAAAACTGAAGAATTCAAAGAAGGCATTAAACTAGTTGATTTGATAATATTTTTCATTTTTTTGAAATTTAAAATGTTAAAGGAAAAAATAATTTGTATTTAATATTTTGTTGTTTAAGTATTTGTTTTTTATTGTAGCTAAAACCTTTTTTGGTAAATACTGATAATCCTTTGCACCTAAATAATATTTCAGGAAAAAATTGGTGTCAATAGTCTCTGAATTCCAATTTTTAACAACCATATTAGGTGGGGGCAGAGAAAAAGAAACATATTAACAGCTGGGGAAAAAAAAGAGGGCCCATAGACACTAACAAAGTAACACTGCAGCAATAATTAAGAAAAACACTGAGCTTGAAGTAAAAGATAAATTAGAGGGCAGTAACCAAATGGTTACCTTTCAATACCAGAGTGGTGTGATGTTAATGTTAGAGAACTTTGCAAAATAAGATGTCTGCAGGGAGTTCACTGAACATTTCACATGCATTCAGCAAATGGCCTGCATGATCATTATAGTGATCTTCAAAAAGGATGAAGTGGCTCTGTGCATTGTGATCTGTGCCTATAATACAGAAAATTATATATACCTGATGTAAACCATCTCTTTCAGAAACGTGTAATTTAAAAATACTCTAAAGAAGACAACACTTAACAATTCTGAGGTGCTGCAGTCAGACTGGGCATGGCGTGGCACACTGGCCAATTCCATTCTTTTCTCTGTTGGTACATGCTTTAAAGTAAATTCTCCTTACTTTCAGTTCTATTGCAAAAATGTTTCCTTTTAAAAAAAAAAAATGCCACAGAATGCATTACCCAGATTTTAAGAATAGCAGATTAAGTATATCATTTGTACTTTTATGCTATATTTCTGAAGAATATCCACTTCCCTAACCCAAAGTTTTATAATTTGCTATGATTTTATCCTCTGTTCTTTCTATAACAGCTAATATTATTTATATCTTTAACAAAACAATATCTAATATTAGAGTTTTATATCTGTTTTATTACATAATAGATCTTTATATTTTCTGAGGTAGACTATACTTCATTTCAAGCTAGCATCCTTGGAGATCTCACCAAGTAGAATATAATTGTTTAACTGAAAGTATTCTGGTTGATTCAAACACTTGTAATCAATGTATGTTAAGCTCAGGTCTGTCATAATAAGCTCTGCCAAAATATGGATGATGAGAACCAGCAGACTAAGAGCCATGGAGCAGGACAGGTAAAGAGAATACCTAATAGCAGATGGTAAGACAGTGCATGCAGGCAGGAGACCTTGCGGAGGTTCAGAGGTTCAACTAAGTGACAGAACTCCATTTTCTGGAAAACTTAGAAGATCAGGAAATTTCTCAGTCTGAGATGAATTACGCAATCAGACAGGGATCCAAAATAGTGACTAAAATACTTGAACTAAGGTATATAAAGAAATGCTTACTTATAGAGGAATAAAGTAACAATATCATTATCAGAAATTGAGCATAGTGTACAATCAGAACTGACTCAGAAGGATTCAATGCCATGCTGAGCCCAAGAATTATTGATCATAGACTTCTTTTATTCTCAATAATTATGGAAAGGATTGGTTTTAGATTCAAGGGGTAGGACAAGAAGCCAGTCAAAATTTATGAGAGTCTAAAGCATTAGAGATCTTTTTAAAAAAGATTATACGAGTTATAAATATAAAATAAAATAAAGAAGTGAGGACTTATTTAGGATAAGAAAAGAAAACCTAATAATTTAGTGAATCCTTGGGGCTCAGGCCCCTTTTCTCTCAGATTTCCCCAGGCAGTTTCTGAGAAATGTTTTCTTAGTGATGGTTCCTGATTACAGCCTGGCTTCCCTTCTAGCCTAGCATATTCTACAACTCCTGGACACGCCTAACACTCGCAGGAACCTTTGCAAGTGAGGGACACTGACATTTAAGCTTTAATTGTTTCAGGGTAAATCTACCTCTGCGCAGAGCAGATGCCAGAGAAAGGAGCTAAATGGTTGCAAGAAGCAGGAGAATGAGAGATTGTAAGCACAGAGAGCCATTAAAAAAAAATTATTAGAAACTGCCGTTGAACAAGAAAATGTTGACTGTACATTGTGATTAATCATAATTAATGCTAATCTGGTATTACCTATGCCAACAAGTATGTGATGACATGTGGAACTTTGGTCAAACATATTTGGAAGACTGAATGTGAATGCCACAATGATTGCTGACCTTGTAGGATGACTCATGGCCTAGACAGTTCTGCCCAATCATTTTGACTAGCACAAACATCTGCTAGAATCATCTTCAAAATACTTGTGTTTGCTGGCATTCTTTCCTATCTTGGCCTGCTCTTCTTACTTTAAACTTGGCTGAGTTTAGTTTTACATCTGACATCATTTTGCTAGGTACAAGGGTTTCACAACTCATATCCACCTAAAGAAGATTCCAGATAAGCACACTAAAATGACTAAAACATACAATTAGTGTTATTTTTAAAATATACTTTAAAGTGACCTGGTCCTCTCTTGAACACAAATAAGAAACAAAAGAAATACAGCACCTCAGAAGATAACCCATGCTCATTTTTCCTGTAATAAATGACTGTTTTGGTTGCACGAAGAAACCTGTTTTAATGTGTTAAGCAGGTCACTTTATTTTGTCACACAGGTTTTGTTTGAAAAGATGTTTAGCCTTGAAAAAGTCACCTGGTAAATCATTCTTGTCAAATTACGGTTTAAAGAATTTAGGAAACTGCTGGGGCCTACAGACTATACTGCAAACATCTCATATATTAGGGAAAGCTTAAGATTTGTGGCAACTTGATCATCCTAAAATTAGAGAGGTCATCTCCTGACCATCTGCAGCAGAGGCCTGATTTAGAATGAAGAGTCACAGCACAAAAGCTCTGCTTCATGGTGTTCTCCAAGCCCTCATTTCCAGTTTATATCTTACATTCACTGTGGTTTCTGCTCCCATTTAAGTTTTGATCTTCAACTTTTGTTTCCCAATGCTATAATAAATGACTTCCCTGAGGCTTCCTCCTATTTCGCCAAGTCTCTCTTCTGTAACATTTTTCCTATTTGTCTGACTTTAACAGTCTCCTTTGCTGATTTCTTTTTTCTTTCCTCAAAGGGTCCGCCTTCTCTGAGTTTCAGCTCTTGGATGTCTGGTGGTTTTTCTTTGTCCTCTAATTCATTTAACATCCCCCTTCCTCTGTACCTCCAGTGTTATTACACGAGTTCCCAAAGCTTTATTTCTTATTCACTCCACAAATATTCATTGCATAAATATTCACTGACTCCTTTTACTCTCTTACACCCACATTCAAACCATCAAATTTTGCTGGCTCTACATTCAAATCTATCTGAAAATTGACCCTCATTTACTGCTACTGACTTGCTTAAAGCCTCCATCAGGACCACTGCATTAGCCTACAAATTGATCTACAGGCTTTATGTTTTATTCTCCACTCGCCCTCCCTTATCTTCCTCTAATGTGGCAGCTGTGGACTCTGTGATCCTTTTCAAATCCTACTTCAGATCATGTCACTGCTCTGCTTACAATCATCCAAATGGCTTTTTGATTCATCTAGGGTAAAGGACAAAGCTGCTATCAGGCTCTACTCTTATCACACTATCTGTTTAATCTGCTTGCCTCTGCCCTGCTTGTTATGTCTCAGGCTTCATCTCCTACTATTCTTACCCACAGTCACTGAACACTCAATTGCCCTCTTGCCTCCTCACAACACTCCAGATATTTTTGGTCTCACAGTCTTTGCACTTCCTGTTTCTTCTGCCTGGAACACAGGTCCCCTGTACAACATGGTCCTCTCTTTTTCTCACCACTTTCAGGTCTTTGCTTAAGAATCATCTTTGCAGTGGGGCTTTCCCAGGACTCTTTACTAAGGTTTCAGTATACCTCCCCTCCTTATTGGTCTTTCCCAGTTACATTTCCTGATTTACTTTCTCTGTATCACTTATTACCATAATATGCTTATCTCTTTGTTTCATCTGAAACTGGAAAGACAATAGATTTTTGTTTTTTCTGTCACTGATAAGTTTATTTTTACCAACATCTATCTAGAACAGCACCTGAGATATAGTACTCATAGTTTTTTGAATGAATCAATAAATAAACAAATGTGCTACTATGGTACTTACTCTTCAATGATGAAAAATAATTGAATTCTGACCTCAATAAACAGATTGTATAATTCTAAGAAAAGACCCTGTCACAAATGAGAGAGATTTGCTTCAGAAGTTAGAAATCATGGAACAGGGACATCTAATCCAGCCTGTGAGGTAGTGCAAGTTACCCCAGTTGGGCTTCCTGTAGGAGGTGGCACTTGAGCTTGATAGACATTAGTTCAATGAAGGAAGGAGGACAGATTTTGTCATCTTTTTTTTTTTAGATATAGAATAACATAAACAAAGGTATGATTGCTGAGCAGATGCTGCTTCTCTCATTTCTCCTCAAATTTCCTTACCATTTCTGAGCATGCCACCCTGACTTCTTATGATCAAGAGTTACATCATTGGAATGGCTGCTACCATAGCAGTCGGGAATGCCTGGGAACTAATGAGTGTCCCTCAGCCTTTAAGTCAATGACTGATAGGTGTTGGGAATATGATATCCCAGTTCTCTGACCCGTTGACCAGTATATTTCTGAGTGATGTATAGTACATCAATTTTGTGGGATTAAGCTCCAATTACACACTGTGGCTGATTTAATTGGATATTTTCCCTTTCCTGTGTTATTTTACTTCACCTATATTGTTTTCTCGAAACTCCACAAACTGCTTGTCACTGAATTTGGGCTCATGCTTGGCCTTCGGAGGAGGCCTATCTAAATGATTCCTATCTAAACTTTAGAAAATTAAAGTGACAAAGTATTTGGTCTGTTTTGGGAGATAATAAAGGAAACTACATTGGTTGGGTTTAGTTTGGCATGAAGGAATCTGAATACTAGGTTAGGGAATTTGGATTGTTTCCAAATCTGTTATGAAATCTGTTTGGTGATGAAGCAATCAAAAGATATCTGAGTATGATTAATCTAGTTGTGGTATATAGTGGTGTCACACTGGTGGTGGGGAAAGTCTACAGGAAACAGCACCATTAGGATATACTCAAGAGTGCATTAGTTAGTGAGGTAGTAGTGAGAATGGAAAGGAATAGATGAAGAGAAAACACAAAGGGAAAAAATGACAAGATTTGGAGTCCGGCTCTTTGAGTTGGCGGGTGTGGGGGATGGGAAGAGAGAAGTAAAAATGTCTGAGGCCATATGAGTTAGAGAGCAATAGTATCAACAGAGATGAGGGAGCTGAGTGGGATCTGGATTTGATGAGTTAAAAGACATACCGAGTTTCTGCCAATGGAACATCCAAGTAGAAATCTTCGGCAGACCACTGGAAATGTAAGAAGGCAGGAAGGATTTGGTTTCAGAATTGGGGCTCTTTCAGACTGTGTTAGAAGTGTCTAGGTATTTGAAAATCCCAAAGAAACACTTGGTTTCTACGAGTCTCACTGTACTGACATCATGACTCTTCAGAGAGAAGGAAGAATGTCATAGTAATCTGCAATTATTAGTGGACTTTTGGAGTTTAAACATCCACACACACCTGTGATGTAGAGAGGCCATTCAGTGTGCATGAGGGGAATATGGGGTGTGGGAGGGCAGAAAGCCATGTTCTAGCTGTGCAAGTTCTTAAAGATACTGTGAACCAAGGAAGCAAGAAGTCAAGTTCAAGGAGTTTGTCAATGACTGGTTTGGATTTATGGAGACAGATTTGGCCAAAACACCAGCCATTCCTAGCACAGTCCTTGGACTCAGACGACTCATGCTGTTTGCTTTGTGCCTGGTTTTATGAAGCTGTGCTTGCCACACATGAAAGGCTGTTATTAAGGAATCCATCTTTTAGCTTTTTTTCCCTCTTCAGACTAAATAAACCTTATTTCATTCTCACAGGTCATAGTTTCCATTTCTTTAATTATTTGTTACTCTTCTCAGAACTTTCTCCAGTTTTCCTCTTCTTTTAAAAAAACTGAGAGGAAACCTTCAAAACCTTCAGAGTAATAACTGGCTTAGTTCTGGACACAGGAAATGATTCTTTTCTAAAATGTCACATCCCAGGCAACATTTCTTTGCAGGCTTTTCCACCTGTTTTTAATGCTTTCAAGATAAGATGAAAGCATTAAGCTCATCTTATCTTGTGTTAATTTTAGACAAAATGTGATCATAATGGACATATTTTCGACAATTTTCTGTTTTAATTTCAAACACCCAGAGTTAAAACGAGTGTTGTTTCGATTCTGTTTTTTTTCTCATTTCAAGAAAATTTAGGCAGAAGATTCCAGAATGGTAGCAGTCTGGTTCTCTTTCTCATACATGATAGCTTATGTCATTGAATGTATGAGGCAAAACTGTCAAGCTTTTTTCTTAATTGTGCTTTTGCTCCCACTCATTCCAACAGATTCAACCCTTGACTAGTTAAAATGTGAGAACAATAACAACAAAAACTGGAATTTTCTTAGACATCAGTCAAAAGTGGAAGCAGCAGTGGGGACCAAGGCTCGGAGAACTCCATCGCTCCGACATTATCTTTGTGAGTAATTTTCCATGTGGAGTGGAAGATCCTGTAAGCACAGCCCCAGGATTACACACGTTGGGCTCCGATTCCGCAGGATTTACAAGCCTCATTACTGGAAAGCGTCTAAGGCTCTCTTGGCACAAGCGACGGAGCAAGAAATGTTCACTGGACAATAAAAGTTTCGGTTTACGGAGTCAAATAAAAGCACAGCCTTCCTTTTACAGGGTGATGAACCTGCCCCCGAATTAATGAGGGGCGGGCGATCCATTTTCCATGGCTTAGAGTCTGGCGAGGTCCCATTCAGCCAAGATTGCTGCAGATGTGCAGTCTCTTCAGATTGGCTGGAGTATCCAAGTCCACAGAAGAGCAACTTCTCACCCTTCGAGGCTGCTGTGGAAGCTCCTGAGGCAGCAGACAGGAACCGAGACGGGAGCACCGCCCTCCCGCCAGATTCCCGGCGGCTCCTCCTCCCTCTCCCAAACCCACTCCCAAACCAAAGTGCAGGCTTCCCCGTTCCAGCCAGAAGCGCTGCGTGAGCCGCCACACGTAGCCGCAGGCAGCTCCTTAAATAGCGTCCGCGCTGAGCAAACAGTCCAGACGTGGGGCCCGGGAGGGCGAGCGGAGGCGACCGCACCGGGCGCGCAGCGGCGGCGGGTCAGCGGGCGGCCAATAGCCAGGGCGCGGCCCGCCCCGTCGCCTCCCCTCAGGGAGCCTATAAGGCGTCGCAGCGCCCGGGGCGCCAGCTGCTGTGCGCCTCCGCCGACGACCTGACTGACTCTGCTGCGTTACGCGCCGCTCCGACTGCCAGCCGCGCGCCTCGTCCGCCTGCTCCCGCCTGCAATTTCAGCCCGGGGCGGACCTGGGTCCCTGCGCTCTCGCGAGAAGTGCGACGCTGCGGGGCCGTGGGCGTCGGAGCCCGCGCGGCCCTCGAGGGCCGAACATGGGGGGGCGCACGGTGAAGCCTCAGCTGCTGCTCCTTGCGCTCGTCCTTCACCCCTGGAATCCCTGCTTAGGTGCGGACTCGGAGAAGCCCTCGAGCATCCCCACAGGTGAGCACCCCGCGGTCCGCCGCTGTCCCGCCAGGCTCGGCCGTGGGGGTGGGGGGTGGCAGTTCATTCATCCACCAGCCCTTCGGCGGGGGTGGCCAGGTGAGTTAGTGGGGGCCTGTCCCTCCTCTCCAGGGTTCCAGAGTTGCGGTGGGGCGGCGCTGGTCTCAGGGGAAGTGTAGGCGCACCCGCCCCTGTTGGCTCCTTGGAGTTCTCGGAGAACTCAGCGTGCCCGAATTCCCCTGCAGAACAAGTTGAAGTTACCTTTTGGACTTGCGGGTCATGGGCACCAACACATTTCCTGCAGCTCTCCGTTCTCCTCCTTTCTGCGAGTAGGCATGGATTTATCCGTGATGGACGAAGCTGTAGTCCCTCTGTTACCTGAACACGGGGCTTAGTGTACTTTCTGATTGATGGTGACACATTCCTTCCAGCACCCCAGGAAGCAGCCGGTAACACCTCCCTCTTGCCAAAAACAACGCTCAAAAACCTTAGTTGTTTTCAGTAAGGCTGCCTCTCTACCGAGTATCTCCAGGCGGCAGCTTTCCTCCTTTGGGATTTGAAGGGGAAGCTGTGGACACACAGCTACTCCCCTTACCTACCCTTTTCTTGAGCCCGGTTCTGTTTTTGTTTTCAGAAGCTGGAACTGCAGTGAGAGTCTAGTCAAGTTCATGTAAAACAAAACTTTTTACATTTAGCCAGATTAAAGAGAGTTTCACTACATTTGTCTAAACATGCTTTGCTGCCTTTTGCAGCACATGAGAAATTCTTGTTTTCCACATTTGTGCTCAACTTTCTGAAATTAGATCTTGCATTTAAATGACCTTTTTTTTTTTAAGTCATTTTGGCACCATTTTCCCCCCTAGTTAATAAGTGCTTTTCTACTTGAATTTTTCTTAAGCCTAAGGATCGAAATTTCTATTTAAGAGTTACAGTCAAAAAGTGGCATTTGGTCTACAGTCCAGTAATCCATGTAGCAATAGTTTTGTCTTCATCTTTAACTGTTTCAAAAAACGGCTGAACTGCCCATCTTTCTACATTCCTGCCAAACAGTGCTTGCTTTGTTAGCTTAAGAAACTTCACCATTCAGATGGCTTTCTATCAGTTACAGGATGCTTTTCTTTCTGTTAGGTATATGTGGCCATTTAAAAAAGGATTTCTGAACCTCTGTGATTCCTCTAAATTTGAACTAAACTTTTGCATAATTTAAAAATATTTCTTCTAGCGTAATATATAGAAAAAATAATGTAAATGCCTTCAGCAAAATTGGAAATAGAGACATTTAAAAAGGAAAAACAAAACAAAACAAAACAGTTCCCTAGAAAAAATGTCTTTGTTGAAACACCCAAGGAAACTTTTATTGGGAAATAAGATAACCTCTAAGGACGTTGTTATATTTAGAGAGACCTCTTTGGCCTTTGTATATTTTATTCCATTTAATTGCCAAGACCCTTTACTTTTTAATAGAGGACATCCCTTTGTAGCTGCCTTTATGTTTATAGTCAAAATCAACTACCTTTCTCACTCTGGCTTTTAAATTTCATGGAACTGGACAGTAAACTTTTAATGGATTGTCATATCAGAGAAAGGGAATTTTAGATATGAAAGTTTCCTTAGAAGACCACATAATACCCACTGTTTAAATATGTGGACTGGTCACTTTTGGTAAGCAGGTATGGGAATTCAGTTAGGGCCTAAATGTGGGAAAATACTAATTTGTGATTAGTGAAGCCAGCAGTAGTCAGTTTGATTACAAATTTCAGTGTAGGTAGGTGTTCTCATAGGTTATGTGATAACCTAATAAATGTAGAGGTACACTGCTTGATAAGGTGGGCAGAATCATGGACTGTGGTCTATTTTATTCTTTACATATTTCAACTGAAAATTACTAAATGGAAACTTATTCGTTGACAGAAATAACAAGATCTTCTAAAGGACTCTAAATTGTTTAGCTTAATAGTTCTTTAAGAAGAGTGTTTATCTCTAACCCTGTATATTTGTCAACATGTCCCAGCTAACCAGAAAGAAATGGATTAGATCACAATTTCTTGGTCCTATTGACATTTTTGAGCCAGACACTTTTTTCCTTTTGGGGACTATCCTGTGCATTGATGTTTAGCAGTATCCTTAACTTCTGTGCACTAGATGCCAGTAGTATTCCCTTTCTGATCTGAGCACAAAAAAAAAAAAAAGGCCAAATGTCCCCAGAGGGACGAAATTGCCCAGGGTAGAGAGTCACTGGATTAGACAAATCTATTTGTATTTGAGGCAATGTGGCATTATAGTGTTACTGGAATAATAACAGCAAATCATTTTTGAAAACAAATATTTATAGTGATTTTCAATTTTTCCACTGTAGTTGGGAATGTGATGCACATTCATCAATTTTTGGAGTATAATTTTTCCTACCTCTGCTGCTTTGTTGATCAGAGTTGAGAACATCGCTTTTTGTTAAATTTTCGAGAGTTCTGTGTGCTGTGCATGGAAAGACTAGAAAAGATTTTGGTTAAAATAATCGTTTTCTCTGAAAATAATGTATAGGAATTGTTACCTGAAAATTATATCATTATGGGAGCTTTCAGAGGCTGAACCTTGCTAATCAGTGCCATTAAATCAGTTTCGTACCCTGATTTATCTTTCCTGCACTTTTTGCCTTCTAGATGGGATAAGAAAAGGGTGGATGTATTCCTGCCAAGTCTTTGCCTTCAGGTCTCCAGACCTGGATCAAATTTGTGTGTGTTTTCTGAGGCACCTTACTGTTCTGTGATCTAAATTGGGTAGAAAACAAGTTTTGAGCAAAAATAAAGGAAATGGTTTTAGATGTTTCTGTCAAGACCAGTATTTTTCTACTACATTCATTCGTTTATAAACTCTCTAATTTACTGTGGTACATTCAAGGAAAAAAGGAAAGGTTTGTCCCTATGTACTGATGCAAACCAGCAATTTATGGGGTGGAGAGGGAAAGAGCAAGATCCTGGAGAAACCTCTGGAAGAGAGAGGGTCTTGTCCTCTATGTGCTTTCTGTATTCTGTGCTTCAGTCATACAGAATGACATATCATCCATAAACAGACAATGCCTTTTACTTCACATGAAAACAGACGTATAAAACAACTCTAGAGAATGTGAAGACAAGAAATGAAAATTAAATTGAGCTACCTTTTTACTATCCATCACATGGAATAAAGCATCTAATTAGCTGATCGTACCAAACGACAGGATGGGAATTTACTGTTGATGGAAGCGCAGTATCTGTGAAGAACAATGTAATGTCTACTGGAATTGAGAATCCACATGTCCTGTAATCCTAGATATATACATGAATAGCAGTCTCAACTTTCTGTTCCTTCCTTTTTAGGTTTTTGAAATCCTGTTTATTGTTTAAGTCTAGCTCCTAGGGAATTCTTCCCCTTGCTATTTTTGTTTGGTTCTTTTTAACTTCTTAATGTAGTTGGTTTATACAAATCATATTTACTTTGTACAATAGGTCCTTCTGTTTAATACATTATAAACTCTTTAAAGTGAAGGGCTGAGTTTTATTCATTTTTATGCTCTTCGGTGTCTACACTGTTCTTTTGCCACAAAGACATTCTCAGGTTTTCTTTACTGAGTTTCTGGCCTTTTCTTAGATTTATGAAAAGTAGCATGCAGTCACTGAGGTTGTTAGTTGCTCCTTCCCTCAGAACTTTATCTGAATTCACCGAGCTTCCTTTCTCTGCTTGGGGACCCATATGCTATGTGATTTAACAGCTTAAAAGTGAAATATCTGCTGCCTTCTTTCTCAACCATGTTTGGCAACCCTTCTCCATAGATTGTATTTCCCCCTTTACCTGCTTTACTCAATACGACGTGGTACCTTCACTATTACTTTCAGGTGGTTGGGTATCATAAGTTTTTTAATAGGTGGTGAAATGGAGATTTGGAATAGTTATATAACTTGCACAAGCTCACAGAGCTAGAAAGCAGTAGAAGAGAAGCCTGCGCCTTTTCTTCAGACTGTGCTTGCCTTTCCAGACCTCATAATTGTTCTCTTGAACTTTTGGGACCTATGGGAAAGAAACAGAAGCTGGGCATCAGTGACTTAGAGAAACAAATGGAATGCTTTGCTAAAGGGGAAAATACATAATTTGCAGGTTACGTAAAAGGAGGAGAAAGGAGTAGGCACAGGCTGAAGGAAAACTGGGCGCTAGGCCAGCGTGGTAAATTACGGTCCATAGGCCAAATGTAGCAGATCCAAAACAGCTACTTGTGTTTGTGTGGCATATGAACTAGCAATGATATTTACATTTTTAAATGTTTGAAAAATACCAAAAGGAGAATAATATATTATAAAACATGAAAATTATAGGAAATTAAAGGTTTATTGGCTCCCAGCCACATTCATTCATTTATGTATTGTGTGGCTGCTTTGGTGCTACAAGGCAGAGCTGAGTAGTGGTTACAGAGACTATAAGGCCTCAAAGTCTGAAATATTTACTAGCTAGTCTTGTACAGAAGAACTTTGCTGAACCTTGCCTTAGGAGATGACATTCCCACTTAAGCTGTGTGGCTCATGCAGATCTGCTGTTGGAAGGAGCTGGATTCTGGACAGTAGCAGCTGGCTCTGGGCATTTCGGAGACCTGTTTTTCATTTTTGGATTTGCCAGTGATTCCTATGGTGTTTTGCATTCAAACATAGAGTTTTTCTGTTACATCGTTTTAAACACAGTGCTTGAAGCTAACAAGACATGTTCTTTGGTGTAAATAGCGTTCTCATGATCAAAAATGAATAAAACACTCTGATGGCTAGTTGGAAAGCAGATGCATATTTCTTCTTCAGAGTTTGAATATATTCTAGAAATTTGTTCTAGAAACCTGGTTATGAATTTGTGGCTGAGCTCCTGGGAGGAAATAATTAGCACATTTATCAATGAGTATTTTTGTTCCTCTTTAATCATTGCTATAAACCAGGCTAAACTGAGAATTTAGTGGCTTTTAAAGTGACATATTCTTTTTAATTTACATTTTACTCATTTGCATTTGCTGTTGATTGCTTGCCTCGCCAAACTAAACTGAACAGAACTAATTTTCAAAGCTATTGAAATTGCAGTTAAAAATAGTTATCTAGAATAGTAGAATTATAGAGTATTACTTTATTTATTTACTTATAGACAAGGTCTCACTCTGTGGGTCAGGCTGGAATGCAGTGATGCTATCATAGCTCACTACAGCCTGGAACTCCTGGGCTCAGGTGATCCTACTTATCGCTTCAGTCTCCCAAATAGCTGGGACTACAACTCTTTTGTTATTTGTTGTCTTCATTCTTCTTACTACCTTAAAGCCTACGTGTTGCAACCAAATTTGGTAATTACACTATTAAAGATGGTGTAGCAGTACAGAATTGATTACTGCCCGACTGTGTCACAAAGATACCTCTTCAAAAAATACTGCTTATAATTTAAAAATATAGTAACTTCAAATAAGTTTTTGTTTTCAGAGTAACTTTACAAGCAATTCAAAGAGCAAAGATAACATTGTTTTTATACACAGAAGGAAGATTTTCTTTAAAGATTTTCTTTTGTGTATTAAAAGAGGGAATGTACTTTTGTTAATAATTTTAATTTGGTTTTCTTTAAAACAATGCAATCAGGTTTGTACATTTACATACTTACATACTAATTGACTCATGCATTTTTTTTCAGGCCTTGATTGTTTTAGTAGCATATTGTGGCAGATTTAGAAAAATAATTTTAAAATTCCTATTTTAAAATTTGGACATACCTCCCCTTTCTTGAATTTATTTCTTAAAGGAGATGTGATTAATTGAGAAAATACTTAATTTGCTAGTGTGGAATTATGCTTCATGTTTACAGTTTCTTTTCTGCTATGAGAAATTAGGTTTAAAGTTTAGTTTGTATAGGTTTGTAAATAAATTTTAACCAGGAAAAAAAATCTATAAATAGCAACTGGATAACCTTTGCTTTTCATTTCAAGAGCAATTAACACTATTTTTTACAAGAGAGTATCAGCCTGTGCAAGTTCATGAATGATGGGGATACTCCCCAGGCATTATCAATACAGAAGTGACAAGTTATACTACATTGGAGTGTCCTTTCCTTTTTGGCTGAAGAACTACTGTATTTTTTATCAAAATCTACACCAGAAGTTAAAAAAAACACATTTCAAGTTTGAATACAATTTAAAGAACATGATTATTACTGTAAATATACTTAATAGACTTTTAATACAAGTAAGAGTCTTGGTGAACATACAGCTAAAATGAGGGGCTAATTGAGGTGGGGGAGTGGTCAGGACAAGTGTTTCTAATAAACATTGGTGAATTTTAAAAAATGGGCCAGAGTTAAAATTAATTATCATTTGTTATACTGATAGTTTATTGATTTTAATGTTGCTTTTCTTATCTTGTGTGCATAAGACATCCTGGTGTTTATTGCATTAACTAATCATCTGCTCAGTCAATTTGGCGTTATATTCACAAATTTTTACAAGGAACTTTCTCATTTGCTTTCCAGTTACTGCTAACCTATTTTAGGGTTCCTTCCAAAGGATAGGTGAGAGACAGGACTTTCCATTGATTTAAATGCTGTTTTTCTACATTTTTTTCTTTCTTTTTTTGCTGTGCACAGCAAAAAATCTTTATGGGACAAAGGAATTTTCAAGCACACATAACTTTTATTGTTCTTGACACTACCCCGATCAGCCTCAGACATTCAAGTGCAGTAAGGAGATACTGAATATGCATCATGTTCCATAGTTTGACCCTCCCACAGGCACAACAACAAGTGGAATAGATATGTGGATTTTGGCAACCTTGGCTTCCTGATGCTAGGGCATCTATCTGGCCTGGGAGAAGAAAAGCTCCAGAAGCTATACTTCTTTATTCCGGAGCCCCGGCATACAGTGTCTCATAGGCAAGGCTGCTCTGTCATTGACTATTCTGTTTTAAATGGCTTGAAGCCATAACTTGTGTGGGCTTTGAGGTGCAAAATACTTATAGATGCTGCACACAGGGCTGAGAAGGGAGCCAGTAACATGGAGGTCTTTTTAAATGCATTCTCTAACAGGTTCTTTAAACATTTAAATCTTTCCTTCCTGTTTCTAGCAATGTACTAAACACCAACAGCGATTTCATCTTTAACAAATTAGACAAATATAGAGTTTAAATTATTTCTTTCTTAAAAAAGGAACCAGCTAACAGTTTGCTGGTAGCAGAAAATGATCTCCTTAATTTGATCACCTGGGGAAGTCTTACAGCACTGTTATGAAGAGGGCAGATGGGTTCTTTGATGGGATTTTCCAGTCTTGCCCAAGGCAGCTGTGAGGCTCCTTGTCTTCAGAGCCCTCTTCTTTTGCTCTGGCCATGCTGGTTCTTTCCTGGCCTCCAGCTGGCACCACTGTGGTGACCAGAATGCTCTGCTTGTCCAGGGCCTTTGGAATTCCTGCCGGCTATGTCTAGAGAAGGACAGTCCTCCTTTTCTTCTTAGTTTAGTTTAGACGAGGTTGGAATTTTTTAAACAGTAACTTTACTAAGTAACCAAGGGCAAAACAAAACAAAACCCTACACTGGAAAATCACCAAAGCAAAGAAATGAACAGACTTACAAAGTAGAGATTCAGAGTTTTTACTCTCCTCTGACTTTAGTATAGTTAGATACCTGCACACCCGGCACATTTTGGGGGTTCATAAGTTCTGCTTCCTTGCCCAGCGTTTCTTTCTCCTCTCTTCACTCTCATTTCTCACTCTTCCTACCACTTCCTTTTTTTTTTTTTTGAGATGGAGTCTTGCTCTGTCACCAGGCTGGAGTGCAGTGGCGCAATCTTGGCTCACTGCAACCTCCGCCTCCTGGGTTCAAGCGATTCTTCCACCTCAGCCTCCTGAGTAGCTGGGACCACAGGTGCGTGCCACCACGCCTGGCTAATTTTTTTGTATTTTTAGTAGAGACAGGGTTTCACCGTGTTGGTCAGGATGGTCTCGACTTCTTGACCTCGTGATCCGCCCGCCTCGGCCTCCCTAAGTGCTGGGATTACAGGCGTGAGCCACCGCACCCGGCCCTACCACTTCCTTTTATGCAGACCACTCTTCTCTATGGTTGGAGTCCATAAGGTCCATGGGTAGACAAGTGCTAATAGATGGCCTAGGTATATTTGTCATTTCTTAGGGACATATTAGCATAACTCTAGCCATTGGGCACTTTATTTTCTTCTATAGGTAGACATTTTTTATGCTGTTGCCCATAACTACTTATGTATTGCCTTAGTTCTTGATTTTAGTGGCAATTTGTATATGCTTTTATAAACCAACATAATTTTGTAAATTTACATTAGTTTATTTAGCTAAGCTTTACAAATTCACTCATAATGCAGTTTTTTTCTAGAGGTAACTAACAGCATTGTAACTTCTGAGATGCAAATGTATGCTAACAATAATTCCCATTGTGTAATACTGTAAAATTTTGATAATTAATATTTTTAAGTATAATTGGAGTATTTATTGACTGGCTAGTCTGTGTTCTGTTGCTTTGTGTGAGGGAAAAACAGAAAAACCAGAATGAACAAACAAAAACCATACAAGGTTCAGTTGCTGTTCTGTATTGAAATTCTAAGATTCTTACAGGGAAAATAAGGCATAAAACTGGGCAAATCAAATGAATACTTAACGGGTAAGCAACCTGAGCTGCAGGAAGAACTCACACATCTGGCATCAGGAAAGCTGTATGTAAGTTCTCATCCTTGCACTCACCCACCTTGAGCTGATTCTTGAGCCTCTTCAGACTTCACTTGAAATTTGTGATCCTTATAGTGCTGTGATTTGATGTCTTTTGACTTTTAAGTGTCAGAATGATGGTAGAGACAGAGTGCTACAGGAATCAGAAAAGAGGTCTCAAGAAAACTTACTACTAATATATTTGGTAGGCCAAAGAAGGCATAGATGCAAGGTTGTTTTGTGTTTTAAATTCTACTTTTTCTACTACTTATTGTATCAAGGGTTGGACTTGGCCAGGACTTGGTGTTGTTTTTTCTCTAATTAGCTTTTGATTTAGATGCAGGACAGTAGGCCAAGAATAACTAGAATTAAATTTACATTTAAAAATACTCCAAGTATTTTTATATGAGAAGAGAAAACAGTCTGGTGTTTATATGCAGCTATTTTCTGTCTTCAGAGATGAACCATATCCTCTTCAATACATTTAAATATTGTAAGCTGTTGAAAAAATAAACTTAACATTCATCTGTTTCAGTGCTTTTAAGTTAAATAAATTAATAATTATGCTGGTAACTTTTTTTTTTAACTTTTAGGTTCGGGGGTACATGTGAAGGTTTGTTACACAGGTGAACTGATGTAATGGGAGTTTGTTGTACAGATTATTTCATCACCCGGGTATTAAGCCCAGTACCCAGTAGTTACCGTCTCTGCTCGTCTCTCTCCTTCCACTGTCACCCTCAAGTCCAGCCCAGTGTCTGTTGTTCTCTTCTTTGTGTTCATGAGTTCTCATCATTTAGCTTCTGCGTATATAAGTGAGAATATTCAGTATTTGGATTTTAGTTTTCAGAGGATAAAAGCCTCCAGCTCCATCCATATTCTCACAAAAGACATGATCTCATTCTTTTTTATGGCTACATGGAAGTTAAGAAAAAGTATTATAATATAAACTACTTAAAAACTGGGGACTCTTTTCCAACTAGATCCACCTTTTAGATTCATTCATTATCTTTAAAATATGATTGCATTTAGTGAACTGAAACATGGTAAATATAAATGAAATGAATTTGTAGGAGAAAAGTATTTATGTGCATACATACATGTATGTATGTGTATGTACACATATGTGTTTACTAGCCATGGAGATTATTGTTGAGCCTTAAGAAAGGAATAGAAACTATGAGTTTTAATCTGGACATTTCTTCTTTGATATATTGCTAGGTCATTGTCACAGTAGCATTTGTTCTACATGTGTTTGCATCTTTAGACTGGAGCATATCTAGTGAGTGGTATACTCTCAGCTTAATCCTTGGAGAAGATGGTGGTGTCCAGTTATTTTTTTTTCTGGCTATTTTTCCTATTGTTTCTAGAAGGATTTTATGTAAATTTAAGGAAGCAGTTCAAACAAAACAATTGGAAGGGAAAGAGGGTGACTCTATTTTACAAACATATATAGTTACTTATACAGTTATTTTTCAAGTATAAGATTAGCAAATATTACAGAAGTATTTATCCTGGGTGTTGGTTTTTGGAAATTAACCATGATTTATTGAACAAGCAAATAAATACCAGTAGCTTTACTTTTGTACAGTATATTAGGTAAAATAAAAATCTGGTTTATTAAAATGGTAAACTAACTTTTATCTTACTATTTAATATCACTTACTTGATATTTTATGTTCCTCAAGTATAAACATGTCTTTTAGAAATCAAGTATTACATTCTAAACAGCTAGTATAATATCCTAAACAACCACGCTTCTCTTCTTCATTGAAAGTCATTAAATGGCTCTATAACTCTAGTACCAGCAACTCCATAGATAAGTGGGTTTTTTCATGTAGAGAAAAAAGATAAACTAAGAAGTCTACTTTTGAACTGTATACACAAACTTAAAAAATAACTATAATTGATAGTTATATCTCATTTTCTATAACTAGATTTAAATTCTTTATTGATGCAAGGCATGAATTTTTCTTAATGATTCTCAGAATATCCCACACTTAAATTAGTTTAAAAGCATGTTTGATTTGTAGAAAATTCTTTCGAAAAAGAGTCCTATTCAGTTTGAAGAGGTGATTGGAGGCAGAGGGTAAGTGAAATAGAGGAAGGGAAATTGCTTTTAAGTGTGGTAGAAAATTACAAAATATGTGACTTCAATGAGTTTACACAATTTATTCAGAAAAATCTGAACTAGAAGCCACTGCTGAGTGCTGTCAAGGGAAATTTTGCCTATGTAAAATGTGACACTGAATTCTTCCCTGAGCAGAAATAAGGTTTGGGTAGTTTCATCCTTGGGATTTATTTATCTTGATTATGTTTATTGCTGTTGTAGCATTTCATATTAACTGTATTAAATGGAATATCAAAGCCATTCTTTGCATGCCATGATTTTCAACCTGTGGTCCAGTGTGCATGGACCCTGATGCAACATACACATTGAGAGAGTGTGTATTTGTTTTTTATTTGGTTTCAGGAAGTCAGCTGGTTACTTCAGTAATCAGCACAGATTCAGAAATATAGATGCTGTAATTTTATGATGCGGTAATGAATGTATTTCTTATTGGATGAGGGTGTTTCATATTGCTTGGTATTTCTGATAAATTTTAGTACAAGTTTGTTGTGCTTTGAATTATTGGAGAGTTGCGTTATTTCCTCTTTTTTTCTGATTAAGTGTATTACAAAGAATTTGAGAATGATACTTTTTAAATATTAGGGCAAATGCAGAAATAGTACAGAGGAGTGTTTGCTTTCTTGATACAGCCAGAGGGAACTCTCTATACAAGGAGACTAGAGACTCTAACTTTGAACTTCAGAACTTTGAAGTTATTTTTTCTCATTCCTCTGATTTATTCTTGGTATTCAGGTATATTACTTTGCTCATTATTTTGTCTCTGTCTTTTTTTGTTTGTTTCATCTGTAGTGAAAAGTAAGTGTGTGTGTGTGTGTGTGTGTGTGCATGCGCCCGCCTGCCTGTATAAATAATTATGTATCTGAAATAGGTAAAGATTATTTTTAACATGATCTTAATATTGTTATTGCATTCAACAGTGATTCCTTAATGTTATTTAATACCTATCCAAGTTCGCCTTTGCCCCTTTTTCTCAAATATGTGTTTTTATAGTTGATTTGTTTGATCCAGATCCATAAATTTATTTTCCTAAACACCTTCCAAGTTGTCACTACCTTAGTCTATACTGCATGACGCTGGTAGCCTCAGGATCAAACCTAGCCTGCATATTGTTTTTCAAAAGTCTCAAATTAAGTTCTATGTTTTTTAAATCAGGAAATTTTACTTAAAAATCAGAATTTTTCTTGTCTTGGGGGAAAAAAAAAAGGAAAAGAAGGCCTGGAAACCTGAGTTTGCCTTCCCATATAGCCACAACAGCTGGCTGACTCTGAGGATTCCTCTCTTTGTAGGGGGTACTTGTGCACTCTGGTGACTTCTAGTTACCATAGCAGGTGCCTGGACTCTTCACATATGTGTTTTCAACCCCTCTCAGTTTACATCACTGAAATAGATAATTATCATTGTTCCTAAAATTATTTCTCTGTCTCATCTTTCTTGAGTCCAGTGACTTAATCAGAGGGGTTTTGTCCCCTCTGGAATATTTGATAACGTCTAGAGTTGTGAGCAGTGGGTGTTACTGGCATCCTGTGGGTAGAGTCCAGGGACTCTGCTAAAATGTCCTACATTGCACAGTATGACCCTATCACTCTTTCCCATCCCTATTCCAAGAAAGAATTATCTGGCCCCAAATGTCAGTAGTGCTGAAGTTGAGAAACTCTGCTACAGTCTGATGGTGTCCTTCTAATTTCACTGCCCTGCTACTAGTGCCTTCTCTATTTCCAAGTGTATTTATTACTGTTTCCCAATTTGCACTCTCTATTCATACTGGATTCCTCACTGTCCAACCAAGATATCATGCTTTTACCCATCTTTTTGGGGAGGGGGGTGTTGTATTTCCAGGTCCCTTGACTGTCAAAATACTGTTTGTCATTTTTAAGGCCTCTATCTAGCTCATTGAGGTAGCTGTTTCTTATGACATTTTATCACAATATTCTCAAAAAATTATTTTGTTGTAACTGGAAAATTCCTTGAAAATCTGTTTGAACACTTTCCCTCATTACAGTCTCTGCTTCTCCAATCTGAGAAACTGAACCTAGATATATTAAGTCTTATATTCTAGTTTTTTTTCTAGGTTTTTTTTTTTTTATAGATTTTTATTGTCCGTTCAATGTTTAACTCCTGCAGTATTTGTTGCAAATATATAATCTGTGATTTTAATTAGTGTTTAGTATGTTATTCTCAGTCTTTTCATGTGAATTAACTTTACTTTCTTAGCTGGATTTTAACCTGCCAGAGGATAGAGATTGTATCTCTTGAATTGCTGTGCCTCAGAACTCCCAGCCTCTGGAAGCTTCACTGCCTATAGGCCTTACAGGGGGCCAGTCAGTTAACCCATGGCTTACCCTAGTCACAACTAACAAGATAAGTGGGAACCCTGTGTTGGTCAGGGCTCTATTCAAAAGAAGAACCCATTTTAGATATTTTGAACAAAAGTAGATTAAACAGAAGTAATTACAAGGTTATACAATTATTGGAAAGCCTGGAAGAAGAGGCTTTAACAAAGCTTCTAGTAGTGACTTCTAGAACAGCGGAAAGAGCTGACCAAAGTAGGTAGGAGGTTATTACCTCTGTCCCAGTTGGGAATCAGGAGCCCACCATTGGAAGGAAGTATTGAGTTCAGAAATAGGCTTCCATAGAATGTAATCCAGAGATGAGGAAGCTGTCTCCATTGATTCCTTATGCCCATGAATATAATGACTATACCAACAATGCAGAATTCAACCACAGTCTTTGCTGCTGTTAATATGTCTTTCTCTTTCTTTCTCTTCACCACCCTCCTCCTCAGCTCCCACAAAGTGTGGGACTGATCCTAGAACACTGGTGTAGGGTAAACTATATCCTTCTGACCCTGCTTACCAATGGAAATGGCCAAAAGTGATAGGGAGAGGACCATCTGTTTGTCAAATCTCATAGGAACATCTGAAAGGAGGGGTATAATTTACATCCAGTTATTTAGTTCCAAAGAACTTGCAGAAATGCACCTTTAATATTTGCTTTTCTCATTACTTTCTTCAGTGATTGTTCTTCTTGACGCTTTGTAAAGCATTAAATTATTTTAAATTTTTATGGATTTTTTGACAGTAGGGACCCAAGTAAGGACTTAGCATTACATGAAATACATGCTTTTTAACGTGGAACTCTATTATAAAGTTCTAAGCACATTGAATACTTTGTCACCTTTTAAGAAGAGCAATTATTTAGAAATTCATGGGATAAAAGAAAACTATGAAATAGATGCAACTAAGTGAAAGAAATTTATGTCCCCTCACCATCCTTGTTTTAAGGCCAGTGGATCATAACTTTTATGCAAGAGACAGCATGGTGCAACTTAATTCCAATTCCAATTTTATGAATCTGTTTGACCTTTAGTTATTCATTAATTTCTTATTTACTAGTGCTCTTATTTTATACAGCACCCTATAACTTTCAGTAAATTCTTAGCTGACTAACATCATCACTTTTCTGAGATAACGTGAGTGGGGCTTACTCATGGCTTCTGGATTTTGAGAATGTCAAGAGTTAACAGTAAGGAAGGAAGGATTTAGTTTGACTCAGCCTTTTAAAAATTCATGAAAACAAAAGGACAAAAGAAAACTTTATGGACAACTATAACTACTTTCTAATTGTAAATTTATGTTTCACAACTTTTATTTGAAAGTTTGGTGTTTTTTACTTCTGTAATTTGTTTGCGCGTAGCAGTAACTGTAGGTAAGCTTATGGTTGGAACTCCTGCTGAACAAATCTACAGAGGAGTAGCTTGCATTCAGATTAGAATGTTGACCTTCCTCACCTTATTTGGAGTTGGGACACCCTAACTACACATGGTATTTATTTATTTTAAAGTTCCATTTGTTTTGCTCATTGTGACAATTTCAGGTGGTAGGTAGAGGTAGATGTACTTTAGTGTTCAAATTAACACACAGACAAAACTAGATTGGGAATGGACAGAGTAGTTTAATACATGCCCATCTAGGTTTATCATGCCACCATGGCAGTTTTAGTTTCTGGTTATGTATGTGTGTGTTTAAAATGATACAGCTGAAAACATTTGCTTTCATTTTGATGAAGATAAAAATAAATATTTGGGGAATCTGGATTTATTTTGATGGTATGCCTAGGATGTAGTCAGTTTAGCCCTTTAAATTATGGTTTTCATCTAAATTATTCTGAAAGCTCTTGTAAGAAACGACAGAACTCCTATAAGAAATGTGGAAGCACCAGTAGATATCAGTAAGTACTAGGTTATAGTAGATCTAATGAAGATGGCATAACATCATTTAGAATTGTATTTTTGGTTACAGTGACAATAAATGCTTGTAACTGAAAACAAAGACAGTTAAAAATAAATTTAAATTTGTCCATGAACACACTATCAATAAGTAAACAATGTAAAACACTGTGATAGTATTCATTTTTTTCTGCTTGTATATCTTCCTATGTTTTCTTTATAAAATCAGGATATACGTACATATTGATAAGCATAAAGACAAAATTTTGTATTTGTCTGATTTAAAAAATAGTATATTGTAAGCATTTCCCATGGCATCGAATATTCTTCAAGCCATGATTTTTAAGTAACGTTTTTATATCTGTCATGGGATTATACCGTAATTTTTATAACCATTACCTTATTATTTGATATATAGTTTGCCATTTGACACTAATAGAAATAATATTGTAGGGATATTATTAAAAATAAGTTTTGGTTTCCATTTTTACCTATTTTTATAGGAAAAGTTCAAGAAACAAAATATTTAAATCAAAAGATATGTACTCTTTTGTCTCTTGTTACATTTTGTGGAGTTGATTTCCAGAGATTTTATGGATTTTCATTTCCACCAGCAATATATAAAATGGTATGAAAATCTTGGCAGCATTACTTTTCAAAATACTTCCTTCCAGGTTTTAGGGGAAAATAGTGTCTGATTGTCTTTATCCTCCTTTGTTTCTTAAATTTGTAGTGATATATTTACTTGCTAAAATTTTTTTTGCCATTTTGGTTTCTTCTGTGAGTTGCATATTCATATCAGTGGTGCGTACATTCTAGTGGAGTGGAAAGGACAGTAAACAAATGTATTGGGAAGGTATAAATCTTAAAGAAAAATAAAATGAGATTAGAGGGATTAGGTTGGAGAATATCATTTTAGGTACTGTTTCGGGTAAGTCTTTTTATCTTTGGTTACATTTAAGCATAGACATGAAGGGTGGAGACATTCTGAGAGAGGTGGGTTACGGACAGAAGGGACCACAGTGTAAACACTCTTAGCTGAGCAGCCAGGAGAACAGTGTGCCTGCAGTAGGGACAAGGGGGGAATAGTGATGGAAGAGATCAGATTGACAGTCAAGACCAGATCATTTAGGTACTTGGAGTTTAGACTAGGGTTAGGAGGTTGGATTTTATTGAGAACAAGAGGTAAACCCTTAAAAAATTTTGAGGAGAAATGAAAGATATGTGTATGAAGTAGAATAGGTTATGTTATCTGGATTTATGGATGGTGAATGTAATATAGGCTGATTTCTGCCCCATTTTCCCTTTTAGCCCCTCTAAAGGGTGGCTCTATATAATACAGTTGCTGAACTATGTACATTGTGGCCCTGAATAATAGAGTTGTAGCTGTATAATTCTGGCCAGTTGAAAGAAGAGATTGACAAGGGCCAGGGAGATTCTTTAAGAGATGATTTCAGTAGTCTAGAGAGAAGAGGATGGTATCCAGGTTTGGACTAGTCACAGAAAAGGTGGTTAGGAGAGACTGGATCCTGTAATGCTGATAGATTTGTGGTCAGTCTAGGTCGGAAATATGAGAAGAAAACAGGAGTTAAGAATGACTCCAAATTTTATTCATAAAATTTTGCATCTTTTAAGTTTTAATTTGTCTAAGTCCTACATCAACTGGGTATATACATGCCGTTTTTTAATATTCTCACTCATGTTTACATAGATTGGAACATCTTTGAGGGACTCTGGTGAGTGTTTTACCCTTATTTTAATAATTACTATTATTAAAATTTATGGTTTTCTTTGTGTCTATAATGTTATCCAAATGTTTATTCAGTAGAATGCTAGTGGTGAAAAACAGGACCCTAAAAAAATTTTTGCAAGGGCAGTCAGAGTGTTAAACTCTAGGAGCCAGGCCAAAACAGCTGCTGTGATTCATTGAGCCATGAGTTTGGGAAAAAGCATTCTTCAAAATGTTAGCCTATAGTGCTGAAAAGTAACAGAGCTGTTCAAAGCAGCTTTTTCAGTTTACAGAAATTATGATATAACCAAAGCATGGAAGATGAGAACAAACGGCAGGGGAAATCTGGCTACATGACTGGCTACATGATCAGTGCTGCTGCAGAGAGTCCCTGAGTCAGCTTTGGTTTGTACCAAGGCATCAAGTATATTTGGTTTGACAAGAGATTGGAATGTGCTGACAATGCCCCTTTCTTATAATCTTAGGCAGTATATTATAAGCTTTATTTTGAATGTGGCTTTTATTGTTTGTTATTTATTATACATAAATTATGTTTAAAGGCAAGCACTGGGATATTTTTGTGCTTAAACTTTGTTTAAGGGCAGGAACTGGAGATTTATGTGCCTGGAACAGACCCTACTCTGCCTCTGCTTTCCATTTAGGTCAGTG
This sequence comes from Aotus nancymaae, assembly GCF_030222135.1. Lineage (NCBI taxonomy): Eukaryota > Metazoa > Chordata > Mammalia > Primates > Aotidae > Aotus > Aotus nancymaae. Next base: position 40,080,597 of record NW_026988431.1, on the reverse strand, counting down.
GGCAATTAATCTTATAATATGAAAGGTTTCAGATTTGTGGTGTTTTTATTGACCAACCTTTACATAAAAGTACACCTACCACGTAGCTGGAAAAAGATCCCTAGTGACTTTTACATGTACTAGCCTTAGTTTTTAGAAATAGGTAAAGAAACAAAAACTGACAAAAGAGACTGAGAATAAATAGGCAGAGAGATGGAAAAAACAGTAGAGAGAAGTACCAGGAGTGCTAGATTCATATAGCTGGATGGTGAATTTGGCACTGATCTGTTTTGCTAACTTAAGACTTGCTGGATTACATAAATTTCTATTAAAAAAGAAAACACTGCATTCATATTGATTTAGGTAATATTTTTCTTGATGACAGAAATCTGAATAGAAAAAAATTAGTTCCTTCCAATAAAGGACATTAAATATCAACAGATAATAGCTTTACCTGTAGTTTATTTAGAGATACTTTCAAGGGATAAATAACTTTCTTCATCTTTTTGAAAATTGTAATTTGGCAATTATTTTCTGACAGGAACATTATGTTAATGATATAGTAAATTATGTTTTTACCAATTTTCTAACTCTCTGGGAATAGAAATGGAAAATATTGAATTCCATTTCCCTGTCACACACACATTTCTTCACCTGGTGAACTCATTTTTCCTCAGTTTTTAGTGTGAATTCCTCACAATTTTGTTAAAACCTTTCATCTCCCTCTTGTTTTTGAATTTTTTCTTAGTATTTATTACAGTTTCCACTTTAAATTGTTTGTGACATTATTTGCTTACTATCTCCTATCATAACTGTATTTTAAGACCCATTAACACAGGGATTGATATTTCCAAAACTGTTTATTGAGTGCCCTCCTTCCTTCCTTCCAAAAATATTTATTGAGTGCCTACTATGTATCAACTAGGATTTGGGGATATATTAGGTTTACATTCTCTTCAATTATAGCAATTACTTTGTTTATCATTGTATCTTCAACATGTAGCACAATGCCTGATATACAGTGAATCTAATATCTGTTGAAAAAATAAAGATGAAAGCCCATTGAGGAGTATTTTCAGGGCTCAAATGTGGAGTGGAGTCGGGTTAAATCTGTAGTTGAGGAACGCAAACTTCTTCCAAGGTTGGGGTTTTTTATCCCCATCTTAATCCGAAATTTCCAACTGTCTCTGTTCTAACTTTTCTTTCAGTAAAAACAAGAACCTCCTTAGTGTCAGATCCATTTTGTAAACTGCATCTGGGGAAGGTATGCAGTTCAAGTAAACTGCAAGGCATTTTATTAGTGATCCACATTAATAGAATACAGCAATTTAAATTTTAATGTAGTTAACTTTGTACTTTTTTGGGCTATAATTAATCTAAACATTCAGCTATTTGTGTTACTTATGATTAAAGGTAGGAAAACCATTTACTGACTTAATTTAATACATGGTATGAACAAATGAGTTCTCTAACTCTCAGCCCATAATATGTACATAATAAAACCTAACTTAATAAAACCCCATAATAAAACTTATTAGGGGGCAGTCAATGAAGAATCATGCTGTGTTTTTCATAGAGCAGGCACACAGACACTCAGACATTAAAATGTAGACCAAGAAATTAAGGGTCAGAAGCAGCATGTGGAAAACATTCTGTCTGGGGCCACTTATTATAGGAATAAACAGCTCCGTAGATTTAGATGTTTTGGGGAATTACCATATCATTGGAAAGTATGGTAAGTGATTATGAGTCCTCAAGAAGATGTTTTATTTGTTTGGTATTCTTTGCTTAATTACCATATTTCACAGAATGGTTTGCATTATTAATAGAAAGTGTTTAGAGAAAGGTCAAAGGCACCATAGTTTAATTGACTGGAATGCTTTATGACTAAAAATGCAGAGAGTAGTTTGTGAATTTTCAGAAACTTATCCTATTCTTTATTAAGGCATATTATGTATTTCTGAAAAAGCAGGCATAATATAGTTTGATTCAGACTCTTTGAGCTGTATATGCTTCTAATTATATACTAGCTTATGAAATTATTGAGTTCCTTCTACTTTCAGAAATTCTGGAATTAAGAATGAGTGAGGAGTGTTGGGGAGAAGTCGCTGAAGCTGACAAAACACTGAATGCTTACCCTTGCTTCTAGGTCACAGTGAAATCAGGCTTCACTGGGGAGCAGTTATCTGATAAGTAATGTCATGAACCCTTTCAGCAATGAGAACGTCTCTGTGTTTGTCTCTGTAATGTAGAGGCATCTTGAGAGGCCGGACTTCTGATGAATTCTCATAAGAACTGGCCCCATATAGCATTGGCTCAGCTTTCCAACAAGGGGATTCTTATTTCCTGCTACACAAATTCCCCAAATGAACCATTGACTCTTTCAGATACAACCTGACCCATTGCACTGGAGCATCCTGACCCTGTGTGAATTTATACTGCTGAGAATAGATTGCATTCAAAAGAGAGCTATTTTGTGAGCATCTACTTTAAATATGCATCTTGTTTATGACTAATTCATGCCTTGCTATGTTTTTATGGCACAGTCTTGAAGAACCAGTTGGTGAACCATTCATTTCTAATGTGTTGTAGCTAGGAATTAGTGGAATATGACTGTATACCAGATGGGGAAGAGAAAGGGGAGGAAGGCAGGGAGGGACCAGCTTTTTCACAGTGACATTCTTCAACAATATTTTTTGCCAGCAGCTGATACTTCTTCCCTCGTGGTGTTTCAGTGTACATATTCTAAGTCTTGTAACAAATTTCTTGCTAATGACTTAAAGTGATGGCATTTATACAGGAATGTGTAACTGTTGGCTTGATTTTATTTTACAAACTGCTTTAAAAAAGAGAATCCTCTGAATATTCACTTCTGCTTAAGTCCAGCGGAAATCTCAGTAAAACACTGGATGTTCAGAAAAGCTTTACGCTTTAGGGTAAGCTGCGTTATTATCTTTTTCCTGCATCATAATAAAACCCTTAATCCTACTTTTAGGTTGTTTGATAGTTGGCATTTATAACACTACCCGGGTAAGCAGGTATCAAGATAAATTGTAGAGATTTGTGTTTCTTCAAGATAGGGAATATGGTGTTTAGTATTCTTATTGTTTAGGAAGTCAGAGGAGATACTTTAAATTTAAACATTTTCTTAAAATTTTATTTATGTAGCAGACTCATCTTTTGAGGTAAGTTTTATGAAGTAATTTGGAGTCCTTCACTCCTTTAAATTTAAACATTTTCTTAAAATTTTATTTATGCAGGAGACATCTTTTAAGATTAGTCTTATGAAATAATTGGAATCCTTCTTCACTGCTCTTTTTCACAAACCCCATTTATTCTGTCAGTCAATGTTATTTAGTCTGCCTTAGAAACATATTCAAACGGATGACTTTTCACCTCCTTTACTACCGTTCCTTGTCCATATCACCCTGGTCTCTAACCTAGAATACTGTTAGAAACACTCTTCAACAGACTTCCTAATTTTGTCCTTGGTCTCTTTCTGAGGTAGCAACCAGAGTAATCCTGTTAAACTTCAGTCAGATTATAAGATGCAGTATTGTATAGCAGTTAAGAGCACAGCCTCTGGAGCTAGTCTTTCTCAGTTCAAATATGGGCTCTGCCACTTACAATATATTTAAATTTGGACAACAGTTAAATGTAATATTGGAAGAGCAGTAGTAAGTACTTGGATTAAATGAGTTAAGAGTATCTATTTGGTAGACATTGTTATAATATTGTTATTACTATTATTTTAGTAACTATTATGTCATCTCTTTATTCAAAATCCTCTACTATCATCTTTCCCATATATACCCAGTATTCTCTTAGCTGTGCCCTCTATGGTGTGTGATCAGCTATATCTTGGCTTCCAGCTGTTCCCTCTTAAAATGGTAATTTGCAATTACCCATTTCCTGTCTTTTTGAATAAGGAAAACACAAATCCCCTCTCCATTTCTGATTAGCAAAATTTCATGTCTTTGAGACACCTAACTGTTTCTTCCCCCTGTGGTATTACCTCAACTTGTCCTGATTTCTTCCTCCTCTGACTTCTTGTTGCACTTGATGGTTTAATCTCCTCATTAGGCTGTTATCTAGAATCAGAAATACCTAATCTTTTATTATTTGGCATACCTAGGATGGGGTGTGTGTGTGTGTGTGTGTGTGTGTGTGTGTGTGTGTGTGTCCTGTTGACTGTCATCCACATCTCTTCATGATGATGGCTAGTACTCAGAATTCATTCCCCAGGACCTCCCCATGCATACTCAATCAAAAACTCTGTGGGTGTGACCCTACTATCTATGTTTTTAAAAGGCTTTGGGTAGTTTAGTCTATGCTAACATTTGAAAAGCACAAAGGCATTGGCATGATGGGTCAGTTTCCAGACTGGGAATATCTGAGATTAAGGGTCCAGTTGGGGCCAGTTTAAGATTTAGTTTGAATTTTGGATTTCTGGGCTAGTAATGCTCAACCTGTAATATGAACTGGTAAAGTCTCATCAGGTTCAGTATTTCATTTATTCAGCACTAAGCATATGATAAAAGATATCAGCATATAAAAGTACTGGAAGAAAATATGAATAATAGTTTTATAATTGCAACATTTTGTAGAAGGGATTTCTGAAGTACGAGAAACAAAACCCAGAAGACGTAAAACTTAATGATTGATTTAAAAAGTCATAGAAAAATAAAAATTCTGTCTGGGAAAAAAATCATATAGTCAAAACAAAGTTGAAAGATAAATGATAAATGGGGAGAAAATGTTCAGCCCAGAAAGTTTACTTGGAATTTATTGTAGAGATAAAATCTTACATGTAAGAAATTACTTGTGAACATCATTATCAATTGCAGCTTTTCAATTTTTAATTTCTATTTTGTCAGTACAGAAGTAGAATGGAAGCGGCTTAAATTTTTACCAGCAGGCTGGTTAGTTAAATTATAGTTCATTCACACAGTAGAATACTGTATGGCTATACTCCATTTGGAAATATCTCAAAAACATATAAAATTTTAAAAAAGATGAAGAGTGGAGTAGAGTATGCTCATGTATGAGAGTATAAAGTATTCACTTGTGCATGCACTAAAGTATCTCTTAACACAAACATTAGAACCAATATTATTGATATTTTCTAAGGGGAAGTCAGTTATATGGTAAAGATTATCAATTTCTACTTCACATAGTTCAAAGTGAAATTACAAATAAGGAAAGATCAGTCACATATATAAATATATTTTTCAAATCTCCAATTTTTTACAGTGGGTGCTAGAATGTTTCTTGTATTTTCTGGGATATACACCAAAAAAAGATATCTCCTTACATAAAGATAATAATTTATGACAATTTTTAACACAGAGTGAATAATAAACTTTGTTGGAGTCTTGTGGTAATTCCATAGAAGACAATATCTGTAGTTGACTTCATCAAATCATCATTTAATTTTATGTACTGAAAATATTTAATATACAGATTCAATTTTCTAGTAATCTCTTATATGGCAACTTCAACTTGTGGAGCAATGTGGAGAACTAGCAAGTTGTTGGGGGAGGATTCTGAGCTGCCCAAACTGATGCCATAAAACTTTCAAGACAGTATGAGGATGGGCTGCTCCTCAAGTTAAATGTACTCATTTTATACAAGGTAGATGCAATGGAAGATATCTTTTATAAAAATAGTATTATAATGTGTTCATGGCAATGTGGAGTGAAGTAAGAAATGTGTCACTATAATTGAATATGGTAAATGAAAGTTATGACTTCTCTCCTTTTTTGTTCCCATTCCAGTCTCACCGTACTTTACGAGGTCTGATTTTAACTTTGTGTACGGATTCATTTATATTCATTTCTTTAGGTTCAGCAGACTTGTATAAAAAGGATTTTCTTTTTCCATTACAAAGAGTAAAATGTTATCTTGATTCAGGCACCTCACCCTTACAACTTTCTCTTAGAGCATGGCTTGCCTAAGCATAAGCCTAACTCAAGCTTTCTGTTCCAGGGCAACTCTCTTTATTCATACTCGAATTGGCAGGAATATTTTACCTCGGCCTGTGCTGGTGTGTCCTGATTCCTAACTTTACTATTGATCCCCTTTTCATATATGCATTGGAAATATTTTTAGTGTCTGTGTGAAATATGAAACAGTAACAGATCATATGTGTTTCAGAAAACTACATAACCTTGGTACCAGATTTCTGGCAGGCAGTTCATATTCTCTGATAAAGCATTTGGCCAGCAGATGGGTTACCCCATCCCACTCAAAGGAGGTTTCTCATTCGTTTTTGGAGGTTGCGGAAACCTTTGAACCCTTGGAATTCAACAGATTAAAGTCTGCTCTGTTTGTCAAGGGACAGATCCATTTCCTTTGACATCAAAATTATATCTAGTATATACATTTTTATAACATATGAAGGGATCAAATTTGTTTTCCAAGTCATAAATTCTGGAAAATGGTCCTATACTCTTTGTTTTAATTTTTATAAAGATAGGAAACATACTGCTTTTCCAAGATAACCTATTCATTTTGGATGTTGTTTATTGTACTTTGTATTGATACATAATCTGCACTTCTCAATTAATTCCCTTCTCTATTTTCACCCTAGCCAGTTCTTTCCACTAAAATCATAGAGAGAAAATCTAATGTTTTCTCTTCAAATGTGATGAGTTGGTGGGGAGGTAGTGAATCTTTCTTTTTTACATACAGAAAAATTATCAATCCCTCAACTATTCAATAATGATACGATTGCTAGAGCTCTCACCTACTAAACTCCTTATTTGTCAAAATTCTCCTTAATTTAGCATTCCAAGCTCTTATAATTTTCCACACATGGGCTATACAGATTACAGTGTAATCATCACCTCTCTTGTTAAGATAGCTTTTGTTTTTGTTTGGTTTGTTCAGCCATCTCACATTGGCTTATTTTTCAGTTTGTATTCAACTAAGGCCCATAGCACACTTTTTTCCCCCAACTTTATGAAGAGGTTCTGATCGAACCTCCTCCCTGCCATGTGTGATCATTCTATGCTGTTTGAATTTTACTTTTCCGTTCTGAACTCTGGAAAGAATTTGCTGAAACTCAGTGCATAGTCCTTGGCTGCAATCCAGTCTTTTCATTTAATCTCTGTGTTTCTGGGAATGGATTCACATACATGGAAAGGAGCAGCTTCCCACTTTTTAAATTGCTTATCATGTTTGGGTTGAGTTATTAACATTTAGGTCATGAACAGTTGTTGAGAGGCAGAAGTAGAGGTACAGGGGTGATGAGGGCCTGTGCAATTTACTGAAAGGAGTTATTGCAAGCAGTTCTAAGTAAAGTGGTTTTTTGGTACAGATTGGAAAAATTATATCATGCTTATATAATAATGACTTTCTAAAATATATGGATACTGTTGAGATTATGAGAATGTAAATGTATTTACATGTCACTGTATTTATTTCAAGGTTTTCTCATAATTTTCTTGATTAGTTGTTATTTGGCTATAGAGAAGCCCACAATATTTTATATTAAAATTTACACCTTATACTAGGAAAATGGAGCCCTTTATTTTAAAATTTGAATCCTTGCTTAATATTTACTAAAGTTTTATTGACCACAAATATACTGATTTTGATGTTTTTTGCAATATAATCTCTATGTTTTTAAAAGTATCTTTAAGCTTTCATAGTATTGTGAAAGTAGCTAGCTACTAGAAATTCTTGATCATGATATTTCTTTGAGTTCTGTCTTGAAATTTGTCTTCCATTCACTATTAGGTTACCTAACAGACAAAAACACACATGTATGTATCACTGGAAAACATGGGTACCCAAAAGGACAACCAGGAAACCTAACAAAAAGTTCTTAATGTTGGCATGTGTAAAATTTTTACTTGAAAAACAATTATAAAGATATATTATGGTTTAGCTTGAAGTATTTATAAAAGGATAGGGATGGTCTCAGTGCACCTTGGTCTTCATATCTATAATCTCTGGAAGTCTTGATCTATCTTTCTCTATTTGGTATCTAGTGTTGGACCTTATGGTTCTAGAATAGTTTATTTTTAACTTAATGCCTCCAATCCAGGACTATTTGTCTTAGAGCCTTTCTATAAATAAATGGCAATACTTGCTCTCTCCATCCCACTGCACATGCTGCTGTGGTGACACACTCATTCCAGTTTGCCTTGGACTTTTCCAATTTTAAAACAGAAAGCCCTATATTTTTGGATTCTCCTCAGCCCTGGGCATACTGGGATGGTAAGTCATTCTGCATACTACCCTCCACTTTCCAGCACATCTCTTAATTTGTTGTTTGTCTGTACATTGTCCAGAATGGGCTGTGGAAGCCCAGGCATCCATCTGAAAGCTAGTGTGTGTGAAGATGCCCTGTATGTAGCCTTAGAGGTTGGAAGTGATTTTTTTCTTTAAGCGTTCCATTCCCTTTTTTTTCTACAAAAATGCTAGGAAATCATTGGATGTCTCTAAAAAGGATACATCCTTTTTAGTTTTTTTTTTCTTGTTGAAATTATGATGTAAATTACTGTTGAGGAATTTTTGTCTTGAATTTCTTTCAACAACTCTACAAAATAAAATTAATTCTCTTCAACAATTCCACAAAATAAAATTAGACTGCATGGCTTCAGTTTATCATAGTTTTTGGTGACTCAGTACTTAACAAAGCAACAAAATTATGCAATGAGGTCCAGGAAAACCAAGATTTTTGTTGTTTGTTTTTGTTTTTTGAGACAGAGTCTCTCTCTGTCGTCCAGGCTGGAGGGCAATGGTGTGATCTCGGCTCACTGCACCTTTCACCTCCTGGGTTTAAGCGATTCTCCTGCCTCAGCCCCCTGAGTAGCTGGGATTACAGGTGCCTACCACCATGCCCAGCTAATTTTGTATTTTTATTAGAGATGGGGTTTCACCGTGTTGGTCAGTCTGCTCTGGAACTCCTGACCTCAGGTGATCCACATGCCCCAGTGTCCCAAAGAAAACCAAGTTTTTTTTAGTAATTGTGAATCCCAACTTCTGTCTTAGATTGGTTACTGCTTACCTGCAGGATCCTGGACAAGTCTTGTTTTCTCTTTAGATTATGATTTCCTCCTTCAGGAAAGAAGTGGGCTTTGCTAGACTGACCCTGAGGTCATAATTCACATGAAAGGAAGTGCAGTCAGTGGAAGAGCAGGTTATGATTGCTTTATATACCAAATATTTCATTTCTGGAGTCCATTTGGAGCCATTTTTGTACTCTCTAGCTTGACTTCTGAGTATACAACACAGCATAATGTATTATCCCCATAATGCCTCTTTCAGATAAGACTTCCTGGCTGTAGCTAGAAGGATAATATGTCAGACATCCCCAAGACCACCTGCGGGTTCAGTGATTCACCAGGACTTACAGGATTCAGCATATGGTTGCACTCATGTCTATGACTTATTACAGTCAAAGGATACAAAGAAAAATCAGCAATGAGAAAAAGCACATGAGTGAGATCCAGGAAAACCAGGAATAAGCTTCTAACGGTTCTTTTCCAGTAAAGTCACACAGGATGTACTTAATTCTCTAAGCAACTAACTGGTTGTGACCTGTGAAATGTTACCTATCATGGAAGCTCATTAGAGACTCGGTGCCCATAGCTTTTTTAGGGAATGGTTACGTAGGCAGCCTCTGTACCAAAATTTCAGACACCCAAAGGAAGGCAGGTGTTCAGCATAAACCACATTGTTTATATAATTTAGCCACACAGAGCTATCTTATTTAGCAATGATGGGAACGCTTCCTGTTGGAAAACCATCTGGAAACCATATGGAATCCAACTTTTCAGATGCCTGCCAAGGACCAACCTTACAGGCAGATCTTTCTAAGGATAGAAGTCTTAAGTTGCTATGTCTTTTCTGAACATAATAAAACTCAAAGATTGCTTCAGTCCTTAACCTGTTGTCACCAAGGAAGACCCCTTGAAATTGAGAAATAACTGAAGTTCTACTTCTGGCCTTCTAGTAATTTGTTAGGTGACTTTGGGTAAGTTGATTACTTTGCTGGAACTTTACCTTCTTCATCTGTGAATTTGAGATTATTATGCTAACTACATAGGGATTTTGTCAAAGTAAATTATTTTATGCACATGTACATGCAAGACATATGATATCAATTGCCTCTGAGTCCACTCATTCTGAAATGTTTTTTAAGAACCTGTGTGCTTAATGTTGTGGTAAGCTCTGGAGGTCTAATTGTGAGCCAAACAATGTTCTTTGCTTTTCTGTAACTCATAGTCTCATTGGAGAGAGAGAGACTTTACTCTCACATAATTTGATTATGCAAATTAATATTTAATTACAACTTGTGGTAAGTGCTCTGTTTTTTTTTTTTTGTTTTTTTTTTTTTAAGACGGGGTTTCACCATGTTGGTCAGGCTGGTTTTGAACTCCTGACCTCAGGTGATCCACCCGCCTTGGCCTCCAAAGTGCTTGGATTACAGGCGTGAGCCACCACGCCTGGCTACATGTTCTGAAAGAGAGGTAGAAACTGCAGTGAAAACATATTATGGGTACTGACCTATTCTAATAGGTCAGGGAGGGTCTCCCTGAGGAAATAGCATATGTGTAAGAATCTCAAGTTTACGTATGCAGTGGCCACATCAAGAAGTCATGGAGGAATATAAGATAATGGTCTTGAAAATGCTATTCTCTTTGAGTGGGAGGGAGCAGGCGTTATTGGAAAATAAAAAACCGTCAGTGTGGTTGGAGAAGAGAGAGCAAAGGGGAGAGAGAAAGTGGATGAGATTAGAGAGGAGAGAAGTAACCTAGGACCACATTGTGGTAATGGAGTTTCTCTGCTATCTTAAGAGAGTGTGTACCAATGAGGTGACATGATCAGATATCTATGTGTTTTGAAATGATCACTCTGGCTGCTTTGTATAGAAAGGTTTAGAGTGGACAAAGTTGACTTAAGAGGCGATTGCGGAAGTCTGAGCTAGTAATGATTATAACTTGAGTTACAGCTATTATAGCTTGCTGGGAGATGTACAGGAATGTAAAGATTTGAGAAGGCATATCTAGAGTTATTTGCTAAATTATTTGAATAAACAGTTTCATGATTGTATTTCCGCAATTTTTAAAAACAATCTGGATAGAATCTCTGCTAGAGAAAGTGATGGGAGTTATAAGATTCGCACATCAGCTACAATATATCTTGTCCGTGCATCCTTTGAATATAGGTAAGATACTGTCTAACACATATGTAGGAGTTTGTGTAGACTGCTTTATATATACTAATTCATTTCACTCTTACAGAAATCCTATCAGGTAGATGCTATTATTATAGACATACTACAGATGAGACACAGGGTTTAAGTAACCAACCAAATCAAAACAAATAAGAAATAGTGGAGCTGGGACTTAAACCCAACTAGTTTGTCTTCAGATTCATATGTCCAACCATAGTAGCCAACTTATGACCCTTAGGCGAATTCTGGCCCATGGCTGTTTTTGTGCAGCCAGCCAGACAACTACAAATTTTTTTTACATTTTTAAAGGGTTGTAAAAAATAAGGAAAAAATAGAATGGTGTTAGAGAGTGTATGTGTCCCTATAAGGCCTGAAATGTTTACTATTTGACCTTTTGCAGAAGTTTGTCAAAAGCTCTGCTATGCTAACTTTTACTAAGAAAGCCTTTTTCTTTAGTAGAAAGTTGAGAAACAGTAATCTTTACAGATAAAAGACATGTCCGGTCATAAAATCAGTTAGTTGCAGAATGAGAACAGTGTCCTCACAGTTACTCCTGTGGCAGAATTTTTTTTTTATTGTTGCAAATTTAAAAACAAGAACTGTATTTAAAGTGACTTGAGAAGATACAGATAAAAGGCAGCTGGGCTAGTGCTGAGTTACTTAACTGTGATGCCCTCATTAAGACAATGGATTTCAGATGGACTTTAGATGCCGTTTTTAGCATTTGGTGACAGGGTATATTCGCAAAAACACTTTCTGTTTTGAAACCATGGTTTGTTTTTGAATAGAAATTTGTGTCACCACTGAATATTGTACTCAAATATCAACAGCTATTTGGAGAAAACCACTGAATATTGTACTCAGATATCAACAGCTATTTGGAGAAAAAAAATGACTCCATTATGCATTTTTTTCCTTCCAGAGCTTTAAGTGCATTAGTAAGAGGACATAGCATGTTTTGGCCTTTCTAAGTAAATTGACTCCTTGATTTTTGGAGAAATTATGAAATTCATCTTAATTTTCAGACAGAGCAAAATATTCAGCCATTTAATAAATATTTATTAAACCTTACTGTAGTGATAGGCATTTTGGAGAACTATGTAAAGATGATTACATAGTTTGCCTCTAATTTTCATTTGCTAAGTGGTTGTTCAAATCTACCACGCCGTATGGATGCATCACCTGTTTCTTATTCATGGAAACTGTATTAATCTCTTGTCTAATAGAGTCTGAAGGTGGCAGTAGAGGTTACATTTGGCTACAGATGAACTTCTACTTGCTTGTTTTTTAACATCATGGTGCCAGGTATCTTGCTGAAACCAAGAAAATGAGATCGCTATTGCTGTTGTAGATTGGTGATAGAAGTGGTTGGTGGGTGCCTGTTATTGAAGCATCATTCTTCAGTCATGCCGCTTTATTATTCATTTGGCTTGTGGAGGGCAGATTGGAAAAGGTATTAATTATAGTTATTTAAATTATAATCGCGTTTGGTTAAAAACTTCTCTGTACATATTATCTTTCCTTATCCTTAGATGATACAGTCTGCTAAAATATTTACATTGAATAATTTTCTTTTTTTAAATTAGAAGTTTAGCAATTTTGCATAAAGTGGTAGTCTCTCTTTAGAGGAATTCTGTATTTTTAGTTCTCTGACAGCTTTCCATACTATTTTCCATAGAGGTTGACCTAATTTATATTCCCACCAACAATATGTAAGCATTCCCTTTTCTTTGTATCCATACCAACATCCGTTGTTTTTTAACCTGTTAACAATAACCATTCTGACTGGTATAAAATGGTATCTTATTGTGGTTTTGATTTGCACTTCTCTGATGATTAGTGATGCTGAGCATTTGTTAATGTATTTTTTGGCCACTTACATTTCTTGTTTTGAGAAATCTCTCTTCAGTCATCCCAGTACTGGGTATCTACTCAAAGGGAAAGAAGTCATTTTATAAAAAAGACACCTCTACTTATACGTTTATTGCAACACTATTCACAATAACAAAGTCATGGAACCAACCTAAAAGTCCATCAGTGGTTGACTGGATAAAGAAAATGTAATATACATAGACGATGAGATATGACACATCTATAAAAAAGAATGAAATCATGTTCTTTGCAGCAGCATGAATGGAGCTGGAGGCCATTATCCTATGTGAGCTAACTTGGAAAACCAAATACCACATGTTCTCATTTATAAGTGGGAGCTAAACAATAGGCACAAATGGACATAAAGAAGGGAAAAACAGACACTGGAGACTCCAAAATGGGGGAGTTGGGAGAGGGTTGAAAAGGGTTGAAAAATGACCTGTTGGGTACAGTGTTCACTATGTGGGTAATGGATATACTAGAAGCCAAATCCCCACCAGTATGCAATATACCCATGTAACAAACATGCACCTGTATCTTCTGAATCTAAAATAAAATTTAAAGAAATAATAAAAACAAGAACTATTCAGCTGAGCCCCTATTGCAGAACCATATGAAAACAAAGTTTTATATTTTTAACATTGAATTTTGTGTTTTATATGCAACAGTAAGTAACTGAAAGAGGGACTTGGAAAATATGTGTTGACTCAATAAGTAAGTGAATGAATACATGGAAAATAATTTATAGGGATTTTAAACATATACAAAAATAATTCAGTTTCAGTATTCATCACTGAATACTGTGGCCAGTTTTTGTTTTAATTTATAATGTTAATTTTTCTCTGCCATTGATGCCTATCTACCTCAATTAACTTTAAAACAGATTGCAGGCACAATATCATTTTATTGGATATTACTTCAGTATGTGTCTCTAAATTATAAGGACTTTTTAAAACAAAACATAAATGTAATTAGCATGCTAAAAAATTAATTTCTCAATATCACCAAATATCCAATTAGTGTTCAGATTTCTCTAATTTTCTCTCAAACACTTTTTTATAGTTTTTACAAATCAAGACCCAACTAAGGTCCATGGCTTAGAATTGTTTGAAATGTCTCTCATGTTAATATACTATATATTTCCCTTCCCTTTTGTGTCTTTTGCCATTGATGACACAGGTCATTTGTCCTCTAGAATTTCTCATGTTCTAAGTTTTATTGCTCACATCTCTTTTCTGTCACATATATTTGTCTATTTCTGGTAAATTTGTAGTGTAAATGGTAGTGAAATCCAAAAAGTATATATCCAGTTTAGGTTACATTTTCTAACAGTAATACTTCACAAATGGTGAGAGAGTTCAATGCTGGAACTGGCTGATAAAAGCATGTGAGTGATACATGTCAACACTATTGTTTTTTACTTTCTCCAACTGAGTAAGATTTATTTCTCACCATAGTCATGATACCGAATAGCAAGTTAGAGGAAATAGCTCTTCATATGTAATATTATTAACCAGACCTTTCTTTAACAAAAGTACATATTTATTTGACTTAGGTTATTTATAAAGAGCAACACTACTGGAACAGTAGGAGTTCTTATTTGGCATAGGATTGCTAGACATGGTCAGACTACACATGATTAAGCTTTGCCTTCTGAGTCATTGGATTTGGTAACATTTTTGTCTACTCAAGAGTCTGGCCAACTTTACTTTTCCTCTTAAGGATGATGAAATCCTTGCTGTTAACTTTATACTGGAATTGTAAATGTGAAAATACATCCAGTAAAAACCAAAACTTGTAGTTAATTCTTAATTATTTATTTCATTTTTAAATTATACTTTAAGTTTTGGGATACATGTGCAGAATGTGCAGATTTGTTATAGGTGTACACTTGTCATGGTGGTTTGCTGCACCCATCAACATGTCATCTATATTATGTATTTCTCCTAATGCTATCCCTCCCCTAGCCCTCAACCCCCTGACAGGCCCTGGTGTGTGATGTTCCCCTCCCTGTGACCATGTGTTCTCATTGTTCAACTTCCACTTATGAGTGACAACATTCGGTGTTTGGTTTTCTGTTCCAGTGTTACTTTGCTGAGAATATTTTCAGCTTCATCCATGTCCCTGCAAAGGACATGAACTCAAAAGACATGGCATGAGATGGTATCTCATTGTGATTTTGATTTGCATTTCTCTAATGACCAGTGATGAAGAACTTTTTTTTCATATGTTTGTTGGCCACATAGATGTCTTCTTTTGAGGTGTCTGTTCATATCCTTTGCCCACTTTTTGATGGAGTTGTTTTCTTTTTCATGTAAATTTGTTTAAGTTCATAGATTAGCCCTTTATCAGACAGACAGATTGCAAAAATTTTCTCCCATTTTGTAAGTTGCCTGTTCACTCTGATGATAGTTTATTTTGCTGTGCAGAAGCTCTTTAGTTTAATTAGATCCCATTTGTTTATTTTGGCTTTTGTTGCCATTGCTTTTGTTGTTTTAGTCGTGAAGGTTTTGCCCATGCCTATGTCCTGAATGGTATTGTCTAGGTTTTCTTCTAGGGTTTTTATGGTTTTAGGTCTTATGTTTAAGTCTTTAATTATCTTGAATTAATTTTTGTATAAGGTATAAGGAAGGGGTCCAGTTTCAGTTTTCTGCATATGACTAGCCAGTTTTCCCAACACCATTTATTAAATAGGGAATCCTTTCCCCATCGCTTGTTGTTTTGTGAGGTTTGTCAAAAATCAGATGGTTGTACATGTGTGGCATTATTTCTGAGGCCTCTATTCTGTTCCATTGGTCTATGTATCTGTTTTGGTACCAGTACCATGCTGTTTTGGTTACTGTAACCTTGTAGTATAGTTTGAGGTTAGGTAGCAAGATGCCTCCAGCTTTGTTCTTTTTGCTTAGGATTGTCTTGGCTATTTGGGCTCTTTTTTTGGTTCCATATGAAATTTAAAATAGTTTTTTCTAGTTTTGTGAAGAAAGTCAATGGTAGCTTGATGGCGATAGCATTGAATTTATAAATTACCTTGGGCAGTATGACCATTTTCACAATACTGATTCTTCCTATCCATGAGCATAGAATGCTTTTCCATTTGTTTGTGTCCTCTCGTATTTCCTTGAGCAGTGGTTTGTAGTTCTCCTTGAAGAGGTCCTTCATATCTCTTGTAAGTTGTATTCCTAGGTATTTTATTCTCTTTGTAGCAATTGTGAATGGGAGTTCACTCATGATTTGGCTCTTTCTTTGTCTATTTTGGTGTATAGGAATGCTTGTGATTTTTGCACATTGATTTTGTATTCTGATACTCGGCAGAAGTTACTTATCAGCTTAAGGAGATTTTGGGCTGGGACAATTGGGTTTTCTAAATATACAATCATGTCATCTGCAAACAGAGACACTTTGATGTCCTCTCTTCCCATTTGAATATGCTTTATTTCTTTATCTTGCCTGATTGCCCTGGCCAGAACTTCTAATACTACGTTGAATAGGAGTGGTGAGAGAGGGCATCCTTTTCTTGTGCCGGTTTTCAAAGGAATGCTTCCAGTTTTTGCCCATTCACTATATTGGCTATGGGTTTGTCATTAATAGCTCTTATTATTTTGATGTACTTTCCATCAACACCTAGTTTATTGAGAGATTGTAGGATGAAGAGGTGTTGCATTTTTATTGAAGGCCTTTTTTTGCATCTTTTGAGATAATCGTGGTTTTTGTCATTGGTTCTGTTTATGTGATGGATTACGTGTATTGATTTGCATATGTTGAACTAGCCTTGTGACCCAGAGATGAAGCCGACTTGATCGTGGTGGATAAGGTTTTTGACGTGCTGTCGGATTCCATCTGCCAGTATTTTATTGAGGATTTTCACATGGATGTTCATCAGGGATATATTGGCCTGAAATTTGTTGTTGTTGTTGTGTCTCTGCCAGGTTTTGGTA
Source organism: Aotus nancymaae (assembly GCF_030222135.1). Classification (NCBI taxonomy): domain Eukaryota; kingdom Metazoa; phylum Chordata; class Mammalia; order Primates; family Aotidae; genus Aotus; species Aotus nancymaae. The sequence goes on along the minus strand of NW_026988431.1, from coordinate 40,063,620 downwards.
TCAGGATGGTGCTGACCTCATAAAATGAGTTAGGGCGGAATCTCTCTTTTCCTATTGTTTGGAATAGTTTCAAAAGGAATGATATCAGCTCCTCTGTACCTCTGGTAGAATTCAGTTATGAATCTGTCTGGTCTTGGGCTTCTTTTTTTGGTTGGTAGGCTATTAATTACTGTCTCAATTTCAGAACTTGTTATTGGTTTATTCAGGGATTCGACTTCTTCCTGGTTTAGTCTTGAGAGGATGTATGTGTCCAGGAATTTATCCATTTCTTCTAGATTTTCTAGTTTATTTGCATAGAGGTGTTTATAGTATTCTCGGATGGAAGTTTTTATTTCTGTGGAATCAGTGGTGATATCCCCTTTATCCTTTTTAAATTATATCTATTTGATTCTTTTCTCTCTTCTTTATTAGTCTGGCTAATAGTCTATCTGTTTTATTAATCTTCTCAAAAAACCAGCTCCTGGATTCATTGATTTTTTCAAAGGGTTTTTTGTGTCTCCATCAGCTTCCCCAGGTTCATAAAGCAAGTTCTTAGAGACCTGCAAAGAGACTTAGACTCCCACACAATAATAGTGGGAGACTTTAACACCTCCGTCAATATTAGATCAACAAGACAGAAAATTAACAAGAATATTCAGTACTTGAACTCGGCTCTGGACCAAGCAGAACTAACAGACATCTACAGAACTCTCCACCCCAAATCAACAGAAAATACATTCTTCTTAGCACCACATTGACTTGTTGTAAAATTGACAACATAATTGGAAGTAAGGCACTCCTCAGCAAATGCAAAAGAACCAAAGTCATAGCAAACAGTCTCTCAGACAACAGGGCGAAGAATTCGGGATTAAGAAACTTACTAAAAACTGCACAACTACATGGAAACTGAGCAACCTGTTCCTGAATGACTAAGGAGTTAAATAACAAAATTAAGGCAGAAATAAATAAATTCTTTGAAACCAATGAGAGCAAAGATACAACATATTGGAATCTCTGGGACACAGCTAAAGCAGTGTTTAGAGGGAAATTTGGAAATTTACAGTGCTAAATGACCACAAGAGAAAGCAGGAAAGATCTCAAATCGACACCCTAACATCATAATTAAAATAAATAGAGATCCAAGAACAAACAAATTCAAAAGCTAGCAGAAGACAAGAAATAACTAAGATCAGTGTAGTTAATTCGTAAGATTTGTATAGAAAAATTTAAGAAATGTAACTTTAAATAGATTAATTTTTTTACAGGTAGACTTTAAAATGTATGCTCTGTGGTATTTCCTATTTTGAAATTTATTCTGAATAATGTCAAATTTTCATAAATCAGTTAATCTCTGTTTGAAACTTTATAAATGAATTAAAACAAAAACCCTTCTCCTCCTGGGTTCAAGTGATCCTCCTGCCTCAGCCTCCCGAGTAGCTGGGATTACAAGCATGTGCCACCACACCTGACTAATTTTTGTATTTTTAGTAGAGACAAGGTTTCACCATGTTGGTCAGGCTGGTCTCAAACTGCTGACCTTGAGTGATCTGGCCACCTTGGCTTCCCAAAGTGATGGGATTACAGGCATGAGCCACAGCACCTGGCCAAGAAATACCTTTTTCTTAGAAAAAAACTAAGAACATTGATGTTTATCTTCATGAATTTTTTTTTTTGGTTAACTAATAAATGTTTGAATTTAATATTCCTTTGTGTATTGCACTTATTTATATTTTAGCATAGTTGTTTTCAAAATTTGACAGATAAATACATTGGTTCATCTGCTATAATATTTAGCTGATCCTATAATGCATTATTGCCATGTTTGGTGATTGTCTGTTGCTTAAAGGACACTCAAAACCTGAATTTTTTCTTATAAATAGAGAGCAAGTCAGAAACAAATGATGTTACTCAGAGAATGTTGAAAATATATTAGTTTTGCTTTCTTAGTGTGTGGGTTCTTCTAAATCTTCAGTTAAAAAAAATGGTCTAGCCCTTTTGAAATTGTTGATGCACTTGTTTCTTCTGTGCATTTTCCAACATGTCTTTTCTTATTAATAATAATCATTATCTGTAGTAGCTTATATAGGTGTTTTGAGACAATTCCTTAAATCTATCTACTTATACTAAAAAGAAGTCTTAGGTTGGATTGAAAATAATAATTCATTATAAGATGGTAGTTATACTAGGGCAGTAGTTATTTTGATTCCATTTATTCTTTAAAGAAAAACCAAAACACAATAAATAAATAAATAAATGTTGCTTATAAGACTTTTCATAAGAAAGCAATGCTGGATAGGAGAAAAAAATTAAGATTTGGTTTTTAAATATTTGCTCCCAATTGTCACAATATATTTTAGAAAATTAGGATCAGATTTAATGATTGTATCTGTTTTTTGTATATGTCATTGTTTTGATGAATGTAATTTGCCAGTATCCTCACTGATGGTTGTCATAAGTCTGGAATAAGTTATAGGTGATGGTGAAGTTTGTTGATTAGATAACGTCTAAGAGAATCTTAATCATTACAGGTTATAAAAATGTTCATTTTATGGAAGTTTGTCTTGATGTTGAAATACTCTATTGATGGCATGCTTTTTCTTAATCATCAATGTACTTTTTTGCATTGAAATAATTGTCATTTGAAAGTTCATCATTTGGCAGTAATACAACCAGTCTGAGTCATCTCTTTCCACAGCTTTATTTAGTCTTGTGTAGATCAATAAACCAGAATATTCCCATGGGTTTAGTGAGGTCTCTAATTACTGTAGTGATTTGTAAAATGTGAGCTTTTGGTCTATTGGTAAACCTTCTTGTGTTTTCTTTTGTCTTTGCAGATAAATTGTTAGTCATAACTGTAGCAACAAAAGAAAGTGATGGGTTCCATCGATTTATGCAGTCAGCCAAATATTTCAATTATACTGTGAAGGTATGGTATATTCTTTAACCTATGAAGATCCTATAATATGTGCCTAACGTACATTTTTCATAATAATAGCACTATAATCTGTAATCCTCACAAGGAAGATAACAGTTGGTTACATAATTGCTGTTAGTTCATATAGTTTTGGGGCTTGTTAATAGTTCCACACACAAAGAAGTAGTAAATGCTTGAGGTGAGGGATAGCCAAAGTACTCTGACTTGGTCATCACACATTATATGCCTGTATCAAAATACCACATGTACCTCATAAATATGCAAGTATTATGCACCTATAACAATTAAAAATAAAATAATACTGTGCCACTCAATAATCTCTTAATTTTTGCTAATGTTCTGTATAAATACATTCTGTAAAACAGCAGAAAAATACATTAATATGTATTTGCATATATAACTAATTTTTTTCTGGCAGGTCATCTATGAACACAGTGTAAATAAGATTTGGCAGGGATTTTTTTCACTGACTGAATAATTTTTTTCTGTAATGGGTTTTTCTATCGTATGATTGTTTACAGATAATTAGAAACATAACTGTGAAGAGTGTGCTTGTACTATTACTGAAAATTGCTAATTTTTTCTTGTTTTTTTTTTTTTTTTCTTTCAGAGGAATTTGGGAGCATTGTTAATGTATTTTTAACCAAATCTATTTTAGAAAAGTTATCTCCAGGTGAACATCTCATTGACAAATGATCACAGGGAACTTGGGGAAATTGACAGAACTATTAAACTTAGCTATGAGAGGCCTGCCATTTTATTTACTTACTTGTTTTTATTTAGTAGAAAGAAGTATCTGTCAGCCAAGTTTTTCCTACAAATAAGAGGATAACAGGGAGATATCTAGGTAGGAACACAAAAAGCAAAAACTTTTTTAAAAAAGGAGAAAGTCTGATTTTTGTTTGGAGAAAAACTGAGCCATTTGAGTATGTAATATATTAAAAAGGTAGTCTTGGGCCGGGCGCAGTGGCTCATGCCTGTAATCCCAGCACTTTGGGAGGCCGAGGTGGGTGGATCACGAGATCAAGAGATCGAGACCATCCTGGTCAACATGGTGAAACCCCGCCTCTACTAAAAATACAAAAAATTAGCTGGGCATGGTGGCGCGTGCCTGTAATCCCAGCTACTCGGGAGGCTGAGGCAGGAGAATTGCCTGAACCCAGGAGGCGGAGGTTGCGGTGAGCCGAGATCGCGCCATTGCACTCCAGCCTGGGTAACAAGAGTGAAACTCCGTCTCAAAAAAAAAAAGGGTAGTTTTTTATTACATAACCACTGGAATATTAGGTATAGATGTAAATACAGAACAGCTAAATGTTAATGTAGAACAGCTAGTAAATAGCTAAATTTTGCTGAAAAAGAGATCTAGTTGTAACAATTAGATGTTTAATATAGGATAAATGAAAAACATGTTAGAAATATGTTATTATGGTAGATTAAAATTGTAGTAGTATGCACTGATGGAAGACACTGTGAAGGTAAAATTAAAATTAGGATAAAATAATGCTGAAATCTAGTTGGGAAATCGTTAGGGTTCAGACTGGGGAGAGAGTGGAATGTTTCTTATTTGCAAGGTACCTTGTAAGGAACTTTATATATGATGTGCTGTTAAGTCACTATGTGAACCATATAAGGTAGATACTACTTCATTTCTGGATGAGGAAAACTAGTCCCAAGGCAAATAACTATAAAGTATAATATCAGATCTTGGACCCTAGCCACATTTAACTTATTGGCATTTATGATCCTTTTGCTCTCTCCTCATGTAATTCAGTGGTTCCCAAAATGTGGACCCCAGACCAGCAACATCTGCATCACCTGGCTCCTGGTTAGAAAGAGAAAATGATCAGGCTCCACCTCAGACCAACTGAATTATGAATTCTGGGAGTGATACCTGAAGTCTGTGTTTGAACAAGGTTTCCACTGATTCATAAGCACACGGAAATCTGACAACCACTAGTGTAGTGGAAATAACTCTCTCAATAGAGAGTAGTCCTTAACATAATGCATTGCACAGAGTAGACTCTCAGATGTGGTTGGGCCCAATGTTACTTCTGGATTAGAGATTCCAGATGGGTTGTGGAACAAATCTCAGGGCCACAGGAGGCCAATATTTAGAGCAAGAATCGTTAATGCTACTAGATTGGCCAACTTGAATCCACATCCAAAACAGCTTATGTTTTCTTGGGTGGTGGTTTTCCCTCAACCTTCCACATAGGAAGTGATAAGTTATAACAAGACATTTGAGTCTGGGAGCCTCACAGGCTTTGCTAGCAAGATTTATCTTCAGCTCAGTGTTAAGTACAGTTGGAACTAATGGTATTTATTTTTATTTTATCCTTTTCTTGTGTTTTTATTTTTAATTTCATTCTCCATTAATTTCCAGATCTCTTAGTAGATCATTATAATGGCAACTTTAGACTCTTTTTTTTTGATTAAAGTAAGAGAAAAGGTGTGTGTTATGTGGGGGAAGGGACATGTATTGTACTTTCTGTTCTCTTAGTGTCAGTGTGTCACAGTGCATTTCCAATTCAGGAAGCAACTGTTGAGGCTCAAGCAAATAGTGAAGAGAAAGGGTACAGGGTTTTAAAATTAAATTGAAGTTAATTGTACTTAGGCAATTTCTTGCATTGAAAAATCCTTATTAAGCTTTTGGGAATTACATAAGTTTAGGATTGATAGGGTAAAGAAGGTGATTGTTTTCTTGATGACCTCTGCAATTCCCTGAAAAGCCCATTTGGTTCGGTAGGAAAATCATTTAAAGGCCTTTCATCAAGGAGTCACTGAGCTTCAATGACTTTCAGTGTGGATCATAAAGATTTTCTGCCAAATTGAAACAAGTGATATGGGAAATTTATTGATTTTTCTTCTTCATATTGGTGTAAACAAATAGAAATAAAATGATACAGTGTGAGAATTAACTTCTGAGTCTACTTCCTTGGATTAGACTTGTAACTTTTGAGATGGTGAAATTGAGAATGGCATTTTCTGGGTGGATAACATTGAAGAATTATGATCTGACTTAGGCATCTAGATTTTTTTTTTCTAGCATCATGATTTCATGAAACATAGAAGAGTGGTTATGGTACAGTTTTGTTCAAATTGATCATATCTTTAAGTTTTTCATAGCACTTTCAAAATTTGAGTTTTGCTCAGGAATGAAATGTTGATTTTGTTTATAGGTCCTTGGTCAAGGAGAAGAGTGGAGAGGTGGTGATGGAATTAATAGTATCGGAGGGGGCCAAAAAGTGAGATTAATGAAAGAAGTCATGGGACACTATGCTGATCAAGATGATCTGGTTGTCATGTTTACTGAATGGTAAGAGAAACACTGTGGATTTTAAAATCTATATTAAATTACTTTTTAAAGAACTGAGATTATATTTGTAGATTATATATTAAAATATTTTATTGACAAGGAATCATTGTTTTAAAAAGTAGATATTAATCATAGTTATAAAACTATTTTATCAATCAGTTTCCTGCTGTAAATTTCTGAGACTGCATAATTTATAAAGAAAAGAGGCTTAATTGGCTCACAGTTTCACAGGCTATACAGGAAGCATGATGCTGGCCATCTGTTTGGCTTCTGGGGAGGCCTCAGAAAACTTAGGATCATGGTGGAAAGCAAAGAGGGAGTGAAGGCTTCACATGCTCTCCCACATGGTGGGAGCAGGAGGAAGTGAGGGGAGGTGCTACATACTTTTAAACAACCAGATCTCAGATCTCATGAGAACTCTATAATGAAAACAGCACTAGGGGGATGCTACTAAACTATTGGAAACTGCCCTCATGATCTAGTCATTGCCTACCCAGCCCCACTTCCAGTACTAAGGATTACATTTCAACATAAGATTAGGGTGGGGACATAGATCCAAATTATATCAGCCATGGTCTGACATGACGTAATATCATCAAAGATGATGAATTACCATAAATGCTAATGAGACAACATGGCAAGAAGTAACATTTTGTGACATTTGTACTTTACTTTTGGGTTAAGGTTAAAGATCATAGTGAAGGGTAATTTAATGGATTCTGGTTAAACAAAAGAAAAAAGACCACGCAAAATGAAAAATACAAGTGAGACATAAGAAAGCCTGTGTTACTAAGAAAGAAGAACCTTTAAATGTATTTTGTGTAATATTTCCCTCTCCTAATTAAATATCCACTGTTTTTATTTACCATCTTCTTATAATTTTACAATAATATCAAATTGTCATGAGTTATTAGTTGCCACTTCCTTTCTTTTATTCTCTGTATCTTACTTGTTTTTGTTATTAATTGCTCATTTTAGGTCCCTGTGAATTTTCCCCTCTAACTTAGGAAAGTCTTTTTAAGTATTTTTCTCAATTTGAAAATATAAAGATACAAATTATTTGCAGATGAAAATAAGAGTAGTATTTTTATGCAAGTGTGTAAATAAGAAACTTGTAAATTATGAAAAGAAAATAGATATTAATATAGTGAAATTCCAGTGCCATACACACTTAGAAGTTTTTAACAGATACATATAACACTTGCATTTGTAAAATTTTCCTGTTTTACAAAAAAAATTAAGTTCTACTTGTGGTTACCTATTTTGCAAGATGAAGTGTGGTAAGGCAAGTGTTAGCAGTAGTTTACTGGGAATTTTTCTACAGCATCTGTTATTTTTTTTACACTGAGAAAAGAATACAAAGTTCAGTAAAATTGCTTTCTAGATTAAATGCTGAGTATGTTTTCGTTTAAAATTACCATGGATTTCAAACAACCATATTCGTCAGCTTGTACTTGCCACATGTACATTTTGACTTTGGCTCTGAGGCACATTCTCCTTGTAAGAGTTACTATGTATGAGTCAGAAATGATTTTAGATTCCCAAGCTTCCTTTTGGATTTTAGGAAGAACTCCTTTTATCTACCCTTACTTTCACATCACCATCCCCCACCTCCGGCCCCCTATGTAGCATTTAGCCTTGTGGATAACTGGTATAGTGAGGGACCTGTTTTTTTCTAATGAGAAGAAGGACACTGTAAGATACCTAAAGCCTGCTTGAGTTTGAGTTTGTTGCTTTAGATGATAGTTTAAGACCCAGCTTGACAGAAAAGGTAATAAAATTTTAATGGAAGACACAGTATCTTCCAGGCAGTGTTAGTGTTTGTGATATACCACTGTACCAAACAGATAAAACTTCTGAAAACTCCTGTGAGAACAGCCAGCTAACTGAAAACATGGATCCTAGCTTAGCCAATTCATTGTCTAAGAGGAGGCATTAACATTTTCTCCAACATTACCAACCATGACTATCCTGTGAAAAAAAACCTAGGGGTCATGAGAAAGTAACCAGGAGGGTAAAGAGGGATGAGCAATTGAAGCCACTTGAGAGATTTTTTCCCCCTCTTAGTTTTAGAAACAATACCTTTTTTAAAAAATACAGAGTGATGAATCTAGTTGAAAACTGTGGGTAATCTAGGGCCTAGGAGAATTAATTAAGCTGTTTGTAAATTGTTTGAAATACGATGCCCATTCTGTACAACAATTGGTAAACTCTTAATTATGGTTAGCTCTGATAAAGGGCCAGAATTCAGGATATATTCATTTTAATAAAACAAACAAATTATTATTTTTCATGGATTATTTTAAGGACAATTGAACTGTAATAATTAGTTTTATGGAAGCATAGGTCACTATTATATAAAAATATAAACAGATTTATATACTTAGTGGTTTAGATGGGCCTTTTAAGAAACATAACTTTATTATGGTACAATTTATATAACATGCCATAAACATTTGTAACATTCAGTGAATTTAATTAAATTTACAGATTCGTGCAGTCACCCATATTATTCAATTTTAGAACATTTCCAATATTCCATAATTATCCCTTATGACATTTAGACACGCTAAAGAGCCTGAATTAATTTAGAAACACTTTTGTTGCATTCCTTCCATGAAATATGTGTTCTAAACTTACTTTTGGATGAATATTTAAAATTGGAAACTGGCTCTTTATAAAAGATTTATCATATTTAATTTAGAGAGAAAATAAATATTTGGCAAGGTTTTAGATTATTCTCAGAACAAAGGGAAAACTGAAAATGTCCATATAATAAATGGCTTCAATCTTTTTTTAAAGTTATTTCATGCTACTGTGTGTGTGTGTGTGTGTGTGTGTGTCAGTGTGTGTTTTCTTGCAATTAATATGGCTTATAAAGTTTGATAATCTCTCCTTGGTTAGAACAGTTACCAAAAAATACAATGAATTTGGTGATTTTTTTTTTGAAATAGGCTAATGAAAATTTTAGGAACAAATATTATAATTAGATGGCTCTAGACTTACGGAGAAAAATGATGTCATAAATATTTTATAATATACCTTAATCAAAGGGAATGAGCATGTTGAGTTTTATAACTGGGTATTTTGGATTTGTTTTAGAATTATGTTATAAAGCTTGTATTTCTTCTACTCTAGTCATATTGATGAGAGATGATCAGACCTAATTATTATATGTTAGCCAGTGCCTTCTTATTTTTGAAAGGATAATACATAAACCAAAATATAACAAAGTATTTGTGTTCTTGGGAGTAAATTTGATACATACTGAATATCCTCACACAACTTTTGCTGTGTTGCTTATAGTAAAGTATAAACCACCAGAGTCTCAGGCCCTAAAATAAGCATATGATGAAATAAGTTTTCCAGATTTGGGGGCATCAAATAGAGTCACCTAATAAAAATTCTGGCTGTTTGTTCTTTTTTCTTTTTTCTTTTTGACTTAAACATTTCTTTTAGACTTAAGAAAGTTATTTAGAAGAAAACCAGTTAGAAATAATGTTAGTGCAATTAATACTTGAATTTGAATTTGGGACAGGGCAGAAATTGCACTTCTATTGGTGGCACTGTATGTAACTCTACTGATTAGAATGCAGATGTGCACCATGTTGAAGACTCCCAGTATATGAAATATTTGAAAGACATATTTGGTGGTGGTTACTGGCCTTACAAAAAAGGAGCATTTATTTTGTGGAAATATCTATTCAAAGATATATAGAAACCTCCTAGTTCATTGAAGTATTTGTTGAAAGATGATTATGAGTTTGAGGTAATATAGAAGAATTGGCTGATGCCAACAAAAGACTAAACTTAAAAAAAATTGGAATGGTAGTCAATGATATACTATAAAAGTTGATATATTTAGTTAAAATGAATATTAAGTGTAGTCATTATTTGAGCAGTTTCCTAAGTGACTCTGATCTGCAAGGTTGATCTAAGATAAATAAATACTGGTTATAAATGGAGGGATAGTTTCAGTCACACAAATCCCTGCTGTTCACTAGTGTACCTTGTCACTTTGACTGTATATGGGTAGTTTCTATTCAGTTATCATGCTGAATTGTAGTTGTATGTTTCATACAGTGAATGAAGCTGGGGCCTGTTCCTCAATTACATATATTCAAGATGCAATAGCAAGTACAAGTTGGGTAACGGTGAATTACATTACAAGAAGAAATAGACCTCTCAAGAAGGGGAAATAATGGTGGATGCTTTGAAACTATTTTTTGAGATTTTTGTTGTTGTTCATCTGGAGAAATAAGATGACTTCTAAAGGCAGGAAAGCATCTGAACTTTTTAAATACCAAATAACTGAAATTATTTAAAAGCTGAATTTTGAGTAGCAACTACGAATATGAGGCTATTGCTTCTGATTTCACGTAGGCCAAGTTTTTTTTTGGTTTCTCATTGATCATTATTTTGCTGAAAAAGTGGTAAAAGTGAACGAGTTTTCCACTTCGCTTTCATGATACATGTATTGAGCACAAAATGTGATCCAGGCATTGAAGTTATTACTATAGAAAAAGAGATATAAATAGATGCCACCCTCAAGGAATTCTCGCTTATATCATACTAATTCTGTGGACAAAACAGAATAAATATTGTGGAAAAAGAATGCATAGCTTTTAAAAAACTTGAATATTGGCATAATCTCTTTGGAATCATTTATTTTTGGAAAAGCTGTAAAAGATTGTGTTTTATTGAGTCACTTAGATATTATTTTGAAAATTGCATTTTAATGATTTTGTTGTTATTGTCAAAGTATGATTTATATGTGTTATTCTAAAGGTGACCAGATCTTATTTGTATTCTAGGATGTAAACATTATATACTTCTCATAATTCAGAGTACATTTCCAACATGCTTGACTTTTATATTGTTTTACGTAATTTATAGAAAAGACAGAATGAAAGTTTTTTGAAAGCAAAACTTTTAAAATACAATATCTATAATTTTAACTAACAATGGCAGATTTATTTGACTCCTTCTTGGTGGTGATGATATTTTAAGTGTGCAGATGCAAAGAACTTAGTCATTCGTGATGGACAGCATTTCATTATATTAGTGTAAAGGAAAGCCAAATCACATCATGAATCCCAATTTCTATACTACTACTTTCTTCTTCCTCTCTTTTTTTTTAAGGAAAGATTTAAATCATTAGCTGTACTTCAATATATTGCACTGCCTTCTGGTTCATCTAAAATAGTGTGAAATGTGTTTAGGAATTAAGTAGAAAATGATGTTTCTTAAATTGTTTAAATGTTCTTCTTAATATTCACTAAGTATGGATGAGCACATTAGTGAGTAGATTGAAATGAGGAAAAAGCAGATGACATGCAAAAGAAGTGTTAGGTGTTCCCATATGTCTAGATTGCCCCTGGGTATTCTCATGTGTGATTATTTTGTCTCTTACATGTATGTAGCTGTGTATTCCCAAACCAGATTGTCTGCTTCTTAAATTTTATCCTTCTTAGGAAAATGTACTAAGCATCTGTCATTTTCAAAATATGATGCTGGATGCTGCTGGATGTGTAAAATACGGTCCTAGCTGCTCTGGCTGCTCTGAGACTGACTGGGACTGAAATTCTGATCTCTGGATGTATTTCTCTCTCAAGAACTTTGTATTTGTTGTATCTGGCATATGGTGTCTACATCGTAATAGATGATAGGAATTTCAATTTTTTTCTTAAAGATTTTTTTTATTGATTTAATGAACACATTGTACACTAAATGTGTATCATATTTGAGAGTTCTAATATTGCAGAAATAAACTTGTCATTTTTAAACTAGAGGGAAATTTTCATTTAATTCATTTTACCATTTCACAAGTAAATAGACTGACCCTGAAACAAGTAGATACGACTTGTGGTCCCACAGGTAGATAGCAGCTTTATCTTAGGTGATGCTATAGCTCTTAGACCACTCTCAGAAGACATTTTGTAGAGAAGTAATCCTCCAACTAGGCAGTGTCCTCATTGACTTCCACCTCTGCCCAGCTCCAGTCAGAACTTCATATTCAGCAAATGAAATTATATACTATTCTGAGGAAAATCCCCCACGTAATATTTAACTTTTTAAATTGACACATATTTATACATATATATGGGATACATATGATATTTTGTTACATGCATAGAATGGTAATGATCAAGTCAGAGTATTTAGGATATCCATCACCTCAAACATTTATCATTTATATGTGTTAGGAACCTTTCAAGACCTCTCTTTCAGCTATTTTGAAATATACAATGTGTATTAGTCTGTTTTCATACTGCTATAAAGAACTGCCTGAAACTGGGTAACTTACAAAGAAAAGAGGTTTAATCAACTCAGTTCAGCATGGCTGGGGAAGACACAGGAACCTTAACATCAAGGTGGAAGGTGATGGAGAAACAAGGCACCTGCTTCGCAAGGTAGCAGGAAGGAGAAGTGCTTAGTGAAGGGGGAAGAGCCCCTTATAAAACCATCAGATCTCATAAAAACTTACTATCATGAAAACAGCATGGGGGAAACTGCCCCATGATTCAGTTACCTCCACCTGGTCTCTCCCTTGACATGCGGGGATTTCTGAGATTATGGGGATTATAATTCAATATGAGATTTGAGTTGGGCACACAGAGCCTAACCATGTCACAGTGTGTTAACTATAGTCACCTTACTCTGCTATAGAGTGTGAGAACTTATCCTTTCTAACTGTATGTTCGCATCCATTTACCAACTTCTTTTCATCCCACTTGGCCCTGACACACTCTTCCCAGCCTCTGGTAACTATCATTCTACTCTCTACCTTTAAACTTTTTAGCTCCCATATATGAGTGAGACCATCCGATATTGTCTTTTTGTGCATGGCTTATATCATTAACACAAAGACCTACAGTTCTAACAATTTTGTTGTTGCAAATGACAGGATTTCCTTCCTTTTTTATGGGTGAATAATATTCCATTATGTATGTACTCCACATTTCCTTTATTCATTGATCTGTTGCTATAGACTTAGATTTGTTCCATATATTTGCTGTTATAAATAGTGCTGTAGTAAACATGAAAGTATAGGTATCCCTTTGATATGCTTATTTTTTTTCCAACAGCACAACAAAAATACATCATGATCAAGTGGGATTTATCTCAGGAATGCCAGGATGGCACAATGTTTAGTCGTTAAAATAGTATTCATTTTATGCCAGCTATCTCCCTCCCTCCCTCTCAAATTCATAAAGTAATTTTAATCATTTGTTGCGGCTTAATCATAATCTGTTGTGCAAGGTCAACTGGGTAGGTGGGTATTTTTAACTGTGCCTGTGTGTGTGAGTATGTCTGTGTTTTTTGAGGGTGGGTGTTAGGATTGGTTCCATAGTATTGGTTTGTGTTGTTAATTATCTCTGGAAATATAGACATATGTTTCAGGTGAAGATATGATGAAAGACAGAATTATCAGGTGTGGAACTACTTCTGTGCGGCTAAGAGTCTGGATGATTATAATTTTTTTGCTGAAGTTTATGCCAGTAATGATAAAGTATTGGATTAGGGCTAAATGACAAATAAGGTTAGGGAACACTTCGGTTGCTTTCTTTTTTGCTTATATGGGAGCTTTTGCTTCTTGTTAAGACTTGAGATGATGCATTCATTCACTGATCCATTCATTTGTTTAACATGCACTTAGTGACTGCAAAATACAAGGCTAATGGGATGTACAGATGAATAAAGATGTCTATCTAGCATACGAAGGAGGGACATGTAGTCTAGTATAAGTTAGACACTTAACATGAAGATCAGACAATAAAATGTTTGCTGAAAAAGGAGAGGAAAGAGCTTTGGGAGTTAAGAGAAGGGAAATGATCTTTTCCAATTTTGCCAATCAAGGAGAGGTTTGTAGAGGAGGTAGCATATGTAATGGGCCCTGAAGGTGAATGGTTTGGACCCGATGGGGAAAAGACATGCTAAGCAGAGGTCATATCATGAGTAAAGGCATGAATGTATGATCAAATAATTCAGTTTGGATTTAGAATAGGTTATTTGATGAAAGATTATTAATGTGAGGCTAATTAAACTGTGGCTTGTACCACTGCCTGTTTTCGTAAAAAGTTTTACCGAATACAGCTGTGCTCATTTGTTTACATATTGTCTATGGTGACTTTTGCAACACGGCGACAGAGTTCAGTCTCTGTGACAGGCAATATGGTCTCCAAAGCCTAAAATATTTTCTGTAAAAGGTCAGAGATTAAATATTTACTGACGTCTGCTTTAGGCCATAGTTGAGAACCATTGATCTAGTCTGGGAACCGGCACAGAAACGTTTTTAAAAGAGTTTGTCAGGCAGCCCTAATTATGAGTACAGAAGAGATGGGTAATGTGGAGGTCTCTAGGGTTTTTATGCATATATATGGGATACATATGACATTTTGTTACATGTAGAAAGGTCTAGTCTGGAAATTGGCACCAAATTGTTTTTAAAAGAGTTTGTCAGGCAGCCCTAATTATGAGTAGAGAAGAAATGGGTAATATGGAGGTCTCTAGGGTTTTTACATTAATCTAATCGCTCCTCTTGCCCCCTACCCACATTCTAGTAGTAATGGAAAGGATTTGAATGCAAAATGAATTAAGTAGATGGAATCAATAGGATAAGGGAAAAGATTCCATATGATAGGCCATGGAAAGAGAGGAGTGAAGGCTGAATGATTTTCAGTCTAAGTAACTGTGATTGATGGTGTCACAGAAACAAGGAACATAGAAGTAGAAAAAGGAAGAACACTTATAAAAATCTCAATCATCTATTGGAATTAGAACACAGGCATGTCTGGCAGGGGACTCAATATGACCATATATGGTACAATCTTACGGTTTTTGCAGGACCCAGGCATACTTACCACAGTTATATGTGGAAAGTTTTATTTTATTCTTCATATTTAAATGGACTACATTTCTGTGAGAATATTTTTATGACTCTGTGTATTTTTTTTAATTTGACAATTTGAGTTTTTGTAGCCAAAATAAAGTTAAGTAGGAAATCTTTCTTGCCATTTGGGAAGTTTTAAATAAGTTTAAAGAACTTTTCTAAAGTACTTAAACACAGAAATAGCAGTGCTAATAGAATGAAGCAACATGAAATTTTTCTTCAAAGGCAAATTTTTAATTGAATCATGTGATAACTTTTGTCTTGACTTTTTGTCTTAAAATAATTTTCTTTTGTTATAAAGATTGCACATGCTTATAAAAGACTAAATTATAAAGGTTTCCATAACACCTCCTTTTCAAACAACTGACTTTTATTAATAGTTTAAGATATACTATATATATTGTATATAATCTTTATCTATCATTAGGATTTCAAAGACAAAAAATATTCACTCACATTCCAAAAGTGCATTTATAACTTTATTTTTTATTTTTATTTTTATTACTTTAAGTTCTGGGATACATGTGCAGAATGTGCAGCTTTGTTACATAGGTATAACACGCGGCATGGTGGTTTGCTGCACCCATTAACCCATCATCTAGGTTTTAAGTCCCTCATGTATTAGGTATTCGTCCTAATGCTCTCCCTCCCCTTGCCAACAGGCCCGGTGTGATGTTCCCCTCCCTGTGTCCCTGTGTTTTCATTGTTCAGCTACCACTTATGAGTGAGAACATGTGGTGTTTAGTTTTCTGTTCCTATGTTAGTTTGCTGAGGATGATGGCTTCCAGCTTCATCCATGTCCCTGAAAAGGACATGAACTCATTCTTTTTTATGTCTACATAGAATTCCATGTTGTATGTGTACCACATTTTCTTTATCTAGTCTGTCATTGATGGGCATTTGGGTTGGTTCCAAGTCTTTGCTATTGTAAATAATGCTGCAGTAAACATACATGTGCATGTGTCTTTATGGAAGAATGATTTATAATTCTTTGGGTTTATACTCAGTAATGGGATTACTGGGTCAGATGGTATGTCTGGTTTTAGATTCTTGAGGAATCACCACACTGTATGCATGCTGCTACCTGCAAAATTTCAGACTCAGTTTGGTTGGAGTCTCCAATCATAAGATGCTCTGACATCATAAGCTATTTTTCCCCATCTCCAGGCAATACACAAAGTCTCTGTTTGTCACTCATGTGGTAGTCTCTGTTTCAGAGACTTTGATTTATTTGCCTCACTTCTCATGGCCCAATGACCCATAAAACTGGTCTTATTTCCCAGTCTTCATTATTTAAAAAAAATTATCAACAACTTATAGTCTTGAGGAAAATACCTGCGTTAAATCGGGTTGAGGAAATCAGTTGCACTTGGAAGAAAAAGTATATTGTTATGTTTCATAATGTCAGATTAATCCGTTTTTTGTTTTTTTTTTTTCAAATAAACAGGGCAAAGTTTGAAGTTTCAGTCAGAACAATTGTATTCTTAGTGTAGTTTCAAAAATACATTTATTCGGCTAAAAATAAAATTATTTTAACCTACAGATTTGGGAAAACTTCAAAGTGAGTTTTCCTCTGTCTCCCTTCACTCTGGTCCCTCTAGTGTTAGTTTTTAATTTTGTTGAGTGTTTACAGTGTGCCAGGAGTTATTTTTAATTTTTTAAAATCATAACGAGGATATAGATACTACTTTTCCCTCCATTTTATACTTTACACTTAAAGAGGTTAAGTGACTTGTCATAAGGTTATTCTCATATCAAGTGGCAGAGCTGGGATTAGAAAACTCATCTGGCAGACTTCAAATTGTATGCTGTGAGTGACTTTACAGTTATGCTATTAGCTACCAGGGATGGTAAGTTAATAATTTATCATCTTTGGAAACCTTTGGTCTTAAGTTACACTGATGTAAAATAGTTTGTCATTATAATGAATAAAGAACTTGTAGCAGAGTAGAAAAATTTTAGATAGTGGCTTTTATACTTTGTATTTTGTTAAGTCATTGTGATTCTGTGAATGAACGACGAGGAAGAAAGTCATCAGAAAAATAATGAAGTTGTAGATATTAAATTAGAGCATCAATTTTTATAAAATTTTTCCCCCAAGTAAATTAAGCTTTAAAAACCTGCAGTTGTCTGAACACACTTATTTTTTTTTGAGACAGAGTCTTGCTCTGTCACCAGGCGCCAGACTGGAGTGCAGTGACGCAATCTTGGCTCACTGCAATCTCCGCCTCCCAGGTTCAAGCAATTCTCCTGCCTCAGCCTCCCGAGTAACTGGGACTACAGACACGTGCCACCATGCCCAGCTAATTTTTGTATTTTTTTAGTAGAGACGGGGTTTCACTATGTTGGCCAGGATGGTCTCAATCTCTTGACCTCGTGATACGCCCGCCTCGGCCTCCCAAAGTGCTGGGATTACAGGCGTGAGCCACCGCGCCTGGCCTGAACACACTTCTTTTAAGATTCCATTCTGAACAGTCGTTTAAATATTAAACATATATTGATGACATTTAGCAGTTAAACACATTTTGTCAAAGATAGTGAATTCTTTAGAAACTATAATGGACTGGTACAAATTTACTTGAAATATTAGGCAGTTATGGCAACTTTCGTAAATGACTATCTGTATGATTAAGTTAAACAACAAGTAACTGCACTTCTAACATTTCAATACTGTTTTAGAATTTCAGTTTGGGAATAAGTGATTATTGAAAAAAATTAAGGCTAACACTAAAATAGCTGTCTTTTATTTGGACTTCATTTGCTAATGTAATGAAAACACTAATAATTCAATGCAATCCATATAATTTGAGGGAAATTTTGTTTAGTGTTCTATGTAAATAGTTGGCACAGATAATAATCTTGTGTTGGATTCTAGATTCTGACATTGGTTAGATAACTTTTCATGGTTTATGTGCCTAAATTCTGACAAATGTATTTTTAAACATCTTTTTTCCTCATTGAACAGCTTTGATGTCATATTTGCTGGTGGTCCAGAAGAACTTCTAAAAAAATTCCAAAAGGCAAACCACAAAGTGGTCTTTGCAGCAGATGGAATTCTGTGGCCAGATAAAAGACTAGCAGACAAGTATCCTATTGTGCACATTGGGAAACGTTATCTGAATTCAGGAGGTGAGTTAGATACTGGGAGAAAAGTTTAATGCCAGTTATAAAGATTGATGAAACAACCATTTCTGTAGGTATAGTAACTTTAAATATGAAGTTTTAAATAACCCTTATCTTATTATCACTATATTGACAAACCATTTTCCCATATATTATGTCATTTGGTTCTCCTAAAAACACTAGGTAATATAAATGTTGTTATTCCCACGTTGTAAGTGAGGAAACTCATGTTTTTCAAATTTAAGTGACTTCTCCTAGATATACTCTGTTGTTAAAGGAGAAAAGTAGATCCAGGTCTTTTAATTATGACACATTGAAAATTTTCTTCCTATAGGATAATAGGATTAGTAAGTTTACTTAAAAAAAGTTCATTCTTAGTCTGCAATCAAGTAGCTTTTAAGAATAGTTATTAATTTTATCTGACTTTAAACATTATTGGAGTAAATAAATGATTTGTCTTGAACTCAGTAGTCAAAACTATTCAATATTGAGTGTCTGGGTATATTTAAAATACTGCATTAGCTGTGCTAACATGGATTAAAGGAACAAATTGCCATATTCCTCAGTCCACCCTTCAGAAAATTAGATAAAATTTGACTTTGGATGTTATGATGGCTACAAATTTATTTTTTCTAGTTTGAGATTAATGTAAACATATGGACAACAGACGTAACCAAACAGGATGAAGGACATGTTAGAGAAACAAATTGGGTACAAATTGCAAACCACATTAGAAAAATGGATTTTGTGGGTGATCTACATGTATATAACCAATGCGATCCAGGCTAGTTAAAATAAGTGCTGCTTCAGGTAGCAGCATATCTGGGTTCTAGACTTTGCTTAGCCACTAGGAAGTGATTTCGTTTCTTGGTAATACCTCAATTCCAGCTCTTTGTACCCGTACTTTATTTTATCAGCCTATTCCCACAGTTGTACCTTGGAACTTTGTTAGCTCATGTAGATTTTGTACTTTTGAAACTTTAAACTCCAATTTTCACTGCCTAGCTTCAAATCTCTTTTCTTCTTCATCTCAGTATTTCTACAAATCATGCTTTCTGGGATCTCTTGACCATTTTCTTTTCTCCAAATCTATCTACTACCTTTGGATTTAGCTTCCATGTTCAAGTGCGAACCCAAGGTTTATCTTAGTGGTTACTCTGTACTTAATGCCTTAGCAGTCTTTCTCTGTTGGATTTCAGTTCATGAACCATCAAAACCTCTCCCTAAGACGGCTACCCACCCTCACTTCTCTCCTTGAGCATTCGGCTCCTGGATGGGTGCTGCTTCCACGTCATGGCCTCCATATTGTCAAGACCTCAGTAACACATGGCTAATCTTGTAACTAATTCTAAGTCCTCCATTGTTTAAAACCAATTTTTTTTCCTTTTTTTTTTTTTTGAGACTGAGTTTGTCTCTTGTTGCCCAGCCTGGAGTGTAGTGGTGTGATCTCCACTTACCACAACCTCCACCTCCCAGATTCAAGCGATTCTCCTGCTTTGGCCTCCCAAGTAGCTGGGATTACAGGCATGAGCCACCACACCCAGCTAGTTTTTTTGTATTTTTAGTAGAGACAGGGTTTTCTCCATGTTGGTCCGGCTGGTGTCGAATTCCCGACCTCAGGTGATCTGCCTGCGTTGGCATCCCAAAGTGCTGGGATTATAGGCGTGAGGCATAGCGCCTGGCTGTTAAACTAATTTTTTAAAGGAAGTATTTAGCTATGGAACTCTGAGACATGTTTTATTTTATACTTACTGAAATTTTTCTGAAGATGACTTGCATAGATAAGTCTCACATGTAAATTTATCTCATAGTGATGTATATACTCAGGTGAATAGGTTTCATACAGACTCACAGTGCTTTGGAAACAGCAAGAAATTAGCAAGCAAGTGCAGTTGTAAGCCAGTCTAAATAAGGAAACGCTATTTATAAGTGGAAAAAGGTGTTTATAAAAGTATCTATAAAAGGACATCAAAGCATCATCCTTATGCTTTCTGTAGTCAAAATAATTAGAGAATGGCAGAAAATATACATACGTTTAATAAAAGTTTGTATAGTTTCATGGATAACATATTGACAGTTATTTAAGGGACATGAGTTGTTTGTGGGTATATTATTTAGTTTTTAAAAATAGTTTTTGTCCAGGCACAGTGTCTCACACCTGTAATCCCAGCACTTTGGTAGACCTAGGGAGGAAGGTCACTTGACACAGGAGTTCAGTGCAGCCTGTGCAATGTAGGGAAATCCCAACTCTACTAAAAATATTTTGAAAAATTAGCTGGGCTTGGTGGCACATGCCTGTGGCCCTAGCTACTTGGGAGACTAAGGTGAGAAGATTGAACCCAGGAGGTCAAGGCTGCAGTGAGCCATGAGCGCACCATTGGATTCCAGCTTGGGCAGCAGAGTGAGAGCCCCATTTCCAAAAATCAACAATAACAAAAGTTTTTAATAGAAAAATATAAATCACATAAAATATGTAATGTGAAAATACATTTTTTTCATTTATTGAGGACATTTGGGATCTGCAAAAAATAAGGAAACAATTTTTGAAGAACAGTAATATAACCCATTGGAAAATGTTGCATATCTCTATGTGGTACCTTATTCATTATAGAAGATTGGCCATAGGATTTAAAAAATTTGTTATCTTTTAGTGTTATAGAATTGTTTTATTTGGCAAGAACACCAAAAAAATGATCAACCAGTGATTGGTTTTGGTCATGTTTTCATTTTGTCTTTTTTTTTCCTCCAGTAACAGTAATTTCACCAGACCTGTCTCTTTGCATTCTTTTATTCTTTAAGAAAAATTTTAATTTTGATGGTAAAAAAATAGGCTTTCCTTCAATTCACAGGAGTAACATTGGTTCCTTTTTAAAAGTATTGAATGTCAATGAAACATCGCAGCTTGGCTGCATTTCCATAATTCAGAGGAAGATTCAGACAGGAAAAATGATTCCGTTTCTGTCTTTAATAGACAAATATTATTGGCAGTCGTAATGCTTATGCTAAGGCCAAGGAGAACAATCCAATTTTAGATTTCCTTTTTCCAGACTATGACACAAAAAGCCTAGCCAGAAAATGGTTTAGCAGGCACAATAATGACTGGCCAAAGTAATGGAAACATTTCCAAAATGTCCTAGATATAAAATTTCTTTGGGATGTTTGCAGTAGTGACAAATCCAGCATTCCTTTGATTCCGTTAGTATCTCTGGCACTGACAGTAAAACCACTGTAGTGGAGATTTTATTCTTTAAGAAAGAGTGAGTTCTCCACAGAGACTCCACAAACAGCTTTTTAGAAGGTCAGAGAGAAAATTCTTGTCTCAGTCTATTCTTTTCCTAGTAAATCTGTTTCCCTTAGGAGCTTTGGAAAACATTAGTTCTCCCTCTTTTGTCAGTTAATTTTGGAGACTTATTTATTTAAAGAGAGTCTGGTTATTTTCTGTTTTACAGTTGGTAGCAACACTGTATTAATTTATATATAAAACAAGAGACACTCGATAATTCATATTTCTTTCAAGGTGAGCTGTGAAATTCCAAACTAAGGATTAGGCTTCATAGCTTCACAGCTCTGTGCAACTGGTCAATGAAATTAACATGACATCAGTTTTGGTCTTTGAATCCTAACTTATCTATCTACTTTCTCTCTGCCGTATTGCAGGATTTATTGGCTATGCTCCATACATCAACCGTATAGTTCAACAATGGAATCTCCAGGATAATGATGATGATCAGCTCTTTTACACTAAAATTTACATTGATCCACTGAAAAGGGTGTGTAACAGCTGCAATTTTTTTTGTTTTATTGATTTTGTTGTTTTGTGTGTTATATTTTGTTAATGTGGAGTGGTCAGAAACAAAGGATTTTATGATACTGTGGCAACTGGTAAACTGAATTTCAAAATGTTCTTGTTGACGACATGTTTTTAATAGGTGAGATTGGTTTATCTCACCTGGCTGGGTATCAGCACTAGCTTAATGTTTCTTTATGGCTTCTATTCTGTGGCAAAGTTGACAAACTTGCCAAACTTGATTGAATCAGGCAGAAGGAAAGAAGAACGATGTAATGCACTGCTATATGTATTGAAACACCTATTACAATGACTTGATACTGAAGTGAAATGACCGCCCTCACACCAATGTCATGGCCCTACCTCCACTGCATACTCACTTCAGGGCTGCCTTAGAATAACAGAATAATTTACATCATAAACTTCTGAGCTTGGAGATTTAAAGAGACAATAATGAAATCCCAAAGATTCTACAGAATGGCTTCTTTCATATTCTTGAATAAATAGCTGTCATTTATTAACATAGAGCATTAGAAATATGTGTTCTTATAGTCACTCCATCTTGCAGCTATAACTTTTCTCACAAAAGCTACGCCAAAGCCATTTGATATCAGCGAACTTTTGTAGTTTAAAAAATGCACTGTATTCTCATTTGTAGTCCTTTAGCCTTGCAAAACCCTTTGTACCTCTCTGAGCTTCTTTGATCCTAGTTAGGCTAGAGGCTAGACTCTGTATCCTCACTTTGTCAATAGAGAAAATGAGGCCACATAGTTGGTGACATTGTAAGGACTGGATCCTTGGTTCCCTGAAAACCAAAATCTGGACTTTTTTTCCTATTTCATATGATAATAACGTAGACTTTAGGTGTTTAATTTGCTACAATTGTAAAATAATACTTTTTCTGATATTTTGAAATGACATGTAAATAAAGCCACTCAAAAGACAGTTTTTAATTTTAAAATTACCTGTGATACCATTGAGAACAGAGACCTGCCTCTGAGATTTGGAGCCTGGAGATCATGGGTGTTGGGAAATCATTGAGGTCAAAAGCCCTGGTCATTGTTTAAATGTTTGGTGGCCCAGAGTGGATAGAGCCTGTAGGATGGTTGTAATCCTTTTTAGGAGACTTTAAAGCCAATTTGTGGATTTCAAATATTTGAGAATATGGAGCCTGAAGATTTAAAGAGATGCTAATGAAATCCCTAAGCAGTTAGAGCCCGAGGATCCACGGGACTGTGCTATAGACACAGGCTCTTGCCCTTTATTCATAACAATACTTAGACTGTAATAAATAAAGCAACTCAAAATAGCAGTGGTCTAAAAAATATGTTTTCTTTATTTTTTCCCTTCTATTGCATTAAAAGTAATTAAGAAATGGGGAACACAAGGCTGTTAGAGTGATTTTATGCTGTGAGGGTGACTTTATACCATTGGCCCATAGCTCCTAGTTTTAATCTTACTACTTTGTCCAAAATGGCTACTTGAGTTCCAGTCATTGCATTCATATTCTGGGCAGCTTAGAGGCAGAGTAGTGAAAACAGGCCATCTCAGTTTCATTACTCTTTAATTAGCTTTGCTAGAAGTCTTATTGAATAGTTTCTTACACTTTGATCAGAACATATTTATGTGGCCGCTCATAATACCCAAAAAGAAATTTGTTTTTTATTTTAAGCACATGTATCTACTGAAAATCTGAGTTCCTTTATTGGGGAATTAAGGGAATGTTGGGTACAGTTAGCAGTCTCCCATAGGCCCTAGAGAGAACATTCCTGAAATTGATATAAGTGAAGCTTTGGAGAATAGTAAAACAAGATTTTCTAATTTGAGAGTACTTTTATAATATTTACCAATATAAGTTAATATTTCATAAACTTTATATATATATATTGGATACAGATATAAAAGTTCCTGAATGGTGTGTTTGTAGTTGTGGTCGTTAGAAAACAAGGTTTTCTTTAAGTGTATTTTGCAATGAGTTGCAACTATAGCTGTTTCTGTGTCTTAGCTAACTACTTTCGTCATCTAAATACTTTGATTAAACACTTAAGTTGTAAGAATGATAAGCTTTAAATTACCCCAAAGAAATATATATTTAATTATGCTTTAAGTTCTGGGGTACAT
Source organism: Aotus nancymaae (assembly GCF_030222135.1). NCBI lineage: Eukaryota > Metazoa > Chordata > Mammalia > Primates > Aotidae > Aotus > Aotus nancymaae. Next base: position 40,039,466 of record NW_026988431.1, on the reverse strand, counting down.
GTGCAGAAAGTCCAGGTTTGTTACATATTTATACAGGTGCCATGGTGGTTTGCTGCATCCTTCACCCCATCACCTACGTTACGTATTCTAATGCTATCCCTCCACTAGCTCCCCACTCCCCAACAGGCCCCAGTGTGTGATGTTCCCCTCCCTGTGTCCTTGTGTTCTCATTATTCAACTCCCATTTATGAGTGAGTACATGCAGTGTTTGTTTTTCTGTTCTTGTGTTAGTTTGCTGAGAATGATGGTTTCCACTTTCATCAGTGTCCCTGCAAAGGATGTGAACTTATAATTTTTTATGGCTGCATAGTATTTCATGTTGTATATGTGCCACAATTTCTTTATCCAGTCTATCATTGATGAACATTTGGGTTGGTTCTCAGTCTTCGTATTGTGAGCAGTGCTGCAACAAACATACATGTTCATGTGTCTTTATAATAGAATGATTTATAATCCTTTGGGTATATACCCAGTACAAACTATATTAATATGATAGGAATATTTGCTGTTTTTGTTGTCATTTTCAGTATCTTTTCTATTATTATTTTTTAGGAAGCTATTAATATCACATTGGATCACAAATGCAGAATTTTCCAGACCTTAAATGGAGCTGTAGGTATGCTTCCTAAATACTGGACTTCTTATGTATACAAACAAATACCTGCATTTTCAGCTGTCTTTGGGGGCTGTGACTAAGGTTGAGAGTGTAAATATTGTACCTTAAAAAAAATACTGGACTTGAACTTAACTTGATATAGTTCAGTACATTCAATTAAAATTACTTCCCATGACTAGTGTGAAAAAGATAAGCTTCTGGCTTTAGGTAACTTAAAATTTAGTGTCCCACCATTTGGGGACTTTAGATAAGTTTATGAATTAATTGCACTTTATTATTGTGTAATAATAAAGTGAAATTCTTTGTATTTCAAATTACCCAGAGTATTAGAGTAGATCCTTTTGACCCAGCTGAAAGATAACTGGTGACAACTTGACAGACAGACTGGGGAAGAGAGAGAGAGAGAGAGAGAGAGAGAAAGAGAGAGTGTATGCTCATGTGTGCATGTGCATATGTGCCTGTGTATTATAGATACATATATCTTGCTAAAATACATTAAAGCTAATCAATAAAGTAAAATTTAAAATATTGTAATTTAAAATATTATAATTTAAATACTTTAAAATATATGCATAAATATTTAAAATATATTGCAATTTGATAACAATACTTCAAGTCAGTTAATTTAGTAAAAAGATTGTGAGAATCGAGTCAGGCATGGTGGTATAGTCCTATAGTCCCAGCTATTTGAGAGGCTGAGAATTGCTTAATCCCAGGAGTTCGAGGCTGCAGTGAGCAGTGATTATGCTGGGCCAGAAAGTGAGACCCAGTCTTGTAAAAAAAAAAAAAAAAAAAAACTCTCACAATGCAAAATGTTTAGTTTGGAATGTTTGGGAAATTAACCAGAATTTTTTCAAAAAAACTGCTCCTTTTCCTCTCTGACTTGAGTTTTATCTTGATTATTGTTCTAGGTCTGATTTTTAAGAACTGGAAATACTATCTTTGGTAGCCAATTGGAGAAACCTTGCTTTTGTCAGACAATATTCTACTCACCATGCATATGTTGTTATTATCTTCATAATAACTCTCAAAGGCAGGCATGGATACCATTTGATAGATGACTAAAATGAAATACTAATTTAACTTGTCAAGAATAACGTTACTATGAATGGGCAAAGGCAGGATTGCAAGATGAATTACTCTAACAGACAGCTCAATGGCTTACCACCTCAATCATTTTACTGGTGCCAGGTTGGAGTGAGTTTGCTATCTGTACCTGTTGTCACTGTCATCCTTCATTTTGGGTATCTGCTGACTTGCAGTAGATGAAGTTACTAAAAGTGTTGTAGCACTTGGAATATTACATACATGAGAAATTTTGTAATAATGACATACATACATACCCGCACAGACACATGAATACAGGCACATTTTAAATTACTAAAACCTATTTTCTCTTTTTAAACCAGATGAAGTTGTTTTAAAATTTGAAAATGGCAAAGCCAGAGCTAAGAATACATTTTATGAAACATTACCAGTGGCAATTAATGGAAATGGACCCACCAAGGTAAGTCACAGTTACTTTTATCTGGCTATTTCTTGGAGATAGACTATGGATTGGTATGTGTAATGTCATCTATTTTATTTTTTAAAATTTCTTTCAAAGATTTAATTTTGGTGCTATAATAAAGGCTTCATCTTTTACACAGTATATCATCTGGTTTCATATTAATTAATCAAACTGATGATTTTTCCTCAGCAGTGGTAACCTTTTATTCTATTTATAGCACATTTAGTGTTTTATTAAATAATAACTAACTTGAGAGTGAGCTACATTATAAAAGTTTCTGAATTGTATGTTTGTAGTGACTGTCATTAGGAAATAAGATTTTCTTTAAGTGTATTTTGCAATGAGTTGCAACTATAGCTGTTTCTGTGTCTTAGCTAACTACTTTTGTCATCTAAATATTTTGATTGGATACTTAAGATGTAAGAATATTAAACTTTGGATATGTGTAATGTCATGTATTTTATTTTTTAAGATTTCTTTCTCTATGAGAGCCACATTTGTCTCATTCTGTGGTATACTTTCTCAATAGGAATTGCTCAGATCATTAAGACATCATTTAGTTCACCTGACTTGCCATTTTCTAAGTTAACAACACTGTTAATATTGGGGTATTACAATATGGCCAGGAAGCTTCCTCTTGCTCTTATTTCATTAATTACAGTTAATGAAAGTAACATAATTTGACTAATAAAAATTTGGATGCCTTTCTGTTTCAAATATAGATGATTGAGCTTGCTATAAATGTTATTGACTGCAAAATTTATAGATGAAAATTTTGTTTTGCTTGGGTTCAAGAAAGCTGGAACATAAATTGCATTGAAAAAATATAGTAATACTGTGCTTAAAACAACCTTTTGACATGCTTAACTGCCTGGTTTAAGTACCTAGAGAAGAGATAAACAGATTATTGTTGTGGGAAGAGAATATGGGGTGGGGGTAGCCTTCTGTTCCAGAGGAGTGGGTGATCTGAATTCCAGTAAAAGCTATGTGAATGGAAATAAATGCAAAGGAAAACCCACCCTGGCAACTGCTGCTCCATCAAACTGAAAGAAGTAGATTCCCATCTCTTCTAGTTAATCTTACCCCTTTGGTTTTTATCCCATTCCAGCTTTCCTACAAAGCAGTCTCTATCTTGTGCTCCCCTCAGTCTCTATCCTATAATCAGTTTCCCCAGCTCTGTCATCTCCTTATTAGCATTTTAAAGACCCTTTAAATACTTTTACACAGTGTATCATCTGGTTTCATATTAATTAATTAATCAAACTGATGATTAATTAACCCAAAGCAAACCCAGCCAACACAAGGTAAAACATCCTCTTCAGTCCACACTGCCTTCCAGCTGTACTTGGCTTTTCTCCTCCCCTTCACAGCCAAACTTTCTAAAATATAGACAACTTGCTGTCACTACTCCTCTTCCCATCACACCAAAAAATGCTCCTGTTAAGGTCTGTTGTGAAATCTTTGTTGAGCAATGGACAACTGCTCAACTTCAGCCCTTATTTTTATTTTACCTAAAGACAGCATTTAACAATATGTTGATCTCATTTGATCCTACTTGTATGCTCTTTTCCTTTGCTTCCATGATGCTCTGCTGCTTTGTCTATTAATTTTCTGGGCTTTCCTCTTCAATCTCTATTGTTCTTTAAAATATTTATTTTTAAAAATTTTACAACTCTGTGTACATATGGTGACCCTCATCCTATACTGTTTTATTAAATGTTCACAGGGGCCTGTCTGAGACCTCTTCCTTCTCTTTTCCATAAAAATTGTTGGGTAATTTGGGTCATTTCCTTGTCAGTGAATTCTCTCAGTGCTGGTGGTTTTCAAATCCCTGCTCTAACTCCTGTGTCTTTCCTAAGCTCCAGGTCAGAATACTCAAGTCATAGATTTGTTTTTGTGTCGAATATACCCAGAGATTAAGACTTGCAGCATTACTTCCCCTTATAACCCAGGGGTTAACCAGAATCTGGGTTTTGTTTCGGCTCCAGACACTTCCCACTTCAACAGCCCTCTGTTCTAACTCCTGTGCATGCCGGTTTTGTCTCTTTTCTTAGTGGCCACAGCAACTTTCTTAGTTCAGGCCTCTTGCAACCTCCTACTGGTAGCAATCACACCCCTAGCAGCCTGGAACTAGAGTACTCTGCCAAAGCAGAAACCTGTCACTCTACTCACTTGTGTAATGACTTTCTGTGAACTTAGGTATAAAGTTGAAAATTCTCAATTTATCTTACAGAGCTCTTTATTTTACTCCTGCTTTAGTGGCCACCAGTCTACCACCCTATTCACTCTTTCACTCACAACACTACACACATTCACACCGTTCTCACATTCAATTTCTCTTCCTTTCTCCCTCTCTGCTCAGCAATATTATGTTACTTTCAACTTTGCAGAAGTTTCATGTTGCTTTGTCTGAAAGTATTCTGTCATGCTTTTTATTTATCCTGGAATCCTCTGCCCCTAATTCCCACCTGCTGCATCCCTACCTGCTAAGGTGTCAGTGTAGTCTTTACTCTTCAGGTCTCTGTGTGCTTTTGTAGTATCTAGAACTACTTCTATTACAGTACATATCACACACGGGACAGGAATGGTGTTTGCCTGTTTTCTTGTCTCTCTTACTTACTAGGCCTTTGGTCTAGGAATTACAGAAATCTTATCTGTCTTGTTTACTTTTCTACCCCCCAGGGCCAAGCACATGTGTAGCAAATATTAAGCTTTCAGCAAATTTTAATTGAATGTTAGTCAATAATCTTACAACCTATCATTATTCTTGGGAGTAATATGGCAGATTATTTTCTGGCATTACTGTTGGTCGGGATGCCTGTAATTCCAGCACTTTGAAAGGCAGAGGTGGGTGGATCACTTGAGGTCAGGAGTTTGAGACTAGCCTGACCAACATGGTGAAACCCCGTATCTACTAAAAATACAAAATTAGCCAGGCATGGTAGTGCACACCTTTAATCCCCTACTTGAGAGCCTGAGGCAGGAGACTGCTTGAACCTGGGAAATGAAGGTTGCAGTGACCCAAGATCATGTCATTGTACTCCAGCCTGGGCAGCAAGAGTAAAACTCTGTCTCAAAAAAAAAAAAAAAAAAAAAAAAAAAAAAATTACTCTTGGTCACTTGGTCACATTTACCCTAGGCAAATTTGATAAATGAATCCCTTTACTACATGTATGTAGATACCGTTTAACTCTCTGTGAATCTGTCGGTGCCAGTTAGTCAAGAGCTGGAACAACCCCACTTTTCCCATAACTAAATAATATGTATTCTTCCTTGGTAATATAGTAATCAAATTTACGCCGGTGTGGTGGTTCACCCTGTAATTCCAGCAGTTTAGGAGGCTGATATGGGCAGATCACTTGAGGCCAGGAGTTCGACACCAACCTGGCCAACATGGTGAAACCCTGTCTCTACTAAAAAAAAAAAAAAAAAAAATCTGGCAGGTGCTTATAATCTCAGCTACTTTGAAGGCTGAGGCATTAGAATTGCTTAAACCTGGGAGGCAGAGATTGCAGTGAGCCAAGATCAGGCCACTGCACTCCAGTGTGGGTGACAAAGTGAGACTATGTCTCAAAAATTTAAATGTCTTTAAGAAGTAATTTTGGTCCTGAGAATTTAGTGATCATGGATAAGGCCTTATGTTCAGTGATTTCAACATGTTCACCAGTTCCTTCCAAATTTCCAGGATGATGCTGATTGGAGCTTTAAAAAGTGACTGAAGGACATATCACAAGAAAGAAGCACTAATCCTTAATCATTTAGTAAGACCTAGGTTTACTGAGAAATACTAAGTGTTTTTGGAAACATTTTCAGTTTGCACTGTCACTGTTTCTGGCATTTCAAGCTGTGTGATGCTCCTATTATGTTTTCTCTGATATGATCCTATCTAGTTTATTTTGTTGTTACTCTATTATACAGTAAAATATGAAGTTTCATTATAAACATTATATTTGATATAATACAAAAACTTGAGAAAAACTGAATATGTAACATTTGACTAACACTAATACTTTATAATATTAGGTTAAAGTTTAATAAATAGAAATGAGTATGTCACATATTATTGTTATCCAGGCTGATGGGAAAAGAAAGCAGATTACTACAAACTTTTTTTAACCTTTGTAAAAGGTGGAAGGATTTTTGGTATGAGTTTTTGTAAGTTAGTTTTACTTATTATTTTGTTTAGTAATGGATGTTTATAATGACAGTGTTTTGAACCATAATATTGACCTAAACATTTAAACAATTTTTCGTTAAAAATTTACATAATCTGTAAGTGATGAAGTGTTTCTAGTATGTCGATAATACTAAAGTATATAAAATGAGCTTATTTCATAATTTCCCCAAGTTTTATGACATTAGAAAAAATAATTTTAACAATTTTAAATAATTTTAAAAATCACATACCGCCCTCCCATATGGTTTTAATTCTTAGCTGCTTTCAGTTTTTATGTCTCCTCAGTATATATCTATGAACATTCATATTTTCATTTGTTTTCTTACAAGCATATAAACAATTTTGTGTTTCTTAATTAACATTTTATTTAAAATATGTTTAGGTATTTAAATAATTATTTTTATACTTGTCTATACATCTAATATGAATCAATTTTTAGATAGAAATTGGTTTCTAGTTTGAAGCTTTACTTTTTATTCTTGAAATCCATTTATTGTGAGTAATATGTAAGATGCATATTTTAATGTTCAGTCTTTTCTTTTAAATATCAAACAATATACATCTTAAAGTAATTATGAAATTGGTAGCTTTTTAAAAAAATTTTACTTTAAGTTCTGGAATACATGTGCTGAACGTGCAGGTTTGTAATAAGTATACATGTGCTATGGTGGTTTGCTGCACCTATCAACCCATCACCTAGGTTTTTAGCTCTGCATGCATTAGGTATTTGTCCTAATGCTTTCCCTCCGCTTTCCTCCCACCCCCCGACAGGCCCTAGTGTGTGGTGTGAAGTTCCCCTCCCTGTGTTCATGTGTTCTCATTGTTCAGCTCCCACTTATGAGTGAGAACATGTGGTATTTGGTTTTCTGTTTCTCTGTTAGTTTGCTGAGAATAATGGTTTCCAGCTTCATCCATGTCCCTGAAAAGGACATAAACTCATTCTTTTTTATGGATGTATAGTATTTCATGGTGTACATGTGCCACAATTTCTTTATCCAATCTATCATTGATGGGCATTTGAGTGGATTCCAAGTCTTTGCTATTGTGAACAGTGCTGCAATAAATATATGTTTGCATATGTCTTTATAGTAAAATGATTTATAATACTTTGGGTATATACCCAGTAATGAGATTGCTGGGTCAAATGGTATTTTTGGTTCTAGATCCTTGAAGGATCACCACACAGTCTTCCACAATGGTTGAACTAATTTACACTCTCACCAACAGTATAAAAGCGTTTCTATTTCTCTGTATCCTCACCAGCATCTGTTGTTTCCAGACTTTAATGACTGCCATTCTCACTGGTGTGAGATGTTATTTCATTGTGGTTTTGATTTGCATTTCTCTAATGACCAGTGATGATGAGCAGCTTTTTTTTCATATGTTTGTTGGCAACATAAATGTCTTGTTTTGAGAAGTGTCTGTTCATGTCCTTCACTCACTTTTCTTTTTGATGTTTTTTTTTCCTTGTAAATTTGTTTAAGTTCCTTGTAGATTCTGGATATTAGACCTTTGTCAGATGGATAAATTGCAAAAATTTTCTCTCTTTCTTATGGTTGCCTGTTCACTCTGGTGATGGTTTATTTTGCTGAGCAGAAGCTCTTTGGTTTAACTAAATCTCATTTGTCAGTTTTGGCTTTTGTTGCCATTGCTTTTGGTGTTTTAGTCATGAAGTCTTTGCCCATGCCTATGTCCTGAATGGTATTGTCTATGTTTTCTTCTAGGATATTTATAGTTTTAGGTTTAAGTCTTTAATCCATCTTGAATTGATTTTTGTATAAGGTGCAAGGAAGGAGTCCAGTTTTCTGTTCTGCTTATGGCTAGTCAGTTTTTCCAGCACTATTTATTAAATATGGAATCCTTTTCCCTTTGCTTGTTTTTGTCAGGTTTGTCGAAGATTAGATGGTTGTAGATGTCTGGTGTTATTTCTGATGCCTCTATTCTATTCCATTGGTCTATATATCTGTTTTGGTACCAGTACCATGCTGTTTTGGTTACTGTAGCCTTGGAGTATAGTTTGAAGTCAGGTAGTGTGATGCCTCCAGCTTTGATCTTTTTGCTTAGGATTGTCTTAGCTATAAAGGCTTTTTTTTGGTTCCATATGAAATTTAAAGTAGTTTTTTTTAATCTGTCTAGTATTGTGAAGAAAGTCAATGATAGCTTGATGTGAATAGCATTGAATCTATAAATTGCTTAGGGCAGTTTCACCATTTTCATGGTATTGATTCTTCCTGTACATGAGCATGGAAGGTTTTTTTGTTTGTGTCCTTTCTTATTTCCTTGAGCAGTTGTTTGTAATTCTCCTTGAAAAGGTCTTTTACGTCCCTTGTAAATTGTCTTTCTAGGTATTTTATTTTCTTTGTAGCAGTTGTGAATAAGCATTCACTCATAATTTGGCTCTCTATTATTGATGTATAAGAATGCTTGTGATTTTTACACATTGATTATAAAGAGAAATTCAACAGAGGAAGATCAAATGACATTATCTACACATGAACATAAGTCATTTCTGAAACTGATTTGTAGTAAAAATAGAGATGTTAATTTTGTGCATGAAAACTATAGTATTTGGGTCACTGTGACCTTGAATAATTTGATATAATATTTCAAAGGAAGAAAGAGGAAAGGATTTGGGTGGAAAAGTTTCTCTGTCAATGAAAATGACATCATACTTGGAAACATTTTGATATTGTGAAAGAAGAATCAGGAAAATACTACCACCTAGTAGGCCATGAGTGTCCAGAACAGCCTAACTGCGTAAATAGCCGCCTGCATTATGTAGAGCTGCCAGCAGAAATGTCTACAGTTTTCATGAAGAAAACAGATGTAAATGGGGGGTGGTGATGTGGATAATATTTGCTTGTGTGGTGAGAGGTCCAAAAGTGGGAAGTTTCTAGTCAAAAGTAATGTTTCTAAAATATCTTAGTTATCTATGAAACAAATTGAGGTAAAAAACAGAAGAAGAACAATGTTGGTTTTAATTCTGAAAACTAAAAGTGCTGTCCTTTGTGCTCTAACATTTTAAAACTAGTAATCATGTTTATATTCATATAGCAATTCTAGTAGACTAATCAATAATTTATGAAATAAATCCTACATTTTAATAAGATTTCTGAGATGGGGGTAATACCACTCTTTCTATGTAATGGAGATTTTAAATATGGCCTAACATTTGGGAAATTTTTCCTGTCTTTTAAAATTTTTTTTCCCCAGAATATTTTAAATAAAACTATGCTTTTAACACTTGCATATTCTTCATCTTTTTTAAAAAATAATGCTACATAGGTGATACATTTTCACATAGATATTTTTCTTTCAAAACCATGATATTTTATAGAACACTAGTGATTGTTTGCTTTGTCATTTGACAACAGTAAAATATTTTTTTCTGTTTTTATTATCAAGACACATTAAAATGACCACATTGTCTCTTGAAATGTCATTAACATCATGACTACATATTTCCTGCCTTTTAATTTGTTTCCTGAATTATCCTGGAGTCCAGAAGACATGCGAATGGTTTACTTGTCCATGTCTTTTAATTTTCCTGTAGAGATTAAATGTAGCTATATCTGTAATATCTGTACAACACAAAGATCTTCTCATTTTAATTAAAGTTCTTGTTTCAGCAGTATTTGTTTCAAAGTTTCAGTACAATAAGAACATTTGAACAGGATCCCAGATATGTGAGAGGATTCTGGCAAAATGGTGCCCAACTACTTCATGTATGCTACACTTTAACATCTCCTTTAGGACTTTAAAAATCTAGAAAACTCTAGTTGACACTTTCGTAGATTTTTTGATCCCCATGTTTAACACAGACTTTGTTTCTTTTGATTTCATTTTACTGTTCCAATGAAAACTTATTGATCATATAATGGGGATTGTGGGTGCTTCTTTTTAATAGCATGAGGCAAAATTATAGTTTGTGGAAAGAAAATTTAAAAGATCTTTAAACATAAATGCTGATACCAGTACTGGGTATTAAAATTCAAAAGATGTAGTAATTTCACTTATTATGTACTCAGCAGGATTTTCTCTAACATGTTCAAATTTTAGGGATAGTAAAGATTTTTTTTGAAGGCCCAGAGCAAATCTAAGTGTGTTTACCTCTGTCACCTGTCCATCCTCCCTCATACTACCCTTCCCCAAAACAGGCAGAAAAGCACAGATTTTTTTTTACAGTTAAAATGAATGCCAATAATTGTTTAAGGACAGATACTTCACAAAGGAGATCGTCAGAAAGATCTGAAAGAAGGTGGGTAGAGAAGTAATATTGTACTTTAGCTTACTGTCAATAGGATTTGTCGGGTGACTGTTATTAGGGGTTGCCCTAGATCTATTTTGATCTGCAAGCTATCTTTTCCTGAATCAGTACCCCTGAATCACTGCCCAGAAGCTTAGCTTATAGTAGCACAGTTTCCTGCAAGAGCTTAGTGTCTTTTGATGACAAAGTTTACTTAAGATTGGTTTTGTGTGGTGTGGTGTTAGTTAGAGGTCATGTTACCACTGCCCCATATACTGTAGGTGTCTGCGCTCAGCCTTTAAACAGGTTTATCTTATTTCTAAATTACTATTCGTGTAACTGTTATTTGTATGATTCCTAATAAGTCTCACCAGGCCATTTAAAACTCCTGTTTCATTGTTTGCTTTTTTTTTTTAATCACCCTTTCCAGTAGTATTTCTAATATAATATGAAATAAGCTGAACTTTATGATTTATAAGACATTTTTGGCATTTCTAGACATATTTTTTCCTGCTTTACAATTTATATTCTGGACAAAACTATTCAGTGTGCACCTATAGGTGATATATTAGAATTACTAAAGGAAAATACCTACTGCAGAAAACATGCTTTTAAATTAGATGATTGTAGAATGAAAGCACATTGATGAGAGAGGCCTGCTTTCATTAATGACATTTTTCTTCATTTACAAGATTCTCCTGAATTATTTTGGAAACTATGTACCCAATTCATGGACACAGGATAATGGCTGCACTCTTTGTGAATTTGATACAGTTGACTTGTCTGCAGTAGATGTAAGTGGAACTGATTATGTGTAAAGTGTAGTAATAGAAAGTACATTGTTGCAATTTAAGGTAGAAAGTACATTGTTACAAAATACTGTGATTTATAGAAAAAAAGGTAAATTATTTTATAGTTTTGATTGTATGATTGATAACAAAATAATAGTGTTAAAACATGGTGATTCAGTCAATTGCTAGATTGGTGTTTCAGAACTGTTTTTGAAAGAAAAACCAGCTAATAATTGAGCCCAATGAAAGAGTCCTTTGGTTAATATTAATAGCTTACTATGATTGGGTACTCTTCTGTTTAGTCTGTTAGCTTAGTCAAAGCATTGAGAAAAAATCGTTACAAGTCTTCAGCATTTTTATTGACTAATTTTTTCTGTGCTGAATTTTCAAAATTGGTGATTAAAAATTAATACTGCCTGATTATATAACAAATGACTGTTCTAACTACTTTACATAGAGTAACGCTTTAAAACTTCACAAAACTCCTAAAGTAGGTAGTATAATTGACTCAGTTTTGCAGACGATAATACTGAGGTGCATAAATATAAGTAATGTGTTTAAGGGAACACAATTTTAAGTTTTAGAGTTGGGATTTGAATTTAGGGAGTCTGGCTCCAGACTATATTCTTGACACTGTGCATTTTTACCTGTATGAAATGTTTATGCTACGCATGGTGATACTTGTATGTATTTCATAGACAATTATTATTAGGTTTCATCATGCATGTTTTAAGGGTGAACAAAGGGTTGAACATATTTCTTATCAATCTATAAAACATTTTTATGTATCTTGGTTCTAACATCAGCCAGAGCTGATATTCTACAGTAATATTTTTCTTCCAAAAAAAATTGTTCTCATAACTTGGAAGATTATATGTATGAACAGTTGATTCTAGGGAGTTATTTTGTCATTAAGATTGATTTTTGCCTTCATTCAGCATAGGTTCATTGAGTACCTACAGCAGCCAGATATGTAGAAGCAATATAGGCAAAAATTAAGCTCTTAGGAATATAGCACTACTAACCTCTGAACCCATGCAAATGCAAAATACTTTCATTGTAATATGTTCAAGCTCCTAAATTAGTTTCTCTTCTTATCATTGTCTGAAAGGAGTATAAAGAGTAACTTGTGTACATGTAGGAGCTTATGAATAGATCCCTATTTTACTTGAAACTAAGTTCTTTGGCTGGTCTCTCACATAGCAAACTGTTTCCTATCTGGAAAGAATACCAGAATATTTCTGAATGAAGCTACATCATGAAGATGTTTAAAAATCTATCCTGATCTTTTTTGTTGAAAATAATGTCTTCTTGAGGGCGAGTTAATACTTTTTATCTGTTTTGTTTCCTTTTATATAAACTTTCTGGTGCAAAGAGAAAAATATTTGTGTTAACATTTTTTCCTTTTGCATGTAGGAGTACATAATTTAATACTTAAGCTATTTTGTCTTACAGCTTGTTAAAATGTGCTAGAAAAGAAAGGTATTCTTTCCATTATGCACAATAAAATTATGTGCTATATACAGTTATTTTTCAATAGGGATATAAAAATTAAAATTGTGTATGTAGTTAAATCCCAAGCCTATCCTAATGTTAGATGTGGGATATAGGCAAGTTTCTTTGTATGTAAAGTCATAGTGGCTATCTCAGAGTGTTGTTAGGAATGTTAAATGAAATCTTACACACATATATATGATGAATGTATATAATGATTATATAAATGATATTTTATTTGTGTAAATTTAATATACATATATAAAGTGGTCAGCCTTCAATAAATGTTAACTATTGTATTGTTGTTATTATATAAACATGAACTTAGGTTAATAATGGTGAGGTAGTGGATCAAAACCCAGCACTTTACCTACACATATATGTGTTCTGGGTTATTTAAATTTCTCTAAATCTCATTTTCCTCGTGCAAATTTGGGAAAATAGCTTCTAAGGCTTTTATAAAAATTAAATAAAATGTATAATGTCATTTGATAAAGGAGAGTTGTGATCTATTTTTAATTTTTTTTCCTATTAAATCGAGAACTACTAGAGAGATAATTGTGTTAAGTCCTTTGTATTTATTTATTTACTAATATGTATTTGGGCAAGTGAATGAATGGACAGACTAAAGAAGTACTGATAGTGGACAAGATGTACTTTTATAAGAGCATATATTATTATACAGATAACGGAGGAATGTGTGAGGTACCATGTGTGAAAAAATGGAAGGAGGTTACTAATTCAGCACTTAATGTATAAGGTATTTAAAAACATCTGTAATTGTTTTGTTCAGACTTTAAGACATGGCTTTAATAAGACATTATAAACAAGTCTTCCATAGATTTCTGGAAGATTTCCATAGCTTTAATAAGACATTAAAAAACAAGTCTTTCATAGATTTCTGGTAATGACATTCTTACATGGGTGTTACTTATGTTTCTGTCTTCCCCATCTACTTGTAAGTCTTTCAAGCCAGGAACTTTCATTCCTTTTGCTAAATATTCTCCATCATGTGGATTGGCATGTATATTTCAGAATTGTTAGTGCAATTAATGTAGGATAAACTCCACACTAAAACATATCTAAAGAGAACTTAAGAAAATATATTAAAATATATACATTAACATAAGAGATATTAATATTAATGAAAGAAAATAGCTATCAGCCCTGAACACAGAAAGAGAAACACAATTAGTATTTGGTTTCTTAGATGAAGCTTTCAAAATAGCTTTCAGATGTGAAGAAGTTTCTGTAAGGGCTATTTTAAAGGAAGCATTGACTAGTAGAGTAGGTAGTACCATGAATTACATTCATGTAACAAATATGATAATTTCATCTTTAAACCTAACTCATAACCAAGATGGGATTCAGTAAAATGACTTTGATGGGGGGCGGGGGCACAAAAATTTGTTTCAAGTGTTAGAGAAATGCCACGGGACAATTCAAATTTAGCAGATTATGTTGAATTGGTATTCTAGCATTTTTTAATGTCATGCTGATTAAGATTGAATACAATTTAAAATAAAACCACACTAATGATATATATATTTTTTGTGTTTGGTGTAAAACAAAGGTCCATCCAAATGTAACAATAGGTGTTTTTATTGAGCAACCAACCCCTTTTCTACCTCGGTTTCTGGACATATTGTTGACACTGGATTACCCAAAAGAAGCTCTTAAACTTTTTATTCATAACAAAGTAAGTATTTGAGAAATGAATATTTTATGTAAAAACTATTTTTGGTCTTTTTTGGAATGATTTGTTATTTAATTTGTGTCTAATAAAATTCACTGGGCTAAGTTCAGTGGAGGATTTTTGGAGTAATTACAGCCTTGCCTTTTTAGAACCTACCTAAGGATTTTAGAGTCTGGGGACTAGCACCACAATATTGGTATGAGTCACATGAAACTGCCAGTTTCTGTAGATCAAAAATGGCTGAACATTAGCCATCATCATATAGCTTCAATTAATATATAATAAAGGAGCCGTAAAAGAGCCTTAAATCCCTTTGCCTTTGGGTTAGTTCTGGTACTTTCTTTTAAAGACTTATCATTAAATTGTTTGCAATTTAAGACAATAACATATCATCAGAACTTGTAACAGTTTCCAGATAGAGTACTGCTTTGATTAAGCACACAATGGCATGCTCTTCCCCAAAGGATTTTGATACTGTCATTTTCTTCAAAAATATTCAGAGCCTCCTACATACCTCCCACATATTATCTAAACTTAGAGATTTTTTTGTTAATATTTTTTCAGTTATTTATCTCTTTTCTACTAAAACAGTTGGTATTTAACATTGTCTAGAAAAACTCAATAGCTGTGAAGTATGCAGTTTTCTCTCTTCTGTCCTAATACTGTTTACAATTATTCATTTTTCCTAATGTACATGTCAGCTAACCATTCACATTTTCTAGAGAATATTTTAACTTTGCAGAAAACCAGCTTAAATAGGTTTAAAGGGATGAAAAATTGAGCATTTGCTTTGTAAAATATGTTATAATACATATGCTTACACTAAAGTATTTTGTTTTTATGTATTGTCTTTTATTTATATTTTCCCTCTTTTCATAGGGCCTTAAAATCCTTGATGGAGGAATTTTTTGTCTTATCTTCTGTTATTTAGTATTAACTCTATGTTGCTTTTATGTGATGTGATTTTAACAATCTGCAAAAAAGCAACAGCTTTTCAGAAAACTTAGAGACTTGACAAATAAAAATCTCTGAAATGCTCTAATGATGGAGACAGAAAATCTTATCTGAATTTTAGCATATTTGAATCACACTAAAATTGGTAACATTTGATGGTTTTTCCAGTAATCTGTCTGTAGAATATTCTTAAACTTTTCCTTTTTTTGCTAAATAAAAAAGGTTTTATATGATCATTTACTTTATTATCTGGTTTCAAAGAGTATTTTGTAAAATATGATTATTTAAATTTATAATTCAGATTGATGGCTATTATGCTTAATAGACATTTTTTTCTCGATATTTTAGCACACATTTCTAAGATTTCCAGGCTACAGACCATATTTTTCTTCTCCAATTGGAAACATTTTATAGTACTAAAGATTTAAGTATTTATGCAAGAACCTATTAAAGATTTAAGTATTTATACAAAGATTTGTATAGCAGTAGATGTTGACAGAATTTTAAAGCATCTTCTCTTTTCAGAATATTGACGTATGTATTTAAGATTATTCATGTGACATTTAATATTGTTATTATTTTATGTGTAATTGAATATCTGAATTGTAGAATTCATGACTTTGAATATGAAGCACTCTTTACATATGAATACTCCAGTCATCTTATTGTCTTATCTTCTCTCTAATATTTGATTTTCAAAATATTTTACAGGAAGTTTATCATGAAAAGGACATCAAGGTATTTTTTGATAAAGCTAAACATGAAATCAAAACTATAAAAATAGTAGGACCAGAAGAAAATCTAAGTCAAGCGGAAGCCAGAAATATGGGAATGTATGTTTTAATAAATTAAAATTAAATTAAATTATTCTAAAGAAACTTTAAGAAAAAATAAATTGTTAATAAAATCGTTATGCCATATTTGGGTGTCTCAGACTATTCGTCTGTGTTTGTGTAAGCAGTAGCTAACTGTTAGACTGTGTCTATGTATGTATTTATATGTAAAGGTCTGTAGAAGTTACTTTTTTTTTAATGGCTACGAGTTAACATATTTAATCAAACTACAGATCAATATATTTTTTAAATGCAAATAAATGAATAGTATGACTTTTATAGCACTGACTTAAATGTATGCTCTGAAAGTTGTGTATGGTAAAACGGTTTTTAGACAGTGAGGGAAAAAGAGTGCTCTTACTCTCCAGTTACCCACTGATCTAGATAATACTGTACAACTAAAAAGGGGTATTGTAGGCCTTTTGTTTAGCCCTTATAATACTTCATTCTACTAATAAACTCTAGTAATAGTAAAAACAATCATTTATTCAGTGAATGTTAATTGAATATGCCAGCAAGTATGTTAGGAGCCTCTGATAAAAAGGTGAAGACATGAGCCATCCTCATCAGGAATTAGTCTTATCTACTATGAACCCTCATGCCTGTGCTGTCAAAGCTGAAGGCCCAGAGGGATGGATTCTGACTAGGTTGGAGATGTAGGGATAGACAGAAAATAGGCCTCTGAAAAACCAAACTGGTGTCATTAATAATCATTCCATAATTTATTCGTTGGAGAATCCTCTGGGTCCAAATTGAAAACACATTTTCTTTAATTTTTTTCATGATTGTATCAAGTGTTCCTCTCTGGTATTTTGTGTGACAGTTGCTTGGAACAAATGTCAGTGGAGACACACAGTGACAACAGCAAAAAGTGCCAACTGGGACCCACAGTGAGGGAGGGGAGCTGAGAGGTAGGAAGCAGATAACCCAAATGTCATCTGGTATCTCAAGTTGTTCATTCCTTGACATTCCTGATGATAACATTACAGACTTTACCAGGGAAAGCAAACATAGTCACTGGCCTTGGTAAGAAGGCAGAGGAATAACTATCTTAGAAAAATCATGCAAATCAAGTTTTAAAAATATTAATACCTGAAAAGCCATATATTTATATCTCCAACATTCATTTAAAACTGAGTTGTGGGATATACTAGTTATATTTGTGTGCATGTAATGTATGCAAAAACATTTTGATATGTGGACGTTTTATGACTTAAAATATTTAGTGGCTCGAAAATATATTGCAATTTGCCTAAAATTTTGGAGGTGATCTCCCTGTGAATACCTGTGTTAAATTGACCATTTTGAAATTTAAGATTAAATATATCTCATGCCTATTTCATTTTCTTTTTCAATGTTAGGGACTTTTGCCGTCAGGATGAAAATTGTGATTATTACTTTAGTGTGGATGCAGATGTTGTTTTGACAAATCCAAGAACTTTAAAAATTTTGATTGAACAAAACAGGTACTGTCAAATATTCAATATCAATTTATTGTTAAAATGATCATTTTCATACTGATGTGAACATACTGTAGTTATTGTGTGTTTAGTAAATTGAGAGAACTTAGTTATGCTCTACTTAATTATTTTTCATTTAAAGGAGTCATAGAAAACAACCTGAATACCATCTACAACTATTTAATATTAGTTATAATCATAAATACAATTACTTGGCCCATTTTTCTGTTTAAAGCTAGGTGAAATTATGATATATCTGACACTATAAAAATTTAGAGTTGTTTTATCCTCTATAGATATTTTTAAAGTAGAATTTCTCAAAACTTCTGACTAAAATAGTTACTGCATACAGAGTTGTAGTCTTTAGTATCAGAAAGAAATTTCAGAGGTACAAATCATCCCACATTCATATTTGTAGCTTTATTTACTATTGAACTAATTATCATTGGACAGCGATTATTTGCTCATTTAACCCAATTGACATGGGAAAAAGACACCATGTATATCAACTTACAATGATATTAATCTTTGTCAATACTACTGCTAATATTACTAATAATATTTTTACCACTCCTGCTAAGAGCTCACCTTTAACAAGTCTTATTAAATGCCAGGTATTGTAACTATATGTTTTAACACCATTATTTCTCATAATAAATAGAATGTTTAGCAGATGAAATGTTAGAATGATTGTTTTTATTTTTCTAAGTAAAAATACTTGGGAAATATAGTATTAACTCACCCTATATATATAATATCTATATGTATATGTCACTAGAATTTGTGAATTTGAGAATTTAGTTTTTACTTCAAAATCTAAGACCTCTCTGTAGCAATCTGTATATATCCCAACTGTATAGCTGTGTTATAGATGCTTAATTTCTAAGTTAACTATCTATACATTGTAGGTCATTTTCCAAAGCATATGAATGAGGTTTTGATCATTTGGCAAGGAAAAGCAGTTGCGATACACTAGAGAGATGAGATAGTGTATGATTTGTAACTCTCGAAACCTAGTTTAGTTCAGGACTATTTTCTTGAATTTGCATTGTTTTCTCTTAATTTGATTGAAATGCTATAGTGTCTAATGCACAGTGCTTTTTAATAGTATTTAGATATTTTCATTTTATGGCTCTATGATTTAGGTATTTATTATTATCTTAGTTAACTAATGAATTTATGCTATGTATTTGACATATATCCTCCTTAATATTAAACATTTTCTAAAAGAAAAAACAATTCCCTCATAAGGAACTTACCTGCCATCTGGGGCCCTTCCCCCTTAAAGAGTAAAACTCAGGCTGTGTCTCCATGGATTTCTGTTAGTTATCAAAATTTTAGGTTTATGTAATACTTATTAGTTCTGGCTTCTGTATCTAAACATGTGGTTTCCATAAGCTATTCACATATGCCAGGAATGTTGCAAGATTTAGTAGATTTGACTGAAGGGTAGAGAAAGAGATGTGACACATCTTGGGCATGTGGCTTTCTAGCTTCTCATCAGCTCTTTTTTCTTCTTCTCTTACTATCTCTATTTGCTCCCTTGCTCTAAATTTTACTACTTAAATTGTATAATAATATGAGTTGTTCTTCAGCTGTCATCTTTAGCTTTTCATTCAGAAAAATATTGAGATACACAGCAGATAGATTTTGGTTTCCCAAATTTGTTGGTTTAACCCTTTTGAGGAGGCAGCTGGGATTATAAATAACAAGTTCTTTTTAAATTAAATATTTGATATTGTCAGTTATTGATATTGAATTATTTCCCAAATTAATAAATGTAGATTCTAATTTAGGTTATTATTGACAATATTGTAGGTATTCAAAATAAAACAAAATATGTGTTTCTGATTAATAATTTAGTAGGAATTTGGAAGAATAAACAAAAATTTATTATTTTGCATGATGTGTGTTTATTTTATTTCACTTTTATGCACGTAATAGAAAGGGCCTGGCTGGTCTTCACAAGATAGAGATATTGTGAAATGGTTTTTTTTTTTTTGGTGGAGAATATTTTTTCCATAAATTTGTTTTCTAAAATATTTAAAGGAAAGTTCAGTGTTCCTGGGACTAGCTAATGTAATCACAAGTCATTTAAAAAAGTGATGGAAAACTGGAAACATACTTAAATAATTTGAGACTTAATTACAGGAAAAATTGCCTATTTACAAATGTCTCAGTTAATCTTCATTCATTTTTTTTTCATTCAACAAATACTAATTGAATACCTTAAATGCACCAGGGGTTGTTGTTTGCCCAGTGACAATGAAAATATTTGGTTTCATTTAATATAGGTTCTGAAATACTTAAAATTAAATATAATTAAATAAATTAAATAAGCTAAAGTGCTTTCCCTCTTTTGGGTGTAAGCAAGGCATTTTTAAAAGTCATTTTTGTATATTCATTGGCATTTTCAATTACTTTTTCCTTCTTTGTTACTTTTTTTTTAAAGAAATATGGTCGAAAATTAGCAATATACTTATTTAAGCAAAGATGTTGGGAAAGAAGATCCTTTTTCTGTTTTTATTAACTGCAGGTATGTTAAATGAGCTTTATTGTGTTATGTGTCATGCAAAGCCCAAAATACATAATTCTATGGTAATTTAAAAATAAATAATTATATGAGTTTTTTCTCTCTCACTTTCTCTCTTTAGAAAGATCATTGCTCCTCTTGTAACTCGTCATGGAAAGCTATGGTCCAATTTCTGGGGAGCATTGAGTCCTGATGGATACTATGCACGATCTGAAGATTATGTGGACATTGTTCAAGGAAATAGGATGTAAGTTACTTGATTTAATATTTTAATATAAAATACCATAATCTAAAGATGTAGTCTTGTTAGTATTACTTGAAATTTTTTGTGTATTCATCTATTTTCTTTGTAGTTAATGGGAATTTGAGAACCTGAGACCATCTGGAATCCTGAAATACCAATATAAACTCATATTTTTAAAAAATGTTTTTAAAGTCCCAGATCCTCAATGGAACAAGCTCATTGCTTTGGGGAATACTAAGAGATTATATGTGGTTACCATACTTACACTGTGGTTGATAGAAGAGTAATACTCTTGAGTTAAAAGTTTGGAAAGGGGATTTAGTTTACTAACTTTTTAATGACTATAATTAAGGTTATTTTGATAGGTTTTAAAATTTATAATTAAGTCAACAATAACACTGACAGCCAGAACATTCCAGTATTCCTGATTGCATGAGTTTTTTGTGTGAAATAGCTATTATTCTGCTTTAAATATAAGTTTCTTCACCAATATTAGATTTTCATTTCTAGAGATTGAAAGGAATATATTTGCTGAAAAGTATATGATTTATATTTATTTCAGAGACAATGGTTGATATTTTTAAAACTAATTACAATTGAAATAGTTTTGCTAAAGTAATATTGGTGAAGAATGTCATTCTTTTTTCATACATATGATAGACCAGAGTAACTAAGACATTATGTGCTTTGCCTTAGTTCTCAAACATGTCAGCCTGATTAAAAAAGGAAATACACTCTCAGTACTTAAAGAATGTGCCCTTAAATTTAGAAAAAAAAAGGCACATATTTCTTTTCAAACAGTTGAGTGGTAAAAAGATGTGTTGGTTGTGGAAATAGTAAGTGGTGTAGAAAGCTTAAATTTGAATTATGTAAATACAATAAAGGTTTTTGTTAGCTGCAATTAAAATGTACGGTAGATGAGAAGACACTAGTTAGATCATATTCTGTTGTTTCAGTGCAGTTTTTTTGACTCTGCATGAGTTGTATAGACAGTATACCTGATAGTATCTTTGGGCACATCCAAAATGAAAGTTTGTGAAAGTAGAATGGAAGATTCATGTTTCAGGTTGCTTTGGCATTGGTGTTTTTCTGTCCAACCTCCTATCATTGTTGTCTAAAGTGTAAGGAAAAAAATATGGTAGAGGCTTTTGATACGGAATACTCTTCATGTCCAAAAGCTACATGAAGGAGCAACGTTGTGTGTGTGTGTGTGTGTGTGTGTGTGTGTGTATGTGTAAGTTGAAACACTGAATAATTCCCCAGATATTAATTTCTGAATTTAGCTGACACATTGTATACAGTAATTCCCCTTATTTGTGGTTTTACTTTCAATGGTTTCAAGTCAACTGTGGTTTGAAAATAAGAAGATATGTTGAGATAGAGAAAGTGTAAACATTCATATGATTTTTATTATAGTATATTGTTATAGTTGTGCTATTATTGTTGTTAGTCTTGCTGTACTTAATTTATAAATTAAGCACTGGTGGTATGTTATGATTCATGCTATCAAATTCTTTAATTTTGAGTAAAAAAACCTTTTGTACAATAGAATATAATAGTCTAACTATAACAACTAATTGAGATATGACAGTTACAATAAAAATGCCAAACAGATACCAACCCAAAATTGAAATTTATCCAAAGGGACAGTGGTTTGTCTCCTAAATCTCATTAGCTATAGTATATGCAATGTAATCACATATATAGGGCAAATATCATTCAATATGTTTGTGTATTCACACATTTTTTTTTATGTGTGCAAAATCTAAACACAAAACAGTTATTTTAAAAATGCAAAAATGAAACTTAAAATTGTTTGTATTTGTGGTATTTAAGAATGTCTTCACTTTACTTTCAGAGGAGTATGGAATGTCCCATACATGGCTAATGTGTACTTAATTAAAGGAAAGACACTCCGATCAGAGATGAATGAAAGGAACTATTTTGTTCGTGATAAACTGGATCCTGATATGGCTCTTTGTCGAAATGCTAGAGAAATGGTAAGATATGCAATGATGGCTTGTTTGAATGTTCTTATAAGATGGCTTGCTTTACCAGTTGGTATGTCACTGTGTTTTGATGCCCTTTTTCTTGCTAATTTGTAAGTACTAGCCAATTTTTTTGGTTCTGTGTTGAAAATTTGGGAGCAATTTTGGAGATAATTTAACATTTACTTGTAGAAATGGTATGAAAAATGTTAGTTTTTGTGTTCAGGCTAATTCATAGGCAACAGAGTTGGATTTCTGTAATTAAGATGAATTTGTTACAAATCAGCTTTGCTCTTTTAAGAATACATCTTTACTTTAGTTTGAAATTCTGTAGTGAAAACTTGACCTAATTAAAATTAATTAGATAAGCTTTGATGAAATAATAATTCCACATTTAAGAAAATTTTTGTTCTAAAATTAATGTCCATATTTTCTCTAACTAGATGAACTTTTAAGAATTATTATTAACTTCACATTCTTAAAAAGCATGATTCTTACCACAAAACTGGTAGAAGGGTTAAGATATGTAGTATATTTACTCTAAATAAAATATTAATGATACATTGCTGCACTACAAATATACTTTCATTATAAAACTTAAAATGACTAGAAAATATTTTTTCAAAATGTATAAATATGTTTTAGAACATATTTATATGATTTTTGGTTTTAGAAATGATAGGGTATTTTATTTTTGATTTCCAAATTTATACAAGCAATTGTGATTTTAAGAAAAATCAGAAAAGTTGGCAAGTATTTTTTTTCTCAGTTTAACAAAGCATGTGTTGTTTGAATATGTTTGTTTTCTCTACAAACCTATGTGCATTGTTATTATTGAATATCCTCAGTACTTGTGATTGTATTTTGTGCTCATGTCTGGCTAATTTGACTCGACAGCGCATCATGGAATGGCCTCTCTTACTCATTTTTTCCTTTGTCTTATGTGTCTAATGAAAGTTCTGCTATGGAATGAGCTTAGACTTTGTTTGACCTCCACCCCCCACACCCAAAAAAGAAAAGAAAAGAAAGGGCTGAAAGAGCTGGAGATGTTTCTTTGTGTGTGCTTTATAAGCTTTGCTTGTTCTGCATGTTGTCTGTGAAGGACATTTCAGAATGTTAGCTTTTGATCAACAGCTGCTATTATTTTTATTTACCAAAGAATACCTGAGAGAGCAGGTGTACAGGTCAACTTACCCAATGCTTCTCTTCATTTTAGACTTTACAAAGGGAAAAAGACTCCCCTACTCCGGAAACATTCCAAATGCTCAGCCCCCCAAAGGTGTTATTTTTATTTATTTTTGTTTATTTAATATTTGATATAGTCTATTGCCTAGCAGTAAAGTTTCTTTAAGAGCCTTATTTGCATTTAGCTTGGTAAAATGTTAGTATTCATCAGTTAGTCATCTGTGTATGTGTGTGTGTGTGTGTGTGTTATGTGATTTGGGCATGGGTCTTGTGCGACAGTCAACTCTTGGTTCTTTGGGCTGATATATATTTTATGGTCGACAGACGAGAAAGTCAAATCTAAGTCCCTTTCATTCTTTTTTTAGGTTTTTATTTCTTTTTTAAAGGGAGAAAAGAGGATAGAAGTAGGTATAAAATAGGATTTGATTACAGTAAGGTTTAGGTGCACTTCATTGAGTTATTAATCACTAACTCTTTTACCATTAAAACAGGTCCAAAGAGAAACAACCTTACCTTACGGTGTTTTCCACATTTGTCTGGTTTGGGGCAAGAATATGAGACTGTTCTTTTTAATCTACCTTTTTAATGCATGACTCATTTGTGTTAGTCTTTAAACATTAGAAAAAGAAAGGAATGAAACAGACTGGTGAAATATGACTGGCAGTGAATTCTTGTTTAAAAATGTGATGCTTTCTCTGAAAGGGAAAGAAGCCAAAAGAGGTGTAATTCATTGCACTTCTGTCTCAAAAATATTTCTGCTTTCAAAAAGGAATTAGGATCAATGAGAAAGGGACAAAAACTGTCCATTCTTCTTTTTTTCAGTTGAGTGTCAGTTTTATCTACTAGTTTTGTGTGGTGTCTGAATTCATCATCAAAGTTTGAGTTTTTTTATTTTAAACCATGCACATTTTATATGAATACTAAAAATGCATGTTCATAAATGAAATATAAAAATGAAATTAATATCTTCTGTGTTTTCCTATGATTAAATTTACTTTTGTTCCTACCTCTATGATTAATACTGTTATTTTCTGGCATATAGGGTGTGTTTATGTACATTTCTAATAGACATGAATTTGGAAGGCTATTATCTACTGCTAATTACAATACTTCTCATTATAACAATGACCTCTGGCAGATTTTTGAAAATCCTGTGGTATGTATTTCATACTCAACTTTATTTATTATTTTTCTATGATTCTAAGTGGTTGTAAATCAGTTGGGTAATAATATGAAATGTAGTTAGGGGCTTTTAAAAAATGACACAATATGAAATGCGTATCAAAACCACAATGAGATACTGTTTCACACCAGTCAGAGTGGCTATTATTAAAAAGTCAAAAAACAACAGATATGGGTGAAGCTATGGAGAAAAGGGAATGCTTATACATTGTTGGTCAGAATGTAAATAAGTTTAGTAATTTGGAAAGCAGTTTGAAGATTTCTGAAAGATTTTAAAACACAGCTACCATTTGACCCAGCAGTTCCATTAGTGGATATATATCCAAAAGAAAATAAGTCATTTGACCAATAAGACACATGCCCCTGTATCTGTACAGTGCAGCACTATTCACAGTAGCAAAAACATGGACTCACTAGGTGTTCATTAATGGTGGATTGGATGAAGAAAATGTGGTACATATACACCATAGAATACTATACAACCATAAAAATGAATGATATTATGTCATTTTCAGCAAAATGGATAGAGCTGGAGGCCATTACCCTGAGTGAATTAATGCATATTCTCACTTATGAGTGGGAACGAAACATTGGGTACTTATTGACATAAATATAGGAACAATAGACAGTGGGGACTAGAGGAGTGAGGAAAGGAGGAGCAGAAGGGTTGAAAAAACAACTAATAGGTACTATGTTCACTACCTTGGTGATAGGATCGGTCATACTCGAAACCTTAGCATCATGCAATATGCACTTGTAACAAACCTGCACATATAGTCCCTGAATCAAAAGGCTGAAATAATTTTTAAAAAGTAAATAAAAAGAAAAAAATGAAAATGACATAATTATTGTATTTTATGATCTATAGAGTAGATCCAAACTTGACAAATAACTGTTTTTCTTATTAAGACAGTTACTAGGTTTGGGGAAGATAATTATCAATTTGTTCTTTCCCAATATTCTAATATTTTTGTGTTGTGTATTCAAAAGTACCATCCAATTTTAATCGTAATTTTAGAAACATGTTTACAAATAACTCATATTTATAATAGTTTTATTTTTTGTTTAAGAAAATACATTTTTAAAATCATTTTTTGGCAGCTTTGCGAATGTACATCAAAGATAGCTAGAGAGAATTTCAGAAGAAAGCTTATTCAGCATATGAAGAGAGTCTTAACTTGAAGAAACGATTTTCTTTAAAAGTCTGTTTTCTTGTTCTTAACAGATTTGAATCATACAGTAATTAGCTCCTTTTGTGTTTTACAGGGACATCTTTTCCGTTAGCCAAGTGACACATTTATTCAAGGGAAAATACTCTCTTCAACAATCAAACCTGTAACACTGCTGTAATGATTTTCCCCTTGCCAATAGTAAAAGTTTTAAATTGCAGACTCAATCCACCCGATAAGAGTTGTCCTTTATTATGAAGGAATAGTTGAGATCTGGGGATAGTAAATGTAGTAGTCTGAATATTCTGAATAGGAAAAGAATATCTTTTGACATTTTGTTATTTTAAAAGTACTTTTGTTCCATTTTAGCCACATATCTTCATCTTTCACAGAAGTAAAGTTGAAAAGAGGTGTTTTTTAGTTGTGAGGGTAGAATTCCATATTTCACTTCACCATTAGGATTTTTTTATTTCTTGTGTGACATTAGGTTCCTGGTAAGATGTCCTAAATTATATCCTAAATTGTAGATATTTGTGTAAGAATTCAAGTCTTTGGAAAGTAAGCAATGAAAACATCAGAACTGAGTAGGAACGGCTTTTCTTTCCATGGCTTTCTTTGCTCTCTGTTAAATTAGCCTGATTAATGTGCCTCATGAGGGAAACCCCATAGAAAAAGGCTTATGATTATCAGAATTTCTAAGAAATTAATAAAGTCACATTTTCCTCAGTGATTTGAAAGGTGATCCAAAATGAAATGTTAATACTAATGCCCTAAGATAAAATTTTAGGGGATTTTTTTTTTTTTACTTAAAAATCAGTATTGATACACAAGATAAAATACTATGGGTAAAAATTCTTTCTTATTGATGATTATTCAGTTTCCTCCCATATTTTAGAATCAGAAAACTCATTAATATTAGAGGGAATAATGAGATAATACAGAAATCTGATCCATATATACTATGTAAACTTGAAATTTGTTAAAATTATGAAGATACCTTCATTTCCTCCACATCAAAAATGTTTGAGTTACGTATAAACAGATGCAAAACTAATAATGGCATAAATAATGATGTAAATATTCAATCCCTCTAAAATCTAGCCTCAAAAGATGTGTTTAAGGCAAATAATTTTTTTTTTTTTTTGGCAAATAACTTTTTAAACATCTTTCGATTGAGATTATTTTGAGTCTGTGTCTCACTTCCTCCCTGCTGGCTTTCTATATTTGCACTTTGTAAAGAGAAAGATTAATAATTGCTAGAAATATTCTAAATCTAAGAAGAGATCTTTTTGGATACTTGTATCACTCACTATCTTAATATATTCATATTCTAATAAATAACCATATTTAAATACAGAACTTGACCCAATAAAATAATTCTTTAGCTTTTATTGAAAAAATGTCATGATATTTTCATATTTATGCCAGAGATTGGTCAGAAAGGATCAAATTCGTGAATTAGAATGAAGGGGAACCATTTTTCAACATAGAGCCCTATCCCTTAATTTTAGTAACTGAAAGAAGTGAAAGTGCTAGTAAACTCATGATTATTCCTTGATAAATATTAGTAACTGAAGTGAAGGCAGATATTTAAAAAATTCATTTAAAGATCAAAAAAAGTAAGAATAATTTACTAGAGACATATAAGACAGACCCTAGTTAATTAATTCACTAATTCATTTTTATAAATATTTGTTGGTAGGATTTTGCTCCTTGTCTTTTGTTTTTAAACACACAATTTTTTACCTACTCTGTATATATATTAAAATACTGAGGTCCTCAATTTATGGTGACTTGACTTAGGAGTTTTCAAATTTATGATGCATTTATTTATCAGAGTATTGGATGATATCAACCTCCCATGGGTTTATTGGGACATAACCCCATCGCAAGTCAAGGAGCATCTGTAAAATGTGTAAATCTATTCACTGTAAGATTACTTAAGTTTTAAAATCCTGCGGTACAACATTTCATAAATAAAAAATTTTGTACGTCATAGAATGACATAAGCATACTCAGAACCAGGCAAAAATTAAACCATATACTGTGGTTTCTGAAAACTACTATTTTGTCCACCACACATAATCACTTATAAGTTGAATAATTTCTAAAATGCATATGCTTTATACTTTTCAGTAAAGTATTTATAAAGGTATTTGTTTTAATATGTACTTCTTTTTATATAGGACTGGAAGGAAAAGTATATAAACCGTGATTATTCAAAGATTTTCACTGAAAATATAGTTGAACAGGTTTGTATTAATAATGATTACAAAATATAGAAAATTTTACTGTTATTTTCCAGAAGAAATACTATTAATGCAATACTACTTTCACAGAAGATAGAAGATGTGAAAGTGGAGAAACTATCTTTAGGTAAAATTTATATGACTCAATTACTGATTAAATAGCCTTAAGGAACATGCAGTTGTAAAATGTAGAACATAGAAATTAGCATTTTAAGCATGCTCCTAAGTGTTATGCATAGCTTTCTCAAACCACTAAAAATAGGAACCATTCACAGATCTTTCATATAGAACTATTTCAGTGAAAGCTTTTCTTTGGAAGTATTTGGGCTGTCTTTCTGAAAGAGTCTTTTCAAAGAGACAACTTCAGAAAATGAATTCTCTTTTAGGTTAGTGTTTAAAACTATTGCTAATACCTAATTTTTGAGAATGTAAGATGTCATCAATTCTGAGGTGCACCATTATTTATGTACCATGAGAAAAAAAAATACTGTCAAACCATGACAGAAAACTATGTTTCCTAGTCATTTAGGATTTTTGATTTTACACATATTAAAATAGCTATTTTAGACTATTAAGACACAAGTTATTATGTCTTCTAATGATGATGCATATTTTATAGCCCTGTCCAGATGTCTTTTGGTTCCCCATATTTTCCGAAAAAGCCTGTGATGAATTGGTAGAAGAAATGGAGCATTACGGCAAATGGTCTGGAGGAAAACATCATGTAAGTTGTAATTTCACACTAAGAACTAAAATGATGTGGGGGTTAAGTAGATATTCAGATAATTTGGAGGGGTTGTATACTTCTTCTGATACGTCTCTGAGTTCTAGACCTAAATAAATTGGCTAGCCAAGGCTCTGATTTCAGTCTACTTCTGCCACTAACCAGTCGTTTAACACTTAAGTCATTTCATCAGTCTGGGCGGGTTTCTCATTTATGCATGTAATTACACTGGATGTTCCCTAAGAGTCAGTGTCCTCAAGCTGGAGATTGTTAGGTAATATATGTCTTCACAGAGTGTTATGGCTCTTTTCCAAGGCCACTTTTGCATTTTCACAGTGAGAGTGAAAATTCTAAGGCAGACTTTATCTGGCTGTCAAAACTGTGTTTTTGTGTGTAAAATAGGAAGGAGGGATCTGAGTGCCTTCGGTGTAATTCAGTTTTGCATTTGCATTCAGTGTCAAAGACTTGGCAGGAAATACTACTGTCAGTGGTTCCATGTGTTTCTTTTCCTCTGAGAACCGACATGCCATTTTAGCAGAATACTCTGGAATATTACTGCCTCTGCACAATTATGTCCCCCAGGTAATGAGCTGATGAGAGAGAGGGAAGCTTAAAGTATAAGGAAGAACTTGAAGTCAGTAGGTGGTGAAATAATGAAAAGCAATCTTTCAAAGACTTTGAGTGTTACAAATAGAAGTAAGGAACGGTGGAGAAAGCTTGTTTTCAGTATCTGCTAATACAGAAAGCAGATATGCCGAATGTATGCTCATCAAGCAGCTAAGACTGCCTAAAGGGTCACTGTAAAAAAACACTCATGTTTTAGAGGGGATTTGCAGGCTTAGGAAGTCAGTTTTATTTACTTTGTAGTTAAACTTCCACATACATTTACAAAGTAGGAAAGGAGTCTACTGACCTTACATTACTTTGTTTCATCATTGTATCATTGGCAAAGCTGTACCTAAGTTATTTTGATAGTTTTACAGTTAAACCAGATGGTATACCCTATTGGAACAACTGTTATTTTTATTGTCTATTGTGATCTGTGGTTGAAAAATATACTGTAATATAAATGGGAATTGCACATGAACTATAGCTTACAATGTCATTTTTGTTGTTTCTAGGATAGCCGTATATCTGGTGGTTATGAAAATGTCCCAACTGATGATATCCACATGAAGCAAGTTGATCTGGAGAATGTATGGCTTCATTTTATCCGGGAGTTCATTGCACCAGTTACACTGAAGGTCTTTGCAGGCTATTATACGAAGGTAGTTATCCTCCCACCTCTCCAGCCTGTTTCCTACCAATTTTTACACAGATATTATTTTTAAAGTTTTTATTAATAAGCAAATCCACTGGCTTACTTTCCTTTTTCAGGGATTTGCACTACTGAATTTTGTAGTAAAATATTCCCCTGAAAGACAGCGTTCTCTTCGCCCTCATCATGATGCTTCTACATTTACCATAAACATTGCACTTAATAACGTGGGAGAAGACTTTCAGGTAATTATGACTCTTGTGTTTTTAGATTTTTCAAAAGAAATATATAATTATGAAAAGGGCTTTGCCATAAGCTTAGTTTCTTTTTAAAATTTTGCTCAAATGACATAATTTTAATTTTGCCACTGGTTAAATATAAGAAGCTGATATATTTCTTCATTTAAACCTTTTTAGGGAGGTGGTTGCAAATTTCTAAGGTACAATTGCTCTATTGAATCACCACGAAAAGGCTGGAGCTTCATGCATCCTGGGAGACTCACACATTTGCATGAAGGACTTCCTGTTAAAAATGGAACAAGATACATTGCAGTGTCATTTATAGACCCCTAAGTTATTTACTTTTCATTGAATTTAAATTTCTTTTGGATGAATGACTGACATGAACACGTCTTTGAAGTTGTGTCTGAGAAGATGAGAGGAATATTTAAATAACTTCAACAGAACAGCTTCACTTTGGGCCAAACATTTGAAAAACTTTTTATAAAAAATGTTTGATATTTCTTAATGTCTGCTCTGAGCCTTAAAACACAGGTTGAAGAAGAAACGAAAGAAAAAAACAGTAAAAGAAAATATTTATTTCTAAGCTTTTTTGCCTCTGAGAATAATGACAATTTTATGAATATTTGTTTCAAGATGATAAAATATTTAGGTACAAATGACAAGACTAATTATATTTTCTTATTTAAAAAAAGCATGGGAAGATTTTTATTTATCAAAATTGGAGGAAATATAGACGAAATGGATATAAATGAAAATTACCATGTTTTAAAACCTTGAAAATCAGATTCTAACTGTACTTGTATGCAATTAAGTACTTTTTTGAATACCTATGCAGGTCTTATTTACAGTAGTTACTACGGGAACACACAAACAATTATACAATGTTTTCCTTAAGAAAATTAGTACAAAATACAACTGAGGAACATATACAGTTGAAAACATTTTTGCTTAGATTGTAAGGCAGAATATTTTACATTTGTATTAAAAATCAAACTCTGTGTTTCTTCAGATGAATCTTCCAAAGTGGATTATGTTAAGTAGGTATTAGATTTAGGAAAACCTTTCCATGTCTTAAAGTATTATCAAGTGTCAACTTAAGATCAACAAGTGTCCTTAAGTCAAAACAGGTTTTTTGTTTTGTTTTGTTTTGTTTTGTTTTTTTGCTTTGTTTCCCTTTTTGAGAAAGTTCTAGAAAATAGTGAGGAAAAAGAAAAGTTTCATTGAGATGAGTAGTGCATTTATAATTTTTTAAAGAAACTTTTAAGTACTTGAATTTTATATCAGGAAAATAAAGTTGTTGAGCCTTGCTTCTTCCCTTTTGCCCTTTGTCTTTCTCCTTATTCTTTTTTTGGGGGGAAGGTTATTCGCTTTTTTCTCTTCCTGGCATAATTTCCATTTTATTCTTAGTGTCTATATTAACTTCCCTCTATCCCACTTATAAAAAAATTCCCCAACAAAATGTTTGTTGACTTGATGTTTTATCATTTCTCTAAGTAAGGTTGAAATATCCTTATTTTAGCTACTGTTTTTAATGTAAAGGTTAAACTTGAAAAGAAGTTCTTAATCATGGTGCCAAAATTCATTTTCTAACACTATGTGTTAGAAAATTATAAAAAATAAAATAATTTTAGAAGGTGTTGTTGTTCTCTTTACTATTGGTGTTTATCTTCAGAAGTGAATGTATGATGGAATAGTCTGAAAGAAAGAAGCCTATGATTTTTCATTTGGCCTAGTAGATTTAAGGATCTATCAAACTACTGAATTATAAATTGAATTATAGAATCTTCAATTTTAGCATGACTAGGAATTTGATCTAACTCATTTTACAAGTGAGAAAATAGAAGTCAAACTTTATTCAATATGAGTATATTTGTTCATTAATATTTTTTGAGTCTATATTATGGGCCAGGGCACCAAGGATATGGTGATAAAGAAAACATTATAGTCACTGGGAGATGGACTTAAAAAGGTAAGAAAGTTGGGTTCTACCCCTGTCTACTTCTTTGGGGACACTTAGTACCCAAAGAAAATTTCTATCCACCAGCTAGGTTGAGGAGACATTTTAGTAATGATTTGTGAATTATGTTACTATGCATCAGGAATGTTTTTCAAAATATGTAGCACCGGGTAGATGCCAACTCATCAGAACAGCCTCTGGTTATAAAAGCAAGTCAATTCCTACCAGTGCAAGCCAGCTTAATATCCCTTGTGGTACAGTTCAAAGACATCTCTCAGGTACTAGTAGTTCTTTTCCATTTTGGTATCCATGGGTGGTTACCTAGCATAACCATTTCAGTTTGTTGCCATGTTTTCAGAAATGGGATCCAGGTAGTTTTTTTCTGTGGTCTTTTTGAGTAGCAAGCTACAGCATTATTTAAGAATAATTATTAAGAAAAAGCAGTTGGGAAGAAAAATAGAGAAATATATAAAAAATTTTAATGTAATGAGTTTTGGATTAAATGGGAGAGAAGTACACTAAGAAATAATGAGAAGAGAAAACTGTACATGTAGAAATGCTTTAGAAGTGTGAATTACTACATAACTAAATTATTTTGATAACAGAAATTAGAATGATTGGGAAAATAAGTAAACAGGCTAGGGATTTGTGAATTTTATAAGCCTTAAATCTTTCTAATAGCATTTAAAAACGTACTCAACATCATTGTTCATCAGAGAAATGCCAGTCAAAACTACAATAAGATTAAGGTTATCTCACCCCAGTTAGAATGGCTTATATCCAAAAGACAGGCAATAACAAATGCTGGAGAGGATGAGGAGAAAAGGGACCTCTCACACACTGCTAATTAATTGCAAATCACTATGTAATTGTACTATGGAGTACAATTTGGAGGTTCTTCAAAAAACTAAAAATATGATCCAGCAATCCCAGTGCTTGGTATATACCCAAAAGAAAGGAAATCCATATATAGAAGCAATATCTGCCCTCCCATGTTTGTTGCAGCACTGTTCGTAATAGATAAGATTTGGAGACAGCCTAAATGTTCATCAACAGATGTATGGATATATTTTTGTTTTATTCTTAATATATTAAAACAGATTAGGAAATATTCATTTAGAAAAGTTTTTTCATTCCTGATAGATATTATTGAGGTGGTGGTAATGTTTGTTAATTTAATAAATCAAGTGACTGTTTAGCATGCTATTCTGTCTTCACTGAAACTCATAAAAATCTGTTCTCTTGAAAATTAGAAATTTGTGCCTGTTTGACAATACAAAACACAAATAACTAAAAAATAATTTTATAAGATAAAAATGGATATTTAGAAGGTAAAATGGATGACCCTGAAGTCAATATTAGATTATAAACTAAAATTAAGGGATGGAAAAGAGAAAAAAAAATGTATATTTTGTTAAGGGTTAATGAACTAGTCTGTGATTAATTATAAAATAATTTTAAAAGACATTATTTTAACACTGATTTA
This sequence comes from Aotus nancymaae, assembly GCF_030222135.1. Classification (NCBI taxonomy): domain Eukaryota; kingdom Metazoa; phylum Chordata; class Mammalia; order Primates; family Aotidae; genus Aotus; species Aotus nancymaae. The sequence goes on along the minus strand of NW_026988431.1, from coordinate 40,005,472 downwards.
AAGTCACTAAATCTCTTTGGGATCTTGATGTGAAATGACAGAATAATTCTGCACCTGCTGAGGACAATTTTATATATGACAAAGATCAGTAACTGCTAAGTGAGAACTGGACAAATTAAATGATAGTTTTTTTTCTGCTGAGAATTAATGTTTGGAGAATTGATTAATTTTAAATACTGCATATTTGCAAAATGAGATTATCCTATTTTACTTTGTTTTATTATTTTTATCTGTATTTACATAGTTTATGTATCTTATAAATCTTGCCAAATTGTGACATCAAAGCTCCACCTTGTGGTCAAAATGGTATTTTTCCCAAAGGCTAATACTAATAAAATGATAAATATTGGATGCTTTTATTATTCAGGAATTCTTTTTATATTTTTGGGTATGATACAATACAACATTTTAAAATGAAGAATCGTGACACCTTATTCTGAAATAAGGGGTAGCTAGCCTATTTCCAGTTAACACTGATGAAATGATTTGTTTTCTATTTTTATCTAATTTGTAAACTGCTCATCTATGTTCAATAGGGAATATTTACCTGGATTAACAATAAAATAAGCATAAGAATAGTCAGATTCAACTATAGCTTACAAAGTAGTTGGTTTAGAGTAGATAAAATTGCTTAATTTTCATAATATTACAACAGTTCCATAGGGTCCTATTGTGAAAACAAAATTTTAAAAATTGCTGTTAGGGAAAGGTAAACATCATAATTTTTCTTCATTTTCAGCATGGAACTAGTAAGCGCAACAATGAGGACAAGAGTCTTGTGGTACTAAAGTTTGGGTGATTCAGATACTGTGAAAGTTATAAGATCAACGAAATTTATTCCTGGTGAAGTTATGCGCTAGAGTAGTTTTAATATATGCCAGCTGTTGCACATTTACTTACTGCCCACACAGTCTTCTTAATCACCCTTTTCCTCCTTTGGATCACTTAGTGTCTTGGCTGCTGGACGAAATCAAGGGGATTCTCAGCAAATGCTAGGGTGGCATCATTGATTTTCATACTGTTTCAGGGCAGCTTTCCCATTGACCTTCTATGAGCCAAGAGGAGAAGGAATTTTAAAAATACCTGTTTTTGAAATGATTTCGTGCTTGTGATAGCGAGTCGACAAAGATGATTCTCAATGAACCACGCCTCCCAGTACTCAAACCATTGTGAACCCAGGTGGGTACTCTGTAACCAATAGAATACAGTAGAAGTGACTGCCTAATTCCAAATTGGGTTATGAAAAGCTTTATGGTTTTGATCTCTTGAGACATTTACTGTTAGGGCTTTCTCTATAGAATCCAGGTGCGATGCTGTGCCCATGCCACATGGGAAGGCCATGTGCAAGCACTCTGGCCAGCAGCTGAAACCAAGCTCCCACATCAACTTCTACCACATGAGTGAATTTGGACATCAATCCCAGATAAACTTTCAGATGAATATAGCTCTTGTCAACATCTGCCTGCAACCACATGTGAGACGCCTTAGCCAAGAACACCCAGCTGAGCTAAGCAAACCCATACAGAGCTATAAAAGATGATGATAACTTATTAAGTCACTAAGTTTCCACATGGTTTGTTACACAGCAATGGATAACTGAAACAGGATTAAGTGCCTACAGTGCATCTCTAATAGGCTTTTTCTTCTCAAAGCACTTTGCATACTGGATTGTTTACTTACCTTTCATTCTCCTTAATAAGGCCATTGGCTCCTTGAGGGCAAAGACTGGGTCTTATTTCATCTTTTCTAGACTCTAGCATACAGTCTGGCATATAGTAGGTATTTGTGTGTGAATTGGAAGTTGGTTTTATGTCTCATTTTATTTTATTTGAATCAAAATGATATCTGAGGGGGACTAGGTGTTTTGAATTTAAGAGGTAGCAAAAAAAAAATCTGTGTACTTTAGTTATGTGAAGTAAAGATGTGTGAAAGATTGTACAGTTTGTCCCTGAATAAAGGAATATGTAGGTGGCCTCAAGTTGGATAGAGAGATGCACTATGCCATTATAAAAAGAAACTGCTATCACTGTTATCCTCAGCATTCTGGGCCAAGGGACTGAGAGAAGGAGGGTTCAGCTTATGAGTAATTTGTTTAGTATGTCTATTAGTATATGCTTATTATGTGCATATTTACTAAACATTCAGTAAATATTTTGAATTGAATTTGCTTTTAAAAATCTTAAAGCAGTTTTCTACAAGGTGCTTTAAAAAGTATTATTTTATATAGTGACTAAAAACTCTATATTTTGTCCTCTAAGCTAGAAAATAGTTCTAAAATAGAAATATGTTAAAACAGTGGATTTTCAAATACCAAGGAGAGTGTAGCTTTGCTATGTACTGACACTGGAACTAGTGTTACCCCAGTTATAGATTCCATTGCCCTTTGGGTATGGCCTCTCTCGATTTTGACCAAATAGCATTTTAACACCTATTCAGTATGGTCTTACAAATGTGATAAATAATGGAATGAAAGCTTTCTAATTTCAGAATTACGGACCTATAGGACTCTGTTAAAAAAAAAATGAATTATTTAGGAAAATTGTAACTGGAGTGATGCCAGAAAAAATAGAACCTCTCGAGGTTCTTGTGATGTTGTATTTTTTAATCAATATAGAGAAGATATTTTTAACTTTTTAAAATTGGTAAGTGAATCGCCCAGTCTGAGACATTTATAAGGTACCAAAGAGCAAATTTAAGTATGTAAAGTAATAAGAATTAAGAGAGAGCAATGAGATTCAGGAGTTATAATAAATCTATATTTCAAAGTAGGTATGTGAAGAGTGAACATAAACATGTCTAACTTGCCATTGATTAGAGGGGTTTCATCTGCTAAATTGGGACATTTGTTTTGGCATTAAATTTTCTAATCTATTATTTTTGGAAAGAATATCATCTACACTATATTTTAGACAGTTTCATCCTCCAATAGATTTTCTTGCAAATATTCAATCCAATGTTACACTATTTTTTTAAGTTCTAAACTAGAACAAGAATTACGGAACATGTATTAGTCTGTATGATGTAATTAATTTGTATCCTCTCTTAGATATTTTCATAGCCCTGAATCTTAATCTTCATTGATGGTTTACTTTTGTAAGAGTTACATGTATAGCTCACTGAATATACATGGGCCTCTTAGATTTCCTACCCACTAATAGTTAGATGGAACTATGGAACTACTTTTGGCCAGTGGCCAATGAATATAAGTTAGGTGAATTGCTTGCAAAGCCACACATTTATGAGCCTGTTTTAGAGCTCCTTGAAGCATATGTATTGAGATGCCTGGATCTCTGAATCACTATTTGGAAGTAAGTTGTCCTTAATAGCTGCCAGGACCACAACAGATTTGTGCAAGAGAGAAATAATGTTTCCTATGTTAAGCCACTACATTTTCAAAGCTTGCAAGATCACTTATTTTAACCTGACTAAAACAATCAACCCATGTGTCAGAAAAAGATGTATATTTTATTTGGACAAGATGGATTTAGGTTTATGTTGATTTACAAATAATAAAAATCTAGAGTTATCTTAGGGTTTGTTATTCAATTTGTATCATCTAACAATAGAATCTGAGGATTGGAAGTAGTCTTAAAAGCTGTATAGTCCAAGGTCTATCCTACCTCTTCCCTAAACAAATCATCTTTTAAGCTTGCCTGGTTGTTGATCACCCAGACTTTACTTGAAAACTTCATTTAGTGTTTATGGGTATCTGTTACAAGCCCATCAATGTACCTGAAATTATAAACATGATTTAGATATCAACCCTGCATTACAGTCTGGTGACAGGCAATTTACTGCATCCTAACACAGAAACAGCCAAGCCTTTTCATAACTGTAATGAAGACTGTCTTTTGTAACTTCTATGTAAAGTTTAAATGGGTATATTTGGAAATTATATGAAAAGCCTAATTATGAGTGTATTAAATATTTAATAGCAGTAATTACAACAGTTGCCTCCCAACTACCACCCCTCTGTGCCTCACCTCATTACCTTTTCCACATTTAAAAATATCAGATTCTTCACTACTCTTTGTATGACCACCCTTGCTGCTTCTCCCAGCCAACTGGCTTGCTTATTTTACAAGGTCCTATTTATCAGTATCACTCACCTCAACACTTGGAATGGTTTGTCAATATAGCCATGGAAGGGTGGTGGCCAGATCTGGACTTAATATGCCAGGTATTACTAGGTATAAGTGGTATAGATACAAAGAGAAGAAACATACTTTGTATTTTTGTTAATAAAATTAAGTATCAAATAACTTTTTGTAAGGGATGGGCATCTGTATTGCACTGCTCATAATTTGCAGTCAGAAAAAATTTGTTTTCCTTCTCATAACAACACTGTTAAGCCATAACTTCAGTTTATAGTACTTACTCTCACATTTTTCTTGAGCCAAGTATAGAATGCTATTAAATTAAATTTTATTGGTTTTCAATTATAGTTTTAGCCTGTTTCAATCTTTGTGAAAGTTGATTATATCAATCAACATAGTTTAGTCATTCTCCTCCTGGGATCATGATACCCAAAATGATGAGCAAGCTTTCAACAATCGACTCTTGATATTTACCAAACTATTCAGAAAGACCAACCAGAATTCTAATGGCTTGCTGTGTACTGTATAAATTTATAATCAAAGGCTGATCACGGCTACAGTTTTTTTAAAACTTGTTCTGTTTTTCAACAAACAATATACTTACTTGCAATTAAATGAAAATAAAGCATTGATTTCTGAAATTTTAGAGTACTACCTTAGAAATTAAGTTTTTGTTGTTGTCAGCCTTGGCCTCCCATTAATATCTGGGAACTATTAAAAGCATTTAATGCTGTGACCCTACCTAGACCTATTAAATTCCATTCTCTGGGGGTGAGGCCAGGCCATCAGTTATTTCAAAAGTTCTCCAAATGCTTCTAATGTGCAGCAAAGGTTGGGAGAATCTGATCTCGCTTAGCACTTAGAGGTTATACTGCTTATTTCTACCACTACACAACACTTATATAGTGAGTTTACCGCAGTGAATTAATGGAACTCTTTTAAGTGGAAAATGTCTGATCAGTCGTTAAATAGCAGTCTAAGTGAAATCTATAACTAAAATTTCTATTTTGAAAGACAAAAAGAAAAACCAACTTCTCTTTGAGGGTATGCTATACCCAGAGACTTGGCTAGTGCTAAGGAGGGCATAGTAGACCTCCTGAAATCACACGAAGAACAAGCAGCTCCTGCTTGGTTTTACCCAATAGCCTGAGTCCCCTCAGTCATTCTGTGATGCTAAAGCCTCTCAACTACTAGGACACGATTTGAGAAATTTCATAAAGTCTCAAGCTGTCCTTTCAGGTTATTTGTGTCAGGGTCTGAACCAAAGACACTGACCCAGTGACAGATGAACAAATTCACTCCACATAAATAAATCTCCAGTGAAAGAGTGGGCTGGGGATCCATGGTCACTCACAGACACTCCTAAGAGAGATAGTGGCCATGGCCCTGACCAGATGGCCCTCTAGGCATTTATTCAGTATGGATTCAATAACAGAGGCAATGAGTTAACACACTTGTGGATTAAAGGCCAGGTTCCAAGGCCTAAAGCAAACATCAGTTGTGGGTGATAAACCTGGTCACCCTCCTCCTGAGAGAGCCATCCAGCATGCAGATGATTAAAGGTTAGTTTTAGGACCACAGGTTATTCAGATAAATTCTCCCACATTCCCTAGTTAGTTGCTTTTCTTTGTCAACTAGGGGATTAGGCTGCCTTCATCCAAAACTTCTGAAACTATGCAAACCTTTCAGCCTTCCTGGAAGGTTTGTGACTATATTCTATAATTTTACAGTCTTTCCAGTCATCCTGACTGAACTCCCACATATTTGTACAATGGGGAAGAAAATATCTATACCTCAACCTCTTTCCCATGTCTATGACAGATCACCTGGCCTAGTGCTAAGGAAGGCATGGTAGACCTCCTTAGGTGCTTGAGTATCTTACAGATTGTGCACCTATGGTTGAAAAGCTCTTATCAAAATGCTCTTACTTTTATTGAGCTGATAAAGTTGCCAGCCTAACTTCTATCTGTTCGTTCTGGCTTTGCCTCCTGGAGGAACACAGATTATGTTGACTGTCTTTTCCATATGTTAACAATGCACATAGATCATAATTTTCCTAAATCTGCTCTTCCAGAAAAGATTTCAGGCTTTCAAAACCATATAATCATCCTGTCCTTGGTGACTCTGTTTTCCTCCTTTGTCAACATCACATTTCACAATGTGTCACCTGGAATAGTGGAACAACCTGGCTATAATAGTGATTCTGATTTGATCTGGTCATTGTATTTCTAGAAATGAAGCCCAAGATTTTATCAATTTTTACCAGGTCATACCACATTGTCTTAAAATATCAATGATTTTCAAACCAGGCTGCACATTAAAATCACTTGGAAGAGCTTTGAAAAATATACCTTTGTCATTTGCTGTCAATGGTGATACAAGTTCCCTTGTATCAACATGATATAATTATGTCATCAGGGTATAATGATGATACCCTGTTCTACCCTTGCCAATTAAATCAGAATATCTGGGGGTAAGGCCCAGGTATAGTGATTTTTAAAAGTATTTCAGTGATTCTAATGTGCATCTAAGTGAGTTACATTCTTAAATGTGGTTTCTCTCAACATGTAGGGAAATACAATTTGTTGTTGTTGTTTGAATGTAAATGTCAGGCTTTTGATCTGTTCTAGTTTAATTTTCTGAAATAGTAGTCCCAGAACTTTCAAATATAATTCTTGAAGATTATAACAAGTTACATTAGTGTTTATGTCCATAAAATGTTTAGAAAAGTTTGAAAAGGGCTTTGAAAAAGTAAAGATTAATTTAGTGTTAATATGTCTTATATTGTTGGGTTTATGCATAATATAATTTGGTTAATATATGTCATAAATAAAAGTATTTTAAGATTACACTGTGAACTTGTATCATCATTGATAGCAAATGACATAGCCCATAAGCATGGGATCCAAAATTGGTTTTGCAAATTTAAGGACTTTCCAAGTAAAACAAATTTTAATGCTATGCTCATTGGTTCTCTTTTTATTTAAAACATTGGGTTTTAAGACATAACCAAAATAAACTACTTTTTATTCCTTTGACTTTAGATATATTTCAGCTGTTAAAAGGAGTGTTGTTTCATAAAGCCTGGCAGAAGACTTTCAGTCTCTCACATCTGAAATTAATCAAGGATTGAATAAGAGTTACCCAGAAAAACTGCAGTGATTTAAATTTGTGACCCTGGGTCATTTGGCAAAGGCATTTTTCCCCCAAAGTTGTTAAGATTGCCTGAGTATTGCAGTATAGTGAATAGAATTTTATAAAAATCAGTGTTATTAGCCATTTACATAAAAGGCAAGTAGCAACCTTCATGGTATCCCTCATTATTCTTGAAATATTGCATGCATTGTTGGGTGGCTCATGAGGTACAATTCTAAAGACACTGGTTCCTAGGCTAAAGTATCATACATTGTATTTATACTGTCTGTCACACTCAAAATGAATTAGAGATCATCCAAAGGAATAATGTAAAAATCATTAAAATGAAGACAAGAAAGGTCAGATAACATTGAGACAATGCAGAGAGACCTATTGTAATTGCACACACATGCAAAAAGTATCGTCAAGCTCTTTTGATGCCAGTTCAAAAGAAACATAATGGGCTCCTTATATTGTCATAAAGGCATTCCTCTCAGTTAACCTTTATCTTTTCTATGTATACATTGGAACTTCACTAAGATATTCAGTCTTGCTTTCAACTCTGAGTTCTAATCTTATCTGTGCTTACGGGCCTCAAGTATGCCAAGTAACAAGTTAACACTGATGCCTGCCTTGCTTTGGCTTTTTTCTGTCAAATTTGTTAACATCTGTTTTGAGCCAGTGGATAAACTATGTACTCTACTTACTAAAACTGAATTTGTTTTTTTTCTTTTGTTGGAACATCTTCCTAGATATCTTGATTCTCATAGCTGTTACCATAAGACTGAGGTCCTACTAGGGACTAGAGGTCAATTTTTGCTTTGTGAAGATTTCTGTTAGCCTTTGACATGCAAAAGATTACATAACAAACCACCCCCAAACACAATGCTTTAACATACTGATAGTTAATCTTATTGACCTGTGGGTTGGTTAGGTTTAGTTTAGTGGGATTTTCCCCACTACACATCTCTCATCTCCTTCCCAGGCCAAGTGGGTTAACTCCAGCAATGTTTTCCTTATGGCAACCTCAGAGGTAAAATTGAGGGCAAATGGAAACATACAAGGCCTCTTAAGGTCTAGGCTTGCAGCTGGCCCATGATCACTTCTACTTTATTCTTTTGCAAAACAAGTTATATAGCTGAACCTAAATTGAGTGATAGAGAAATACACTTGTAGATACTAGGAGAAACCACAAAATCATATGGCAGAAAATATTGAACCCGGGAATGTTGTTGGAGGATATAAAGTGTTATTTAAATACATTAAAATTTGATTCCAAATTCCAGCTATCTACACTAAAGTAGATAGCTAGGATTTATATAGTATCCTATGGTAAGTAGCTTCTGTTTTTCATTCCACTGTTTGTGCCTTTTTTGGATTATTCAAATGTTTTAAGCATTCCATTTTATCTATTAGGCTTTTGAGTATCTTTTTGTATATCTTCCCAGTGGGAAGAGATTACATTATATATACTTGACTTTTCACAGTTTACCTAGAATTAATATCCCCTTCATGTTTTAATTGTAATACTTATTAACTCTGTATATTGAACAACCCTCCAAAATGCTACAATTTTTGCTTTTAACAATTATACAACTTTTTTAAAATTTAGGAATAAAACAGCCTATAATATTCATGTGACTGTTACCACTTGTGTTGCTCTTCCTTCAAGTTTCCCTCTGGTACCTTTCCCTTCCACCTGAAAAACGTTTTGCATTTCTTTCATAGCAGATTTGCTGGTGATGAATTTTATTAGTTTTCATTCATCCAAGACCATCTTTATTTCATCTTTGTTTGGTTTTTGTTGTTGCTATTGTTTTAATTTTTGTGGGGACATAGTAGATGTATATATTTATGGGGTATGTGAAATATTTTTGATACAGACATAACAATGCATAATAAATAATCACAGGATAAATGGAGTATCCATCACCTTGAACATTTATCTTTTATTTGTGTTACAAACCAATTATACTCTTAGTTATTTTAAAGTGCACAAATTTGTGTAAATTTTTGTTGACCACAGTCATGCTGTTGTGCTACAAAACACTAGATCTTATTTATTGTATCTATCTATATTTTTGTTCCCATCGACCACCTCCCTGAGCCCCATGACCCTTCCCAGCCTCTGGTAACCATTATTATACTCCATGTCTATGAATTCAATTGTTTTAATTTTTAGCTCCTACAAATAAATGAGAATATGTGAAGTTTGTCTTTTTGTCTCTGGCTTATTTCACTTACCATAATTACCTATACTTCCATCTATATTGTTGCAAATGATAGGATCTCATTCTTTTTTACAGCTGAATAGTATTCTATTGTGTATATTTACCACGTTTTCTTTATTCTTTCTTCTGTTGATGGACACTTAGGCTACTTCCAAATCTTGGCTATTGTGAATAGTGATGCAATAAATGTGGGAGTGCAGATATTGTTCAATATACTGATTTCTTTTCTGGAGTATATTTCTAGTAGTGGGATGGCTGGATCATATGGTAGCTTTATTTTTAGTTTTTTGAGGAACCTCCAAACTCTTCGGTATAATGGTTGTACTAATTTACATTTCTACCAACAGTGTATAAGTGTTCTCTTTTCTCCATATCTCACCAGCATTTTGTTATTGCCTATCTTTTGGATAAAAGCCATTTTAACAGAAGTGAGATGATAGCTTATTGTAGACTTGATTTGCATTTTTCTGATGATCAGTGATACTGAACACTTTTTCATATTTCTTTTTGCTATTTGTATGTCTTAAGAAATGTCTATTCAGAGCTTTTGTGCATTTTGAAATTAGATTATATTATTTTCTGTTCATTTGTTTGATTTCATTATATAACTGGTTATTAATCCCTTGTCAGATAGATTGCTCACAAAATATTTTCTCCCATTTTGTGTGTTATTTCTTCACTTTGTTGATGTTCTGTTTCCTGTGTAGAAGTATTTTAACTTTATGTGATCCCATTTGTCCATTTGTCTATTTTTGCTTTGATTACCTATGCTTGTGAAATATTACTTAAGAAATATTTGCCCAGCTCAGTGTCCTGGAGAGTTTTCCCAATGTTTCCTTGTATTTTCATAGTCCAAGATCTTAGGTTAAAGTATTTCATCCATTTTGATTTGATTGTTATATATGGCAAGAAATAAGGGTCTATTTTCATCTGCATATGGATATCCAGTTTTCCCAGTACCATTTATAGAAGATAGTGCTCTTCCCCAACTTATGTTCTTAGCACCTTTGTTGGAAATGAGCTCATTGTAGATGTATGGATTTATTTCTGGGTTCTCTGTTCTGTTGGTCTATATATCCATTTATATGACACTACCATGCTGTTTGGTTACTATAGCTCTGTATTGTAACTTGAAGAAAAGTAATGTGTTTCCTCCAGTTTTGTACTCTTTGCTCAGGATAGCTTTGGCTATTCTGGATCTTTTGTGATTCCATGTAAATTTTAATATATATATTTTTTTTCTGTAAAGAATGTTACTGGTATTTGATCAGGGATTACATTGAATCTGTAGATTGTTTTGGGTAGTACAAAAATTTTAACAATATTGATAGTTCAAATCCATGAACATGGAAACATTTTCCATTTGTTGATGTCCTCTTCAATTTCTTTCATCAATATTTTATAGTTTTCATTATAAAGATATTTTACTGCTTTTATTTCTAGTATTTTATCTTATTTTTAGCTATTGCAAATTGGATTTCTTTTTCAGATTGTTTACGTTGGTATATAGAAATGCTACTGATTTTTGTATGTTGATTTTGTATCCTGCAACTTTACTGAATTTGTTTATCAGTTCCAATAGGTTTTGGTAGAGTTTTTAAGTTTTTCCAAATGTAAGATCATATCATTAGCAAACAAGGATAATTTGACTTTTCCTTTCCATTTTGGGTACCCTTTATTTTTTATCTTTATTTGTGAATGAATGCTATTTTTACTGAATACGAATTCTAGGCTGACAATTCCTTTCTTTCATTATAGTAAGATTTTCACTCCACTATGTTCTTTCTGATGAGAAATGTACAATAATTTGAATAATTATTCTCCTATATGGAATGTATTATTTTGCTTTGGCTCCTTTTAACATTTTTTCTTTATTTTTGGTTTTCATCAGTTTGATTACAATGTGTATGGGCATGTATTTCTTTGAGTTTATTCTGTTTGGGGTTTGATGAACTTTAATTTGTAGGTTTATGTCTTTACACAAATTTGGAAAGTTTGCAAGCATTATTTCTTCAAAAGTTTTTTTCTGTCCCACCATCTTCCTCTTATCTTTCTGGAATTCTGATAATACAAATGTTAGACCTGGTGATATTATCCTTAGGTTCTTAAGACTGTTCCTTTTTTTTTAATTTTTTCATTATGTTATTCCAATTGCATAATTTCTGTTGACTTATCTACACATTTACAAACTTTCCTCTATTGTTTTCATTCTGCTATTGAACCCATCTACTGATATTTTTTAAGTTAATAGATTTAAAAGAACATTAGTTATAAATGTTCTTTTATAAGAACATTTATAACATTATAAATGTTAATAAATTATAAATCTATTAACATAAGTTAATAGATTTAAAAGAACATTATTTTTCAGCTGTAAAATTTCCGTTTGGTTCTTCTTTATAAAGTCATCTCTTTTTTGAGACTTTTTTCTTTCCATTTTTTAAAGAATATTTGTTGTGACTTATTTGAGCATGCTATAGAAGCTTTTTAAAAGACTTTGATAATTCCACATCTGTTTCATATTGGTTGGTGTCTGTTGGTTTTCATTTCTCTTGGTAATTTGTCAGACTTTTCTAGTTCTTTTGTGTGTTGAGTAATTTTGGATTGGATGCTGGACATTTTGAGTATTAAATTATGAGGGTCTGGATCTACATTAAATCCTATGGATAATATTTCATTGTCATTTGGTTTGTTTTAGTAGAGAATTGATCCAGTTGGGTGCTGGCTGCAATTTCTTACATGCTTTATGTGTATTGTAGTTCAAATGTCAGTATATTTTCAAAACATTTTCAATGTTGTTCAGCTCTTCTGCGCATGTGCCACTCATGGGCCAGGTCTCAGACCTATGTGGTAGTCTCCCTCATATTTTTTTCTCAAAGCAGTTTAGTCATACTGTTTAGGATCAGATCTACCATTCAACTCAGAGGTGAGACCAAGGGTTCATATAAAACTGCTGGGATCCCTTTCTTGAATCCCCTTATCTCCACAGTCTCCCCCAGACTGCTTCACTCCCAGAGTCCTTCCTTCTTGGTTGTCTCACTAAGTCTCCTTACCCTACCATGTACATCCTTTGTCTTATTCTGCCTCTGGATCCAAGTGGCAGGAAGAAGAGGGGAAAGGGAAGGGTTTTCTTTTTCATGGCTTTTGGATCACATGGTTTTCTTGGTTAGAGAGACAAAATCTTCTCTCTCAGATTTTTTGGTACCTGCCTGGCTGCCATGGCTAACTACCACCATAGAGTTGGAGATTCAGAAGTGGGGCTTGCTCTAGGCAAAGTTGAGGAAACAAGAGAAGGTCAGGGAATTCCCCCTACTCTTTCTGCCTTATAGAGACTCTACTTCCCATGCACAAAACCAAAATAAATAAAATAATTTTAAAAAGTGTATCTTGGAGCTCTTCCTGTCTCTGCTTGGTACATTATCTATTCTGGGATATTATCCTCTAAGGCAAGGAGCTATGGGTGGAAAAGAGGAAAACAAGGAAACTCCCCACTAGATTGTTTATACTTTGGGTTCTGGATTTCTTCCCCAGTCCACCTGCTATCGTTTACTTTTCAGAGTTATAGCTGCTTCATGCATTCTGTGAAGGGCTCTTGATTCCATTCAGTTGAGACAGAGTTCACTTACTTTATCTCCATTGGATCTGAAACCTCACTTAATTTTTGTATACTTTTTTTTACTTCATCTTCAAAATAATGTGATAATATTTGCCCTTTCTAACTCCTAACATATTTATAGAAGTAAAATAAAATGGCAAATTTGAAAGTATCTCATAAATTGTAGATTATGATTGTGTGGTAGTGGTAATATATTTACATATATATGTTATATATATTATTTATATATATTATATATTTATATATTAATATATAAAATTATATATTAATATATTATTTATATAAGTTATATATTAATATATATTATTTATATATATATACAGACAGACACACACAGTTTGAAGATATTTTTTCTGTTTCAATTTTATCATTCTTGGCAATTTACCAAGTAGAAAGTGCCATATTATGTTTCTATATGATGTTGTCTGAAAAGTTGGGAAACCCTATGATAAACAAAGCTAAACAGATTTACTTACTGCAAGACTTCCTGAAGCCTCTGATAGGTTAATGTACATTTTGAATTCCCAAGATATAATTGAACATATTTCAGAATTTATCAGCTGTTTTATCTCCTATTGGTCTCTTAAACAGAAACAAATGCAGAATGATTATTTTTAAGCATTCTAAAAAATTCTTTTTCTTTAACATCAATATGAGTGTTGTAAGCTTTGGCAGAACTTTTATTCCCCCTTTAAGTCACCTTTCAAGCCTTGCTCATAGATAGAAATATGGCTAAAGAAAGAAAAGATAGTTTGCAAGGAACATAAGGTTTTAAAGAAACACACAGACACAAAGCAAAATATTATGTATCTGCATATCTTCCTGAAGTTGCATTCAAATAAATGTTATGTGCTTCATTTTCAAACTATGGTCTATTCATGTGAGAGTAATTAAGAGACACTTAAAATTTTTTCCTACAATAAAAATCCAGGCTGCACTTGAACCACAGTGTATTTCTTATACTGGAGATACAACTTAAGTCGTTAGAAAAGTTTTATCTGAATCCTCATATATTTGTGCATCCTGCTTCTTTCAGTTAAAAATAATTTTTAGAATTTAGAAATATAACACATTAAGTTTTGTGAATGTAACCTCATTTTCCTTATTGGACTTCTAATTATTTCCTGTCTTTAAGAGTTAAAATTGAAAACATTTAAAATAATTTTTTGCTTCTAGACATTTGTATCAATAAGTTTTTACTAAGAAAAAGTGCAAGCAGAATCTATACTTCTTAGAAACAAATGAAGATAATATAACTTTAGACAATTAATTTAACATCTTGAAGATTAAGTATTGACATTATCTCATAAATCAGTTTCAAATTTCAAATTCACCAAAAAAAGACAAATAATTCTGGAAAAGAGTCATTGAATTGTCAACATATTGATCTATATGTATGCTGTAAAATGTGGTAAACACAGAGCGGAATTTACATTCACAAAAGTCCTTAACTTTGACCAACAATCAACTTAAAAAATAATTATTATGAATTTAATCACATTATAATCTAATTCTAATTGTGACTCTAATTTGCAACTACTTCTTCTAGGAGAAACTTATCAGCCCCAGCTTGTATTCATTCTCCCCGTCACATTCAGATACACCTATCAAACGTAGATTAGGTTTTTTCACATAGTCCCATATTTCTTGGAGGCTTTGTTCACTTCTTTTCACTCTTTTTTTTTCCTAATATTGCCTTCTTGTTTTTTTTTCTTTCATTGAGTTGATCTTCAATCTCTGATATCCTTTCTTCTGCTTGATAGATTCAGCTGTTGAAACTTGTGTATGCTTTGCAAAGTTCTTGTGCTGTGTTTTTCAGCTCCATCAAGCCGTTTATGTTCTTCTCTAAGCTGGTTATTCTAGTTAGCATTTTGTCTAACCTTTTTTCAAGGTTCTTAGTTTCTTTGCATTGGGTTAGAACATGATCCTTTAGCTCAGAGAATTTTGTTATTACCTACCTTCTGAACCTGCTTCTGTCAGTTTGTCAAACTCATTCTCCATCCACTTTTGTTCCCTCGCTGGTGACAAGTTGTGATCCCTTGGAGAAGGAGAGGTGTTCTGGTTTTTGTTGATTTTATCCTTTTTGTGCTGGTTTCTTCCCATCTTTGTGGATTTATCTACCTTTGGTCTTTGAAGTTGGTGACTTTTGGATGGGATCTCTGCATGGACATCCTTTTTGTTGATGTTGAAGCTGTTTCTTTCTGTTTTTTAGTTTTTCTTCTAACAGGCCCCTCTGCTGCAGGACTGCTGGAGATCCACTCCAGACCCTGCTTGCCTGAAAATCACCCATGGGGGTTGCAGAACAGCAAGGATTGCTGTCTGTTCCTTCCTCTGGTAGCCTCATCCCAGAAGGGTACCCGCCAGATGTCAGCCAGAGCTCTCCTGTATGAGGTGACTTATATTATGTGGGCAGTTTTCAACTTTCTGCTTATACTATTGACTCAAGGCAATTATCACTATATTTTATGGTTACAAAGAGGAAATGATTAGGCCACCATATGGTAGACTCTAGAAACAAAGCCTATTAAGTATGTCTTGGATATAAGGTTATAGACACCCACATCTTAGCTGGACACAAAATTTGTTGAACTAAACAATTATCCAAATGGTTTTTTCAGTGAAAAATAATTGTTTTTGTATAAGCATGCATTGTGAATGTAAGACATGGAGTCAAAGGAGGTATTTTGAAGCTTTAAGATTTAATGACTTTTCTGCTTGTTTTTGGACTTGTATGGGGCCTTTAGCCCCTTTGTTCTGACCAATTTCTTCCTTTTGGAATGGGAGTATTTACCCAATGCCTGTACCCCTTTTGAAGTAACTAACTTGTTTTTGATTTTACAGGCTTATAGGCAGAAGAGACTTGCTTTGTCCAGATGAGACTTTGGACTTGGATTTTGAGTTAATGGTGAAATGAGTTAAGACGTGGGGGACTGTTGGGAAGGCATGGTTGTGGTTTGAAAAGTGAGAGGGACATGAGATTTGGGAGGAGCCAGGGGTGAACTGATATGGTTTGGTTCTGTATTCCTATCCAAATCTCCTGTCAAATTGCCATTCCCAAGTTTTGTAGGAGGAGTCTCATGAGAAGTGAATGAATCATGGGGTCAAATTTCTCCCTTGTTGTTCTTGAGATACTGTGTGAACTTTCACAAGCTCTGGTAGTTTCAAAGTGTGTAGCCTTTCCCACTTTGTTCTCTCTCTCCTGCTTTGCCATTGTAAGAGATGCTTGCCTCTCCTTCTGATATAATTGTAAGTTTCCTGAGGTCTCTCAGCCATGTCTCCTTTACTGCCTGCAGAACTGTGAGTCAATTAAACCTCCTTTCTTTATAAACTACCCAGTCTCAGGTATTTCTTTATAGCAATCTGAGAACAGAGTAAAGCAAGAGATTACACTTCAAATTTCAATTTATATACTCAACTGGTACTCCACATCTCCACTTAGATCTGCAATAAGCATCTCAAACCTACCATATCTCTGAATTCTTGACATTCTGCTTCTGAATCTGGCCTTTTGATAATCATCCTTGACTCATAATACAGTAGTATCCCTTATCTATAGCCTCACTTTCTGTGGTTTCCGATTCCCTCAGTAAACTGTGGTCTGAAAATATTAAATGGAAAATATTAATAATACTAATGCATAAGTTTTAAATTGAACACTGTTCTATATAGTGTGATAAAATCTTACACCATCTTGCTCTATCCCAACTGGAATGTGAATCATCTCTGTTCAGCATATTCTTGCTGTACACACCACCTGCCTGTTAGTTACTTACAAGCCAGCTTGTTGATTATCACTGTATCACTATGCTCTGTTCAAGTAACTCTTATTTTAATTAATGATAGCCTCAAAGCACAAGGGTAATGATGCTGTCAAACTGGATACACTAAAGAGAAACTGGAATGTGCTTCCTTTAAGTAAAAAGTTAAAATCTCTTGAATTAAAGAAAGCAAAGAAAAAAAATAGTTGTATGTTGAAGCTGGTAAGATCTAAGGTAATTGACATGTTTGGGGCTGTGTTCACATCCAAATCTCATCTTGAATTGTAACTCCCACAATTCTCACATGTTGTGGGAGGAACCCTGTGGGAAGTGACTGAATCATGGGAGTGGGATCTTTTCTGTGCTGTTCTCATGAGAGTGAATATGTCTTATGGGATCTGATGGTTTTCAAAACAGGAGTTTCCCTGCACAAGCTCTTTCTTTGTCTGCCACCATCCATATAATATGTGACTTGCTCCTCCTTGTCTTCCCCCATGATTATGAGGCCTCCTCAGCCATGTGGAACTGTAAGTTCATTAAACCTCTTTTCTTCCCAGTTTTGGGAATGTCTTGAACAGCAGCATGAGAACAGGCTTCTTTTCAAAGGGATTCTTTGAAATGAGTGATGCCAGGCCATTTACTGCAAGTAAGAGATAGTTATACAGATTCAGGAATAGGTTTGAACCTGAAAATACAAAAAATACTGAAGAGGCTGCATCTGCAGATGAAGAAGCTGCACATTTCCAGCAGAGTTAAAGGAATTTATTAAGGAGAAAGGGTACCATCCAAAGCAAGTCTTCAATTGTGATGAAACCTGGTTCTTCTGGAAGAAGATGCCCAATAGCACCTACATTCATAAAGGTACAACAAAGGCATCAGGACATAAAACACGGAGGACAGATTAACTCTGGTGTACCATGTAGCGAAACTGCAAGGCATATGATAAAGCCAGGCATAGTGTACAGAGCAAAGATCTAAAACCAATACCAAAACCAAAAATTATTTGCCCATGTTATAATAACATAATCAGAAAGCATGAGTGACAGCCATATTGTTTGGAATGGTTCCACCAATGCTTCATCCTGGAAGTGAAAAAATACTTGAAAGATAAAGGATTGGAATATAAAGTCTTTTGAATAATAGGAAATTCACTGAGCCATCCTAATGTTTGCTACAAAAATGAAAATGTTGAGGTTGCATTTTTATCTCCAAATACAACCTAATTCCTTCATCGCCTTGACTAGGGTATTATCTAGTCTGTCAAAGTCATATAAACCTGCTCAGTATTTGATTGGATTCAATTATCAATTGATGCATACTCTAATCTGGACATTATGCAGTGTTGGAATTCACTCACTATTGCTGTAACAATAATATTAATCAAGTTGCAATTGATAAATTGAAACCTAAAACTGCAAATGTCTCCTGAAAGAACATATGGAGTGAGATTGTGAATGATTTTAAAGGCTTCCTGAAGATTGACGGAGAAGTTAGGAAAATAATTCCTGCAGCAAAGGAGAAGGATTTGCCAACATTCTTGCTTAAGTGAAAGAACATTTTGAAGGCCATCAAGAAGTATTAACAAATGAGGAACTGGAAGAACCTGCTGAATCATCTACAGAGTAAAAAGAAGATGATGATGAAGAAAAAACTGAAGGAGAATCAGCAACGTGGACATTACCAAAATTTGGTGACTTGTTTCCAACTGCAAAGACATTAAAAGACAAAATTATGGAATACAATCCTTGGATAAAATGTAGCATTAAAGTCACCCATATGATTAACAAAGGATTATAACCTCTGCAGCAACAATTTGATGAGTTAAAAAGAGACAACAACATTTTATTATGGTTATAATAAAAGGTTTTGGCAAAAGGAAAAAAAATCTTCAATTATGGAAGCCTCTACCACCACATTGTCTGCTCCAGACAGCCAACCAGGAACATCATTATGGCTCAATGATCCAAGATTACTAGAAGAAGATGATCTTCTTTCTGACTTATTAGAAGCTCGATAGCAGCCTAATGCTCCATCATAATGCCTGTCATTCACCTCACTTCATCTCATTACATACATAGGCATTGTATCATCTCACATCATCATCATCATCATAAGGGCAAGTACAGCAAAATAAGATATGTTGAGAGAGAGGGAGAAAGCACATTGACCTATCCTTTAATACCCTATAATGTTATAATTAATTATTCTCTTTTATTATTTGTTATTGTTATCTTACTATACCTAATTTATAAATTAAACTTTATCATAGGTATGTATGTACAGGAAAATAACATAGGTTTTGGTACTATTCATTTTCAGGTTTTCACTGGGGGGTCTTCTAACATATCACCTGTGGATAAGGGAGGACTACTATATTGATCACTGTACTTTGCTAGTTGCTCAGACAAAAAATATGGTATGATCCTTGACACTCTTATAGCCTATATCAAGTTCATCTGCACTTTAATTTTAAAATATGTTCCAAAAATATCCACTTTCTACTGTCTCCAATACTGCACAGCAGTTCCAGGCACTATCATCTCTTGCCAGAACTATTAACTGCTACAGTCTTCTAAATAGTCTCTCTTTCCCCCACCTTGTTTCTTACATCCACATAGCAGACAGAATGATCCTTCTAAGCCAGTTCATATCACAGCTCTATTCAAATCTCTCTGTGGCTTCCATTCCATGCACAATCAACCCCCAAGCCTATATCAGAGAGTCCATGTCCCCCATGATTGTGCCACCCTGCCATTAACTTTACCACTTTGCCCTCATTCTATCACTCTTTCTCTTGATGGTCCTTTCCGTGTCCGGGATTATGTCAAGATCCTTTCTTAGTGTCTTTGTGTGTATTCTACTGCCTAGAATCCTCTTCCTCAGAAACTCACGATTTTTTTTCTCACTTTCATGTCTCAGCTCCCCTGTTGGCTTGTCAGAGATGCCTTCCCTGATTACTTTGAACTAAAGATTTCTTCTTGCCCTAATAACACTCTATCACATTACCCTCTCCATACTTCATAACACTCTCCAACGTGTATGTCTTTCTTAATTCAATAGTGTTTGTTGAAATATAAGTCTGCGAGAGTGATGACTTGTCTGTTTTGTTCAATGCTATACTTCCAGCATCTAAAATAACATTTGGCATATACAATGGACACTCAATGAATCTTTGTTAAATAAAGACGTGTAATTGCATTATAGTGCTATAAGTGCCAAGATAGGGGACATACATTATGCCAGGGAAGCACTTAGGAATGCTTTCAAGGAAAGTGATATCTAAGCTGAGGTCTGATTAATAAATTAGACAGTTAAGGTTGGGAGAGGGGAATAAATGGAGTGCAATGGGGAAGTAGTCCAGGGGAAGCTGAAGCTGATGGCTCTGTAGGAACACTTAGACTGAGAAAACCATGTAGAGTTTGGACTTCACCTTAAGAGCAATAGGGAATTATTGAAGTGCTTTACCAGATGATTGTGGTCAGCATTACATTTTTTAAGGATCAATCTGCCTAAGAAACATACTAGGTGCATAGCGTTGAAAATGGAGAAGCCATCTCAGTTAAGAAGATATGACAATAATCCACAAAAATATGGTGTCCTCCCATTTGAGTATGAAGAAAATCTGGTAAATTGTAGGCAAATAAGATTGCTGAATAAAACTGAAATGCACAATTGATTGAATATAGGGAGATGATGGAGAGGGAGGGAGACGAGCCAAACTTACTAGGTTTCTGTCTTGGGAAACTGGGTGAATAGTAGTTCAACTATTGTGATAACTGTGAAAAAGCATGTTTGTGTTCAGGAGAAGATAATAAGCTCATCTGGATATGGTGAATTTGAGGTGCCTTAAAGGCAGTTAAATGTATGAGGCTAAAGTTCAGGAGAGGAGTTTTACCTAAAAAGAGACAGATGTGGGAATTGTCAGTGTAAAGGTGGTATTTACTACCATGGGCTTAGAAGACACCCCCCAGCCCAGGAAGACTTTTGGAGCCTGAAATGAAATGAAGCTGTCTCCACCTCCATGGGTTCAGGGTTAATAATAGAAGCTGAGAAAATGTAGGATGGAGAAACAAGTTTATCAATGATGGAACAGCTGAGGGGAGACCCTCATGTGTATGAGTCATCTTAGGAATTTCTGTGCCCCCACACAGCCTGAGGCTTAGGCTCTCTTACAGGAATGCAAGGTAAAAGGAAAGAACTGGCTGGGCATGATGGCTCATGCCTGTAATCCCAGCACTTTGGGAGGCAGAGGCAGGCAGACTACTTGAGATCAGGAGTTCGAGACCAGCCTGAACAACATGGTGAAACCCCATCGCTACTAAAAATACAAAAATTAGCCAGGCATGGTGGTGTGTGCCTGTAATCTCAACTACTAGGGAGGCTAAGGCAGAAGAATAGCTAGAACCTGGAATGCAGCAGTTGGAGTGAGCCGAGATCACACCTCTGCACTACAGGCTGGGCGACAGAGTGGGACTCTTGACAAAAAGAAAGAAAGGACTTCTCTAGAGAGGTATGATAAGATATTCTGCATTTTGAAATATAATCATGTATTATTTCTTCTATGGTATTAACATTTCAAGAAATGAATTTGATTATTGAAAAACAGAATCTTTAATAACTAGCAGAGAAAAATAATTCAAACCCCATTTTCTTATTATAGTGACTTTTTTTATCCCTCAAGTTTAATTATAATGACTACACTTCCTGTTCCCAAAACTTTTGTGTCTTGTCTGCTGATGCTGTCAATAACAGTAGAAAATTCTGACGATTTGGCTTAAAAATACAAAACGTATGAACCAAATTTAATTAAATTCTGTTGGTTGAAAGCACATGAAATAATTTTCCATGTATGCATTGCCGTTACCAAAATCTCTTCGCCTTTGGAGAAGACTGCTAATGACAATAATCACATCAGCTCCCAAGAGGAAACTAGTCCTCTGGGCTTCCAGGGATCACCAATTCTTTTCCAGTATTAACAAATATTTTCCTACCCAACTCTCTCATATGTAAATAGTAAACATCTTTGGTATAAAAGCAGGCATAATTTAAATATTTATAGTTTATATTAGTAGTGATTCACACAATAATCATGATTGTGTGAGATTTCTCTAGAAATTCATGAAGCCAATTTTAGGGTATAAAATAGACACATATGGTGGATTGGGTGATTATAAGTGAGCTTTGACATTGAAGAAGCTGCAGACTTATTTTACATAACTATTTTCAAATACTGTCTTAAAACTTTTTTTTCTGTATGATTACATAATTACTTTTCAAATACTGTGTTAAAATTTCCTTTTACTCTGTATAATTGAAGGTGTTTTAAGGGATCTCTTTACTACAAAATACCTTTTAAATCATAGTACAGTCAGGTATCTCAACAACAGTGACAGCTTCTTAGAAATGTGTTGTTAGGTGATGCATTTTTATACATGAACCTAGACGGTATATCCTACTATACACTTAGACTATGTGGTGTGGCCTATTACGCCTAGCCTACAAACCTGTTCAGCATGTTACTGTACTGAATACTATGGGCAAATGAAATATAGTGGTAAATATTTGCATATCTAAACAGAAAAAATACAGTAAAAATATGGTATAAAAGATAAAAAATGGTACACCTGCATAGGTTACCTCCCATGGATGGAGCTAACAGTACTAGAAGTTGATTTGGGTGAGGCTGTGAGTGAGTGGTGAGTGAATGTGAAGACCTAGAACATGACTGTATGCTGTTATAGACTTGTAAACACTGTGAACTTAGGCTATACTAAATTTAAAAGTTTTTTTTCTTGAATAATAAATTAAACAGCTTACTCTAATGTTTTTAATTTATAAACTTTTAATTTTTAGAAATCTTTTGATACTTTTGTGATCACACATAGCTTAAAACTTAAGCTGTACAAAAATATTTTCTTTCTTCATATCCTTAATCTATAACCTGTTTATTTTCAATTAATTAATTTGAATTTTAGGTTTAGAATTTTTATTAAAAACTAAGACACACACACATGAGCTTAGGCCTACACAGGGTCATAATCATGAATTCATATCACTGTCTTCCACCTCCACATCTTGTCCCACAGGAAGGTCTTCAGGGTCAATAACATGCAAGAGTCTGTCCTCTCATATGATAACAATGACTTCTGGAATATCTCCTGAAGGACCTGCCTGAGGCAGGTCCTTATATATTATATTATATATATTATAACTATAATAAAATAGTTATTATTATTTTTTTACTAAGTAAAAGGAGTACACTCTAAAATAGTGATAAAATATATGATAGTAAATACATAAACCAGTAACACTTATTTATTATCATCATCAGGTATCATGTACTGTACCTGTTTATATGTGTTACACTTTAAATGACTGGCAGTGTAGTAGGTTTGCTTAAACCAGCATCATCACAAATATGTGAGTAATGTGTTACAATATGCTGTTACCATGGCTACTAAGTCACTAGGCAATAGAAGTTTTTCAGCTCCATTGTAATCCTATGAGACCACCATGTATATGCAATCTTTGGTTGACTGAAATGTCTTTAAGGGGTGTATTATTGTGTAATAAAATGATGTGACTCTTTAACAGTGTTACTATCCTTCTTTATTCCTGGCATACAACTTTTTCCTCTAATGTTTAATAACCTTTCTGTCCCTTTTACCTTTAATAATCATTTTATGCAGCATCTTCATGCTTCTGATTATTTAGAACTTTGCTACTTTCAGGGCATCTTTGATTCTAAATTTTACTTACACAAGTTAAGTCACAGTACTTTTAATAAAAATAAAAATCTTTAATACATCTATTTTTAGAGCTGCTTTTATATTCAGTGCAGCACCAACACTTTGGAAATGTTTAAATGGAAAGAAAAGACATTTCAAGACATAAGGCACAGGGCACGGTAAAGATTTTAGTTGCACTGGCTCCAACTCTTAGAACCTCTAGGAAACATCAGTGTGTTTAACCTTCTTTTCCAATTTGCTTCCCAGATAGAGAAAAGATTTACTTAATGGACCAGAGCAACATTGGATTATTGGAGACCTTTCAACCAAGCTGTTAAGGAGAAGGAAGCACACAAGCAAGGCCACTGCCAAACTCTGGAGAAAAGCAAGAAATGAGTGTGTCTGTGAGTACATCAGAATCTACACAAGCCAGGCAGGCAACTGATCTGGGAATGAGGAAACCTGCCTCCTAACATGTTCTTGGCTCTACCACTAACTAGCTGTATGACCTTGGCCAAGCTCCTTTCTTTTCCTGAGCCAAGCTTCTGACTTCTAAAATGTATGGAATCAGAGCTCTATTACACCATAGAGGTGATTTATTTGAGTCACATAACACTTGCCCTTCCTTCCTTTTTTCCTTTCTTCTTGCTTCGAGTCAAATAATCTTGAACATTAATCCAGCCCCTCATGAGAAATTATATCTGCCTATTCAGAACTTGAGTGCTCACATGGCAAAAGCAACGAAAACTCAGTGGTGCTGTCCTTTTACATGGGGCAGAAACTCTTGATTGCCACAGTACCCACTGGGTCCCCTTCAGCATTTATGTCTCTGACCTCAGTAAGCACTTAGGTTTGTGACTTAAAGGATTTTAAGCTTTGTGATCATTATGATGCCTTCCTTTCATCTCAATAAGCCTGTAATTCTCAGTGGGCAAACCAATAATTACATCTTATTTATATTACCATTTCAGCAGCCTAGCAAATTAGCTGGAAAACCTTAGAACAAGACCAGACTTAATTAACATACCCAGAAATTATTTCTTCTTCAGATTTTCCTTGTAGGTGGCAGACTTTCTATACTATGTATCTTTCTGCATCCTTCTTTGGAAATGCTGGCTTTCCCTTTTAACTATCATATGCTCATAACCAGATGATGTACTTAAAAAAAAAAAAAACTGGCCTCCTGCCCTCCTTTAAAACTGGTTCTACTTTTTAACTGCCAACGTATACAGCTTTAAAACTTACAATGCCATTGCTTGAAAATTTAACCAACTCCAGCTCACATAAGTCCTAAAATGATCTCCTAAACCATTAGGGGAAAAACAAATGAAGAGATCAATAGGATTTTCTTTTTTCCTTACTCCACTTCCCATGTATTACTGTACATCCTCCCCCAGTTTTTATCTCAGTGCACTTGCTCTACTTCCTTTTCCTTATTTTCCTTCCTTTTACCCCTACACACCTCCCCTTCTCCATGCCTGTCACCTGTCTGCCTCTACTTGGTCTGTTTTGCCTTCTCATCTCCCTTATGACAGAGGACAAAAAAGGAAAAGAAAACATTTACATGGAGCCTGTTTTCATATAGTTTTTTGTATTAAGTTCAGTGTCAAAGGGATATTTAACTTGTTTTAAAATGTTTTTTTTAAACCAAACAATGCCGTCTGCAACATTATAGATTTAAGTGCAACCGAATTACAAAATGTGTTGTTGAAGGTAAGAAGTTTTCTGTTAATATTTTTCAAATACACCTTATGGAAGGAATCTGAGAGACTATAATGAAAAGATTTTCTTAGTGTTTAGGGCTGAGAATCTTATGGGAGCTCTTAGTTTGTTTAATTGAATCTAGGCTCACATTCTGTAATTGACTGACTCCTTTGTTTCTGAATGGTGATCCTTTGAAGCACTGTAAAAATCAACCATTTCCCATTGTCAGATAAATTACTATTTTCTATGTTGTTCTTTATTTTAATGCATAGGACTTATGCATTAGGAAAAAAAAGCCCATTTTCTGCAAAAGAAAAGAGGCCTATTTAGGTGTTATAAAGAAAAAGGCAAGATTGATGCTGATCTTATTGTTTCTACTTTGATCTTAGCATAGGTTAATTTTAGGGTGTAGACATTCTTTTCCTTGGAACAAGTGTTGATTTCTGCAGGTGCTGATAGTGGCTCCCCCATACCATGGCTGAATGGGAAAAGGTTAGGTTTTCATAGCTCAAAGAGATAACAGAGTAGATGTGGGTCTCCAGGCAGCATTTAATCTGGAATGATGTAAGACTGTCTACAACAATCCTGGTTTGCAATCAGAATCAGGACTTCCATTTTGCTCTCATGCAGATTCTACCCTTCAGTAAAAAAAATAGAAAAACAAAAACAAAACTGTTTTTACAAGCCTGTCTCCCCAAAGCAGAAGATGTCATTTTTCATTGGCTCATTTCCTGATAAGTTGCAAGTCTAATTATATTGACTTTTAGCTTTACCTTTTACAGAGAGCTAAATTTAATAAACCTTACTAGGCCTCCCAACCAGTGCAAAGATATTTAATTTGTGGTGTGTCAAGAGAAAGAAGAATGCATGAATATTTTTAATAATTTGGAAAGGTACTGTCATGAAGTAATATGAGCCTAGGTTCTAGAACCAGATGCCTTTGATTCGAATATTGGCTTCATTTTTTGTTTTAATATGGTCAGTCACTTATGAAATGTGTAATCTTGAGTAAGGAACCTATCCTTTTTGGGTTTCAGCTTTCTAACTTGTAAAATTTGGATAATATTACATTTATATTTCATAGGTTTGCTATAATGATTGAATGTGTTAATCCCACTGACAATATTAGATAGATTATCGAGACAGAAAATTACAAAGATATTCAGGACCTGAACTCAGCTCTAAATAAAGCAGACTACTTGAAACAACAGAATATACATTCTTCTCATCATCACATGCCACTTACTCTAAAATTGATCACATAATCAGTAGTAAAATGCTCCTCAGCAAATATAAAACCACTCAAATTATAACAAACAGTCTCAGACTGCAGCATAATCAAATTAGAACTCAAGATTAAGAAACTCACTCAAAACCACACAACTACATGAAAACTTAACAACCTGTACTTGAATGAATTCTGGGTAAATGATGAAATTAAGGCAGAAATCAAGAAGTTATTTGAAACTAATGAGAACAAAAAGACAATCTGCCAGAATCTCTGGGACACAGCTAAAGCAGTGGTAAGAGAGAAATTTATAGCATTAAATGCTCACATCAAAAAGTTAGAAAGATCTCAAATCAACAACCTAACATTTCAACTAAAATAACTAGAGAACAAAGAGCAAACAAACCACAAAGCCTAGCAGAAGACAAGAAATAACCAAGATTAGAGTGGAACTGAAGGACAGAGAGAGATTAAAAACTCTTCAAAAGATGAATGAATCCAAGAGCTGTATTATGGAAAAATATTAATATAAGAGACCACTAGCTAGACTAATAAAGAAGAAAAGAGAGAAGAATAAAATAGATACAATTAGAAATGAAAAGGGGGATAGCACTACTGATGTCACAGAAATACAAACAACCATCGAGAATACTATAAATACCTGTATGCACAAAAATAGAAAATCTAGAAGAAATGGGTAAATTCCTGGACAAGTACACTCTCCCAAGATTAAACCAGGAAGAAATTGAATCCCGGTATAGACCAATAACAAGTTCTGAAATTGAGGCAGTTAAAAAATAGGCTACCAACCAAAAAATGCTCAAGACCATACAAATTTACAGCTGAGTTCTACCAGAGGTAGGAAGAAGAGCTGGTACCATTTCCACTGAAACTATTCTAAACAAACAAAAAGGAGGAATTCCTCCCTAACTGATTCTATGAGGCCAGCATCATCCTGACACCAAATCCTGGCAGAGATACAACAACAAAAAAGGAAACTTGGGCCCAATATCCCTGATGAACATTTATGCAAAAATCTTCAATAAAATACTGGCAAACCAAATCCAGCAGCACATCAAAAAGCTTATTCATGACAATCAGTTTGGCTCTTCCCTGTGATGCAAGGTTAGCTCAACATACACAAATCAATAATGTAATTCATCACATTAACAGAACTAAAGACAAAAAATACATAATTATCTCAGTATACACAGTGGGGTCATTTGATAAAATTCAACATCCTTTCATGTTAAAAACTCTCAGTAAACTAGGTGTTGAAGCAACATACCTTAAAACAATAAGAGACATATATGACAAACCCACTGGCAATATCATACTGAATGGGCAAAATTTGGAAACATTCCCCTTGAAAACCAGCACAAGACATAGATGCCCACTCTCACCACTCCTATTCAACACAATATTGGATGTTCTGGCCAGAGCAATCAGAGAAGAGAAAGAAATAAAGGGTATTCAAGTAGGAAGAGAGGAAGCCAAATTATCTTTGTTTGCAGATGACATGATCCTATATCTAGAAAACCCCATCATCTCAGCCCCAAACCTTCTTAAGCTGAGAAGCAACTTCAGCAAAGTCTGAGGATACAAAATCAGTGTGCAAAAATCACTAGCATTACTATATACCAACAACAGGCAAGCAGCAAGCCAAATCATGAATAAACTGTTATTCACAATGGCTACAAAGAAAATAAAATACCTAGGAATACAGATAACAAGGGAAGTGGAGGACTTCTTCAAGGAGAACTACAAACCACTGCCCAAGGAAATTAGAGAGGTCTCAAGCAAATGAGAAAAAAATTCACACTCAGAATCAATATCATGAAAATGGCCATATTGTCCAAAGTAATTTATAGATTCAGTGCTATTCCCAATAAACTACCATTGACATTCTTCATAGAATTAGAAAAAACTATTTTAAAATTTATATGGAACAAAAATAGAACCTGTATAGCCAAGATAATCCTGAGCAAAAAGAACAAAGCTGGAAGCATCATGCTACCAGACTTCCAACTATACTACAAGGCTACAGTAACCAAAACAGCATGTTCCTGGTGCAAAAACAGACACATTGACCAATGGAACAGAAGAGAAAACTCTGTACACCTACAACCATCTGTTCTTCCACAAACCTGACAAAAACAAGCAATGGGAAAACTATTTCCTATTTAATAAATGGTGTTGGGAAAACTGGCTAGCCATATGCAGAAAATTGAAACTTTACCCCTTCTCACACCTTATACAAAAATTAACTCAAGATGAATCAAAAATTTAAATGTAAAACTCAAAACTGTAAAAATCTTAGAAGAAAATCTATGCAATACCATTCTAAACATAGGCACAGGCAAAGATTTCATGACAAAAACACCAAAAGTAATTGCAATATAAGCAAAGATTGACAATAAAATCTAATTAAGCTAAAGAGCTTCTGCACAGCAAAAGAAACTATCATCAGGGTGAATAGGCAACCTACAAAATGGGGAAAATTTTTGCAATCTATCCATCTGACAATCCAGAGTCTACAAGGGACTTAAGCAAATTTACAAGAATAAAACAACCCCATTAAAAATTGGCAAAGGACATGAGCAGACACTTCTCAAAAGAAGACATTCATGTGACCACAAACATATGAAGAAAAGCTCAATATCACTGATCATTAGATAAATGCAAATCAAACCATAATGAGATACCATCTCATGACAGTCAGAATGGTGATTGTTAAAAAGTCAAGAAGGCAATGTTGGAATTGTAAGTTAGCTCAACCATTGTGGAAGACAGTGTGGCTATTCCTCAAAGACCTAGAGGCAGAAATAGCATTTGACCCAGCTATCTCATTACTGGGTGTATACACAAAGAAATATGAATCATTCCATTATAAACATACAGGTATGTGTATGTTCGTTGAAGCACTATTTACAATAGCAGAGACATGGAATCAACCCAAATGCTCATCAATAACAGACTAGATGAATAAAACGTGGTACATATACACCATGAATATTATGCAGCCATAAAAACAAAAACAAAAACAAAAAAAACAAGATCATGTCCTTTGCAGGGATGTGGATTGAGCTAGAAGCCATTATGCTCAGCAAACAAATGCAAGAACAGAAAACCAAACACCGCATGTTCCACTTATAAGTGGGAGCTGAATGATGAGAATACATGGACACACTGGTGGGAGCAACACACACTGATGCCTGTCAGGGGCCTGGGGGAAGGGAGAGCACCAGGAAGAATAGCTAGTGGTTGATGGGCTTAATACTTAGGTAATGAGTTGATCTGTGCAGCAAACCACCACAGCACACATTTACTTATGCAACAAGCCTGCATATCCTACACATGTACCCTGGAACTTAAAAGCTGAAGAAAACAAAACAAAATGAAACACAAATAAATGTGTTAATTCATGTGAAGGACTTAGAACAGTGCCTTATGATTCATCAAAATTAACTTTTATTATATCAGACCATCTCATAGTTTGGCTTACATTCCCTTTCTGTTTTCTCAGATGGTTTCCATTAAGATGGTTAATACTACCCACGAACACTTTTAATTTATCTATGGTAAATGCTGCAGCTAACATGATGTATTCACTTCTGCCCCAGAAGACTTGCTTATTTCTTTTCTGCGATTGGAACATAATTAAATAATTGAAATACTTTCCCCATCTTCACTTGAAGCTGATGTTGGACTGGCCTAAACATGCTAGATCTTGAAGAAGATAGATATGACATAAGCAATACATTTGGGGGTTAGCTGATTGAAACCTGCCAAACCCAAGGAAGGCCGGGAGCTGTATATCCAAGTATACTAAGAATCCACAGGAGAAATATAAGATTTCCAGAAAACATCCCTAAGAACAAACATTTTGACCTGTAATGAAGTTCTTAGAATCACTTCACCAGCTTCTTATATAAATGTCTATCTCAACCTTTTTAAAGTGCAGATTTCTGAAATGGTGATTAGAAGGAACTAAAGTGGGAGACAAGTGAAATTATCTTCAATTATGGATGTGGATTTTTATCATAAAACCTCGGGGAAAGTTTCTGCTCTTGGAAGTTGGTCTTGAGATGTTTAATTTGTTTCCTATTAAGTTCCTTAAGATTTTCCAAGGTAGATTGGTTTCTTTCTTCTTTACTTTGACAACTCCAGGGATGCCACACTACAAAGAAGTCACCCCAATAATGGTACTATATTTTAAAAAATGAAATTAAGTAATATATGTGAAAGGGCATGTCAGACTCTAAAATCTACACTGATAATTATGGCTTGTTTGTTAATCATCCACCCTTTGTAGAGCCACCATTCTCTTCTAAGATATGCTAAGTGAGAGACTTTGCCTGTGCTAGTTCCCATCCACATGCTCAAACTTGCAAAATAGGAATAATAATACTGTTTTCCAGATGAGGAAACTGAGACTCAGAGAAGTTATAATAACTTATCCCAGACTTAATTGCAATTTATTTTATAATGATTAAGGAATATTCTTTCTATACACATTGCATGAAAATGACTGCTATTGGGTCACTTATTTTTTACCACATTTGCCAAAACACAACACATTTTCTTAATATGGTCATTTCAAAAACTACAGTGAAATTCTCAAATAGCTTAAAAGCTTAATTTCCCAACCTCTTTCCATTTTCTTTTGACTTAACCTAGCTGGAAAAATAGAATATTAAGAATCACCAGTTATTCCTACTCTCTCCAACTGCTTGACTATCACTTAACACAAGTTCTGTCATGAGGTCCAGTTGGATTCCTTGCAGAATTTGGCTTATTTCTATCGGGCAGCCTCAACTATAAGACTGACAAACACTTATATTCTTCTCTTAGTGAATGGATAATTTCCTTTATTTCTGAACTCAACATAACTCCCAAACATCTACCAGGCTTTGTAAATTTTTAACTTAGATAATATTCAGTGCCAAGTAAGTACCTTGAAATGTTAAGTATTGGCCAGACTCAATGAAATAACTATGGACACATCATGATGTTGCTCATTTTTCTGTAATGACTGTGCCTCACAAGACCAAAGGGTAGTCTGAGGTTGTGAACTGTCTTCAAGGCAGACCTAATCTATGGAAGGAGAAAATCAAATACGATATGGTCATGTTAGGGATGCTGGGTACAGTTGTGTGTGCTTTTTGGAATTCTGAGAGCTAATTCATCTTAAAACCTATGCCATAGGAGTACAATTTTCCTATTTATTTTATAAACTTTGAAATACCATATAATGGCTTTTAATCCATAGGAGGGCAATGTTGAGCTGCAGGAAAATCCTTCCAGATTTTTTTCAAAGAACATATAGAACTGATTAATTTAAAAGTTAATGGATTGAAACAAATTAACTAATTTAAACATATTACAAGATGACAGTTATTTAATAATATCCCATGTTGCATACTGACAGACTTCATGTTTGTCATACTGATAGTTAATTTGTAAACTGATGTAAATTATCCTTGTCACTTGAAGCCAAACTACTGCTGTCTCATCTGAGGCTGTTCTCCTCTATGCAACTTTTCTTTATTTAGATATTAGAAGAGCTTAAATTATTTACAAATAGACAAGTACTCTGATATTTTTATGCATGATCTGCTGACAATAGCTCTGCTTAAAAAGATAAGAATTCAGAGTTCCCATTTTTCTGTGTCACCTCTCCTTGGATTAGAATTTGAGGTGACCCTTATCCAAATGCCATGATAAAGCTCTTAGAGCAAAGAGTTAACTAAATGTAATGTTTAAAGTGAGTTATTGATATAAAGAACAAAACTAAATTTCAGCCAAATTGCAAGTTATCAAAGAGAGTCATATGTCAGAATTGTTTCTATAGAAGGAATCATGGACCAATGTAGCACAGGGTCATTTTAACCTGTAGCTGAAGGAAGTCTGTTTTGAATAATTTGAATCAAGCATTATAAATAGAATTTAAATATAATTATGTGTTTTGTTAGAAAGTAGCAAATTCTATAGTGCTGTGAAGATATCGGAATTTCCTATACTGGAAAAGTAATTTTTCCTTCCTCTGAACTTCTATATCTCTATTTACCAGAACATAGTGACAAAGGTTTGCTTGTTCCTGTGCTAAGGCACATCTGGCTGTAGGAGCATGATGTAATCTCATGTCAGGGTTGGTTCCTGAGTCCAAGGAAGCAGTTAACGACTGGGTCAGTAATAATAATAGCTAATGTTTATTAGAGGCTTACTATATCCCAAACACTATAATCTAATTGATTTATTTTAAACTTCACAACAGTAGTATAAATTCTATTGTTAACATAATTTTCTAGATGATGAAATGCACTTGAGAGTGAGTTTAAGTTTAAATAATGTGTTTGAGCTCACAAAACTTCCTATGAGACAGAACCAGGCAAACTCAGGGGCCTTGCTTCTCATCACCACTTCAAGATTAAAAGTGGAGTGCATCAAAGACTAAGATAGCTGAGCCATACATTTGAATATTTCCTCAGTATCTTTTGTTTAATGTGATGCTTTTAGGTAGATATAGGTGGATAGGAGTTGTTAAGAGTTCCAATGATAAACATCATTATAGAATTTACTATTTCAAACCTGCATGCCTTAACTTTGTGATGCCAAGTTTTTTTTTTTAAAATAACATAATAGTATAATGAATTCTGTATAATATCATGATGGATGGAAATTACATCTTACAATTCTCTGTATCTTCCATCCTATACAATACAATAGCATAAATATGTGATTATGGCACATTTGGAAAGTAATTGATGACCTAAACATTTATGTAGGGCAAAGGGGTGGGCATCTGCAAAGTCAAATGCATAAACTGCTGACATATAATCATTAGTCCATAATTTATGTCTGAGTAATATCTGTGGGAAATGTATTCTGCTTATTTACAAACAAGAAGAATGACTTGGGTCTGAACTTCTATCTGGATGAATCACTTCAATCTTATGAGAAAGAGTGGATGTTAGATAAATGGCCAGCAGTTTTGTTTTTCTTTCTAGTGACTTGCTTTAAAAAAGATCTAACTTCTCATTTGAACCTTTATGATGACAACGATAATTTGAATCCCATGTAATTTTTTAAATGGACATTGTTAACATATCTTCAGAGAGCTCTATTTGATGAGGTGATTTTAATTTAAAAATGCTTACCTGGAAGCAAGTAGCACTTATATAATTTCTATGAATTTTAGTCCAACACTGAATGCTCACCTAACTCTGCATAAAATAGCATTTTAAAAGAAATTTTACACAGAGGTTAGTCAATAGTTTAGTAAAACAAACTTTTCACAGGGAAAATAATATTAGTTATATATTTAAAGTGTGTGTGTGTGCGCGCACGTGTGTGTTTTGTGTTTGCATGATATTGTAAAGGAAAATAAATGTAGAATCAAAGACAAAGTAAGGAATACTGATTTTAAAGAAAGGGAAAATGTAAAGAATGAAAAAAATTCTGAGGCTAATCAGGAAAGGCAAAGGGAAGGAGAACTGGATGGATTAAAAAAATTGCCCAGTAATTTCCCCATTTTCTTATACATTCTTGGTCTATTTATAAAGGATTCCAATTGAATATGTTCAACAATAGGGCCTATAGGTCTTCAATGACTCTGCAGCTGTGAGAGTACACAGCGGAATTAATGCCATCAATGAATTGGCCCTGCAATACATTAGGAGGTAGGGGTAGGTTTCACATCCCATCCCATTCCACTGAGCAGTTAGCACTCTGATTTCATTGAAAACATCCCATCTTCAGGTTTTTTCCAGGACATGGAGAAATATGAAAAAAAGAAAGACCAACATTTGAGAAAAAGAGAGAGGAAGAAGACAATTGGACAAAGAAGGAAAAATGGTGGGCCATCATTCAAAGGTTACTAGATTGAAATTTGCATTTGGTACTTGAGGATGGCTATGGAATTGCTTCTCAGCCTTTGGGCTAAGATCAAGTGGATAATGGCTATGGATTCAAAAAAATATATATGATACTAAGTCTGTAACATAATTTTCATGTCCTCCACACTCTATCTATGTTTATACTAATTAATGCTTTTGAGTGGAGCCATTTTCATCATCCAGTTGATTCCCAGAGGCAGAAATTGAAACTAATTTTTCTATGTAGAAATCAACAAATTTCTTATTCAAATTTGATGAGATCCAAGATTAAGCTGAAGAGTTAAGTCCAACTGAAGGAGTAAGAGTAACAAACAAATAAATACATTTACTTTTTACTAATTTTACTCTTATTTCTTATAACTCAGTACCTCAGTGATTTTCAAATCTAAATAGAAAAACAACCAATGTCAATATGATCACAAAATATTTTACCAGAGTGAAGGCTCCTATCATGTCATTGTGAAGAAAACTTCTTTAATTGATACAATTGCACTCTTGAGGTCAGGAAAAGTCTTTAGGAGGTTATTCAGAGAGTGAAAAATGTGAATCTTGGCTTAGCTATCGCTCAAAAAAGGAATAAGAATGTTTTTAAAGAAGCTACAATATTTTAAAAATCTAAAAATGTTTATTTTAAAATAGTTTTATAATTACTGAAAACTTTCAAAGACAGCACAGAGAATTCACATACACACCACATTCAGTTTCCCTCATTAATGTTTTATATTATTACTATAGCATATTGGTCACAACTCACAAACCAGTATTGTTATATTACTTATTAACTGAACTTTATTTAAATTTTATTAGCTTTGCTCTAGTGGGCTTTTTCTGTTTCCACATCCTGTCCAAGACAACAGGTTACATTTAGCTGTTGTGGCTTCTTAGGCTCCTCTGGGCTATGCCCCTTTTTCAGACTTTCTTTGTTTATTCATGACCTTGACAGTTTTGGGGGCTACTGGCCAGGTATTTTGTACAGTGTTCCTCAATTTGGTTTGGTCTGATGTTTTTTTCAGGTAGGTGGGTGTATTAGTCCATTTCATGCTGCTGATAAAGACATCCCCTAGACTGGGATGAAAAAGAGGTTTCATGGACTTACAGTTCCACATGGCTAGGGAGGCTTCACAATCATGATGGAAGGCAAAGAGGAGCAAGTCACATCTTATGTGGATGACTGCAGGCAAAGAGAGAACTTGTTCAGGGAAACTCCCATTTGTAAAACTATCAGATCTCATGAGACTCATTCACTATCATGAGAACAGTGCAGGAAAGACCCACCCCAATAATTAAAACACCTCCCACTTAGTTTCTCCTATGACACATGGGAATTGTGGGAGTTATAATTCAAGATGAGATTTGGGTGGGGACACAGCCAAACCATATCAGTGGGTTATGGTTTTGGGAGGAAAACTACAGAGATTTTGTGCCACTCTCAACATTATATATCAATGGTACATGTGGTCTACATGACTTGTCACTGATGATTTTAAAATTGGTCACCTGGAAAGGGTAGTATTTGCCAGGCTTCTCCACTGTGAAGTCACCTGTTCCCACCACTTGCCTCTCCCTACTGTGCTATTTGGAAACGAGTCACTAAGAGCACACTTAAGGGATGGGCAGTTAAGTTTCACCTCCTCAGGTAGAGAGTAGTGTCTAAATAAATGATTTAAAATTTTTCTGTTGAGGAAATCTTTCATCTCCAATTTATTTACATATTCAATAATTGATTTTTATCAGTATACACCCATGGATATTTATTTTATATTTAGAAATATAATGAAGTGCTATGTTATGTTATTTTATTCTATCTTTTGCTCCAATTGTTCCGAATTTGGCCATTCAGAGCTCTTTCAATTGGCTTGTGTATCCTTTCGACATATATTGTTGTTTTGTCTTTTGCACACTTCCTTACTTTCTGGCACTACAAGATGAGCTGGATTCTGCACCAACCATAGAATCAGTCATTTCTTCAAAGAGAAATTGGAGAATGGCGTGAGAGACCATGATCTTGGCACAAGGTGTACAATCATTTTTAAATAATTACTTTTTGCTTGTATGTGGCTGATTGTTTTCTGTTGGGCATTTTTGGAGAAATTTTCATTAAAAGTTTATATCTGCCTCAAGCTACATACCCACAATGCAAATGGAAGGGCTCTAATGTTAGTCACTTGGCAGCCAGGAAGATGGTGGCCTCTTTGCAACATCTGTTTTGGTGGTAACAGCAGCTAACAGTAAATAGCACACTGGTTTTTAAAGCTCTTTTATAGGGAAGTAGCACTTCTCCTCATACTTCTTTGGTTAAAGGAAACCTGGTGGCCACATTTCACTTCAAAGTGAGTGAGGCTGTGCTATTCTACCAGGTACCAAGGAAGATGAAAAGATAGATGTATTCGACCTAAATCATGAATATCTACTACAATAGTACTTTTCACAATTTTTCCCAATGGAAATATAATAAAACGTATATTTATGTTGTTTCAAATTATCTAGTGTCCACATTAGGAAAGCACAAAGAAGTAGGTTAAATTAATATGCATTATATATTTTATTTAACCCAATTATATCCAAAATATTATCATTTTTAAGATATGTGTAAATTATTAGTAAGATTTTTTTCATTCTATTTCTTTGAAATTGGGTGTGTATTTCACACTTAAAGTACATCCTCGTATGAACCAGTCATATTTCAAGTATTTCCTAGACACGTGACTAGAGGTTACCATTCTGAACAGCACATGTAAAGATAGTGTCTGCCACATAGTAGGCCTTCAACATTATGTGTCAAATGTTAAATATAAAGAATTATAGGAGGACCTGAGCTCATATAAGTGATTTGGAATCCCTGGGCTTTTTCATAATTTATTGATGTAAACCATAAACGTTTTCTTTTTTTGCTTTTTTTTTTTTTAAATGGATGAGAGGTTTTTAATGTTGCCCAGGCTGGCTTCGAACGCATAGTCTTGCCTCCTTAAGCACCTGGACAACTGGCCTGAGCCACCACAGCTCCTGGTAAACCATAAATGTTTTATAAAGAGTTGAACTCCTTTATTATACCAAAAGTGCTTGGATCATTTTTAGTTTCTTCTCTAATTCTTTCCTATTGTGTATTTCTCCCATTTCTTTAGATCTAACCTAAATTTCAGAGATATTTGTGAAAATTAGATTTCAAAACTTCCACCAAAAAACCATTACAAGTGTCTTATTTTTTCATATATTTATCTATTTGCTGCAGGTGTCTAGTTTTACATCTATATCTAAAATTTCTTGCTATATTCAATGTACAACATTTTTGTGTATTTAGAGGCCACAGGGCTTTTCAGAATTATGCCAAATTTAAGCTGAGTTTATGAAGCTTAAACATATGGCCTCCACTCAAATTGATGCTAAAATGTTAGAATTAAATTCAAAGGTAATATCCAGGAGAGTATAAAATGCTGAATTGTAGCTCTAAGGGCAGGAGTTATGTCTACAACTGCTCAATAAAGCTCTGTAATGTAAAATAGCTCTCTATTGCTATGACTTCCACACTTTTATCTAGCATTTTCCAAAATGAACAATCTGCCTGTTCTGTATATCTGTTTATTTGAGAA
Organism: Aotus nancymaae; assembly: GCF_030222135.1. Lineage (NCBI taxonomy): Eukaryota > Metazoa > Chordata > Mammalia > Primates > Aotidae > Aotus > Aotus nancymaae. Next base: position 39,967,490 of record NW_026988431.1, on the reverse strand, counting down.
AGTTGGATACATCATAAAGCAGCACAAACATGCTAGGTAAAAAATCAAGTTTCTCAAATGCTTTGGGCCACGAGTAAGAGATAGACTTGCCCCCAAAAAATTATTCATTTTAGAAACACCTGCACATTTACCATGTTCAGCATCATCTTGTAACATCAGACTAGCAGTCTAGCGATTTGATAAATAAAAATCTTCTTTATGTGAAAAGGGTTTAATTTAATGTAGTGCCGTCTTTGTTTCTGAGTTGTGATGAAAAAATAAAGGGCCAGTGGTTTGGCAAGTCATTTCTTATTTGTTATACTCTCAAGTGTTATTTACATAAGGTTTATTTTAATGTGGCACTGATTTTATTCTGAGTTATAATATTAAGCACCAGTAATCAGGGAAAAATAATATTAGTTTTGGCCAGTACAGGAATATAGATGACACTCCTCCAACTACAGGGAATGTAATTGCTGAGAGGCCTCGCCTGCTTTGTACTCCTCTGCAGTCATCCCATGCTTCCCACAAGCTCTTCCACCCAATGATTGAGGATGACAGGGATGGATACTGAAGCAGAAAGATTTGTGGGAGTCATGAGACACTTCAGGTAGCTCGCTTTAACTTGAGGACCCCAGAACTCTTGTCAAACTTTCTTTCTATGCAACCTCTCTTGTCTTCTTTTTTTCCACTTGGAGTTAGGTTTGTACTCAGACAGTTTCCCCAGGCTTGTCTGGTTCTTTCCCTATTTTGTTTCGTATGGACATTTCCTTGAATAAAATTCTTTTATATTTATCCACTCTCAACACCTGCTTCTTGGAGAACCTGAGCCCATAAAAGTGATTTAGAATCCCTTGGCTTTTTTTTTTTTTTTTTTGTGAATGAGAATGTTATCTTGACAGAGCAGGGTGTGGAACAGTGTGAGGAGGGTGTGCTGTGGGTGCTGGTGGCCTCAGCCTGGTGCAGGGAGCTGGAGACAGAGCAGGGTGAGAAGAGCACTAGGAGAGGAGGGAAGTGGTCTTTGCAGTGGTTCAACATGGGAGAAGAGGGACATTGGGGAAGAGGGACAGTGGTGACAATGGTAGATTCATAGCATTTGAAAGGACTGAACCAAAAAATTAATTTAGGATAATGACAGCTGTAATTCTCACTCTCTGAGGTAGAACTTACAAATATAGAAAGAGAAACTATTATATAAAACCTGAGGCCAGGTGTGGTGGCTCATACCTGTAAACCCAGCACTTTGGGAGGCTGAGGCGGGTGGATCACCTAAGGTCAGGAGTTCGAGACCAGCCTGGCCAACATGGTGAAACCCCGTCTCTACTAAAAATGCAAAAATTAGCCTGGCATGGTGGTGGGCACCTGTAATCTTAGCTATCCAGGAGGCTGAGGCAGGAAAATAGCTGGAATCCAGGAGGCAGAGGTTGCAGTGAGCTGAGATCTCACCAGTGCACTCCAGTGTGAGACTCCATCTCAAAAAAACAAAACAAAATAAAGCAAAACGCCAAAAACAAAAACAAAACAAAACAAAAAACCTGTGGTACTGGATTTCAGTTGTATCCAAACTGGCAATTTTCAATGTGGAAATGTAGTTAAAATGTGTGTACATACACAATACATATTCCCCAACACTGTCTGAGAATAACAATTCTTCAATAAAAATGAGCATGCCTAACACGCAGATGCTGGTTTCTCTCCAACATTCTTCATTAAAGGAAGTAGGGCTCCTTGAGGAAATAAATGGCTGCTTCCAAGACTGGAGAAGGGAAAGCAGCTTGGACCATTGTTTTCTATCAGAAAGTGTGGAGGTATCAAAGAATGATAGGGTCATGTCAAAAGGACACAAAAACCAGCTTGAAGAAATTCCCACTGACCAAATTTGGGACAACTTCATGAAAGATTTATAATAATAAATTTTAAGAAATGAAATAATCCATCTGTCCATACTAACATAAAGAAACAAAGAAGAGATAGTTTTCCTTCATATAATGTCAACAAATGTGGAAGAATAACAGAAGTAGGAAAACCACAATTAAATAGCAATTGTATCAATAATAAATTCAGCCAAGAAATATCAGTGGATACTAAAACTGGGTGCATATTTAATAATGAGTAAAAAATATTTACAAGTTTCAAAGCATTTCCTCACAAATACTTACTGATAAAGGACAAAAGAACTACCACTGAGTAAAACTTCCTGGCAGAAACCCTCTTGAATCAAATGATCAAAGTTAAGAACTCCAATAATGGGAAAATTCAAAGTCATGTATGTGCCAAAAGAATTATGAGAACATAGCATCTTTTTGTGAAATTGCTCCCCAAAATGTCTAACCTTGCTCTCCTTATGAAGCAACATCTGAAAAAAACCAAAATGAGGTACATGAAAAAATACATAGAACTAATTAGATCCCAGTTATAATTTTCTTCAGATGAAACAGCTTGAAAGAATACAGAAAACAGAAGGTAGTTGTAATGGAAATTTACTTGAGTTGCTATGAAGAAAAGAGCAAGTGCATATGTCAGATTAGATTCAGTGGGTTGGAGCTAATAGATTTTCCCCATGGTAGTGTTTGCTGCTGTCCAGAGATTCTTGTTTCTTCTCCAGTCAAGAAGTTAATATCTGAGATTCTTGCATATTTATAGAAAATATTCAAACTCTATCCGATTAAGCATTCTGTGTTTAAATTTAAATGATTAAAATTTATTTAGAATTGATTTATGTAACAGAAATATATTTTTCATGATTTTCACATTTTTTGTTGCTATTTTTAATACCAAATACCATAGGTAACAGATTTAAAGACAATCAGAAAAGACAGTCTTGAAAGTCTTATGTATATACCTTCTTCTCATATCCCTACTACTTGTCATGGACATGTATTTAAAAAGGGCCAGAAAATAAGAAGAAAAGAGGGAGTAGAAGCAGCAGAAACAAGAGAAGAGCAAAGGGAAGCAAGATAAGCGGGAGAGTAAGAGGAGGCGAAGAGGCAGAGGAGGAGGAAAAGGAGAAAATGGAGAGACAGAGAGAGGAAGAAGGAAACAGAGGACAGGGAGGAAAGGGGAAGTGAAGGAGGAGAGAGTGAGGGGGTAAAGAAGGAGAGACAGAAGAGATAGGAAGAGAGGGAGAAGAGAGAAGGAGACAGAAAATAGAGGAGAGGGAGAAGAAATATAAGGAAGTGGGGAGAGAAAGGAAGAGGTGAAGGAATAGAGGGAGAAGAGGGGAGAAAGGAGAGGGAGGAGGAGGTAAAGGAGGAGACAGAGGAGACAGGAAAAGGAGTAGAGTGAGGATAGGGAAGGGAGGGAGGTAGAGGGGATGAGAATAGAGGGAGGAAGAAGAGAGGGAAGAGAGGAAGGAGGGGAAATGAAACACATTTATTCACCGCTCTCCATATACAAGAATAAAACTGACATTTATTAACTTTATATCATGTGTCAGGCACTAGTCTAGATGCTTTTATTATTGTTTAGCAAGTGAGAAAAAGGCTGAAGGTAATTTTGTATTTTGTTCATCAGTTAGATGGCATATTCAGATAAGAACCCAGACCTATCTTCTCAAGATCAAGCTTTGTCTTAAGTGATACTGGTAAATAGTTAAATAGTTGTGTAACTGATGAAATTGAGGATGGAAATGCCCGCCAGCTGGCAGGATCTAGGTGATTCAATGCTCTTTCTTCAACATAGTTTCCTTATTTTTAAAATTTGACCAAACTTATCAAAAGTCTTAAAATTCATTGAGTTTTACAGACTTTAAAATATGACATATAAAAATGTGACTGTCTTGGAAAAGTATCAAAGTAACATTTATATTTTTGATAATATTTAGTTTATTACAGTATACTTGTGTTCCAAAGCTTCTTGAGTAAAGTAAAACATTACCTTAAAAATCTGAAGGTCATGCAATGTTTATTTTTCTGTGCCTGGCTCATTTCACTTAACATAATGATCTCCAGTTCCATCCATATTGTTGCAAATAACTAGATCTCATTCCATTTTAGCATATTTTATTTTTTTTTAAATTAAAATTCTTCTTAAAGATTAAAAAAAGTCCTGAATGTCCTGAAATGGTTAATGAATAGTGTTAGTCATATAAAGTGCTAAAAAAATTATATGACTGAAATGTCCTCCAAATTATTTTTCAGTTTAAAAGATCAAGATACTACTATAGAGTAAAATGCTCAAATATTGATTGAATGGTTCAATAAGTTTTGAAAAATATGTGTATACATATTTATATACAAAATATAAATTTATATCACCCTTGATGCTAGAACTATTTGTATTAGTATAAGTGTTCATTTTGTCCATTCTAAACCTGTATATAAATGGATTATACATAATGTTTGTTTCATGATTTCTTTCATTCAGCACAATGTTTTGATAGTCCTCCACACTGTTGGATATAACAGTAGTTTGTTCCTTTTTATTGTGAATAGTTCTCATCTTATAAATATATGGTAGCATATTTATCTATTTTCCTGTTCATGGATATGTAGGCTGATTTTGGCCATTATGAATAAATCTAGTTGAACATTGTTAAACAGCATTTTTGTGGATATATGTTTCCAATGATCTTGGAACAAAATGACAGTGTCAAAGGGTAGATGGTTATTCAACATTTTAAGCAATTGTCAAACAGCTTTTCAACGTGGTTGTGACATTTTTTACCCCATATGCACAGCAAAGGAGAATTCTCATTGTTTCAAATCCTCTCCAACATTTGATGTTGTTTGTCTTTTCTATTTTAAACATACTTGTGGCTTTACAGTGCTGTGCTCTTGAATACTTTCAAGAGAGCGGAAATATAGGCTTTGAGAGATGCTCTGCTGGTTATTAGCCAGCCATAGATATTTTAGATCTCTTCTCCTTTGGACACATTATAGGAGTGTACTTTTCTGTGTCTCCGATACTGGATGTGGCCATGTGACTTACTTTAGCAATAAAATGTAGGTACAAATCATGTGTGTCATTTCTGAGCAGAAATTTAAAATACCCGTATGATTCATCACATTTCTTTTCTATTGCCAGTGTAAATTTAGAAGCATATATCCATCAGCTTAGACATGAGCATATATATTAAGCAAAATTTCCCTGCAAATCTGTGCTGAACATGTAGTGAGAGAGATAAATAGCCTTTATTATCTCAAGGCTTTGAGATTTTGGTGTCATTTGTTATTGTAGCAGAACCTAACCTAATGTGAAATGTGGAAGTCTGTTCTAAATATTGCTTGCCCCATTAGAGTACACTTTAGCTATGAATGAACTCAGTTTAACATATAAGACATTTTAGAATGGATTGAAAGAACATAATTTAGGTTTTGTAAGCACTACTTATGTGAAATACAATCTATTAAATACTTAAGTTATTCCTTTGAAGACTTGATGTCTTTGCAATGTAAATTTTCATCATTCAAATGAGGAATCTGAAGTTTAGAGTGTTGTTAACTTGCTCAGAGTCATAAAAACCAGTGAGTGTGGATGGCTTTGTCTTTTACTTGTACCCCTTTATTGCCCTGTGTTATTTGAAGTTGTGGTATGTTATCAACAAGTAAAATAATTGTTCACAAGATGGACAAGTCAGAGCTTCATAGGGCCTGAAGACACAGTTTGTGAGTGAAGAGATGGCAGGAAATACAGTTATAAATATAAGGAAATTTCAAAGTACGAATAAGAAATCCATATCCCAATTTATTGTCAATGTTTAACTCTAGGAAACCCAGAGGCAGAATCTGAAGCTGTGCTAGATCATAGGGGAAAAATTTCCACTTACCTTCCAAAAGTCAAATGTGTTTATCACTTTGCTGAATGAGCATAACTGGCCTTCATCTTTTCCATTATTCATTTTTCCCAAGTGATATAAATATTTCCCAAATCTCCAAATATTTAAATCATACCACTTAGGCATATACCCAAAGAATTATAAACATAAATTCAAACAAGAACTTCTATGCAATATGTATAATATGCATAGCAGAAATTTGAGAAAGCTAAAAGTGTATATTTTGAAAAGATTTAAAACTTGATAACACTCTAGCAAGACTGATAATGGAAAAGTGGAAGAAAAACATATTACCTACTTGAGATATGAAACAATTTGTAGTACCTGTTATATAATGGTAATATACATGTTCTTACCTAGAGTTCATGAACAGTTTTCATTAAGGTTATATTTTTAGGCAATATTTTTCATTAAAATATATATGAAAGCAGTGAAGATAAATTAAAAAAAAGAATATTCTTAAGTCCAACCCTTGAAATGGAAAAGTGTGACTATTTCTAGATCTTTTGAAGACCTATTTGTATTTGGCACTTGCTTTAAGTCTCAACAAATCTCCAAATATTTAAATCATACACAGTATGTTTTCTGACTACAGTGAAAATGTACTAGAAATAGACAACAGAAAAATATTATAATCTCTAAATATTTAGATCAAGCAGTGGACTTCCAGGTAGCCCGTGGGTCAAAAAAAATTGAAATGGAAATAAAAAAATATTTTTGACTGAATGCTAATAAAAATACAATATATCAGTTGCAGCAGAAGATGCAGTTGAAGCAGTGCTTTGAGGGGAAATTATAGCTATGATGCATGTATTAGAATATAGGAAAATTTGAAAATAAATGGCCTAGGCTTACATTTTAAGAAGCTATAAAAATAATAAATTGAACTAAAAGAAATGAGATAATGCAATAAATAATGAAAGCTAAAGCAATATGTATAATATGCATAGCAGGAATCTGAGAAAGCTAAAAGTGTGTACTTTGAAAAGATTTAAAACTTGGTAACACTCTAGCAAGACTGATAATGGAAAAGCGGAAGAAAAACATAAGTTACCTATTTGAGATATGAAACAATATCATTGCAGATCACATAAATATTGAAAATACGTTAAGATCATATTATGGTCAGTGCCACTAATAATTAGGTAAATGCAAACTGAAACCATGTTATAACACTTTACACTCACTAATATCTATTAAAAAGAAAAAGGAAAATAATTAAGTGCTAGTGAGGATGTGGAGAAATTGGAATCTTCATATATTGCTAGTGGAAACATGAAATGGTATAGTTGCTTTGAAAAACAGTTTGGCAGCTCCTCAAAATGTTAAACATGGAGTTACCATATGGCCCAGAAAATCCCACTTAGGCATATATCCAAAGAATTGTAAACATAAATTCAAACAAGAACTTCTATGCAATTGTCCAAAGGAATAGTTTTTATAACAGCCAAAAAGTAAAAATAACTCAAAAGTCCATAAACTGATAAATGAATGAACAAAATGTGGCATATTCATTACAATGAATTATTGGTGATCCAGAATAAGAAATGAAGTATGGACACATGCTAAAACATAGATGAACCCTGAAAATATACACCATGTGAAAAAAGCCAGAAATAAAATATACCATAGTTTATGATTCCATTCATATGAAACATCCAGAATAGACAAATCTCTAGAGACAGAAAGTTGATTAGTGGTTGTTACATGTTGGGGGCAGGGTGAGGAGATAGTTGAGTGACTGCTGACTGGTATGAAGTTCCTTTATTTGCTTGTGGAAATGTTCCAGAATTAATGGTGTTGATGGTTGCACAATGTTATAAATATAATAAAATGCACATCTTTGTACAGTTTAAAATAGTGAATTTTATGGTATGTGAATTATATATCAATAAAAATAGAACTTTAAAATTTATTTAACTTTAAGTTCAGGGATGCATGTGCTGGTTTGTTACATAGGTAAACGTGTGTCAATGGAGTTTATTGTACAGATTATTTCGTCATCCAAATATTAAGACTAGTATGTATTAGTTATTTTTCCTGATCCTCTCCCTCCTCCCAACCTCCAATATCTGACAGACCCCAGTGTCTGTTGTTCTCGTCCTTGTGTCCATGTGTTCTCATCATTTAGCTCTCACTTATAAGTAAGAACATTTGGGATTTGGTTTTTTATTAGTGCAATAGTTTGCTAAGGATAATGGCCTCCAGTTCCATCCGTGTGTCTGCACAGGAAGTGATCTTATTCTTTTTTTATGGCTGAATAGCATTCTATGATGTATATGTACCACATTTTATTTATCGAGTCTACCATTGATGGGAATTTAGGTTGATTTCATGTCTTTGCTATTGTGAATATTGCTGCAATGAACATACGTGCACACGTGTTTTTATAGTAGAATAACTCATATTCCTTTGGGTATATACCCAGTAATGAGATTGCTGGGTCAAACATTATTTCTGCCTCTAGATCTTTGAGAAATCACCACACTGTCTTCTACAATGATTGAACTTATACTGCCACCAATATTGTCAAAGCATTCATTTTTCTCCTCAGCCTCGCCAGTATCTGGTGTTTCTTGACTTTTTAATAATCGTCATTCTGATTGGCATGAGATGGTATCTCACTGTGGTTTTGATTTGCATGTCTCTAATAATCAGTGATTCTGAGCTTTTCTTTATATGTTTATTGGCCAAATGAATGTCTTATTTTGAGAAGTGTCTGTTCATGTCCTTTGCCCACATTTTAATGTTTTTTTTTCTTGTACATTTGTTTAAGAAGTTCCTTATAGACTCTGGATATTAGACCTTTGTCAGATGAATAGATTGCAAAATTTTTCTCCCATTCTGTTGGTTGTCTGTTCACTCTGATGATAGTTTCTCTTGCTATGAAGAAGCTCTTTGATGTAATTAAATCCCATTTGTCAATTTTTGCTTTTGTTGCAATTGCTTTTGATGTCTTCATCATAAAATCTTTGCCCATTCCCATGTCCAGAATAAAGCCATACCCCTACAACCATCATGAACACAGCATGGGGGAAACTGCCCCCAAGAGCCAATCACCTGCCACCAGGTCCCTCCCTCAACCTATGGGAATTACAATTGGAGGTGAGAATTGGATGGGGACACAGAGCTAAATCATATCAAACTCCTTATCAATTATTATGCTAATTACCTTGCTGATGAAATAATTTTTACACTAAACTCTCGTGATTTGCAACTTACCTATATAACAAACCTGCTCATGTACCCCTGAACATAAAATAAAGTTAAAAAAATGCCATGTAGATTGATGCTTATGCCAAAATTCAGGAGTTATATCCCTTGCAAAGAAATACTATTTTTTCAAAAAGTCTAAAATATTATTTAAATTACTGATTAAGACATATATTAATATTAAGTACTTTAAGAAACACTCTAGCATATTATTTATTTTAACTTTTAAATTTTGAACTCTTCTATTTATTCATGTAAGTCTTCACTACAAATGTGTATTTCAGGGCCTATGGAAAAAGTATGGCGTAGGAGGAAATCTTCATAAATCTTCTGATTACTTTCTTCCAAGAGCTACTTCTCAGAGCGACTACAGAAATAGGCAAACACATTTAAATTTAACGTTTTTTTTTTTTTTTTTTTAAAAGAAACACACAAATTTTTATTATTAGGCCAACTAGAATTACTTTTCTGTTTCTCTAAGGTAGAAATCAAGCATACTTTCTCTTTTAATGAAGAGCCAATTGTCCTAATCTCTTTATAAAATAGTTTATCTTTTATTGATTAATATACTTATAGTTTTTATCATGATTTGGAATAGCATAAATGCATAGGTCCATTCTTTCTATTATTTTTATTGATCAATATGTTGACCAAAACCATAGTGTTTTAACCATCACAGTCTGGGAGTACATTTTGGTATATGATTGAACAGCTCTCCTGATTTTCCATGTTCTTCACTCCAGGCATTGATAAACTGCAGAATCAATTTTTAGAAGAGGGATTACAAAAGCTAAATTTATCTCCTGAAAATAGTGAGAGATTCATATTTGACCTTAAATAAGTTGTTCAACCAAAATATTAAGGTAAGCTATGAATTCTCATTCTTATTCTTCTTTAGGCTAAGTTTTTTAATTCTTTCTAACAAATTCTTCTTTTTTATTTCTTATTCATGTTTTTCCTCTCCCTACTTGAGAAATATTAATTCCTTCATTACCATTTTTGATCATTTTTGTTGACTATAATATAAATATGTCAATAAAATGGTTCTATCAAAACAATTAATTCATGGAAGAAGAGAAGGAGTTCATATATTTCATATGCTATGATATTCACCCATTTAATGCATACAACTTGATGACTTTTAATATAGTCACAGAATTGTGGAACCATAACAAAACTCTAATTTTGGAAAATTTTCATTTTTCCTAAAAGAAGCACTTGTATCCATTATCAGTCATTCCCCAACTCCCCACCCAACTTACCCAACCCTACTAATCTACTTTCAGTCTTTTTTCCTGATTCCTCTCTTCTGGATATTTTATATAAATGGACTAATATACTACATGGCCTTTTGTGATGGGCTCCTTTCACTTACTTGAAATTTTCAACATTCATTCATGTTGTAGCATGTCAGTACTTCATTCTTTCTGTGGTTGTTATTCCATTGTATGAATATACCATATTTTATTTATCCATTTATCAGTTGATGGACATTTGAGTTGTTTCCACTTTTAGGCTTTTAGAAATAATGCTACTGTGAACATTTGCATATATTTTTTGTGTGAACATATGTTTTCAGTTCTCAGGTAAATACCTTAAGGTGGAATTGCTGGATCATGTGATACCTGTGTTTAACTTTCCGAGGAACTGTCAAACTGTTTCCAAAGCAACTGCCTCAGTTTTCCAATGTTGTGGGAACCAGCAATGTATAAGAGTCCTAATTTCTCCATGTCTCTAACAAAACTTCTTGTTCTTCTTTCTTAAAAATTGCAGCCATCCTAGTGAGGGTGAACTGGTATCTCATTGTGGTGTGGATTTGCATTTCCCTAAGAACTAATGATGTGGAGTGTATTTCATGTGCTTATTGCCCTTTTGTATATTTCTTTGTAGAAATGTCTGTTCAAAGCATTTACTCATTTTAAAATTGGATTAATTTTTTACTGATGATTTGTAAGTCATTTATATATTCTGTATACTAAACTCCTGTTAAATATATATATATTCATTCAAATATATTTCATTCATTCAAATTCTTGTCACATATATATATATTCAGAAAAAAACACAAAAAGTAGGTTAGTAGGGTTGGGAAAGTAGTGTGGGCAGTTGGGGAATGACTGATAATGGATACAAGTGTTTCCTTTAGGAAAAATGAAAATTTTCTAAAATTAGAGATGTTATGGTTCCACAGTTCTGCTAATATACTAAAAAATCATTGTGTTCCATGTTTTAAATGGGTAGATTTCATAGTATATGAAATACATGAATTCCTTCCCATCTTCTGTGAATTTCTGATATAAACATTTTTATTGACATATTATTCACATTGACATATAGTCAATAAAAATGATCAAAAATTTTAAAGAATATTTCTCAAGTGGGGAGAGAAAAAATCATGAATAACATGAAATATATATGTGTGTGTATATATATATCTTTACAAATGTATATATATATTTGCAAATATATATATTTGCAAATATTTTCCCTCATTCTGTGGATTGTCTTTTCAATTTCTCAATAGTGTCATTTTATGCTTAAAGTTTTTAGTTTTGATGAAGTCCAATTTGTCTTTTTTCTTTTGTTTCTGTGCTTTGAGTGTCATATCTAAAATACTATTAGCTAATCCAAGGTCACAAAGATTTACATATCTGTTTTAAGATTTTTATAGTTTTAGAATTTTTTTCATTCATTAATTCATTTTGAGTTAAGTTTTATACAGGGTTGAGATTGATATACAATTCTTTGGCATGTGAATATCCCATTGCCTCAGTAGTAGTTATTGAAAAGCGTTCCTTCTACATTGAATTGTCTCAGCACTACTTTTGAAGTCAGTTGCCAGTAAAAGTAGGGATTGACCAGCACGGAGAAACCTCAACTCTACTAAAAATACAAAATTAGCTGGGCGTGGTCACGCATGCCTGTAATCCCAGCTACTTGGGAGGCTGAGGCAGGAGAATCGCTTGAACCTGGAAGGCAGATGTTGCGGTGAGCGGAGATCACGCCATTGCACTCCAATCAGGGCAACAAGAATGAAACTCCATCTCAAAAAAAAAAAAAAAGCATTTCATTCTGGACCCTCATTTCTCTTTGATTGATGTATGTGTCGTCTTTATGCCAGCATCACACTGACTTTATTACAAAAGTCTTACAGTAAGTTTTGAAATCAGGATATGTATGTTCTCTTTGTTCTTTATCAATATTGTTTTGATTTTTTGGAGTCTCGTTATTTCACATTTTCTTGAAGATCAACTTATTAATTTCTGCAAAAAAATCCATCTGAGAGTAATTTTTCCTATATATCTTTTTCTTATTGTGGGAAAAAACATATTACATAAAACCATGTTAACCATTTTAAGTATGTATTTCCATAGTGTTAAGGGTACTCACATTGTTGTAAAACAAGTCTTCAGAACTTGTCATCTTGCAAATCTGAAATTCTATATCAATTAAGCAACTTCCCTTTTCCTCATGCCACCAGCCCTCAATGGCCTCTATTATACCTTGTTTCTATGAATTTGACTACTTTCTATGAATTTCACCACTTTAGATAGATTCATGGGAGTATGGTTTGACTACTTCAGATTTGGAATCATGCTATTTTTGTCTTTTTTTGACTGAGTTCATAGATCAAATAAAGACAACTTTGCATATCAGATCTTCCAAGCTACCACAGTCTTTTGAGAATGAGGGTTTGACAGAGCTCCAATCCCATTCTGCCTCCTCTGGGGTTCCTGACTGCTGGTATTCATTGCAATTGTGGACTATTGATTTTCTTTTTATTTATTTATTTATTTTTAATTGTATTTTAGGTTTTGGGGTACATGTGAAGAACATGCAAGATTGTTGCATAGGTACACACGTGGCAGTGTGATTTGCTGCCTTCCTCCCCTTCACCTATATCTGGCATTTCTCCCCATGATATCTCTCCCCTACTCCCCGCTCCCCACCCCCTGCTGTCCCCTCCCCTTTGTAGGGACATGGATGAACCTGGAAACCATCATTCTCAGCAAACTGACATAAGAACAGAAAATCAAACACCGCATGCTCTCACTCATAGGGGGCTATTGATTTTCAAATCAACCATGGAACTGAAGAGTGGGATGAAAATAGGGCAAAGTAAAATGTCACAAAGCTTGTTCTTTTAATGAGATTAAACTTATTTCTCAACAGATGCCTTCCAGATTACTGCAAGTCTTTGGTTAATGTCCAGATTTCTGACAAAGCTAATTTTTGCCAGTTGCTCAAAGCTTTCACAAAGGAGAGAATTTTTAGAGGTCTTACTCCACCAACTTTGCTACTTTTGTTTCTCTAAAATAAATTATGTAAGTTTTCACTCTCTCTAATCCAGAAATCAATATGAAAAAGCTGAAAGAGGAACTTAGAGCTTTGTCTGTGGCTAAGTTCATTCAAACATAGTCCCTAGGGAAGAGTATCTTAATGACGGTTTTCAAATAAATTATAAATCTTCCATTTTCCAGTGTCAATCCACAATATATTTTGCAGTGTTTTCTTTATCAACACCTAGACTAGAATTCTTACGGCTTCTAGCATTTCTGGACTCAGGTATGTCTATAAGAACTAGGCATATGGACATCTAGAATGGTGCAGTGAGGATGTTGTTTCCCTAGTTAAGTTTATTAAATTAAAAATAAAAAAGAAAGAAAAAAAAACTTTGCATGCATTATTTCCAAATTTGGGCATCAACAAATGGGGATTCTAAGGAGTAAGAGATGTACTATATTGTACATTGTGGGTATATGATGGCTCGCTCCCTCCTTTGTCTTTCTCTACTCCTGCTATATACAGCGTGCTGAAGTCTAGTAACTGACTTGAATATTACATTTTGTAAAAATTATAAAAACTAAAAACTTTACATGCATTTATAAAGCTAACAATTTATTTCATTTCTAGTACTGTAAGGTAGGTGTTTAATAGTGGGAGTCAAAAGTGGAATCTATCACTTTATGATTTATCTAAATGTTATATTCATGGCATATGCAAGTGTTATTAGAGTGTTGTTTTTGTATAATAACTTCGGGTATAGCAAAGATTTAGAATATGTAAAATAATATTCTGAATGATTTGCTTTGAAAAATTGTGCCACAATATTTAATAAACAACATTGCTAATTACACCTTAAGAAAAAACTTTAAACTTCCAAAAGCTTTCTGTTTTTGTGTGTGATGATTTTGTTTACAGCCTTACTAAACTGAAATCATCAAATTTAATCTTGATTAATTTTAGCATTTTAAATATTAAAAATTTGGAAACTTTTCCAGAGTCCTTGAAAAGAAACTCTGGTGTTTCTTACTTCCAGTGCACTTTTAACTTCAACTGCTGCTTGGTTGAAACACTAGTGATTTTCTGTAAGATTAAAGTTGACTTTTTCCAGAAGGTTTTTGTATTGGCTGAGTTCATTTTCCAATATCCCATCTGATATGTTAGTGGAAAGCCTGAACTCAGGGTAACTTTCACAAATGTTACCAGAATATTTCCTAGTTCTGAACATTATATATACCTCCAATTATAAGATTCCAAGATTTATTTAGTCACCTTGAGGTTAACTCAGGACAAGCATCAAGAAAAATAGAGGCTGCAAGATTGTGTTGGCCTAGAAAGTTAAAATCTGGGGATAAACATGAAGTTTCTATCATTGCATGCAAAGAAAATACACAGTGTTCACTTAGGCAGCTTTTCCAGACTTTCTCATCTGAACCACAAATTTTCTGGCCTTCAGGTTTATAGTTTGGTACTTCCAGGCAAAGAGCAGCACATTTCTTTCTAAAGGAGAAAATGTGCTTCTGGATGTAGAAAAAAAGATAATTAAAAAGGACTCAATTTCACTATCATTTCAGGTACTTTTCTGTTTCTTATTCCAAATTGTTACCAACATGCTAATTAGCAAATATAGCTATTTTATAGAGCAACTTCATCCATAGGAGCCGTGTTACATTGAGCAAATAAGAATAAGCTTTGGTCTGTGGATGTAACCTTAAATAGACCTTCTAATGTATTTCTACTTCAGTAAGGGGCTTGAGTTTTTAATAGTATAAGCTTCTCCAGAATTTGAGCACAAATGCATAACATGACTCTAAAAGTTGTATTGACTGTCATTCATGTCGTTTTTTATTGTAAACTTACATTCTAAAAGCATGCTAATAAACTAGCTCTCTGGGAGAAACAAATAAACAAACCTGATGTGTTATTTTTCCTCTTCTAAATTCTCCTTTTGTAGCTGATTTCGTAGCTGATTTTTCATGTTCTAAAGTCTTTAATAGCTGACTCCCAATGCAGTCAGGAAGAAGTACACAATGGTTATCTGGAACCAGTATGAGTGGGCTACAGAAAATTATTCTCTGTATTCTTACTATCTTTGTTTAGAGCTCAATCTTATTACAATCTCTTACTTATGTGGATCTCTGAGAAAACTTTGGACTGATCTGACTCTGCCAACTTGAAGCTAGATTGGATTGCCTTTTTTACCCATACTTCTGTAGAGGCCTGTGAACTTTTGGATTGACTCTGATCTCTAGAATGCAGTCATCCAGATGCAACTGACTGGTTTGCACAAAGAAAAAGAACTATATGTGTTCATGTATACATCTTTTGGGTAAATATATTTTTATTTGTTTTCTCCTAATAAATTCACCTTCATACAAACTAGTAAAATTTTAATCAACAAAAATAAAATGTATACCTTTTCACATGATACATCAGTTCTCTGTGGCTGAGAGGACCTAGTGTGACCAGACGATGATGGTAAATTCCCAACTCTAGCTACATACCCCAGGGTTTGTTCATCAGCAGTTTCTTGAATGTTTTTACTGTTCTTGTCTACATTTGGAAACCTGTTTCCAAATTGCTCACAGATTGTAAAAGCACTAATTGGTAATGCTCCTTTTTTGGTTCATTGACTTCCACATTCTCGGGCAATTGTTGGTATCAGTTAAAGCATGAGCCTACCAAAGGTACTGCTTTTAACAAATGTAATTTAAGTGATGTTTTGTTAATTTGGGAGGTTATTTTCAGCTGTGTTTACAACATCACTGACTACTGATATTAAGCTGGCCTAGATTATGCTTTATAGCAATTGCCAAATTTTGAAATAGTATGCATATGAATAGACAGCAAGGTGAAAATGGAGGTTTGTTGAGATTGGAACTAAAGAAAACATGTTTCAGAATTTAATACTTCCTCTTTGTTATGAATTTTCCATATACATTCATAATTAGGTGTGTACTTGGAATGTGAAATAGAATAGTATCCAGGAGGAAAAAACTGCACTGTATGTAAAATTAGAGGTTACATTCACTTTTAAATATTTCCAGGGATATAAATCAGTTATCTGTAAATATATGTGTGTAGCCATCTGTGTGTGTGTGTGTGTGTGTGTGTATGTGTTTCTGTGTTAGAGTGAAGAGAGACACAGAAGCAAAATAAATAAAAAAGTCAGAACAATCCTAATGATTTTTGTTTTGCAATTCTTCTTTAGTGTCTTTATATGCTCCTATAATACTGGTTAGACATTTGTCAGATAATTGTCTTTTCTGAGTTCACATTAGATATGTGAAGCTTGAAGAATCTGGGAAGTTTCTAAAACTGAGAATGTTAGTATATTAAGAAATAGTACCTATAATATCGTAATATAAATACTGAAAGGAGAATAATAAGGGCAATTTTAGTAATTTTTCAAAAATAATTTCTATAGGAAATTAACTAAAAGGTCTCAATTTTCTTTTTTTCTTTTGAGATGGAGTCTTGCTCTGTCACTCAGGCTGGAATGCAGTGGTGTGATCTTGGCTCACTGCAACATCTGCCTCCTGGGTTCAAGTGATTCTCCTGCCTTAGCCTCCCGAGTACAGGCACGTGCCACCATGCCCACTAATTTTTGTATTTTTAATAGAGACAGGGTTTCACCATGTTGGTCAGGCTGGCCTTGAACTCCTGACCTCAAGTGATCTGCCCACCTTGGCCTCCCAAAGTGCTGGGATTACAGGCATGAGTCACCATGCCCAGCCTAGGTCTTAATTATTAAAGAAACAAGAATAACATTAGAAGTTCTATTTGTGAAACAGTACAGAACAATGTAAGGAATATTTTAAGTGATCATTCATTTTGAGTCTCTGCTTTTATTTTTTCAAATAAGGCAATTCTGACTAGCTTTTAATGTTTATTTCAGTATTCTTTTTTTTTTTTTTTGCCTTTTTTAAATTGTATTTTGGGATCTAGGGTACATGTGCCATCCTGCATCCTGCAGGATTGTTGCATAGGTACATACATGCCATGGTAGTTTGCGGTCTCCATCCCCTTCATTGCCTACATCATGCATTTCTCCTGGTGTTATCCCTCCCCAACCTCCCTGCCCCTTGCTGTCCCTCCTCTTCCCTCCCCCCTCCACCCCCCACCTACACCAGTGACTTTTGTTCCCTTCCTTGTGCCCAAGTGTTCTCAATGTTTGTCACCCACCTATGAATGAAAACATTCGGTGTTTGGTTTTCTGTTCTTGTTCTTACAATGGAAAAAAAATGTGTAATTTTATGCAGTTGACCATTTCTCATTTTATCTCAAGTATTTTGACTTGTAAAAATACATACCTGACATATTCCTTCTTCAAATGTGTATGTGACAAACTGATTACTGAATATATGTGCTACTCATTCCTTTCTCATTTTTTTTCTTCACTTTCCACTAATGTTTTTTGTTTGATCAGTCTCTGGCTTGAAAAAATATATAAGTACATTTATTTGTGAAGTTACTATCTTTTCTTTGTCTTTCCCTTTCTTTGTCTTTTGTGTGTTTGTTTATTCTGGAGCTAGAAACCTATACACTTAGTTTGGAATAAATCCAGGAATGTCAATGTGATAAAATCACATAAAAAGCCTCATAAAAAGTCCCGGACCAAACAGGTAAGATGGAAAGAAGACACTGAGAAGCAGATTAACTTAGTGCCATTAATTAACTTACTAAAAGTAGGATCCCCCATTTGTATTTTGAGTGGTGCAACAGGAGCAGCAAAAGGCAAGACACACATTTTCTAACTTGAAGAATAATCTTTGAATTAGGCAAGGGTTTTCAACCTTGGAAGCACATTAAAAGGCAAGGGTTTTCAACCTTGGATGCACATTAAAATCACCTGAAATGCTTTTAAAAATCCAATTCCCAGACTTCCAGTTTCTGCTTTGGAATGTAGAGAGCTGTAAATGGTGTCACACAACTTTTAGAGCAAAAACAAATGTTCATGGCTTTTCTTGAATGCATTAGAGAGCTGAGTTTGTAGGGCCGCTAACAAGAATAAAATATAAAAAGAGTCAGGCATCTGCAGGTATACAGCATCTACTTTCTTGGGGTAGATAAGAAGATACCAGAAAGAATAATTCAGCTAAAACATAACAAATTTGTGGAGCACAAGTGTGGGCTGGTAAGATATTATGAAGCCCCTGGGAGTCACAGATAGAGGAAAAATCTTGTTCCCTTGCATATTCTTCTCCAGGGATCCCAGCAGGTGCCAAAAAAGGCTGGTAAGAGTTCTGATAAAGCATCTCTGACAGTGCAAGCCCAGAGGAAGGGAACAACAACAGCCACTGTGTGATGGCGCAGAATTTCAACAGGACTCTTGACCCCCATATCCTTCATAGAACAAGAGTTTAATCTACTCAGATACATTGGTGACAACCCGTTGAAGATGGGGGTTGAAGAACAGAAAAAAACATGCTGCCACTGGTAAGGAGGCAAGACTACCAACTTGGCCCTAAATCACAGCTGGGAGTGAGGTGGGAGCATTGAGAAGACCCCACCCCCAAACCCCAGGGACACGGTGCTGTTCTAAGACATTTGATTTTGTTCTTAATTAGAACAAAATGAAACACCCTCTACAAGTCCTGCACAATCAGATTAACAAGATCATCTAACACATAAGACTGAAACACTGCTGGGAGTGAGACAAGAATTTGAAAACACAGCCTCTCTAAGGCATATATAAAGAGAAGACTTGAAGCTGATAGTGGAGAAGTCTGAGAAAACCCTCTAGGAAACCAGTTCTTACTCTCAAGTTACTGCTAGAAAAATTTAAAGTATATGGTTCTGTGAGAATAGGAAAACAAAACAGTGTTTTTTCCATTGTCACATGCCACTCAACATTCTCAATAGTTTCAGAACGCTTTTAACACTGTATGTGTGGAAATTTTTTCCTCAAATCCCAGCAATTCTCTAACAGATATTACCCTGCAATTAACTCAGTTCTGACCTGATCTACTTGGATAGTGTCAGATCTCACATAATTAAGTCCTGCAAGACTGCTCACACTTTATTTATTTTTTTTGAGACGTAGTTTCGCTCTTGTTACCCAGGCTGGAGTGCAATGGCGCGATCTCGGCTCACCGCAACCTCTGCCTCCTGGGTTCAGGCAATTCTCCTGCCTCAGCCTCCTGAGTAGCTGGAATTACAGGCACGCGCCACCATGCCCAGCTAATTTTTTGTATTTTTAGTAGAGACGGGGTTTCACCATGTTGACCAGGATGGTCTCGATCTCTTGACCTCGTGATCCACCCGCCTCGGCCTCCCAAAGTGCTGGGATTACAGGCGTGAGCCGCCGCGCCCGGCTGCTCACACTTTAGATGCCAGTAACAAGTCCCAGGTTGTGACCTGTTCTTCTAACGCTCCATAAATCAGGGACACCTGCACCCCCCCGTTAATTTGCTAGTTTGGCAGAAGTAATCTGACCTGTTCTTCTAACTGTCCATAAATCAGGGACACCTGTACCCTCCTCCTCAGGTTAATTTGCTAGATTGGTAAGGTATGAGAAAAGAGGTGTGGAGCTTCTGCGTCTTCTCTGGATGCACCATCCTTTCAGGACCCCCACGTGTTCAGCAAACTAGAAGCTCTCTAAACCCTGTCCTTTTTTTTTTTATGGAGGCTTTTTTGTGTAGACATGATTGAGAGAATCACTGACTACTGATGATTTACTCAACCTTTAGTTCCTCTCCCTTCTCTGGAGATCAAGGGGTGGGGATGAAAATTACAACTCTGTAATCACAGGCTTGGTTCTCATGGCAACCAATCCCCCCAATCTTGGGGCTATCCAGAAACCCACAGGCACTAGTCATCACTTTGAAGATTCCAAGTGCCTTGGGAGCTGTGTGCCAGGAGACAAGAACAAACATCGAATACATATTTTGTAATATAAATTACAATGTCACAGGTTCACTGAGGGTTGTAACCATAGCTACAACAAACCTTAGACTGACCTCTGACTAGACTAACACAATGTCCACACTAAATGCCTAACAGAAGGAAGAGTGCTCATATCCAGGTGTAAAACCTATATACCTGAGCCTGTAAAATTGATCCTTGAACACTGACTCGCCAAGACTAAATAGCCCACTGTTCTCAGCAAGACTTACTGATAACATAAACAGTTGGCTAATACATATATTTCATATGCATTATATAGGGTATTCTTAAAGTATGCTAGGGAAAAAACGATGTTATTAAGCAAATCATAAAGAAGAGAAAATATATTTACCGTTCATTAAGTGGTAATGAATCATCATAAAGGTCTTCATCTTTGTCGTCTTCATGTTGAAGAAACTGAGGAGGAAGAAGAGAAGGGATTGGTCTTATTGTCTCAGAGGTAGCAGAGGCAGAGGAAAATCTGAGTATAAGCGAACCCACGATGTTCAAACCCATGTTGTTCAAGGGTCTATTGTACCTACAGGGACTTCTCCCTGGCTCCATGCCTCCATCTTCCGGGTCCAAGAGGCTTGGTTTCAAAGGCAGGAGTTTCCCAGCCTCCACGTCTTCATCCAGGAACCAGAGGGGTTTCAAATGTGAAGTTCTTTGTCTGGGTTTCTCCACTTGCGGGCTAGCTGGGGAAAGCCAGGTGGGTTCTATTCTCCCAGGAAACCCGTGGAAAGCTCTGGGAGGAGGGGGCTCTGTAACTCTGAGTTGTGGACCAAGTAGCCAATCCGGTATCAGAGTCAAAGATCAATCACGCCAGGCAGTTGAAAGAACTCCTCTCATTGGACGAGAACATGAATGGGAGGGAATAACTCAACGGTTAAAATTCAGCTGCTCCTTACCTGAACAGATTCCTTCTCTAGGTCTCCTGGAACGGTAGCGTAGGAGCTGTCTTTCGCGCTCTCTCTCTAATAAGTCACTTTTCTGCAAAACTCTTTGGGTCCACGATATTTAGTCCAATGGCAAACCTCTCCTCGCCTCCGGGACCCCTTTTCCCATTCTTCGGAGTTAGCAAGACTAAGAACCTCTTCGGAACGGTGAGTTGGATACGCTCCCCCGGTTACACTTACACTATAATACACAGCTGGCCATTTTAAACAAACAAAAAATGATGTATATTGTGTAACTAAAATATTCAAAAGGATTAGAATCCAGTTTTAAAGAGTTTATTCAGGTAAAAAACTGGTTATGGCCATCCTGGAAACATGGACTTCAGAGAAGTAAGTTACTGCTCTGAAATTAAAAGTTAAGGTCTGGCTTCTATGGGCAGAAAAAAAGAAATTCTATGCAAGGCCTGTGGATGAGTTACAATTTAATTAATTAGAGCTTGTTTTCTTTTCTCTAGCTTATTTTTCTTTCCAATTTCAATGAGTGTGTTTAACATTCCACTGTAGACAATGTGATAATCATGAAGCCTTTTTGTGAGAAAGGTGAGAAAGTTAATCTATAATGAAGATCAGTAGGGAAGAGAAAAGAGGTCTTCTCCTGTACCTTTCAGGCTCAAAATATTTTAAATTTCCAATCAGCTTAAATTTTGAATTACTTACCTTCACAGTACTGAATGCAAGAAGAATAAACACAATGCCAAGAAATAAAACAGTCAACACAGTGATTGTTAGGTGTGCCACAGACACTGAAACTATCTGACACAGAATCTAAAATAACCATGTGTATATTAAATTTGGATGACATGCAATACGAGATGTGAACTTTCAGCAGAGAGATAGGAAGTATAAAAAGCAAGCAAATTGGAAGCACTAGATATGAGACGTAACAAATAAATAATACCTTTGGCTTTTCACTGGACCAAAAAAATTCGAATGAGGAAATAATCTGTTAATTAGACAATAAATCAATATAAATTATTCTAAACGACAAATAAAAAGAAAAATTAGGGGTTGCATGGGCTGATGGTGGAAGAAAGGTTAACCTAAAAAGGTTTTGTGAGGAGAAAGTTTTGTGAATGATGGAAGTTCTCTTCGTCATGATTCTGGAAGTGGAAACAGGGCTTAATGTATTTATAAAGACCCATATAACAACGTATCAAAAATACTGAGTGTTTCTTTTTGTAAAGTTAAAAAAAAGAAAAAGTAATTTTGATACCCAGAATTATTTAATCAGCATCTCTGGAAATGGAATTATGGCATCAACTAGGTGATTCTGATACGCAGTTAACAGAAAACAGTTGCCAGAGTTGCCATTTATATTGGTGAATTTATTGTAGTGTAAGTATTGGTTTCAAAACTTGACTGCTCTTTGAAAACACTTGGGATCTTTTAAAAGTACTCATGTCTGTCTTCTTCCCTCAGGCATTTTGAATTAATTTGTAGGACATGATATGGCTATCAGAAATTTTAAAAACTATCCTGCTGATTCTAATGTGCAGCAAAGTTTGAGAATCACTGCTCCTGACCAGCGGTTCCTTGACTTAGCCTGCATGAGCACCATTTGTAGGGGTGTGACAACACAGATCACTGAACCCTACATCCAGAGATTCTGATTCAATAGATCTGGAGTGGGGTTTGAGAATTTGCATTTCTAACAAGTTCCCAGATGATGCCAATGCTGCTGGTTCTTCAAGAATTACTTATCTTAGGACAACGCTTCTCACAGCTGTACTGATCATTCAATCTAGAGTAAGGGATAAGGTTCTGCATTTCAAACAAGCTCTCAGATGATGCTACTAGACTGAAGATTACACTTTGTCAAGAGTCTCAAGTTTTGGATGGTTTATGGAGAAGTGGCAGTAGCAGTGTATGGTGACATCTGTATACATTTAAAGCTTGAGAAGTTCTTCTCTAGAGGTTAATGAATGTTAAGCATTGTATTATTTGTAACCTCACTCTTCTTTGGTCAGTATGGTAAGACTTTATATCTCAGAGAATAGACTTGCTCACCTAAGTACATGACAATTTATTAATTCACAATGAAAAATACAAGACTACAGAGCAAAATCAATATATCAGGGTCAGCAAATGCCTTTGTAGTATGGAAACTTACAGGGATCTGACCTATTGGAAGGCAGCTTGATAACTCAGAATTGCAACAGAAGAGGTCAATTTATTTTACAAAGTGCTTCTCAGAAAAGGAGGCTGTGTCATTCTCATCCACTGAAATAATAGCCCTGTCAGAAAAATCGTAATATGTGACTTTTTCTTGTAAGGATGTCACTTCCAGGAAGGTGTCTAACAGACCTGCCAAGAACTTTCTCTCTCATGTGGTAGGCAGGATTTGCGCTCCCATGGTCTTTGCATCTTGGTGTTATGGCTGTGAATATGTATGTTACATGGAAAAAGGGAGATCAGATTTCAGATTGAATTAAGGCTGTTAATCAGCTGACCCTGTGATGGGAATATTATCCTGGATTTTCTGGATGGGCCTAATATAATCATATGGCCTCTCAAAAGTGGAAAAGGTAGGCAGAGTGTAGCTCATACAAGTATGACATGAGAAGAGCTTAATCTGCTGTTGCTAGATAAGAAGATGGAGGAAGGGGCCCATGAGCTGAGGAATTTAGGTGGCTTCTAGAAACTGGGAAGGATTCTCAGCTGATAGCCAGTACAAAAATGGGGACGTCTGTCCTACAACCACAGGGAACTACATTCTAAATTTTGCCAACAACCTGAATAAGAGAGAGAAAAAGATTCTTAGAACCTCCAGAATAGAACAAAGGTGGCTAACATGTTAGATTTGGCCTGTTGAGGACCTATCCTGGACATCTAAACTAGAAGATAATAAATGTGTGTTTTAAGCTACAAGATTTTTAATTTATTTGTTATGGAAGCAATATAAAACTAACATACTCAGCTTTTCCACTCCTCTATTGCTGACCATACTTCTTCTATGGGAAACAACCTTGCTATGAATGATCAGTAAGTTCGATTAGGCTGTAGAAATATTTTTCTAGTCTGAGAGGTAGTCCTTCTACTTACAGTAGCTGCATATTTGTGTTCCATTCCTTTATAGGTTGAATCTAAAATACAGTTCTTGAGTAACAATCTTTCCTCTCTAATTTTCAAATTCCCATTGTGTCATGGTTTATGTACTAACAAAAACTTTGATGATTTAGAATTACACACATATGTGAATATATATAACTGAATAAATATATAAATGAATATATATATGTTTGTCTCTTGGTATCCATGGGGGAATTGATTCCAGGAACTCCAGTGGATACCAAAATCCATGGATGCTCAAGTTAAGTGCCTCATATAACATGGTGTAGTACCATTTACAAAGTGCTTTTCCTTATAACCTATGTACATTTTCCCATATACTTTAAATCATCTCTAGTTTACTTACATCACCTAATGCAATGAAAATACTGTGTAAAATAGTTGTTAGACTGTATTGTTTAGGAATAATGACAAGAAAAAGAGTTTGTACATGTTTAGTGCAGATCCAATCTGCATTCCTAAAAAATATTTTTAATCCATGGTTGGTTGAATCTACAAATCTGAAACCCACAGATACAAATTGTACTCACACACTCACCTAAAAGGTAAACTTCTCCACACTGAAATAAATTAAAATGTACAATTTTTTACAAAAGTTAATAGGAAATGTAGTATAAAAAGTATAAGCAACTTCCTTAATAAAGGACCCTTACCTAGATTTTCTTCTTGGATAATATTACCTCAGAAGTATTTTATTTCCCCTAATATGGCAATTTAAAAGATTATTTCTTGTTTCATTGTTTGTTTCCTTCACTTCACTCCAATTCATATGGGTAGAGAACTTATCTTTATTGATCACTATTGCATCATCCAAAAGACACGTGGCATGCAGTATTTTCTTGATAGACATTAGTTGAATTAATAAATAAATAGAAAATGAGGTTAACAATTTAACCCAGGCACACAACCAAGACACATGGAATACAGAATGGCCCAGCAAGGATGGCAGGTATCTAGTGTAAGAATTAAAGAAAAAGGAAAGAAATACAAAAGGTGGCTTGCCAGTTAAGACAGTTTTACTTTAGAGAAAACAAACCTGGGAGGAGCTTTTGTCCAAGTTAGGTTAGAGGCACACTTTTTTAGATACTAAGAATTTTTAAGGTTTTAAGGTGAGAGAGTATATTAGAGGCTTGAACTACTTTTGTGCTTTTTGTGTGTGCTTATTTGGGAGGGAGAGTTGTGTTTTGGTTCCCATACATTTTCCTCCAGCTGCACACATACCGCCCTGAGTTTGCTTTTAGTTTTCCTGATTTAGTGTACCTGAAGGGAAAGGAACGTATTTATTAAGACCCACTGTTTTACTGGCACCCGTAGTATAATGGTAAAGTTTGGCAGTTACCCAAAAAATGTTTCCACTACCTTCTTTGTGCCCAAGCTGTTTTATTTGTGTTTTACTGTATGCTTTTTTCTGGGTACTTATAGTTAAAAAAATAATTTTCTTAAAATGCATAAGGCTAAAAAAAAAAATTGAAACCAAAATAGTGATATTTGTCCAAAATAACAGTGCTTCTGCTCTGTCACCTCGTCATAATCTTTGTTCAAAATATTAGATGTTGTGATGGTTAGTTTTATATGTCAGCTTTACTGTGCCATGGGATGCCTAGATATTTGGTTAAACATTATTCTGGCTGTGTCTATGAGGGTATTTCTATATGAGATT
Source organism: Aotus nancymaae (assembly GCF_030222135.1). Lineage (NCBI taxonomy): Eukaryota > Metazoa > Chordata > Mammalia > Primates > Aotidae > Aotus > Aotus nancymaae. The sequence goes on along the minus strand of NW_026988431.1, from coordinate 39,941,665 downwards.
AACATTTGAATGAGTAGACTGAGTAAAATGGATTGCTCTCCCCGACATGGATGGGCCTCATTCAGTTCATCAAGGCCTGAATAGAAAGAGTAAGAGATAATTCTCTCCTTTTGCCTGTCTTTGAATTATGACGTTGGTCTCCTCCTGCCTTTGGACTTGAACACAAACTGGACCTAGCACTATCCGGTCTCTTGGTTCTAGGCATTTGGACTCAGAAATTAAACCATTGGCTTTCTGGGGATTTTAGCCCACCGACTACAGATCTTGAGAATTCTCAGCCTGCATGACCATACCCTGTTGTAGCCATTAACAATCATAGTCAATTATTTGTTGCAAAGCAGGTGACAACGCCTATAATAGAGCATGTCGGGGTTTCCTTAAAAGGCTGGTTGAGGTCTAGGTAGCTAAATACATTGACTTGTCTTTAGTAAAAACCCCAAATGAAAATAATATGATTATTAAGTAGTTTATGATAAAATCAAGCTTCTAGCAGAATAGAGTTAAAAGTAAATGAAAGAGTGCTTATTCTTAGCATTTAAAAATTAATTTATCGTGACATTAGTAAAGAAAAAATGACTTGCAAATCTTTATATTTGCCAATTCTAATGCATCTTTACTTTATAAATGAAAAAGATAAAGAGGGGTATGTTTAATTTACAAACCTTGACTGGCTCAAGGCTTCTGTAATTAAGCATTTACAAAGTAAATAGAGCTTTCCTTTTCCTTCTTTTCCTTCTTTGACAGAGAGACTAGTGTGTTTTTCACTGTTTTGTAGTCATAGTGACATGGTTTGAGGGAAATGTCTAAGCCACAGGGCCAAATTCTCTAAAATAATTGTGTTAAGAATTTTAAGGACAGTAGCAGGTGTCTTAATCCATTTTGTGCTGCCTTAACAAAATATCTGAAGCAAATAGCTAAGCTAAGTGATTGGCCTCAAATCAAATAAATACCTAGTGATTCAGTACTTCCTTGAAAAGCTTCCTAAGGCAATAACATCATTTTGTATAACAGATCCAGCACCAATAATCAAATGTTCCAAAGGTGACATGAAGGGTAAACCTGAGGGAAGTTTACACTGTTGACCTGTCGGTGGAATGAGAGAGTTTAGAAGATTTCATGTTTGTCTTTTGGGAAGTGTACCACAATTTCTTCAAACACAGGACCTAAAACTAAGCAGGAAGAAAGCTACAGCTGGGTCAAGCTGAGTAAGGGATTTCATTAATTAATTAATTCATTCATTGAGCACCTGTGCCCTACACCCTTCAAGGCACTGCAGATTCAGCAGTAAATAAAAATGAAGCCATTGTTCTCGAGTGCTTATTCTCCAAGGAAAAAGGACAGACAGGCAGACAAAGAATGAACAAAAAGTATGTAGTAGATTAGATAGTGATAGAAAAAGGAAACAAAATATGATGATAGAAAGAAACAAGTGTCTAGTGGGACTATTTGAGATTGAGTAAAGGGAAAGAAAGATAGGAAATAAGAAGAAATAGCTTTTCTGTCTTTTTCCAGATTTATAACCAGGTACTAGGCCCATAGACATGGCTTCCTTCTTTTTTCATCTCACAGATCCTCATGATAATACCCCAACTAGACCTTTAACTTTTCATTTGGTAAAAGGCCTCCTGCTCACTAAGATGGTGTACAACAGAGATAATTGCTTATTTTCAAGGTTTCAGTGTTTTCTCATAAACATTATAATATGGCATATATATTATTTTATATAATGATATAATATTTAATAATAAACATGTATTATATGTAATACTCAAATATATGAACTATATTTGATATAATAAATATGTATAATATAAATATAAAATTTAAAGTTTTCAATATAAAATACCAAATATATAATAATATTTTACATATTATCTATATATTGGGATTTTAAAAGACTTTTCTTTTTTCCTTCAACTTTTATTTTGAATTTGGGATACAAGACTATGTTTGTTATAAAGATATCTTGCTACCTGGGTAGTGTGCATAATACTCAGCAGTTTTTGGACCCTTTTCTCCCTCCCTACTCTTGTAGTCCCAGTATCTATTGTTTTCATGGACACTGTTGTTTGTATCTATTGTTTTATGTCCACAAATGCCCAGTATTTAGCTCCCACATATAAGTGAGAACATGTACTATTTGGGTTTTCTGTTTCTGTATTAATTTGCTTAGGATAATGGCCTCCAGCTCCATCCATGTTGCTGCCAGGGACTGAATAGTATTCCATGATATATATGTAGCAAATTTTCTTTCTCCAATCCACCGTTGATGGACACCTAAGTTGATTCCATGTCTTTGCTACTGTAAATACTGCTGGGATGAACATAAGAATTCATGTCTTTTTGGTAAAATGCTTTATTTTCCTTTGGTTATATACCAAGTAATGGGATTACTGGGTTGAGTAGTAGTTCTATTTTTAGTTTTTTAAGAAATCTCCAAACCACTTTCCACAGTGGCTTAACTAATTTACATTCTCACCAACAGTGTATAGCACTTCCTTTTCTCCACAATCTTACCAGCATTTGTTATGCTTTGACATTTTAGTAATTTAGTAATTTGGTGTGAGATGGTATCTCATTGTGGTTTTGATTTGCATTTCTGTGATGATTAGTGATGATGAGCATTTTTTCTTATGTTTGTTAGCTGCTTATGTCTTAGTTTGAGAAATATCTGTTCCTATTCTTTGTCCACTTTTTAATGAAGTGATTTGGTTTTGCTTGTTGATTTGTTTAAGTTCCTTATAGATTCTGGATATTAGACCTCTATTGGATGCATAGTTTGCAAATATTTTCTCCCATTCTGTAGGCTATTTACTCTATCGATAGTCTCTTTGCTGTGTAGAATATCTTTACTTTAATTAGGTCCCAATTGTCAAATTTCTTGTTTCATTGCTTTTGAGAACTTAATTATAAATTCTTTGCCAAGGCTGATGTCAAGAAAGTTATTTCCTAAGTTTTATTCTAGGAATTTTACAGTTTGTCATCCAACATTTAAGTCTTTAATCCGTCTTGAGCTAGTTTTTACATATGATGAAAGGTAGAGGTTCAGTTTTATTTTTCTGTGTTTGCATAACCAGTTATCCCAGTACCATTCATTGAATAGGGAGTCCTTTCCTGTATTAGTCCATTTGCATTGATAAAGAGGAGTACCTGAAGCTCGGTAATTTATGAAGAAATAAGATTTATTTGGCTCATAGTTCTTTACTCTATACCTAAAGTATAGTGCGTGCTTCTGTTGAGGGCCTCAGGAAGCTTACAATCATGGAGGAAGATGAAGGGAAGCCAGCCTTTCACATCATGGGAGAGGAAGCAAGAGAGAATGAGGTGCCAGGCTTCTTTTGTACAACCAGATCTTGCATGAACTAATAGAGCGATAACTCATGTATCACCAAAAGAATCACCAAGAGAATGATCCAGCACCTCCCACTAGGTCCCATCTTGCACATAGAAGATCACATTTAAACATGAGATTCAGAGGGGACATACATCCAAACCAAATAATTTCCCCATTGCTTATTTTTGTTGACTTTGTTGAAGATCAGATGGTGATAAAGGTATTGAGTTTACAGAATACTTTTGAGTTCTGTATTCTGTTCCATTGGTCTATGTGTCTGTTTTCATACCAGTACAATATGTTTTGGTTACTGGAGCCTTGTAATATAGTTTGAAGTTGGATAATGTGATACTGTTAGTTTTTTTTTCTTTTATTTGCTTAGGATGGTTTTGCTATTCAGGCTCTTCTTTGGTTCCATATGAACTTTTGAAGAGTTTTTTTTCTAACTCTGCAAAAAAAATAACATTTGTAGTTTGACAGGAATAGCATCAAATCTATAGATTGGGTCATATGGCCATTTAAATAATACTGATTCTTTCAATCCATGAGCATGGAATGTTTTTCCATTTGTTTGTGCCATGTAAGATGTTTTTCAGCAGAGTTTTGTAGTTCTTCCTGTAGAGATGTTTTACCATCTTGGTTACATGTATCCCTGGGTATTTTATTTTCATGTGTGGCTATTGCAAATGAGATTGTGCTCTTGATTTGGCTGTCAACTTGGAAATTATTGATATATAGAAATGCTACTGAATTTTGACCAGGTATGGTGGCTCACACCTCTAATCCCAGAACTTTGGGTGGCCGAGGTGGGTGGATTACCTGAGGTCAAGTGTTCGAGTCCAGCCTGGCCAACATGGTGAAACCCTGTCTCTACTGAAAATACAAAAATCTGGGTGTGGTGGTGCGTGCCTATAATCCCAGCCATCCAGGGGGCTAAACCGGGAGAATTGCTGGAACCTGGGAGGTGGAGGCTGCAGTAGACTGAGATCATGCCTCTGCACTCCAGCCTGAGTGTCAGAGCAAGACTCCATCTAAAAAAAAAAAGCTACTGAATTTTGTACATTAATTTTTTTACCATAAAACTTTACTGAAGTCATTTATCAGCTCTAGGAGGCCTTTGATGGAGTCTTTGGGACTTTCTAAATATAGAATTATGTCATCAGTAAACAGGGTTTGTCTTCTTCTCTTCCTGTTTAGTTGCCTTTCCTTTCTTTCCCTTTCCTGATTGCTCTGGCTAGAGCCTCTATTACTTTGTTGATTGGGAGTGGTAAGAGTGGGCACTTTGTCTTGTCCATATTTCAAGGGGAATGTTTCTAGCTTTTCCCATTCAGTATGATGTTGGCTGTAGATGTGTGAATTTGTTCCTTTGATGACTGGTTTGTTGAGTGTTTTTATCATGAAGAGATGTTGAATTTTTTTGAAAGCATTTTCTGCATTTATTAGGATTATCATGGGTTTTGGCTTTTAATTCTATTTATGTGGTGAATCATACTTATTGATTTGCAAGTTTTGAACCAACCTTCATTTCAGGAATGAAGTCTATTTGATCATGATGAATTAACTTTCCAATATGCTATTAAATTTGGTTTACTTATACGTTGTTGAGGATTTTGGCGTCTATGTTCATCAGAGGTATTGGCCTGAAGTTTTCTTTATAGTGTCTTTGCCAGGTTTTAATATCAGAATGATGCTGGCTTCATAAAATGACTTAGGAAAGAGTCCCTCCTCTTTGATTTACTGGAATTGTTTTAATAGCATTGGTACTAGCTCTTCTTCATACATCTGACAGAATTCAGCTGTTAATCCATTTGGTCCAAGACTTTTGTTGTTGTTGTTTTTGGTTGGTAGGTTTTTCATTATTGATTCCATTTTGGAACTTATTATTGGTCTATTCAGGATTTCAATTTCTTCTTAAATCAACCTTGGGTGGTTCTGTTTTCAGCAATTTATACTTTTTATTGAGATTTTCTAGTTTGTTTGCATAGATGAGTTCATCACAGTCTCTGAAGATCTTTTATATTTTTGTCATATCACTTGTAATGTCACCTTTTCCTTTTCTGATTGACCTTATTTGAATTTTCGTTTTTTCTTTACTAATCTCACCAGTGGTCTATTTATCTTATTATCCTTTCAAAGCACCAACTTCTGGTTTTGTTGATCTTTGTATGGATTTTGGGTCTCAATTATATTAGTGTTTTGTTTGTTTGTTTGTTTGTTTGAGATGGAGTTTTGCTCCTCTGTCGCCCAGGCTGGAGTGCAATGGCACGATCTCAGCTCACTGCAACCTCCTCCTCCCAGGTTTAAGCAATTCTCCTGTCTCTGCCTCCTGAGTAGCTGGGATTACAGGCATGTGCCACCATACCCAGCAAATTTTATTTTTAGTAGAGACAGAGTTTCATCACGTTAGCCAGGCTGGTCTCAAACTCCTGACCACAGGTGATCCACCACCCTTAGCCTCCCAAAGTGCTGGGATTATAGGCATGATACCCTGTGCCCAGCCAGTTATATTAAGTTTTGCTCTGATTTTAGTTATTTATTTTTTTCTTCTAGCTTTGAAGTTCACTTTTTCTCGTGTCTCTAGTTCCTCTAGGTATGATTCCATATTGCTGATCTCAGATCTTTTTAACTTCTTTAGGCGTTTAATGCCATAACTTTCCACTTAACACTGCTTTTGCTGCATCCCAGAGATTTTGGTGTGTTGTATCTTTGTTTAATTTGTTTCAAATAATTTTTTGATTGTTGCCTCAATTTCATTGTGTATGCAAAAGTCCTTCAAAAGCAAGTTGCTTAATTTTCATGTAATTGTGTGGATTTGAGAGATTTTCTTGGTATTAACTGATGTTTTTATTCCACTGTTGTCTGAGAGTATGCTTGGTATAATTTCGGTGTTTTAAAATTTGCTGAGACTTGCTTTGTGTCTGAGCATGTGGTTGATTGTAGAGCATGTTCCATGTACAGATGATAAGAATGTATATTTTGTGGTTATTGGGTGGGATATTCTATAGATGTCTGTTGGATCTGACTGGTCAAATGTCAATTTTTAAGTCCAGAATTTCTTTGTTGGCTTTCTGCCCTGATGATCTAGCTAAAACTGTTAGTGATATGTTAAAGTTCTCTATTCTTATTGTATGACTGTTTAAATCTTTTTGTTTTATGATTCTGGGTGTTCTCATGTTGGGTGTATATATTAGGATCGTTAATTCTTCTTGTGAATTGAATTCTTTATCATTACATAATGTCCTCCTTTGTCCTTTTTTACTGTTGTCAGGTTAAAGTTCATCTTATCTGATATACAGATGGTGACCCCTGCTCTTTTTTATTCTCCCTGTGTGTGATAGATATTTCTCCAACACTTAATTTGAACCTATGGGTGTCATTTATTGTGAGAGAGGTCCCATGAATACAGCAGATGGTCAGTTATTATTGTTTTATTTAACTTTCCATTCTGTGTCTATTAAATGGGTTTTATAGACCATTTATATTAAAGGTTAATATTGCTATGTGGGATTCTGATCACATCACAATGTTGTTAGCTGGTTGTTTTATAGTCTAGATTGTATAGTTGCTTTTTTGGGTATGTGGGTTATGTACTTAAGAGTGTTTTTGTAGAAGTAGTTGTCATTCTTTCATTTCCATGTTTATAACTCCCTTAAGGATCTCTTGTAGAACTGGGCTAATGGTAATGGATTTTCTTAACAATTATTTATCTGGAAAATATTTTATTTCTTCTTTGTTTATGAAGTTTAGTTTGATGAGACACTAAATTCTTGGCTGAATTTGTTTTCTTTTTAGGAATGCTGAAAATAGGCTCTCAGTCTCTTCTGGCTTAGAAGGTTATTCCTGAGAAGTCCACTCTCAGCCTGAAGTTGTTCCCATTTTAAGTAATCTGACCCTTTTCTCTAGCAGCCTTTAAAGTTTTTTTATTTCTTGTTTTTTGTTTTTTCCTTGATCTTGGGCAGTCTGGTGACTATATACCTTAATATATGCCTTACTGATGTTCATCTTGCATATTATCTCACATGTGTACTTTGGATTTCTTGTACCTGGATATCCATATCTCTAGCAAAATTGGGACTTTTTCTTGAATTATTTCCTCAAATATGTTTTCCACATTGTTTTTGCATTCTCCCTCTTCCTCAGGAATTGCAAAAAGTGTAGGTTTGGGTGCTTTACATAATCTCATTTTCTTGAAGACTTTATTTTTTTTTTAATTATTATTTTTTCTTTATGTTTGTTTGATTTGGTTAGTTCAAATGACTAGTCTTCACATTCTGGAATTCTTTCTTCTACTTGGTCTAGTCTGTTGATAAAGCTTTCAATTGTATTTTGAAATTCTTTTTTTTAAAATAATTTAATACTTTTTGTTTATTCACAGATACTTAACAACCGACATCATAATCAGTTTGAAATTCTTTAAATGAGTTTTTTAATTCCAGTAGTTTTGATTGACTTTAAAAAAATGTTTATCTCTTTGTTCATTTCATGGATTGCTTTAGTAGTTTCTTTATATTGATTTTCAACTTTGCCTCGGATCTCTTTGAGCTTCCTTGTCATCATCCATGCTTTGAATTCTTTATCTGTAATTTCTGAGTCTCCATTTTGTTTAGGACCATGGCTAAAGAGCTAGTGTGATTCTCTTGTGGCATCACAACATGCAGATTTTTTTGTGGTGTCAAGAGTTCTTATGCTGGTTCCTTCTCATCTTGAGAGGCTGGCACTTCTAAGTTTTGTAATTATTTTAATATTATAGGAGTTATTTTTTCTTTCCCTTCTCTCTCTCCCAAGGGGATGTGACTGTAGAGTACATTGGGTAGGGACTTTTGGCTTTGTTTCTATAGCCCTATACACTTTTGTCAAGTTTTATATCACAGTTCAATCTACAGGCCAGGATACGGTGATTATGGGTAAAAGCCATCTGTGAGACCAGCAGATGTGTATATACCTGATCTTTGTTTACTATAAAGTACTCTTTTGGTTTCTGGTGATTGGCACAGTGGAGTAGTTGGTGCCCTGAATTTGCAGTTCTACAGGGGTGAGGAGACACAGCTGAGGAGAGCTGGAACCCCTGGCTTGCTCATGAATACCCCAATGGTGAGTGCAGGCACCAGCCCTGATGAAGTTCTGTGTGTGGGGGAGGGGGAGGGGGAGGGGCAGAGATGGAGGTGAGCTGCACTGGCACTTCATCCTAGACAGGCAGGAATGTGATGTTTCTCTATCTCATCCCTGTTCCAGGGGCTCATGATTTCTAGTTCAGGCACACACTGTATTCTCTCTCCAAACTACGATGTGATTGAGAGCCATGGGAAATGGTTTTGTGACCTTCTGTGGGAGTATTTTCAGGGCAGAACCTCATCACTCAGCCTACTATGGGTAGCTTTGTATCTCCCTTGTTCTTCAATGTGGTAGCATTATTGCTTCATGTAAGCAGGGGGCTCCACCTATGGGCCAATGTGGGTGAGTGTTGGTTGTGATGGTGTCAGTTGGGTTGGCCAAATCTCAGGCCCTGGGGAAAGTGGTCATATTCATATATTGACAGAGTACATTAGTAATATAAAATATACTACATATGTTAACAATATACATTATATATTCATAATATAAATAATATATAATAAATATAGAATTATATAAACAAAATTTGATATTTTATCTGTCATAAATGTATTTAAATATATTAGTGTAATATATATTTAAATAAATACATATGTAAAATATGCATTATATATATGTACATCATATACCCAGGCATATGACTTATGTAGAGGTACAATTTTTTAATTGTAAAAATGCTCTTCAAATGAGAGGAAAAGCTTCATTAAAATTTTAAAGGCAAGTCACTATTTTATGGTGTTTGAATATGTAAAGGACACCTTTGACCCCCCCAGATCAGAAATACTCAAACTTAAGTGTGTACTCAGCTCTTTGAAGTTACAAAGATGTATCCCTAGCAATCCCAAGGGGCCACCATGGTAGAGCATGCATGTAGCAGCAATGAGGCTTCTAGATATTTAGACCTAAAATAGGCAGTCTGAGGGAACATACAAAGGAAATTAGATAAGCTTGATCATCCTGCTTTATCACATTAGTCTCTCTCTTTCTATGTCTAGAAGGTTTCTTTTGTTACAAAGAATTATTAAAGTCTGATAATTATTAAAATATGAGTGTATTAGGTTTCACCAGAGAAACAGAATTCATTAATGTGTGTGTGTGTGTGTGTGTGTGTGTGTGTGTATGTATATGTAATGAGATTTATTTCATGGAATTAGCTGATGTAGTTATGGAAGCTGAAAAGACCCAAGATCTTCATTCAGCTAGCTGGAGATCCAGGAGAGCCAATGGTATAGTTACAGTTCAAATGCCAACAGGCTTGAGACTCAGAAAAAGCTGATGTTTCAGTTTGAGTCCAAAGGCAGGCAAGAACTGATGTTCCAGTTTAAGGCAATCAGGCAGGAGGAATTCCTTCTTACCAGAGGGAAAGTCGGCCTTTTTTCTCTTTAGGACCCCAGCTGACTGAATGAGGACCACTTACATTAAGGAAGGTAATCTGCTTTGCTCAGTCTACTGATTCAAATGTTAATCTCATCCAGAAACACCATCATCAAATATGCTGATAATAATGCTTGACCAAATATCTGGGTTCTCTCTGGCTCAGTCAAGTTGACACTTAAAAATAACCATTACAATGAATATTAATATATGGGAAAATTTACTTCTAAAAATATTTCTTCACTCTAATTCTTTAGATTAAGCAGAACCATAGAAATATTTGGTTTACAGACCGTTCTTGGTACATTGATAGTAATGTGTGTCCTAACTTGAGGCTACTTGAGTTTGGAGAAACCGTGTAACAGCATTCAGATCAACAATGATGAAATACTCCATAACAGCAAGATGAATTTCCAGGGACTGATTCCATATGATAACATTGCCTATAGCTAGCATTAAGGAAATAGAATTTTCGGTCAAGACGATTTTCCTTCTCCTCTGTTTATGTTATGACATATTCCCTGTTTTTTTATTCAGCAATAAAAACTTTCTCTGTGAGGCCTGTAGAATCAAGTACATAACCAAGTGAACAGGAGCCAGCAGCTAACCACAACAATCTTCCACTACCTTTCACAGTAATGTAATTGCTGATGTTTCCCTGGAGCAAATTTTGCAGATGCAAGATTGTTTCAATGGTGTGATTGACAGTATCTGAGTAATAATAACCAGAAGAGAATAATATTTTATAATGCAATAGTAGCCTGCATCTGGTTCTGAGTTTTCTAGTGCCTGGTGCAAGCAAGAAGAAAACAAGTGTAGCTTTTTTAATACATAACAGCTTGTGGACTAATAATTCTCTTACTTTTTATTGCAAATGCGTAGAATGTTTCATGATGGGTGTCTTTAACAGTTCAAAGATTGTAGTGTCAGTGTCAGAAGTGGTAATACAAATATCTTGGGTAGATGGATATTTTTCTACATAGTACAAAGAATACAAAGGAAGGCAATGGAAAATGCTTTGAATTGTCTGTGTATGTGTATGTCTGCACATGCTTCTGTAAAATGTAACTCTTGGCTTCAGGATTAATACTGCCTTGTGAAAATGCCGGTAGGGACAAGTACTTATCTGAGGACTCTAAAATCCTCATGAAAACAAGGTAATTAAATAGCAGCTATAGTAGGCTATTGGTGGCAGGATGCACAAAAAAATTACAATGCAGTTGTCCTAAAGTACATTTTCAATTGGTCTGCCAAACCAACAGCCTGCAGGAAAACAATGCACAAAATACAAGGCTTGTGATCATGTCAGGGTGATGAGGTTCCGTCTGAGGTCCCGGGATAAGAATTTTCTTGAAATGGTAGCTGTGGCTTCAAAACAAAAAAAGAAAATCTTCTCATATTCCCAATGTGAAGGGGATCACTGCCATAGAATTTTTTCCTATCCCACTTGTGTATGGATATGCCAGTGATGTCAATATTATCTAAGAATAAATCCATGTTTTCTGGGATATGCACCTTACATAATTTGGTATATTTTATTTTGTTTTTAAAAAAGAGAATATAAAATATCCAACTCTTGAAATTAAAAAAGAAGGTACTCAGTGAATGTATTTTTAAACTCTCCCATATTTCAGAGGAGCCTGTAAAATTGAAAGGTTCAGAAATTTAAGCTACATTAGCTTCACGGTGATTATATTTCTGGTACTACTACCTTGATAAATGACTTCCTGCCTTACAGAATTTTAAGGCAGATGAACTACCTAGGTAAAACTAATCTTCATTTTTATAAGGAATGAATATGATAAGACTTATTTTAAAATTATTTAGAATAGAATGGGCATTGGTTCTTAGTTTCCTATGGTTCTTCAAGAAAGATAGGAGGTATTTTGAATTTTAGTACAAGATATACAGTGGTGACATTGAATTAATAACAAATTTTAGTAATGTTCACATAGCTGTATGTGTTTGCAATAATAGCAAAAAAACGTATATTGCTACTACATGCAGAGTGCTGTTCAAAGTCTTCATATGTATTAATTTATTATTCATATTAACTTATTTTAACTCCTACAGGCTATTGGTTTCACACTTCTAATATCCTCTGTTTGAAGAAGAAATGGGAGCACAGAGAACTTGGTAAGTTTTCCCTGGTCAGATGACTCTGAAGTGATAGAACCTAGACTTGAACTCAGGTAGTCAGCTTCAGTCTCTGTGCTTTTAACTACTTCCCTCTATTGGCCTTTCTCTCTTTGTGCTGTATTGGTCTGGTGCCCAGTAGAAGGCCAGCAATACCTGTGATTGTTTGATGGCCACCAGAAGGCTAGCACTTTCCTTTGTGCAATGATGGTCTGGTATGTGCCAGAAGGCCTGTTCTCTCTGTGTAAAATAAAATTTACCAACACTCTTCAGATATCAGACATTGAGGATTGGTATAGAAGCTTATGAAATAACTCAGTTAAAGAAGACAAACTACTAAATATGTGCCCTTGTTTCTTTGTCAAACAAGGCCTTGGAAGTTGTATTTCTCATACTCCTTGCAGGTCTTGTGTTCTGACAAAAAGTATATATTCTGTTGAAGCTGTAGTTTTGAAAGCACAACTTGGCATAAATGACCATATTCTAAAGGTATATAAGGCAATGAATGATGTTTCCTAATAGAGTGGGCTGCGCCACTTGAATGGATGTATTGCTACTACGATTTATTAAGAGCATACTATTCTCCTGTAACATTCTAAGTAAACTTAGTAGTAGTAAAAACTACTAATTCATTTAATCCCAAGGAGATCTTATGAGGTAAACACTATTCTCAGCCCTATTCGATAAATAAAGTTGTGGCATAGAGGAATTAAATAACTTTTTAAAAAATTAACAAGTTAAAAATGGAGAAACCAGAACTCAGACACAACATGTCTGGCTGTAGAAGCTGCTTTCTTAGCATCTATGCTACAGTGTGGAAATGTTTATTCAAATGAGCGGTATGTTGAGAGTAGAAAGGAAGTTGAAAGTGCTTAGTGATGCTAGAAAAGAGCACGGGATGCTGCTGAAGGCTAAGTTTGCTTAGTATGGCTGTAAGGAAGAAATACTTTCTTATAGAGAATGTTGGAGGTGCTGCAAGGAAAACAACACTCTAAATGTTCAGTGAACGACTCCAGAGAAGTGGCTGAATAGGAATAGCAAAGAAATAATAATGATTTAATATTAATCCATTAATAATGATTTAATATTAATATTATCTAATAATAATATTTAATATCTATTACTTATGTACCAAGTATGTTTATAAATGCTTTATATCAATTAACTGAGTTTATTTCTCCCAAAGACACTTTAAGACAGATATTATTAAATATCCTTATTTTACCAGAAAAACCATTACAAAGAAAGGTGAAACAATTTGCTCAAGTCAGACTACTTAGGTAGAATTTTTTAGCATTAAAAGAACATATTTACTACGTACTAAGGGCTGAAAACAAAGGTATGAGAGCAAAGACATAAAATTATAGTAAGAGGAGAGACAAATGCATAAGTAGAGGATACCTAATATAATCTAAGCCTGCTTTTTAATGAAGGAGTCAGAGTTAGTCTAGCAAAGAAGATGTGGGAAGGGTCTTTCGTGAAGATAGGGCAGCATGAGTGAAGGAAGACAGATAAAAGAGAATTGCCTTGTAGAGGATCAGCAAGTGACTCAATGTGCATTAGGTGAAGTGAGCTGCTTCTGGAAAGTAGGCTAGAAGTACATGTAGGGTGCATCTTGAGGAAAACTTGTGAGCCAACTGTAGTAACACAAATGGTTTTAAAAGGCTTTGGGAAGCTGTTTATTGATTTTAATGATGCCTAAATGAAGGAGGTCTTGAGGAAGGAAATGGGGGTAGAAGAAGAGATCAAAAGATGTTAGGAGGATAGAGTTGGATGGACTTTGTTATGAATTAATTGAATTTGGGGATAAAATAAGGAAGGGGGTAAAATATGAGAATATGAGTTGAGTTCCTGATTGGGTGATGATGCTGGTGGCAAATGGGGGTGGGTTGGAGAAAGCAGATGAGGACTTCTTTGTGGATATGTGGAGACCAGAGGTGTTTGGGGGGTACCCAAATGGAAACATTACAAGGCAGCTGACTCTTGAGGTATGGACATAAGAATGACTGGTGTAAAGGTCATCATTCTATAGGGTCAACGTGAGAGCTGTCACAGAATCTACATAGACTGAGAAGAGAACAGAGGATAGGGCAAAGAAGTTCCCAGTGATGAGATAACTAGAGGAATTACTGAGAAAAAGAAAGAAGGGAGTAATAATCTCAGGAACCAGAAATTGGTGTGAAAAGTCAAAACATCCACTGATTCAATAAGTAATTTTGTATGAAGGTCAAAATGTTATTTATGTGAATTGCTAGATAGCTATATAAATTGTACACCGGTATTTGGAGAGAAATGAATTAAAAGCAATGAATTTAACTACACGGTATGATTTGGGGAGACAATTCAGTATAACAATTGTTAATATTCCATATCCTGTGTCTTCAGAAATAATTTTTGATATATTTAATTTGCAAAGATAAGTAAATATACAACAAAGTACAAATTAAACAAAACAGTTACTTTGCTCTTTATTAACTTTGCATTTATATATTAGACAAGCTAACCTTGCCAAATATTAAGTGTATATGTATGTGTTTAATAGGAACAATGTTTATGAACAAGCCCACTAAAACAGTTCATTTTCAATGTAAAACAAATAATGAAATAATGCTCTCAGTGACTCTGCTTTGAGTGTGAATAGTTACATGCCTGTGGTTTGTGGAGACAGTAAAAGCTGTTTTATATTGGGTCTGTTTATACTGAAGATTTGCTAGTTTCTTGGGCAAGTATAAGGAGACACATTAATCTGAATATTCTATCCTTCATAAAGCCATTTAGGCTATTTATAAGCTCTCTTTCCTAGTGGGAAATAGCAGATTATTCTATTCAGTATTTTTCCAGTAAAACTGACCTATTTAAAATTTTCCCAATAAGTCCTTTTCCCTCCTGCTGTAAGGTTTCTTTGCTAAATTGAACTGGATTTGTTTGTGGAAGCAATAATGTTAGCATTCAGCTTAATAGTCATAAATGATTTTATTGAGTTTGGATAGGAACTTTATTAAGTTTAAAATATGCTTGAAAACATTCCTGTTGTATTTGAATGAATCCACATATTCTCCAAATACTTAAATTTCTATCCCTTTTAGTATAATTTTTAAATGCTTCTGAAATTAGGAAGTTAGATCTTGCTGTTAAGAAGAGGTTGACTGAAAAGGTATTGTGTTCGTTTGAAATCCTGATGAATGGCAGGGGATTATAACTCAGTGTGCATTTTAGTGTCTGAACAGATCATTAAGAAACAGCTTACTCACAGACTTAGTATATGAAGGCCGAAATGTTATTTATGTGACGTAAATATATCTCTAGTCTATAGACTAGAGATATTGAAATATTAATAAATGTAATTATTTTACCCATAATGGCAGTTCTGGAGAGTTCAAGGCAAAGATGGCAAAATTATTTTAAAAGTAGTAACAACTATGTTAGAATGGTAATTCTTATACATGCTTTTAGTTTGATAGCTATACAAGAAGAAATCTAAAAGCACATCAGACAGAGGTAGACATTGCCTGGTTTTTGGTGCCTCACATTCATTTGGCCTTTTAAACAGCACTCTCACTTTTCCCCCATGAGTTGACCGCTTTGTCATCATTGATTATTGGGACAAAACAAGTATTTCAGTTTCCTTGGCTGCAGCATGTACAAATAGCACTGGCTATATCATTTTTTTCTTCTGTTCTGATATTTGAATCAAGATCCAAGAAACAAAGAGCCTGAAGTAGTTTGATAACCTTTTTTGATGTTGTAAAGTTTTTCAGTTCCTGTTTAGTTCAGGGACCTCTTTGAGCTTGGGATGGTGAAGATTATACCCCTTCTTCCCATTTCTGGGGACACAGAACTCTCTCCAGCCTTTGGGGCTTCCTCTATTGATAACTGGAATTGGCTGGAATCAGCCAATGAAATACTGTAGGGAATATCATTCTTATCTAGAGCAATTATTTTACTAGATTTTACTAAATATGGATTTTAAGGATATTGGACAGCCCTACAGAGCCAGCACAGCCTGATGGTAGGGAGGTCATACTGACAGAGTAGCCCTGAAGAGTCTGCTATTGACTAGTACATAGACTAAATCCTTAGTCAAATATTTGTGCACCTATTATATGGTGCTGAAAGATATATAATAAACAAAACATGATTCTCATCTTTCAGTAACTTTATCTAAATTTTAAGGACAATATTCACAAACTTGAGCACATTTGAAAACCATGAGGTAGTTTATGAATAAGCATCTAAAAAACTATTGTTACTATTGTGTAGATGAAGTCCCACCATTCATTTGCACACAAACTTTTATCACCTGGTTAACTTTAGATGTCTCACAAAAGCTGCATACATTTTATTTTAATCTTGAAACAATAGTTTATAAATGTCAAAAGTAGTGAGGACAGAATCTATCAAGCTTATTATTTTCATATTTTCAATTTCTGGAATTCTGACAATGAGAAAAGAAAACAATTTTTGCTCAGTAGCAGCAGGCCTGCTGAGTAAGTGGAAATCATAAAAAATAATCTTATTAAAAATAGTAGCTAACAGTTGTTGGACATTGGTATTTACAGCATTGTTCTTAGTACCTGAAAGAAAGCACACGTTAAATAAATATGGTCTCTGAGGTTCTATTTATGTTGTTCAATCCTGAGAACAATCTTGTGAGGTAGATACTATAATTCTTCACATTGAAGTCCAACAAATTTAGAGGTCTTAAAAGATGATTCAGTTAGTAAGTTAATAAGTAGTTCTAGAATTCATACCCAGGCTTTTCTGAATCCAGAATCTATACTTTTATTATTGTGCTATTATGTGCTTCAGGTATGTGGGACCCAAAAAGAAACTTGAAAGATAAATAATATTTAGGAAAACGGGACAACAAGACTTTACAGAGATGTTAATCTCTACATGATTTCCCACTCCCTGGCCCTTAAAAAGTATTCAGTTAATGTGTACTGAATTAAATTAATGCATAGCTTCACATCCAAATGTGGCATGTATTGGGTTCAACTCAATAGTGTCATATGGAAAAAGAAGTTGTAGAAACTTCAGATATGTGATTTTATAATATTTTTTATTAAATGTTCTAGGTAATACTAAAGTTCATGAAGATTTCATGTTTTTCATGTTTTTTTCCCCTGTTCTCCATTTTTTTTGTGCACATAACCTTTTGAAATCGAGCAAAACCATGTGATTTGCTTCAATGAATTGGATGTTTGTAAACTTCTGGGAAGAAGTGTTTAAGTGCTGGTGGTCATTTTTCCATGTTATCTTCCTGTGCCATCACCATCTGGGCACCATGAGTTCATATAGAGATGCCATAAGCTTGAAACAGATTTTAAGGGTGAATATTCATTTAGAACACAAAGGCCCTAAAGAGTTGCCTGGACCTAATGCAGAATTCATATGCATGAGAAATAAAGTTTTATTTTGCTAAACTACTGAGACATTAGCATTGTTTCTTACCCTAGCATGATTAGATTCTCCCATTTAATGTAATGTACTAAAATGTAGTTTCAGAAAATCCTTAAAGAATGATTGCACATGGCCTTATACATATTTTTAAATGACAAATGCTAACCCACTTATTCACACAGATTAAAATAAAAAGATACACTTTTGATACCAGTTATTTCTATTCTGTTCTCTTGGATTTTTTGTTTTATAGGGAATGTTCTGCATATTTCCATGGTGCCTGACTTTTTTTTTGCTAATCAGCTATGAAAATGTACTCCTGATAAAGCAAGAGGAACTTGCTTTGGGATTTTTTTGCAGTTGGTTTGCTTGGTAGATTAACACAAGTATGTAATGTATTGTATGAAGTACTTTTCAAACTTTGAGAAAGGGGATAGATCTTTTTCATATATATTCTTAGTTTCATGCATTTTTAAAATGAATAATGAATATAACTGTAAAATAAGGCCACAGCTTCCCAATTCTCCTTAACTTTCTGGAAGCATTGAAACACTCCATTTTGGAACACCACGAATTTCTACCATTAAAATGCGAAATATCTCTCCTTCAAGAAGTGTATTAAGGTACAGTAGGAGATGAACATTGTCCTTTTTCTTCCTTTCTAAGACAACCAGGATTTTGTCAACAAAATGTTTTGCTCAGTCCCAGGAGAGTAATCATGGTAGATTAAAGCCCAGTCATCTCCATCTCACTTCCCTATTAAGGTACTTGCTTTCCCAAATGCCCTGTACTAATACAGGACACCTTTTAGGAAACTAGATGCAAATAAGAAAAATTTTTTGATTTCAAATAAAAGATTGTGGAGAATGAGAAAAGCTAGCTTATGCTATTCCTCTGCAACAGTCATCCAACAATATGGTAAGAAGTCTCATCAGATCCAAAAGCCAGTGCCATTAGGATAGTGGAGCATAAGGGCAAAGCTGGTGAAAGCATTGAACTGATGGACCACAAGACCGAAGGTTTAACTGTATATCTTGAAGTTTTCAATGTATGACATCATTAGTGATTTATTGCTTCAGCCAGTTAGTGAATTTTTAATTACTTGCGTAAAGATGTGTTCTGTCTCACAGAACTGGACTCTGAGCTTCTAGTCACAGAGGAGGGCTGAAACTACTCTTGTATCACTGATGCTCAGTATGGTGCCTGACACGTGGTTGATGCTCATTAAATATTTGTTGTATGAGGGGTTTGCAAATGAGTGCTTGCTTCATATTTTGTTATTTTTATGTAATTCATATAAGTTTTGTTAATATTAGTGCATATATGAACAATTTATATGCCCAAGTCTCCCTGTTATTTTCCTCCCTACTTAGGAAAACATTTTTTAAAAATGTAATTTAAGTTCTAGGATACATGTGCAGAATGTGCAGGTTTGTTACATAGTTATATATGTGTCATGCTGGATTGCTGTATCTATCACCCTGTCATCTACATTAGATATTTCTCCTAATATTATCCCTCTCCTAGCCCCCATGCCCAAACAGACCCTGATGAGCAACATTCCCCTCCCTGTGTCCATGTGTTCTCATTGTTCAGCTCCCACTTATGAGTAAAAACATGCAATATTTGGATTTCTGTTCTTGTGTTAGTTTGCTGAGAATGGTTTCCAGCTTCATCTATGTCCCTGCAAAGGACATGTCATCCTTTTTTATGGCTGCATAGTATTCCATGGTGTATATGTGCCACATTTTTTTATTCAGTCTATCATTGATGGGCACTTTGGTTGGTTCCAAATCTTTGCTATTGTGAACAGTGCCACAATAAACATATGTGTGCATGTGCCTTTATAATAGAATTATGTATAATCCTTTGTGTATATACCCAGTAATAGGATTGCTGGGTCATATGGTATTTCTAGTTCTAGATCCTTGAGGAATTGCCACACTGTTTTCCACAATGGTTGAACTAATTTACACTCCTACCAACAATGTAAAACCATTCTTATTTCTCCACATCCTCTCCAGCATCTGTTCTCTCCTGACTTTTTAATGATCACCATTGTAACTGGTGTGAAATGGCATCTCATTGTGGTTTTGATTTGCATTTCTCTAATGACCGAAAATCATAAAAACCCTAGAAGAAAACCTAGACAATACCATTCAGGGCATAGATATGGGCAAGGACTTCATGATTAAAGCACCAATAGCAATGGCAACAAAAGCCAAAATAGACAAATGGGATCTAATTAAAGTAAAGAGCTTCTGCACAGCAAAAGAAACTTATCATCAGAGTGAACAGGAAACCTACAGAATGGGAGAAAATTTTTGCAATCTACCCATCTGATAAAGTGCTAATATCCAGAATCTACAAAGAACTTGAACAAATCTACAAGAAAAAACTCCATCAGACACTTCTCACCAATAGACATTTAAGAAGGCAACAAACATATGAAAGGCAAACATTTTTAACATTGATTCAGAAATAAAACAAAATAACCTCTTCGAAGTCAGTCTATTATCTTTTTAAATTCTTCATACTTATTTTTTGAAAGAACCTAATAAGTTATTAATATTTCTAGTTGATGACAATAATAATTATTTTGGTAGAACAGTAAAGAGGACTTGAGCTTATGAAATTTGTGACTAAAAGCAATTTTCAAAAACAGTAAGTAGAATTCCTGCTTTATCTGGTTCTACCTCATTTAAGGGTAGAATTCATAAGAATATATTTGATATTATTTAATTAATTATCATCGATGGGCATTTGGGTTGGTTCCAGGTCTTTGCTATTGTAAACTGTGCTGCTATGAACATTCGTGTGCATGTGTCCTTATAGTAGAACGATAGACTGGACAGGAAAAATGTGGCACATATACACCATGGAATATTATGCAGCCATTAAAAACGAGGAGTTCGCGTCCTTTGTAGGGACATGGATGAACCTGGAAACCATCATTCTCAGCAAACTGACACAAGAACACAAAATCAAACACCGCATGTTCTCACTCATAGGCGGGTGTTGAACAAGGAGAACACATGGACACAGGGAGGGGAGCACTATACATGGGGGTCTGTTGTGGGGGAGTGGGGGGGACAGCGGGGGGGTGGGGAATTGGGGAGGGATAGCATGGGGAGAAATGCCAGATATGGGTGAAGGGGAGGAAGGCAGCAAATCACACTGCCACGTAGGCACCTAAGCAACAACCTTGCATGTTTTTCACATGTACCCCAAAACCTAAAATGCAATAAAAAAAAAAAAAAAAAAAAAAAAAAAAAAAAAAAAATTATCAAGACCAGTAAATATAAGGCCACTGACATATACTCAGGGAATATATTAGATGGAAAAGTGCCATTCTGGGATCTGGGATAGAATTTGATTAACCCAGTCGACCCACAGGACTCTACCCATCAAATTCTTCATCTGTTGGATTCTATGCAGAATTATGGTCCTGAATACTCCTTGGCCACCTAATTTGATTTGACTCCTTTTTTTTCGTAGAGCTTCATTACCTTCAAGAATGTTCCTGATTTATCCAGTCTGCTTATTTCTCTCCTCTAACACCCTTCAGTGATAAAGGACTCCTTGTTTTAGTTACTTGACATTCAGAGCAAGTTCTGTATTTTTGGATTCTTTGCTTTAGAGCACACTTGGAAATGCTAAAAGAGTATTATAAGTGACTTAGGAAAGCATTAGCTTTCACACTGTTTAATCATGTTCTGAATCTTGCTCATGTCAATCCCAGTTATTTAAAAATTAAAATGTTGGCCTGATAGTTCTTTTCTAAATTGGCTTGTTGTTGAAATTAAAGCTCTTTAACAAAATTATCTTAGATTAATAATCTGTTCTAAAAATTTAATGCTGATAAAAATATTGACAGAATATAGTAAAAAATAAAAATGTGAAAAATACTGTATGTAAAATGAGATTCTTTATTCTTTAACCTAATTAAAGTGGAATCGTAATAGACTGGCAAATTACGGGTTTTTGAGTTAGTGCTTCTAGATTAAATTGCAAGCTCTGAAATTACTTGATGAGGAATTTCTTAAGTAACACTACTTTAAATATTTGCCTCAATTGTCCTAGTGTTAATTTGTAGTTTGCCAGTGCGTTAGGGTTCTCTAGAGGGACAGAACTATTAGGGTATATTTATAAATGAAAGGGAGTTTATTAAGGAGAATTGGCTCACAGGATCACAAGGTGAAGTCTCATGATAGGCCCTCTGCAAGCTGAGGAGCAGGAAGCCAGGAGTGGCTCAGGCTGAGTCCCAAAACCTCAAAAGTAGGGAGGCAGCCATCAGTCTGTGGCCCAAAGCCTGAGAGTCCTTGAAAAACCACTGGTTTAAGTCCACGAGTCCAAAAGCTAAAGAACCTAGAGTCTGATGTTCAAGGGCAGGGAGCATCCAGCACAGGGAAAAGATGAAAGCCAGAAGAAGACTCAGCAAATCATCTAATTCCACCTTCTTCTGCCTGCTTTTTCCAGCTGTGCTGGCAGCTGATTGAATGGTACCCAGCCAGATTGAGGATGGGTCTGCCTCTTCCAGTCCACTGACTCAAATGTTAATCTCCTCTGGCAATACCCTCACAGACATAAGCAGAAACAATACTTTGCATCCTTCAATCCAATCAAGTGACACAATATTAACTATCACAGCTAATCAAGTATTTTCAAAACTCTAATATTAGTTGAACACTTCATGGGATAAAATGTAGGATTTTAAGGTGAATGCCTTTATATGTTTACTATTTTCTTTCTGGTAAGGCATGGTGCAGAATAATCAAATATAGCTAATTGTTTTAGAAAAATTTCTTTAAAATTTGTATTAATACCAATTTTGAACTATATGTAGTTAGTAGCATTTAATATTTGTTTATAGCTCAAGTAAGATGTATAAGTTATTGCCTTAAATCTTAGTATAAGAGAAGGTCTAAAAATTAGCCTAAAAGCGGTTATCCTCATTTATTAGTGACATGGCATAGGATACTTTAATAATTAGAATGTCCTGGAAGAATGTTGCAGGGAATATAGGTTTGTTTTCTTTCAATTGTGAATTTAAACACAATCCTTGGAAAATCTGTAAAATCTTTTCCTCTCTCACCAGCACAGTGTTCTGGAGTGAGGCAAGGAGGAAATATTTCTAAGTATAATTTTATTTTATCTGTATGAGTTAAGGAAAAGTTATATTGAGAGCTTTAAATGTTATGAAAAGATAAACTTTATGAGGCATACCTCATAAAAATGGATAAAATTTGTGATATCAAAAATGAAATGTACATAAATCTTGGGCTTTCTCTTCTTGACATTTTCTTGGATATAAATGTGTAAGAAGTTAGAGCCTGGAATTCATAAGCAAACATTCTGCTCTCCAGAATTATGCTGTTCTTCTAAACTGGTAAAAGTCACATCTCCAAATATTTTCAGGCTATTTTTTGTTTGCCAAATTAATTACATTTTATTTATATCCTCAGTACTTTTCAATCAATTTTTGCTACAGGAAACTCTTAAATGTATTAAAACTTGTCTCAGCTGTGGAAAAATAATGATTAATTGCTTTGACATCTTGGAATGAAAAATGGGAAAATGTCCCCATTCCAAGTAATGTCTTATGCAATTCTTACAGAATTTTTCCTTCATTACAATTTAACAAATGACCAAAAGGCCATTTTGTTGATTTTGGCTAAAGATTTATCAGCTTGTGCAATGGTAATGAGAGTACACAATTCCATCATCTACTGACATCTATCAATGTAAAACTGTTATCTTAAACTTCAAAGGACATTTTAATTTCTGGCAAGGAAAACATCAGTAAACAGAAAATTTTTCTGATTAAAAGGTTTTTGCTGTTCTGTTTCTTTTCCTGTGTGCCATTTGCTGCTTAGGGAAATAGTGATTTTAAAACTACTATTGAATTCAACTAAACTTTTGGGTCAAATAAAATTATCTAATATACATTTTTCCAAAATCTAAATTTAAGTAATAGAGGTTTCCATATAACCAAAGAGATGCTCACCTATTCCACACAATAAAACTCAGATACTGCCCTGGAAAGAGAACTCACATTTTCTCACTAAATACCTTATTTACTCTGCCTTATTTATAATTCTAAAAATCATGGTTATCTGGTTGTTCTTAATTAAATCTGTAGGATTGTGATCTGGCACTCTGCCTTATTTATAATTCTAAAAATCATGGTTATCTGGTTGTTCTTAATTAAATCTGTAGGATTGTGATCTGGCATATCAATAATAAAATGATTGCCAATGACCTGGCAACAAGAGAAATGATAAAATAAAAACAAGATACATGTATGTAAAGAGTAATATATAATTTAAAGCATATGCATGTGTATTTATGTGTATTTATATGTACTTAAATACAGTATATACATATATTTCTATATATATACATATACACAAATTTGGTGATATTAAATATCCAGGAAATTAAATATGCAAACCTTAAAGACCTGGAGGATTTTACTGTACAATGTATAATTCATCATAAGTTATTCTAATGAAAGTTATTGGAGGTCATTTTGGTATTTAGCTATATGGGCCTACTGAAAGACTCAAATAACTAGAATGGACATTTATTACTTATCCTATTAGGAAGCTCTGTTGACATTTGAAAACTTTTTTTAATGATTTATCAAAGTGTTATGGGCAATACAATTTTTTTCTTCATTATTTCCATCTAATGTTGCTGCCATCATTTTCTTCATCATTATCACCATCAATGTATATATGTATGCATGTGTGTTTGTGTGTCTGCGTGTATACATGTAAATGAATGTAGAGATTCCATCGATTACAAATCTCCAGAATTCTTCACCCCCTTTGCACCACATATGTCCTTTGTACACACACACGCACACACACACACACATTAGTGACTAGGAAACTTATGGCATAAGCAAAAGTATTTGTCAATGACAATATCTGGTTAGGGGCTCACTTTATACTGGACCATACATAAGTCAAGGAAATACTATACCAAAGAGATCAAATAGTCATGTTTTATTTTTAAAGAAAATATTACAGAAAAGATTCTATAACTTGTTAAAAAATAAGACAATGAAAATTATAATGAAACAAGTTTAAGATTCTAATTTATAAATTGCTACTTAGCTATAGTTTCATTGACTTTAATCAATCAACTTCTACAGTGCAGCAGATAAGCGTAAGAAGATAGCAGGACACCGAGGAAAATAGTTTCCATTTTTGGCAATAGAAGCTTAGTTGTTCAGAAAAAAAACCTCTGCTTGTATAGCACACACCAAGAAGCTTTGAGGAAGTACAAAAAATAAGTTCATATATATATATATGTTCATATATATGTGAATGTGTGTGTGTGTGTGTGTGTATTTATATACAAATACATCACAATTAAAAGAAAATAACCTTAATAGCTGAGCTGATGAGTTCCAAATATCAGGGGACATAGAGATGGGCTACTGATAGTCTCCCAGGAAGAGGACAGAGTAAAAAGTCTTAGGAACTGAGCCGAGTGGAAACTCAGATTGGAAACACTTCCACAATATTCAAATATCATACCTTCAGTGGGTGAATCCAATTTAAAAAAAAAAAAGAACAGGAGACTCTGAGGGTACATACCTCTGATCGTTGGTCCTTGGTGAAACAGGGTCGAAGGCAGAGGAGACGGGTACTCTGAGATTTTGTAACCATAATAAGGCTGCATTTATTTGGATTTCAGGTTTTAATTTACGTGATCTCAGCTACCGCCAATAGAAAATGTAAAGTGAATATAGGATGATAGTAGCCCTGGGCACCTGGCAGAATCAAATACCTCAAATGTATAGGGGAGGAAACTGAGATAAAGGAAATAAATTCGCTGAACCAAGATCATATGTGAAAAGTCTAAACTTACGTGAACCTAATAAGATAATCACAGAATACAGGAAACAAGTATTAATAAAACTATAAGAGACTCTGATCAATTTACTTTTATGTTTAATAACTCTTATGTATTATTCCCATTGATAGATCATGGTATAAGAACCAACCATTAAAAATATATTTTTCTATATAATATATATTTGTAAGTATAGAATATAAATAGGATATGAATATTATCAATACAAATCATTAAACAAAAACATTTAGCTAAACTCGACATAGGAAACAAACGTTTATAAAAATTGTTCAGGTTCTAGGTCTTAACATAAGTTTCAATAAAGTTCAAAGAACCAATAGGCAATTTTTTTATAAGCACGTATTTTTGTTATTGATGGGAGGATTAAATGAAATATTTAATGTAGATACAGAGAAGATATGTAGTGTTAACTCTTTCTCCTTTTATTGATAAAATTTTCTTTATGTCCTTATCTGGAAACACATATTGTAGGTTATTTAAAAATTAAAAACTGAATGCACTTTAAATTTGGGGTCAGAGAATATAGGCATTTGTATAAGTTTACACATTTATCAGTTGTTTTCCAGACTAGAACATAAAACTCCAAGAACTTTTTACGTCTATTTTGTCAGTGCCTGGCATGCACAGGTACACCAAATCAATAAAACATTTGTGTAATAAAAAATCAGTGACTACTTCCTAGTAAATAGTTAGCCATTCTTAGATTTTCCTCTAGTGAGCTCTGCTTCCCTCCATATTTTTGGGAGTTCTTGGGCTAAGAGCTGACAGTTCTTCAATACAGTTTACATACTTTTCTTCTCCACCACTTTTTAATCTCATGTAGTCCTAATAAAAGTTGCAAGTATATTTCTGTAGAATTCTTCCTGCAATATAGGAATGATAATTGACAAGGTGGAAGGCTTTTAATCTCAAACTCACTTTAGAGTTGAGTCTGTTTTCTTTAGCCTTAAATTTTCAGGAAAGCTGAAATAGGCTTTGGGTATATTTAGTTACCAAAGTGGTGTGATTGGCATACAAGCACCAAACATAATCTGTCACAGTTTCCATCTGGAAATTATTTTTTCTCTTTATATAAAATAGAATGGTTGATAGGGCAGAGAAAAGAGGAGTTCTGTAATCAAAGGAAAATGTAAAGAATGTTGAGGCATTTATAGAAAATAAATGAGACCTTAGTGAAAAAAAAAAAAGGAGGAAATAGGAAAAATGCAGAACTATTGGTACAAGGTCTATTGAATGTTAAACTCATGGTGCCCTGCCTTGACAAGAGCTCAAGGTAAAATGTGTGTATGTAACAGAAAACAGATTATATATTGCTTTAAAATTTAGCGCCAGGTGCCACCAATCTCCTGTGAGTATATGGAGTCTCCCAATTGTCATTTGTTTGCACAGACAGCAGAAGCTTTGGGAGTTAGGATCAACCAAAGCTGATTAAGAAGATGTAAGACTAGGAGAAAGAGGGAGATATGTAATGAACTCAGGCGTCTGGCAGTTAAAAAAAAAAAAAAGTTCAATATCCACGATGTGAGAAACAGCCCCAGAAAATGGAAGGGATTATGTGTTAATATGGGAAAATATCTTTCCCACTAAATACTGAGTTATGTGTCAGCAGGAGCCATCCTCTGCTTTATTCCCTCAATATTGCCTGAAAGATTTTAGGCATTTAATAAATATTTATTGAATAGATAAATGGATAGTTACTGGTTCCTGTCAGACAGCTGGATTGTAAGATGTTAGGTCTCAGATATCAATCAAATTTATTAAGACTCCTCAATTCATTTCACGCATGATCCTCTTCAGGAACTCTAGAATAAATCTCTCCTAAGCCAAAGGCACATGTCTTTTCCACTTCTTCTAATTGAAGAAAATGACTAAGAAGACAGAATTTTCTGCATATAATATAGAAGAAAGTTAAGAAGATTTTGTCTGCATTGTAGCCTGGATCCGTTTTGTTGGACGTGACTACTCTCTAGGGATGCAGCTGCACAGTCATCGTAATTAATTCATGGGAGAAAAAGTTGGTAAAGGGTTGGAAAAGGGTTCAATCAATTGAATTTGGGCCTCCTAAGGGCTCCTAGGAGCGCTCTAGGAATTTCACACTCCTTATCATTTCACTGATTTGTATTTTTATTTTTATGCTATTGTGATATCAAATCATATTTTACTGTTTGTAGGAAGGAATATAAATTTCAAAGAAAGATAAAGCCCTTTATGAGAAAATAAGTAATATACTTTCCTAATTATTAGAAAAGGATCTGCATATATTCCTTCTATAAGGAAACAAATAAGATGACTTCATTTATATCCTACCTTGCACCAAAAGGATTAAGGCTGCCTTTGTAATGACTTTAAAAGGATTTTTAAAAACCATGCCTTTAGTATTAGCTGTTGGAAACCATTTTTGTCAGTGTTACCAATGTTCCTTAAGTGCAGCCAGTTGACAGAGTCTGCAGTGACAGGTAACTAAAGGAGCTTTTGATAATGAAAACCTGGAATTCTAAGTTACCAAGGTGAGAGGAAGTAAAATGGAGTTGGGGTCTAAACAACAGTGTTTTGAATATGAAACTCAAATTTCCCATTTTACATTATTTGGATAATGCTATTCAGGGCTTTGTAAAATACTGGTAATTTACATCTGAACTAAAAGAAGTAAAAGAAATAGCAAATAGATTTTACAAATTCTCTGAGTCATATAGTTGAAATGAGGACATATAAATGGAATGAAATACTCAAAAATGTGTCTATGACCATGAAAAGAATTTTGTCTGGCACATCTGTCCAAACCTATTCATTCTGATAATATTTTTAAAATATAAATTACACATGTACCTTCTGAAAATTACTGAAAGCAAAAGTTTGAAGCTAATTAAGGTTTAACTTGTGACATTTAGCTTGGAAACCTTATTTTCTCCTAGTAGCTTAATGCATAGATTAAAAAATCATCTATTTTTTATGTTTCAATAATTTAATATATTTATGGAACACAAGTGTTAGTACCATGAAAATTATAATGAATTAGTCTAAAGCTTACCATATAATAGGAGATATTTACACAAATATTTATAAATTTTTTTTTAAAGTTTGTAAAGCGAAAGCTATGGCCAATAAAAGCTGGAGAGAATAGGATGAAATGTCCTGCAAAAGGTTAATATTTCCTAAAGCCTGAGGTATAACTGGATATGCAATATGTGGAGATGATAGCAGTTGGGTGCAAAGGAAGAGAATAAGAAAGAAGAAAGCACTAGAAAAGGACATGTATCTTTTAGAGGTGACAAACTGACATGATTTAGAGGAAGTCTTCAAATAAGAGAGTAGGAGGAAATTTCTTTTTTGTTTTATTTTGTTTTTTTGAGACAGAGTCTTGCTCTGTTGCCCAGGCTGTAGTGCAGTGGTGAAATCTAAGCTCACTGCAAGTTCCACCTCCACGGTTCAAGTGATTCTCCTGCCTCAGGCTCCTGAGTAGTTGAAATTACAGGCGCATGTTACCACAGCTGGCTAATTTTTTTTTGTATTTTTGGTAGAGATGGAGTTTCACCATGTTTGCCAGCCTGGTCTCCAGGCTGGTCTCAAACTCCTGACCTCAGGTGATCCACCCGCCTTGGCCTCCCAAATTGCTAGGATTACAAGTGTGAGCCACTGTGTCCAGCCAATAGTTTGTACTTTAATAAATATGTTGTGTGGTGGCAAAGTTTATTCAATTAAAACGGTAGTTGGGAAAGATGAATCTGTGATATTTAAAATAGAGTGAATCAAGTTGAGAAGAGGCAGGATGAGCAGTGAGGATGCTGTGGCAGTGATGACAGTGAAATAGAAAATGTCTGACAACCTACAGAAGTAGTCGTTAGATAGGGAGCAAAATATAAAAGGGGAATTGTGAATGATGTAAAGATAATTGATAGCACTTGGTGACAAAATGGATGTCTTTGAAGAAACAGGTCCCTCAGAGACTTGATCTTGTATCTTTTGTCACCTTGCTTATTGTCTTCAAGGGCTTCTTATAAGAAACATAGAAAATTAAACATCATCTCTTTGATATAATGATAATTATGTAAAGGTATAGGCTCAAAGTAATCACAAATACAACATCAACCATAACAACAGTGACACTTTAAATAACTCATTTAAACAAATTACCGTTTGTTGACAAAGTTTCATCCTCATACTTATGAAAAACAATTTTGGCAAAAAGTATTTTTTTCACATAGAGACAAATACTTCTGGAAGTTTATACTTAGAAAGGAAAGATTCACTTAGACACGTATCTATTATATCCAGAGAACATCTGCTCCACTTTGGAAAATTAAAGATGGCAAAATCAAATAACCTGAACATTTCATTTCCGGAGAAGCCAAGCATTTGACAAGGGATGACTTTTGATTCTCAAAATAAATAATTTCATAAAATGTTGATTTTGAATTTAAAAAATTGCTTAGTATAGCAGGGAGATGAAACACTGACACAAAACTGATTTTGCAATGGTCTGGATGAATTACAACCACATCCCTATAGATTTTAGATTTATTGAAAAAAATTCTCCATTTTTAACATAATGAAAATAGTTGTATTAAAATGTCTGTGCAGCTTAACTAAATCAATCCTTTTTTGACATGATAACTGAGAACTATGTTAAACATCACTTATAGTTCTGTGGCAATAAATAAGTTAAATATAAAAATATCTTTCTGACAAAAAATGAGAGGAAAGAAGTGAAGTCATCTAATACTAAATTTAGATAAAAGGACCATAATTACTTTATTAAGATCCATATTGGCCTTAGAAATAAAGCTAGCCATTTTTATTTAACTGTGCTCTATAATTTTGTTAGATTTTCATTTTTTTTTTCCATTCCAAAACATGGACTACTGACGCCAGGAAGAATAATACTTTTATTATAAGGATGTCAGAAATTTGGAAGGAAATCAAGCATTGTCTTTATACCAGAAAAACAATATGTCTGATATATATGTTTTCCAAACTTGGTCACAAATACAGATAAGAAAGGACTTCAATATAATGGCTGAATTTAGAGGCTTAAACACTAAGGTTTAGCATATAGGCCTCTCTCCTACCTTATTTGAGCTCTGCTTCTCAGTCTTCTCTGGCCTAGGGTAGAAGACTTTATGTGGTTGGGAATATGGTTGCAAAGAGTTCCAGCTTACATTGTCCTTATAGCTTCTGATTCAAGAGAAAGAGAGCACCTTTCCTAACTACCGCTCCAGCTTAAAAAAAAATTGAAAAGGAAAAGGTCTAGAAAAGTGTCTGGTTTATTTATTTACTCATGGAATATATATTGAAATGAGTTGGGGTTAGGAGATGGGGATGGGAGGAATGAAGTCTGCTTGGTTTTTTAAATGCAAAGTGGAAAGGTTAGCTCCCCAAAGGAGAGGATGCTATGCAAACAATACAGGCATACTAAGCTCACAATTATTTCTGGTGGGAAACAAAGGGCTCCTAATTTATTAATAATCTTGGAACCAATGTTTATAGAAAAATGTTCAAACTTCTCAATGTTATCAATATGACCTCAATTAATATTTCTAGGCTTTTCCCCTCTTTTTTCTTTCTTTGTATGTTTCTTCTTACCTCTGCCTAGTCTAATGATTCAGCCACACTGCCTGGTTTTGCTGCCTTCTGGATTTTTGTTTGCTAATTCTATGTTCCTGCAATATCTTTTAAAAAATAGACATTTAATACATCTGCTATGATTTGAATGTGTCCCCCATAAGCTCAAGCGTTGGAAACTTAATTGCCAATATAACATGATTAAGAGGTTGGGTCTTTAATTGGTGATAGGGTCACCAGGGTGGAACACTCATAAATGAATTAATGCCTTTATTATGGGAGTTAATTTTTTTTCAAGAGAGTGATGTTATAACAGTGAGTGCAGCTTGCTCTTATGGTCTCTTAATTCTTTTGCTTTCCTGCCATGTTATGATACAGAATGAAAACCCCTGCAAGAAGCCCTTGTCATACCTTTGAACTTTTCAGACTTCAGAACCGTGAGTCAAATGAACTTTTCTTTAAAAATTACCTAGTCTGTAGTGTTCTGTTATAGTAGCAGAAATCAGAGTAAGACACCACCCTCGCCGTATTAGTGAAATACTCTTTTACTTTCCCAAGTAAAATCTTTTCTTCTATTCTGTGAAGGACCTTGTATATGGTTATCCCAAGGACAAGCGGGAGTAGACAAAGCAGGCGTCTTGCTTTCACACTATGGAGTCCAAAGTCAAAGTTGTATTTAGAAAAGAAAGCAGTCTCACATTTTTTCATTATGAAGCATTATAAAGTAAGTCCACATCCTTGCATTTACGCACGTCTCTGTGGGAGGCAGGGTTGTGCAGCATGTAAGAGCATGAACTTTAAGTTTGTATTTCAGTTCTGCTACTCACTAGCTGAGCAATCTAGTGCATTAACCTCTCTAAGCCATACTTTTCTCATCTATGTAAGGGGATATAAATACTAGTATCTACTTCGGGGGACTATTGTGATAGACAATGATTATTAGATCAAATTGTTTCATCATATTATTCAAGTTGTCTGTATTCTTACTGATTTTTATGTCTGCTGGCTTTATGAGCAAATGAGAGAGATGTATTAAAATTTCCTAGTCTTTCAACTCTGTGAAGTTTTATGAAAGACTGTACTATTAGGTTTACACAAGGTTAAAATGTTACATGTTTTGTTTTCTTTTTTTGTCAGTCTGGCTCTAAGATTTTCTTTGACATTAGTATTCATTAGTCTTAATATAATGTGCCTAGGCTGTATTTATCATACTTGTGGTTTGTAATGCTTATTAAATTTTTGGCTCGATAATGGTCATGTTAGGTCTGTACCTTAATTTATCTCCATAATTTTTTGTTTATAATATTTGAAAATCAAGAGGAAACAAAATGTAGAGATAAACATATCATATATCCAGATAATGGTGTTCTCAAAAATTTGGAATAAAAATATTCATATGTGTCTAAGGTACACGACAAGCTTGAGAAGTTTGAGAGGGGACTGAAAACTTCATATTTTAGAATTTCAAAACTGAAAAATAAAATAACAGATTAAGGATGGGTAAATAGCAGGTTACAAACTGTTAAGTGAAACACTGAGTCATCAAAGAAAGGCAAATACAGAAGAAGATAAAGAAACATAGGGAATGAAGTAAACGGAACTAATGCATATATTGTCCAACTCTCAGAACTGGAGAATGAAGCCCACTTGTTTTGATTCTCAACTTCTCTCTAAGGCAGCGAGGAAATCCAACATCCCAGATGTAATCAGTAGTCATGAAGATTTAATTCTAAGTGATCTTCAGTCATTCCCAGGATCAGCCTGTTTCTTAGTTTTCACTCCTTATTCCTCGGGGTAGATCTTTTGTGTCTCAACCCAAAGACTGCGCGTTTTATCATGGCTTTCTTTAGCCTGCCCTCAAATCCAGTTCCCATCTTCCCAGCCTTGTGATCTCTGGAAAGGTCTAAGACACCACCCTTATGTTGAACCTCGTGGACTATTATAACAACTGCCGCTTTTATTCTAAATGATACTGGAATGTGCTGTATATTTTTGAGTGGAGGAATTACTTTAAGTAGTTTCAAGATCATTTGGCTGCTGCGTTGCTCTCCTTTTCGAACACCTCTGCTAGAACTGCCAGGTTCTGTGATGGGAGAACTGGCCCTGAAATCTGAGTTTTTTGATCTAGGTTACCTTTCTCTCTTGATCTTAAGTCTTTTATTATTTCTCATAATAACTCTTCGATGAACTCAAACATAGTTAAAAATGCCTTTGTAAACATATGTTCTGGTTATTCTTAGCCATCTTATCCAAAATTTTCACTCCATATTCTGCAAACAGAACCATTTCTGATTTTTTTTTATTTAGTTGGAATAATTTCTCCAAAACAATCTGAAAAGGGACATATGGGTACTATACACATTTCTGGAATATACAGAAACTCTATTAAAAATAAAAGACTCTCCTTACTGTGGCCTGGCTTCCTATGGTCATTTTTGTTTTCAGCTTGTTTCTTCTTCCTTAGACCATGTATGTTTCCTCCTCTTTTTTATAGATCTGATAAAAGTAAAGACAAAATGTCAGCTATATCTTTATTACTTAAGAGCTAGTTAAATGCCTTTAACCCAGATTATGTCTAATTTTAACAAAAATTTTCTATTAACTAAAGATAAGTTATCCTGGATATCTGAAATGTGAACCAATATTAGGAAAGGAATATTAGAGGCTAGTGTTCTAACACTGAAGGGGACATAAGAATACACCAACAGTCCTTTCCCGTAGTGACTCTGTCTAGCTTGTTGAATGGGCAGTTTCACAGTGCTTATGGAATAGTTCTGAAGCTCAAACAGCTCCTGGCTACTTACTACTTTGTCTATCTGTATTTCTGGCTGGACTTAACAGACAAAGGTCTTCAGTTGACTGCTGCCTTTGAGAGAACGTGGGAGTCAAATGTGCGGGAGAATTCCATTTTAATCCCAAAGTTTTATTTCCTGTTTAATCAAAAATTTTTAAGAAATGATTCACACTTACAGCAAATTGTTTCACAAGTCCAATATTTTTGGAAGCCCGACTTTAACTGTGAAGGTTAAAATATGGAAAGAAAATTTACTCTGAAGATGAATACACTGAAATACATCAGAAAAATACTAAAAAACTCAAGACATGTCTGAGTTGGCATTTTATTTTTGCCTACATTTATATTTATGTCTGTGGCATAACTATCTACAGAAGATACATTGTTGATGATTGAGAGAGTGTCAGCAGTTTTGAATGAAGCCAAATTTTTTCTATATGCAGAGTTGTCAGGAAAGTAAACTTTCTATCTACTGAAGACTAAATTTAAGCAAGGACGATGGATTATACTTTTCAGTTCTTTACAATAGATAAATAATATGCTTATGTTTGTGTGTGTGTGTGTGTGTGTATATATATATGTGTGTATATATATATACATATATATATATATATAGAGAGAGAGAGAGAGAGAGTTACCAAAATAAATGTTTTTTTTCCAGTACGTTCTAGTTGTTTATCATTTGTTAAAATCTTTGTGTAAGATATTTGATTCCATCAATACTTTTTTTTCCCCCTATGAAAAGCATAACTATACATTTTATTGTGATTTGTTAACTAAGGGCTATTAAAAAGGAGACTTTTTCTGTGATTCACTGGCTTTTGGCTGTGCCACTAATACCCACATTTTGCTGCTATGTGGCCCCTATCTGCATCCTTGTGAGGACTGATTGATTATTCCTGGGAGTCTCTACGATGTCTAAAGTGTGACCAAGTAGGGTCATCCTTATTCTTTCACTCTGACCTCTTTTTCTGCTTCCTAGAAATGATTATTAGTGGGAGTTATGACTCATCCCTGTCATGGGAGCGTCTTTTCCTTCTAAGGGTTCTCCTTTTGTATGTAGGTTTCAGCTTTTGGGAAACTTCTGAAGCACAAAAGCTTCAAAGTCATACATAGAAGTGCATTTTCTTATATAATCACTTTGTTCAAGCCAAGTTCTGTTCTTCACAAAAACTGAAAGGAAAACACTCTTCTAAATTATTCGGTTGACTTGGTCCAAAGCAGCTCTGTTTTCTCCTAAATCTTTGTCTTTTAAAATCCCAAATGATATGACTTTTTTAGCTTCTTTTAAAATACTGGTATCTCCTGACTGCTCAAAACTAAATGCATAGGATTGGAATAGGGGGCTCTGTCTTTTCACTATCTTGTTCCTGGCATTACCAACTCATTGCCTTAATTGGCAGGGAAAAAAAAGAAACCAAAGCAAATGTTAAAATTGAAACAAGACAAAATTCTAACTTTATTCCTCAGCAATACATACGATTTCATGACGCCCTATCTTAGTCATTCAAAATTCTCATGTTACAAAGAATATCCATTTTTGAATGCACTTCCTTATTTGAGGTTTTTCATTTTCTGTTTCTATTTCCTTCAGAATAAATCACTATAATTATTTTTGTATCCATATATAACTACATATTATGTGTATGTATGAATGTATACACATATATATATATATGTACACATACATGTGTAATATAGGTGCACATATGCATATGTATATATGAATCAAAAAATTTATGCTTTTGCATATATAAAATATGTGTATTTTTACATATTTATATGTATTTACATATACATAATATCTATATATACATAATATGTAACTGTATACATGTATAATTACACAGATTTTTTATATATATAATATGTATTTTTATATGTATGTATCTGAATCTATATATAAACATAAAAATACATATTATGTATGTAAAAAGTTTAGGTTTTGTTGAACCCTAAGGGGAGCTAAATTTACTTAAAAAAGTTTCCACAGTCCACTTCAGTTCATACCTTTGTATACTTTTATGAAGCTTCTGACATTGGGTACTGTGGAAGGCAGTGAGAAAAACTTAATTTAGTAAATACCTTTCTACTATGCTTGATGAAAGGATGGTGTCCTTAAAGATGCAATTATCTTTTAATTTAGCTCACCTTCTTCACTCAGAGGTTTTGCAAATAAATAAATATATTTGGTTTTCCAAAGCAAGGATCGAGGTTTCCTCCCTTCTTTCATTTCTTCCTCATTCCCTCTCTTTTCCTTTCTTCCCTCCGTCTTCCCCTTTTTTCTTCTTTTCTCCATTTTTTCCATTCATATCCTTCTTTCTTTTTGGTTCTAATTAAATTAAGCCAGAGATTTAAGTGATATAAATATGTTTGGCCTAGTTTTGACATTGCACCAAATTATCTACTAGAGATTCGGTGACATTTATATTGTTGTCTTTCCATTTGTTTGCTTCTCCTTTGCAATCTCGTTGCTTTTAACAAATTATGCTTTTTTGGGGGCCAAATGGGATTGTTCTTAACTACTTTCTTAGGTTAGTGCTAGACAAAATGCAAGTTTTCAGCAGCATAGTGGAAGATAACTTGTTAAAATATTTCATGTTAAATACTCACATAAAATCTGTTTAGGTGGTCACATTTTGTTTTCAAAATTCCCTTGAGAATAATTTTTCAATGTAAATTTATCATTTAAGGTATCCTTTTAAGAGCCGAGCTTAGAGTGAGTTCTATGTACTTGGTTTATAGAATTGATAGTAGAAATATTTGATGTAAAATACTAGTTTTCCAGATTTAATCAATTTTTATGAAGCCATTTCATCTCACTTTCATGCTCTAAACCACACGTCATGCTTCTATTTTGTGTGCAAAAAACTACATTACTTCCCAAACACTTAGATTTATTCAAGATGTTTGTTTGTTTGGTTTCTTTTAGATTCTAATTATGTTTGCTACATTTAAAAGCTATATTTTTAACAGTAAACTACATGTTTCCACCACAAATTTATGGCTGACCACTTTCCCTGGACTCATGGCTCAGGCCCCATGTTTAGCAGTAATTTTCTGAAGTCATTTATTTTGCTTTCCACTGCTGTCTGTTAAACTAATTCTCTGTTGTTCCATGGTTTTCCTACTCCACCCTTCATTCGCTCTCAGGAAAGTGCCACACTGAGGAAGTGCTTTTCTTTTTAGTGGTAAATCACAGGAGTAACACTCACTTTGTAACTTAAGGTGTTCCCTTTCCATAGTTACAGATTTTGTTTCTTGACAAAATCGTACATGTTCCTTTTATTATTAAGTTAATAAGACCTTTTTTGGTTGCAAGAATCAGAAGACATTCTGAAAACTGACATAAAGCCAAAAGAGAATTTATTGATATAACTGAACATCTCAGTGACAAAATTGTATTCAGGCTCAGATGTATCAAGGTGCTCAAAAATCTGTTACCTGAAAGCTGTTTTTCCCATGTCTCAGTTATGCTCTGATCTGTGTTGTCCTCATTCTCAAGAAGGTTGTGTTGCTGACTCCGGAATCTGTTAGTTTTCGTCTTTATAGCTTAGAAAACCTAGCAGAATGAGATTCTCTATTAATTTCCCTGCGCTTTCTCATACCGACCAAGTCTGCCTCCAGAGTTCATTGTGGGCCAATGGGTTGTAATGCACTAATTGGGACTGATGCCCACACCAGGAGCCTGGAAAATTAGATGGACCCCACATTTACCTTGGACCAGTGGTCTATGAGTCCAGGAATAGTAGTTTTACTAGAAAAATTTGGCTATTGATACTAGAAAAAGAGGGAATGAATATATAATCCTCAAGGAAGTAATTGTGGATACTTTTCTACTAAAATTTTCAACATATTCATTCCTTCACGATAAAATTTGACTTCTGAAATGAGGTATTTAAGGCCCTGATTATTTTTACTTTCTGAAACATTGGTCTAATTACACTAGTCTAATAATTAGTCCACTTATAAACTAGATAACTGTTTTTATTATGCCACCACTCTCATTTCTAATACATTCCTCTCTTTTGTAAAAGTGTTAGAATACTCCAGTCCATCTCTCAGTAACCTTCTAAAATTCAACCATTTTAAAACATTGCCATTGACAAGTCTAGTCCATGGTGTTTTATTTTGTCTTTGAACTCCAATTGATTTTATTGTTTATAGTGCTGTCAAATATTGTTTATCTTTTACTTATTTGTGTGTGTGTGTGCAAATCTGTAGAAGTCACAAACTGCAACTTGTTAGTTGTATTTTAGAGATCATTTATTGGAAAATAACTAGTAAGGGCAAAAAAATCTATACATTTAGTAATGGATTTAAATTAGATTGAATATTATTAATTTGAGTTAATAAGTTATATGGATGTAATCAGTTACTATGAAGCCATTTTATATACTTTCATGGATGTTTTGAAAAGCATTTTTACGGCGGGGCGCGGCGACTCATGCCTGTAATCCCAGCACTTTGGGAGGCCAAGGCAGGCGGATCACTTGAGGTTGGGAGTTTGAGACCAGCCTGGCCAACATGGAGAAACTCCATCTCTAATAGAAATACAAAAATTAGCTGGGCATGATGGTGTATGCCTGTAATCCCAGCTACTCGGCGGGGCTGAGGCAGGAGAATCACTTGAACTTCAGAGGCAGAGGTTTCAGTGAGCCGAGATGGCACCATTGCACTCCAACCTGAGCAACAAGGCTGAAACTTCGTCTCAAAACAAAAAAACGTAAAGAAAAAAGAAAAGCATTTTTCATACATGTGCAATACTTTCTTTTTGAGAGGCTATGAATGTAGATTATGGCATTTCTATGCATTAGTTTATGTCAATTATTTTCATCTTTCTTATATCTACTACCATAATACTAACTATATATTTTATGTTTATATCTTGTGACTTTTAATACATGATGG
Organism: Aotus nancymaae; assembly: GCF_030222135.1. NCBI lineage: Eukaryota > Metazoa > Chordata > Mammalia > Primates > Aotidae > Aotus > Aotus nancymaae. The sequence goes on along the minus strand of NW_026988431.1, from coordinate 39,903,152 downwards.
GTTTTTAAATTTTTATTAACTCATTGGCTCTTTCATATAACCTGATAAGAAATACTTGATTAATTAGAACTTTCATTTTCTGCTTTGACATCTTCATTCTTAACTATATTTGTAATTCTTAACACATCCTGAATTTATTATTTTTACTGATTTATTATTTGTATAAATCAACACTGACATTCTAAAGCTTAAAAATTGGGATACAATAAAATGAGATTATTGTTAATATATCTGCCTAGGCATTTTACTCTGAAAAAAGGAAATGGTTTGGACTCAATTGTGTCCTTCCCAAGTCAGAAGCCCTGGCTCCCAATATGACTATTATTGGAGCTAGGGCCATTCAAGTGGTAATTAAAGTTAAACTTGGTCTTTCCTAATGGTGGACCATTATTCCAATAAGACTATTGTCCTTAAAACAAGAGGATGAGACATCGTGGGTGTGTAAGAGCAGAGTAAAGCCATGTGAGATCATAGCAAGAAGGTTGTCATCTGCAAACCAAGGAGAGAGGACATGGGAGAAACCAAACCTGTTATGAACTTGATCTTGGACTTCTAGCTTCCAGAGCTGTGAGAAAATAAATTTCTATAGTTTAAACCACCCAGTCTGTGGTAATATTTCATGGCAGCCCTAGCAGATTAGCAGGTAAAAACAACATTATTATATAGTATTTGTCTGCTTTGGTTTAAAAAATTGTGTTAATTTAGACCTATTTTTATATTTCAGTAAAGTTTTTTTTTTTTTTTTTTTTGGTTGAACCTGAAAGTGTGTCATATTTTAGGTTTGGCCTTACTGTAGTCATTTATCACTGAATCTGAATTCCAAAACAAAATTTCATAAACTCACCCATCATGTTATATTTCCAAGGTTTGAACCTTACAAGTGGTAATGAAATACTTTTTAAAGCGAATTTTAGCTTTCTAAGAATAAATTTGGGAACTGAAATAGTGTCTTAGATCTTAGTGACAATATATATTATCTCATTGGGTAGAATTTTGTTTGGAAAATCTACACATTGAAATTGGTATATCCTCAGTGCATTGTGATAAGACAATAAACATTCTTCTTAAGAAGAGGCAGAAGAAAGAGGTTTGGGGCTCAGTAAGGTTGGTCTCTTTCTTTCTCTCTGTCTCTGCCATACAATATTTCTAATTTGGCATAAGTCCCTTACTATTCATCAGCACACTAATGTGATTATTTTTAGAACAGACAGATGCTTGGATCTTCTAGGACTTTCAGAAGTGCTTATTTTGCATCAAAGGGATTATAAATCTACTGCATGTGATTAAAATAAAGACACAAGTGGACTGATATATAGATTTGTGATTTGGACACTCACAGCAATATCAAAGGTTTGACTCATATGCTGCCAAAAGAACTATACGATTTAGTCATGTAAATTTAAATATGACAAGTTGATGAAAAGTGTCAATTAGGTTACATGATGATATAAAGAGTAAGATAATAATTGGTTAGCTGATTATTTTTTCCTTTTTCCATTTTGTCTATAATTTTTGAACAATTACATTTTTAATTGGGTGATTATGATTTGAGCTTAGATTTGAAATAAACATTGAAGGAAGAATGCAAATTATGGAGATACTAGCATTTTTAAGCATACTGATAACCATTTGGAATGAAACAAAGGCAATATTAATAACAAACAATAAGAGCTGTGTGTTCTGTGCCAGGTACTGCATTAAATTATTGTATTAGTCCATTTGCACATTGCTATAAAGAACTTCTGGAGACTGGGTTATTTATAAAGAAAAGAGGTTTAATTGACTCACAGTTCTACAGGCTGTACAGGAGGCCTGGCTGGAAGGCCTCAGGAAACATATAATCATGATGGACAGAGAAGGGGAAGCAAGCATATCTTCCTATGGTGACAGGAGACAGACAGCAAATGGAGAAGTCCTACATACTTTTAAACAACCAGATCTTGTGAGAACTCACTCACTTACTACCAAGAGAACAGCAAGGAGGAAATCTGCCCACATGATCCAATTTCCTTTCACCTGGTCCCTCCCCCAACATTGGGGATTAAAATTCAACGTAAGATTTGGGTGGGGACACGGAGCCAGACCGTATCAATGATTAAAAAAAGCTTGTCATGTTTAATCCTCCAAGTAACCCGATGAGGTAGGTATTATTTTATAGATGAGTGGACTAAGTCACATGTGGTTATTCATCTGTGAGGACACACAGCTAACAAGGGGTTTGAACTTAGACTATCCAGTTATAAGATGTAAACTGCTTTATCTGTGAAAACTACACAACCTTTCTGTTTGCTGAGGTGAACACATATTAGGTAATTTATTCAGTAACAGGTTTAAAATATTTGCAGATGGTACTGCATTTTTTATGAAAATGTAACATTTTAAATAATATTTACTTTTCTAGATAAGTTTATTAAGTTGCACTCTCATTTCTCAATGATTGATACAATCATGGACAGCTGGGGTAAAGAGTCTGGTCTTTATTTTAAGCCCTTATTTATTATTAATGAAAATAAATAAACTACCAATTGCATAAACTTTTGAATTTCTATGAGGATTTAATTCTTTTCAATTCAGTGAAGCCTTGCTATAATTCTTCTTTGGTAAGGCATTTGCTAATACTTACTTTGTTGTTATTGTTGCAGATGAGGCAAAGGATACAGGTTTTTAAATAATACGCTTTAGATTATATGGTAAGCTGTAAAGTGGAGCTTTTTATTCTTACTTTTTTCACTAAAATTATTATGCTCTTGAAAAAATATATAAATGTATTAGGGATACTTTTGCAGTTTTAGAGTTTGTAAAACAAATATTTCCCAAAGTGAATAATCAGATATTTAAATAATTAATAAGCTAAATTAATAAACTAGCTTAATATACACACAATATATAAACACACATATATATAAATCTATACAGTTTACTTGTGTGTGTGTATATATATGTATATTATTTGGAAGTAAATTATTTTCTGGTTTCATTTAGTTACTTTCAGTAGTATTTTGTGGAAGAAGACCTAAGACAGATTCTTCCCTTTCCTATCCCTCTTGGCTGTAACAAATTGAAAAATTGACCCCCAAAAGTCAAATGGGGTAAACAATAATATAGGTTCATCACTGGTAATGTTAGATGGTAGAGAGTGGGTGGACCTGAAGCCAAAACAAGGCCTTCTCTTTTAGGGCCACAAGCCCTAAAATAGTGGGGTAGACCCACCTCTTCACTGAGTATCAGAAGGGAAGGTGAGGCAGAGAAGAGGCTTTGATGGGCCGCAGAAGGGAGGTGCGTTTTTCTGCCCCTGGTGTGGTGACTACTAGAGCAGTTCCACTATGCTTGAGTTCTGGGAAGCCACAAGTAAGAGAGAGGCTATGTACAATCAGCATTGCTTCCACAGAAGTCTCACTGGTAACGTGAGCCAGTCATTAGTCACTTTCTTGGGAAGGAGCAATTAACAGGATGAAGAAAAAAGTGGACACTTCTTCCTCAGAATCTAGAATTATCGGCAGCAGTTTCCTTTTAGAAACCACAATGGGAATGTAGTCAGATGATTTGAGTCCTCCTCTATCTCTAACGTTATGTGTTATATTCTTTCAACTTATTTTCACATAGAAACTGAATCAAAAATCCTCTATTCTTCTGTTTTTCTCATCAAATTATACTCAGCCACATTCACCAAAGCAGCTCGCTAGAGACTGTAAGGATGACTCACAACAGCATAAATATCACAGACAATACTATATGGCAACATAAAAATTAGTGTGAAACCATTCCCTTTATTAAATATCTGTGTGTAAATTTAAAAGATAGTTTTATATTATAGTCAAAATGTTAAAATCCTTCACAGCATCCCTGCCTCAATATTCTTATACAATAAGATTATTGTCAACAATATAAGACTGAGATATTGCGGCTATTTCTTTCTGTGTCTGTTCATAACATACAAGAGAGCACAGCCCCAATAGAAGCATCTCCTCTACAAGCATGAATGACACTTTCAGAAAATAGTCAATTGTAACAGGTTTGTCACCCAGCAAGTCGTGAGTCCTGTCAATCCTTTTATAACCTGTTACTTCCTGAACAGGGAAGGTTTACCTTTTGAATCAAGCACCTCCGATACATTTGTACTTACCAAGGAAGTTGCTTCCTTTATCACCATTAGGAATTTTTATAATTCTTTTTTTCTATTTAAGTGAGAAACCAATCTATATCAAATCACGTAAGAACTGTAAAAATATATGTATCCATGTCAGGGGTGGGATACAGGCATCAGCATACCATAAAGTAGCCTAAGATAAAATCCACTAAGAAAATAAGGAGACGACCATTAAATAATACTATTTCTGATCTGAAGCTGAGAAAGATGACCTATGTTTCCAATCATTCCTTGCCAATTTACAGTAGTTTCCGAGGTAGCAAGCCTGCATGTGGCTTCAACACTGACTCCAGATTCAGAGGACCTGTAGAACTTGCTGGTTTCCAGATAGCGATAGTAAGCAAGGGGTTAGGAATCTTTCTCATAGCTCAGGTCATGCTTTGCACTTGACAATTTTACTTTTAATTTCAAGTTATTTTGAAAACTTATAGGTTGCATAGGTTTGGATCAAATTTCTTATGTGAACATTGGAATCCTTAAGAAACATTTTCCACGACATTACACTCTTGTGCAGATCCCAGTACCAGGAACCCCATCTAAGCCCACTGCATCCCTAAAATTTCATAATAGAGCCTATTCCATATCATTTTTTATATATCTGCCTCTGCATTCTGGGAATCTTGATGCTTTCACCCCTAGAGTCTGGTAGGAAGGTGAATGAATTCCACAAACTACTGTTGGCGTGATGATGTTACTGCATTCCTACTGAGGTCTCTAAAAGGAAACTTATGCCAATAATTCTACATTCTGACAAAGAAGTGGCCAGTTTTATCTTCATCCCAATAATTGTTCTTTCCCAAGGGAGTGACTAATGATTGGCACATATTACTAGTGAGTTCTACAGAAACAATGCTGATTGTACATAGCCTTTCTCTTACTTACGGCTTCCCAGAACTCAAGCATAGTGGAACTTGCTTTTGTAGTCACTATGCCAGGGGCAGACAAAACGCACCTCCCTTCTGCAGCCCATCAGGGCCTCTTCTCTGTCTCGTCTTCCCTTCTGATGCTCAGTGAAGAGGTGGGTCCACCCCACTCTATGGACTGTGGTCCTCAAAGAGAAGAAGGTCCTGTTTTGACTTTAGGTCCTCCCCACTCTCTACAATCCTATGTTACCAGTGATAAATCCAATATTATAATTTGCCCTATTTGAGTTTTTGGGTCACTTTTTCAATTTTACAACCAAGAATCATTGGAAAGTAAGGAGTCTATCTTAGACCCTCTCAAAATACTATTAAAATAATCAAAGAAAACTAGAAAGTAATATAATTCCAGTGGGCTCACCTCTAAAATATCTGGAAGATCAAGTGCCTGCACAATTGTGATCTGCGTTGAAAGATCTATCTATCTATGGGGAGAGAGAAAGAGAGTGCAAATCTTCAAAGCATTTCGAAGCAGGCGTGTGTGTGTGTGTGTGTGTATACACATATTGCACAAATTATCAAGTGCAAGATATATATATGGAGAGAGAGAGATGGATACATATATGGAGAGATATATATGAATATATATATATCTGGAAATACATGGACTATATATATGGATATCTATGAGTATACACACACACACACCATACAACCATATACATATATCATATATATGTAAACAATGTAGATTTAAATATATATAAATACATATGTTGTCTGTATATTAAGGCAGTGTATAAATTAAACTTATTTATTTTAATATAAGATGTTTTCTTGTCAGTGACTGCTGATGGGTGAATATAAATAGCCATTTAAAATTGTTTTTTTAAGTCCTTTTGATCTTTTGTATTTTTTAATTTCATTTATTCCTTCTGCACATTGCACATGTGTACTTTAAAATATGCATCTTTCCTATTGCATAATTGCATTTTATAGCAATAATTGTGTTTTGACAGTTAATGACTATATTAAGTTGCATAGCATCTATTGAATCATAAAAACTGCATTACAATAATTGTAGTTTACAAATGTTATAATCTGATTCAAAATTTCTGGGAATAAATAAAAACATTAAGTTGACTATCCAATCATGCTGTGCTAGGTTATCACCATATCCTTCATATTCAAAACAGGATCTGCATATGTGATATAGTAACTAGAATGTTTCCTGTGGATCATGAGAGAAGTCTTGCATCTCCAACTCATTTACAAGTATTAAAATGTTCTTTTATATAATATTCTTTGTACTCCTGAAAGCTATATCTATTTTCACATAGAGCTCATTATTGAAAAACTCAGGGAAGAAAAATCTATGTTGAAAATACCACAACGAAAGAAGTTCATTTTGGGAAAATTTTTAAAGATTACTGAAAATGTAGGACAATTAATCAAATAGTCTAATGTGGGCACTGAAGATGAAATATAGGGTATTACAGTAAATCTCTTGCAAATTTGTGCTAGTCATATTAAAGTAAGCTAATCAGATATCTGGAAAGTAATGCACTGTCCATTGATTTTCTTTGCTAGGCGGATAGCATTTTACCATTTACATTCCCCAAACCTTGAAAGTGAATATAACCTTTTGAGAAATCTCTGTTCCTGTCCTTTGCTCACTTTTTAATGGGGTTGTTTTATTCTTGTAAATTTGTTTAAGTTCCTTGTTGACTCTGGATATTAGACCTTTGTCATATGGATAGATTGAAAAAATTTCCTCCCATTTTGTAGGTTGTTGTTCACATTGATGATAGTTTCTTTTGACGTGCAGAAGCTCTTAGTTTAATTAGATACCATTTGCCAATTTTTGCTTAGGTTGCAATTACTCTGGGCATTTTCATCATGAAATATTTGGTCATGCCTATGTCCTGAATGGTATTGCCTAGATTTTTTTCTAGGATTTTTATAGTTTTGTGTTTTACATTTAAGGCTTTAATCCATCCTGAGTTATTATTTTTTTATAAGGTGTAAGGAAGGGGACAGTTTCAGTTTTCTGAATATGGCTACCCAATTCTTCCAGCATCATTTATTAAATAGGGAATCCTTTCTTCATTTCTTGTTTTTATCAGATTTATTGAAGGTCGAATGGTTGTAGGTGTGCAGTCTTATTTATGAGTTCTCTATTCTGTTCCTTAGTCTATGTGTCTGTTTTTGTACTAGTACCATGCTGTTTTGGTTACTCTAGCCTTGTGATGCCTCCAGCTGTTGTGTTTTTCCCTGGGATTTTCTTCGTTATACAGGCAATTTTTTGGTTCCACATGAATTTTAAAATAGATTTTTCTAATTCTCTGATGGATGTTAATGATAGTTTAATGGAAATAGCATTTAATCTATAAATTACTTTAGGCAGTATGAACATTTCCATGACATTGATTCTTCTTATCTATGAGCATGCAATGTTTTTCCATTTGTTAGTGTTTTTCTCTGGTTTCCCTGAGCAAGGCTTTGTAGTTTTCCTTGAAGAGGCCCTTCACTTCCCTGGTTAGCTGTATTCCTAGGTATTTTATTCTCTTTGTAGCAATTGTGAATCAGAGTTCAGCTCTCTGCATGCCTGTTGTTGGTGTATAGGAATGTTAGCTATTTTTGCACATTGATTTTGTATCCTGAGATTTTTCTAAAGTTGCTTATTAGCATAAGAAGGTTTTGGGCTGAGATGATGGGGTTTTCTAGATATAGGATTACATCATCTGCAAACAAAGATAATTTTGTTTCCTCTCTTCCTATTTGAATATCTTTATTTCTTTTTATTAAAGAAGTACAAATCACAACCACATTGAGATACTAACTCAAACCAGTCAGAATGATGACTATTAAAAAGTCAAAAAACAATAGATACTGATAAAGTTGAAGGGAGAAAAAGGAACACTTCTACACTGTTAGTAGGAATGTAAATTAGTTCAACCATTGTGGAAGACAGTGTGGTGATTCCTCAAAGATCTAGAAGCAGAAATACCATTTGATCCAGGAATCCCATTACTGGGCATATGCCCAAAGGAATATACATCATTCTATTACAAAGATACATGCATGTGCATGTTCGTTGTAGCACTATTCACAATAGCTAAGACATGGAATCAACCCAAGTACCTATCAACAGTAGACTGGATAAAGAAAATGTGGTATGCACACACACACACATGGAATACTATGTAGCCATAAAAAGGAACAAAATCGTGTCCTTTTCAGGGACATGGATGGAGTGGAAAGCCATTATCCTCAGCAAAGTAACACAGAAACAGAAAACTGAATATTGCATGTTCTCATCTATAAATGGGAGCTGAATGATGAGAACACATGGTTGCGTGGGGGAACAACATGCACTGGGGTCTGTCAGGCAGGGAAGTGAGAGCATCAGGAAGAACAGCTAATGGGTAAGTTGATCTGTGCAGCAAACCACCATGACACATGTTTACTTATGTAACAAACCTCCACATACTGCATGTGTACCTAGTTACTTAGAATAAAATTTGATGAAAAAAAAAAAGTTAGCTTCTTGACCTGACTTGCTCAGGTAGGCTAAGAGAACAAGGCCAGGTGAGACTCACATAGTTGCATAGGTAGAGAGGAGTAAATTCACTATAATTAATCCTGGGAGATGACCTTTTCCCCTAACTCCATTTCAGCAGAATTGGCCCTAATAAATAATACTTCCTTTCCTCTATCTTCCTCTGGTAAAAAGAAGTAGTTTCTCTATCTGAGCACTCATCAACTGCTGCTCAATTCCTAGTTTCCATTGGAAAGGAGAACAGATACAGTGTGCCTGTTGTCTTTCAATCATAGGTTAGCTCTCCTGAAATCACCATGTTCATCGGGTTGATAGGTAACAAAATGTGGAATGTGCCTATGATATAACTGTAATTCTGTGCAGTGGTCACAAGACATGAAACAGATCTATATATTACAGAATAAATATATTTCCAAAGCATATATTGAGGAAAGCAAGTAGGATAATTATTTTATATGAATTATAAACCCAAAGCTACATAAGCATCACAGACATACATATGGGTAAACTAATTTACGCCAGATAGCTTTGAGGACATACATTAAATACATCAAGGTGAGTTTCATGAGGGAAGAGAAATAGTACTTGAGAAGGGGGATGAAGGGAAAATGATGAAACATAAAAAGCTATGCAGAGATAGGTAATAATAAAATGCTATGGTATGAGAAGTAAAAAAAATCACTGTGTTGCATCTGCTGTCCAAATAAGTGAGGGAAGGAAGGAATGAACAAAATTAAAATCAATTAGTGAAAGTCTGAAATCCCTGTCTTTTTTCCTCTATAGTTTAACTAATCAGTGAATTTATTGAAGTGAGACCACTTTTCATTGGCAACATTTCATATATACCTGGTGTGACTATCAAAGAGAATTAAGAAAACACCTTGCATTTACAATAACTTTAGAATCGTTTTGAGGGTTTCCTCCTTAAATTATCCATGGGAGGGCAATAAGACAGTAGCCTGGTTTTCATGCGGTGAAGCCAGTGGCACAGAAGATAATTTGCCTTATGCTGCTCACACCGTTAGGGACAAAAGCTAGTCATGACATCCTTCACTCCACACTTCCTGGTTTGCATATGGAGAGAAACACAATGTTAAGAAGTAAGAAAACATGGATCCTGCATCTCTGGAGAGAGCCTTCTGAAGAGTTTAAACTGCTGACAATAAGTTGGCATTGTTTTATTAGCCTCTGTTAATTAAAGACTGCTTATCTATTTATCCTGCAATGAACAAAGAATTTTAGTTGGCAGAATAGATAACCTTAAATAATGTAATTGCAAGTTTTAAAAAGCAAAGGAGAAATGAGCCATGGATCTGAGAAATCCTGTGGAGCTGTGGAGAGCAGCTGAATTAGAAACAGGGAATTTGATGCTTTTTTCTTTAAGCTCCTTCATTGGTAAGTTGAATGTGTTAATGCCTTCAAATGAAGAGTTTGAAATAGTGAAGTTCTATTTGTTAAGCTCAAGCTTCCATGAAGAAACATGTCCTCTTAGTAGTAAAGTGTTAGAATCTTAGCTTATATTGGGATTGGAAAAATCATACATCTTTTTCTTCTTTTTAGATGGGGTCTCACTCTGGGCCCAGGCTGGAGTGCAGTGGCACGATCTCAGGCTCACTGAAATCTCCACCTCCTGGGTTCAAGCAATTCCCTGCTTTAGCCTCTTGAGTAGCTGGGATTACAGGCACCTGCCACCAAGCCTGGCTAATTTTTGTATCTTTAGTAGAGATAAGGGTTTACCATCTTGGCCAGGCTGGTCTCGAACTCATGACCTTGTGATCCACCTGCCTCAGCCTCCCAAAAAATCGTACATCTTTAGTTTCTGAATACATCATATGAGAAAGCAATTAACAAATTGATATCTATAAGGTAAAAAAACTACATTAAAAAGAATAGTTTCAGAAAATCATACAATGGTTACATTTATATAATTGTGACTTGAAAGATTTTCTGATGAAGCTGTGAAAAGCCCATTTATCCTAATTTATCCTACTGTAAGATAGCTGTTTGTATGACCAAGATCAGAAATAGTAATGTCATAGTTGTACATCTTTATACGACTTGTATCATAGCATTTTAGCCTCACTATAATTATTTGAAGAGTAGAGGCTAGCTATTATTCTATTGAGATTTTGGGAAACTAACTTTCTAAGTGGTTCCTTTAAACAGTTCACACTACTTAAAATGTTTGAAGACCGCTGAGTTACTGGAATTTTTTTCCCAGTTCTCACATGGACCTAAATAATAATAGGCTTGGTAGTAAGAACTCAGCTCTGTTCTGGTATAATAACTTTATTATATTCATCATTATGAGTAAAAGTATTGAGTCTTATTTAAGCAGTAAAAACCATAGATAGGATATGTTTAGTACAAGGTAGTCAGTGTCTAATATCTAACTAGAAATTTTGGCTGCGAGTATTGGAGTAATAATATTTTAAGACTTATATCAAATGTGTACTTCCAAAGAATGGGCACAAATGTAGGTTTTATAAAATTAGAAGCATTGATCTTGTATATGTAACAATGGAGATACATTTCATGTATATAATAAATAAAATGGTAGTCTCTTGTCTAAATGTGTAAGATAGTCACGCTACTCAGTATGTGGGGCAATTCGGACGTTCTATGCAGTGTTTAAGGTTACCAGGACATGTTAATGCACTGCGACCCCACTTAATGCTTGATGTATTTCACAGATATGCACAATTTACTCCTGGGTACTGTATTTATAATGTGTGACAATTTTTTCCGAGGCCAATTGATTGATTTCCCAGGGAGCTTTATTACCACCTTACTTCGAAAAACTTCTGGCTGGGCCCAGGCTGAGAAGATAACAGTCTGCCTCTGGCACAGGTCTGAGCAGGCTACCTTGCCTTTGGCTTTCTGTACAAAGACTGCTTCATCAGTTATCCCTCAGCAGTTAGGTCCATCTGAACTAACACATTTTATTGTTAAATGGCGTTATTGATATCATGCTTTACTAGCTCTGGACTTTCCTGGTTCATCCATTCACTTCTGTTTAGGAATGTGCAGACAGCCTCTAGAGTTTGACCAGCCTTTTGAATATCTTTATCTATTTCTCTGTTGAAATTTTTATGATTTCTCTCAACTTCCAAAATGAAACCAACCAATCATATCTGTATGCGAGACTCAATTTATATTCTCTTTTAACTTTTCTCTGCATCTCAGAGAAAAAATGGAATGTGTTGAAAGGAATAGTGAAATGAAACAAATAAATGGTTTCAGCAAAATACACCATAGCACAAAGATAAGAAAATAAAGTATGGAAAACTCTTTGTCACTCAAAAAAAAGTCTATAGCTGAGATCTACAGAGAGAAAGGAAGAAGAAAAAAGGAGAGTATAGTTGTCAAATATGTGTTAGTGTCATATATTGAAAAATAAAATGCCAAATTGAAAAACTTGGTTTTTTTTTTTGTTTTTCCTGTTTTTGAGATGGAGTCTAGCTCTGTCGCCAGGCTGGAGTACAGTGGCCTGATCTCCGCTCACTGCAACCTCTGCCTCCTGGGTTCAAGCAATTCTCTTGCCTCAGCCTCCCGAATAGCTTGGATTACAGGCACGCGCTGCCACGCCCAAATAATTTTTTGCATTTTTAGTAGAGATGGGGTTTCACCATGTTGGCCAGGATGGTCTCCATCTCCTGACCTCATGATCTGCCCACCCCGGCCTCCCAAAGTGCTGGGATTACAGGCGTGAGCCACCACACCTGGCCATAAAACCTGTTAGATTATGACATAAATGCTATGTGTCAGCTGAGGGCTGTGGCCATGTTGAAAGTGCACTACAGAAAGCCTCACCACTGTGTTCTCAGCAAGGTCTCTCTTACATGCAAGCTGGAAGGAGGCTTGCTAATGTCAGTCTCTGAATTTTGATTTAGGTGAGAGGCAGCCCGTAGTGATATAGGTAGAAACAAACTTTAGATCCATATGCTACACCAGACTTTGAACTTGTATTAATTAGTACTGCCTCTACTCAGGAGTAGAGCAGAATTGCTCTAGTGCTGCACTGAGACAGCAAAATGGATAGATTGTAATGATCACAAGTCAGAAGAATTGATTCAGGCTAAGTATTAGGTGCATATTCATGGCAAAAGTAAAAAACCTGCAGCAAGTTTTCCAGCAATGGAAAGAGAGCGATAAAACGCCTCACTCTGATGAGAAAAAATGGCCTTTCAAATCTGGGGCAGGTATATGAGACTTAATTAGATTCTTATTTCATCAGTGAATGTCTATGTGACAGGAAAATTCGTTCTCTTGTTTTCCCCTGTTACATACAAAATAACAATGAAAATAGCCAAAATTCATTGAGTTTTTACTATGTAACAGGCATTATTCTAAGTCTTCTTTGCATGTAAATTAATTCTGACACAAGTCTAAGGTCTACAAGTTAGGTACTCATGTTGACCCCATTCTACACATGATAAAACTGAGGCACAAAGAGTTTAAGTTGCTCAAACATAATGATGGAGCCAGGATTCAGACCTAGACATGCTAGCATCAAATCCCTAATCCTTAACCATCATGCTACAGATAATTGTACATTTATATACCATTGAAGTATTCTAATCCATGAGGTAAAAAGTAATGAACTTAGAAAAAATGCTAGTAGCAAACAAACATTTAAAGTAAGCCCTTCGAAGAGTATTTCAGTTTTGGGAATGGTTAGAAGAGTATTTGGAATAAATTTTTAATACAAATATTTTTTTCATTTGTCAAAATAGGAGAGCATGAGAACAACAGATACTTTGTGGCAATTTTATGTAAAGGACAAAATTCAAAGCTGTGAAATTTTCTTTGAGCAGAATATATGAGAGATGTTCTCAATCTTGGCTGCACATTGGAATCACCTGGGGAATTTTCTAAACTTATGAGTTCCTGGATTACACCCCCAAGATCTTACTAAATTGATCTGGGTATGGCGTGGTCTCAGGATTTATAAAAGTTGTCCAGATGCTTTTAATTTGCACATAGTGTTGGCATCACTGGAAAAATTCAGAGCTTAACTTGAGGGTAGCTTTATGGTGAAGCCTACACACCCTGGATGAAGTCAGGTCGATGACCTGGGTTTGAATTCACAAGCCCACACATATGAATGGTGTGGTTTTTAGAAATTCATGTTTCTTTCCTCAGACTCAAGTTTCCCCATCTGTACATCAAGGATAATAACATTTCCTCTGGTTTTGTAGATATGCACACAAATCTCTTTGCAATGCGTACATGTTCCTTAGGATGGTGGTTGGCATATTGTGACCACTGAATAAACTTTAGGTTTTTTTAAAAATGAAATCAGGTCGTGGGTTAATTTTTTTCATCAAATTATGAGACATGTATATGGAAAATCAGTAAGGTAGAACTGTTTTTGACTGAATTTAATGCCTTAATTTATAACCTCTAAGAATACTAAATGATACATATCATTGTCTATGTATTGGAATCTAATTAACTGGATGACTTTTTTAGGGCAAGAATTCACTCTCATTTGCTTGGCACTAGCACATATTCTGAGGCAAGGCAGAGAATAAAACGACTTGCAAATGTGAAGAAGGAAGCTTTACATAATCTTTCTTCTATTCCCACCCTCCCATCCCCTCAAACCTGTTGGCCCAGTATTCCTGAATCTCTCTACCTTGCCTCAAACTTGCTTATTAAAATGTCCATTGGAAAATCCAAGACTGTCTTACTGTCCTGGAGCAAAAATTTAATTTGGTGGCAGGTTAGTCATGTCGAACATTGTTGTAGGAGACCCAGAACCATGAGTCATCCTATCATTCTGTGAGGTCTTGTACTGATTCCTAACTTAGAGCCCACATCTGTTTTTCTGATTTTGCTTAATTCTCTATTTCCTGGTTCATCACCATGGCTATGTAAAGGTTTCAGGTTCTTGCTTGCCACAAACTACTGTTCACAAGTAATGGCAGATGAGCAAGTATGTGACATCATCCAACTATAGATGCTTATGAGCAAATACCTTGGCTATAAACCCTGCTTAATGGGACAGAAATATTTAGAAATGTCCCAGTGTTTTCATTGTATGTGAGTTTTAAAAAATCTTATAAAAATGCCGTGTTTTGTCCTTCTTTCCTTTTAGGTATGATAAGCATAATTGTAGTACAGACGATGTTTTAGAACTGATAACAGAAAAAACATTTTACATTCTAAACTATATTCGTTTACTTTAAAAATCATAATTGTTAATTTTTTTCAAAGGTATATATATTTAAATTTAGCTACTTATGTAGGCTACATTCCATGCATTTTACATATATTAGTTAATTTAATCATCATAAACTTGTGAGATTGATGCTATTACTATCTCTAATTTACAGGCAGAGAAACTGAGAGTGCCCAACTAGAAACTGATTAAGACAAGATTTAAATGTGGACTGTCTTGATCCAGAAAATGAGCTCTTTAATATTATACCTTATTAATAGCAATAATAATTTAGAAACATAATAATGCCCTTTCTAACAGCATGTAACAAATTCACATTTGTTTTTTTCTGCCATTTAAACACTGTCAAACACTAATGCTATTGCTATTGGATTCACTTTTTTTTTAAATTTAATTTTGTTGAGAGGTACCCCGCCAAAATGACCCTGATCATTATGCTATCAATAATTAAGGTTTTTTTTTTTTTTTAAGTTTTCAAAATAGTCAATCTGAGGTCATGTTCCTCTAATACAGCATATTTCTTTGGATCTCATTTTTTTTTCTAAGATATTTCCTTGAAAAGATCTTTCCACTTAGAGGATTTTCTCTATATTAAATCTCCATCTTTACTTCTTACTTTTTAAGCAGGTACTCAACATGATAATTTTTGTTTTTTTTTTGAGATGGAGTTTTGCTCTTATTGACTAGGCCAGAGTGCAATGGCATAATCTGGGCTCACTGCAACCTCTGCCTTCCAGGTTCAAGCGATTCTTCTGCCTCAGCCTCCTGAGCAGCTGAGATTATAGGCATATGCCACCATGCCCAGATAACTTTTTGTATTTTTAGTAGAGACGGGGTTTCTCCATGTTGATCAGGCTGGTCTCAAACTCCTGACCTCAGATGATTTGCCTGCCTTGGCTTCCCAAAGTGCTGGGATTACAGGCATGAGCCACCGCGCCAGGCCATGATAAATTTTTCTAATTGCCCTTTTAAAAAACTGAAATCCTAAATTTTTATCAATTTGTTTTCCAACAAAATACATAAATTTGAACCAGTGAGAAATACATTTATGGAAAGTGTTTATGCTCCAACTAATTTTCACCTAGAAACAACCTAAATAGAGTAACTCTCCCCAACTCTGAATCCTCTTTGTTAGTGTGGATGATTACTGCCTGAATAGCATCACACTTAAACTACATATGAACATGAAAGAAATCATGTTAATCTCAATAACCCAAAATTTGTACCTTGCTTCCAACTGCATATGCAAATTCCACATAGCTTCCTCAGGTGTTTCTGTGGGCTGATAGCAGTGCATTGGGAGATTCCCATACCTGTCATCACCTGCAACACCAGATGGCACCCCCAGCTTCTTCCCTTTAGTTCTGCTTCTCTGTGACGCTGCTAGACCTGAGCACCAACGTGGGTGGTGGAAGATCTAATAGAGAGGACATTATAAGAGAATTAGAAATTATTAGAGAATTGGAAATTGTAAATACTCTTCTGGCCTTAAACTATTTCTTCATAAAGGGCTGAAAACTAGTACAAATGATTTGGCAGGAAACAGACACCTTGCAATAACCTGTTTCTGTCCATTAGTTCTTTCTGTCCCTCCCCTTCATATAAACAAATGTTAAAGCTCCTGTCTCAACCTCCTGCTAAATCCTTCCTATGTCCCTGCCCATGTGTGCCAGTTACATAACTCCACTCAGCAGAACATTTATTCCAGGATTTACTTCTATTTACTTTTCCATGGCTGAGAGCATGTCAATTCCCCCAAATAATGACTCATTTCTATTGGGGAATAATTGGAAAAAGAGAGAACTGGAAATAGAAAAGAGAAATAAAACAGATGGCAGAGTAGGAATAAAGGATCTTGCAATAAAGCTTGGGATCTATGAAAGTCAAACAGTGTTAGATCTTCAGATTATTAGAAAAGATGCATTCAGTACGTTCTGTGGAAAGACAGACCCAGAACAAACCCTTTGTCTAACGTCATCCTTGACTGAATTAAGATTCTATAACCCCGTATGTTGGGAAGAGTTGTTGAAGTTTCTATTTAACATAGCTGAGTATATTACATAAGTTAATACCAAATTTTCAATATCAAACAAATGATTATTTCTGTGACTATGAGAAAATTAAAGAGGGAATCAATAACTCTAAATTATATGTCAAATAGCCATTAACATTTGGATTAAAGCCTCAGATTCTGGAAAATAAAAACATTTGTAAACATGTATATTTTCTGCAGCCAACACACACACATACATTTTGCTGAAAGCTTTGGTGAAAGAAAATCTAAAGCTATCATCTAGTGAATATAGGGATAATAAATATAAATTAATTTTAATATCTTGAAATACATAAAATAACTTTTATGTTTTATTTATTTTAGTCATCATAAAATCACTTTTACATATGACTTTGATCTCCCAAATCCTGTTTCCCTCAGAGGATCTGATCCTTCTTGATAAATGAGACAGGCTCTGCTTTTTTCTCTTCACTACTGATCTTTATAAGGTGAATGACCAACTATAAGTTTTCATAGGATTTTAGATAATTCACCCATTTGGGTCATAAAAACGATTGTGGGTTTAGTAAAAAATCATATTATCATGAGGGAGTACTTTGTTCTCTTAACAGGGCCTATGCTTTCTTTTGAAAAATCTGGAATATTGATCTTCACTATGTTTGTAAATATCATAGGAGAACAGTAAATAACAGAAGCACTGTGTCAAGATCATAAATCACAGGATCAATTGAAAACCTCCACATTTGCTTGTTAAACAGTGTGAAATTTTGGAATAAAAAAAATCCAGTTAGATTTTTCTCTACTCATTCCTGATGACTGAAGGAGAGGGGTAGAGGGAGCAGAATTTCAGCTTGGGTAGTGGCTCAAATGTTATTTACACAGCAGTGCTAAAGAGAATCGGGCATGTTAACAGGTACAGCACAAATTTACCAAGTGGTTGGAAGAATCAAAGGTTAAAGGATGGTGAAGTAATTATATATTTTATAAGGTTAAATGTGAGCATAAACCCCCTTGGAGTTCACAAGAGAATTCAGGTACCAGTCTAGAGTACCTGGAAGGCATTTTTTTCAAAGAGTTTCATTAGGTAATCGGTGAAGAGAGACTAGACTCATCATTATTAATAGAAAGAACAGAAGGAACAGAATTAACAGAAGGAGCAGAACTAGTCTGATGAAGGTCTTCACAATGAAACTAAAGCTGTAGATCCTGCATGTTCTCTACCACATTTGCATGGCAGGTGGTCATCCACAACTGAATGAAGTATATTACTACTAAAGGAGGGAGTGTAGTTATCTGGAGCCACTAAACATTTAAAACTGTTTTTAAGTGTCAGTTAATTTCTCCTTTCTCTGTCCCCAGGCAATTCCCTTCTGTGAAACTAAGAATCCCTTAGGCCTTCCCCTATGATGGTAAAGAGAAAAAGCTCCATTTTATAGGCAGAATATAGAAATCAAAATCTGAAATGGATCTTAAAAAGTTTGTATTCCACCCTCTCTCAGAGAAAATACTACGCTAGAAAAACTGTTTCTTATACTTTGTTACAGTTAAAAAGAGAGTAAGGATGATATGGCTTCTTACTTCATTTGCAAGATAATGTACTCTACCCCTTGTCTGAGAAGTGATGAAGAGGTGGAATGGAAAAAAGCCTGAACAAAAATATTTTTGTGTCCTCTCTGCTATTTAAATTTTTTTCTTCTTGTTAAAATCCCTATGAGACATGTGTTTTCTCACTTTGTCATTGAACCTACAGTGAAAATTGAGAAACAAATCTTGTTCCATGAAAAATAGTACATGAATGTAATAGAAGTAAGTCTGTTGACTTTCCAAGTAACTGACTAGGGCTTCCACAGGTTCACATATTAGAAGGTTTAGTTTTTATTTTCTATGTGTAACTGTTTTGTAGATGCTTTTACCTAGTAGTATTTCTAGAAACACGTATTGTAGATATGTAGTCAGTTTTCAAAAAAGTTACTACTTGGGAAACTGGAAGTCACGGGTGGTCCTCTGACCGCTTACATAAATTGATGCATGTGATTGTATGGTACTGAAAGACAGAGGGTATTGTGTAATTCCACAGTACTGCATATGCTATTCTTAGACCCCCCCATTACTTGAGGTTCTCTATAATAATGACACATCTATGCTTCGTCAGGATGTCATTAAAAAGATGAAAGAAGATTTTAGAAAGTAAAACGAATGCGGTAAACATGGAAAAATACATAAGAAGGATGTCTCAGAATTCTATGATTAAACCCATCTGGAAACATTGACTTTTCCTTTTAATCTTTTATTTAACCTTTTATTCTACAAATAGCTAGCTTTAAGTGGCTTATGATTATATGCACATGTATTTAAATTATTGAATATTCAGTGCTGATTAATGTTGAATTTTACTGAAAAGTCACTCTATCAGTCAGTGTCCAAGTGTGAAATAGAATTCCATTCAGATGGTTCGACTGAAGACTTTAGTGGAAGGATTGCTTGCAGAGATGGCAGCAGGGACAGGGGAGCCAACAAGTAAGATGGAGGCAACCAAAGACCATTAACAACAGAAAACTGTTGTTACTCCTCGGTCCGAAGGAACAAAATGAGAAAATAATGCACTGAAGACCTCATAAGAAGGAGAACCACGGAAAGGACTGCCTCTTAGGGGCCATAACTGTGAAGGGATGGAGGCAATGCCAGAAAACATTGACCTTGTATGCTGGGAGTGGGGAGAACAAAAAGTATAGTTATGGGGGGAAAAAAATTAGCGGAATACCCCAACTTTTCTCCTTCCTTCTATCATCTCTTGCCCATGCCTTTCTTTGGCCAAACCCACTGAAAACTAAAGACCAAGAAATCTGGGTGATACATTCCATAAAGGCCCACCACCTGGAGACACAGCAAGACATAAAGAAGATGACAGTTGAATTGAAAAGATAAAGAATTTCTGCTGCAATCTCAGATGTTAAAATCACAGCTCTTTCCACGGATCCAAGCCAGTAGAGCAATGATGAGTGAAAGCTTACCTCATGCAAAAGGAGGGCAGTGCATTATGACGCTACAGATACAGTCATTCCAGTGGGAAAAATTTATTCCTAACACAGTGTGCCAGTCTGGCTATGCGCTACTTACTTCTGGTATTCCCTTTACTACATGAGCATAGATGGGAAAGGTTGATGTGTAGGAAACACTGTTAATATCGTAAAACTCAAAGATAAGTTCATGGGGAGAAATCAAAATTTAGTTATAATACCATTTTCCTGGGAGTCAAGATGCCCTGTTGTGCCACTGGCTGGATGGTGTGACTTGGCTACTTCTTTGAAAATCAGTTAACATGCTATAAAATAAAAAGGTTCGACTCTAAAAGCCTCTGGTTTTAAAATGTTACAAGTTTATTTCTGAATGGAAAGGAAAACAAAATATTTTCCTACTTTCACACACCATTCAAATGATTCTGTAGACACCAGATGTTGGGGATTTTTGCCCACATGTCTAGCAATTCTCCAGCAGATTCCGAATGGGTGTTCCCCAATTCACTTCTATTTTGGATAGCATCAGATCCCATATGCTAAAAGCTCAGTCTCACAAGAACACCCCTTACTTATATGCCAGTCGCAAATTCTAGGTTGTGACTTGTGCTTCTTACTGACCAGCAATAAATTAGGGGTTCACGTAATCACTTTTTTCGGTTTGATTGATTTGCTAAGCAGCTCACAGAATTCAGGGAAACACTTATTTGTGTTTACTCCTTTATTACAAAGGATACTACAAGGAATACAGATGGACACCCAGATGGAAGAGATGCAATAAAGGAAATACGGGAGAGGGGCATGGAGCTTCCATAACTTTTCTGTGCACGCTGCCCTCTCAGAACCTCCATGTTTTATCCAACCTGGAAGCCCTCTGAATTCTGTCCTTTTGGTGGAAGCTTTATTACCTAGACATGACTGATTACATTGGCCTTTGGTGATCAGCTCAACCTTTATCCCCTCTCCCCTTCCCGGAGGTTGGAGGGTGGAGCTGAAAGTCTTAATCCTCTCCTCAGACCTTTGTCTTTTTGATGACCAGCCTTACTCAGACTGAAGATATCCAGTGACCCCCACCAGGTGCTAGTCATTTCATAATCATACAAAAGACACTCACCATTTGGGAGACTCCAAGAGTTTAGGAGCTATGTGCCAGGAACCAGGGGCAGAGTCCAAATATGTATATTTCTCATTATATTAGAGTTATTACAGAGTTTTTCTATTAGTCTCCCTCAGAATGATGACTTCATTTGTAACTAGAAGGCTCATATCCCAGAACATTAAAGTGATACCAGCTCATCCTTGATTTATTTATTTCAGACTTTGGTGTCACATTATATTCCTCCTTTATCTTTCCTAGTGTTTATAACCAAATTCTGAATTTTTTTCCTCTGACATTATACTCAAGTTTGCTCTTCTCCACGCTGTTTTGACTCAGGCCTGATCACTTCACAGCTGGCAGTGACCTCCTTAGGGCCTGAACAATTCATCCTTTTTATTCTGAATTGTTACAAAGAAAGGAAAAAAAATGACTAGTGAACCCTTCTGAGAGTAGAATGGATTGTTCACAAAGTAGACACATAAAAGTAAACTAAAATATCCCTGTTTTGGTTTAAGTCCAACAGATGTTTACCAAGTATGTACAATTGTACTAGACATTATACACTGGGGGTGAAACAGTGAAAGATATTGACCCTGTCCTTGGAAGGTCCACAGTTTAGATTTTAGCTGTTGAAAATATATAAGGGTTTGGGTGAGGGTGTTAATGCTTCTTTAACAAAATGTTAATTTTGTTGACACACACACATATATGTATTTCATATATTCAAACAAAATATAAAGTATTCAACTTTATTCAAACAAAATATAAAATGAACACGTTACAAGTTTTACTTAATTTGTTAGTTAATGAGGCTGAAATGTGCCCTCAAAAAGATATGTTGAAATCCTAATCTGCATACCTGTGAAAATAACTTTATTTGGAAACAGGCTCTTTGTAGATATATCAAATTAAGATAAGGTCATACTGGATTAGTCTGGGGCCTAAATCAAATGACTAGGGTCCTTATAAGAAGACCATGTAATGACAGGGAAACAGACACAGGAAAAAAGGCCATGTGACAATACCAGCCAAGACTAGATTGATGTAACTGTAAGCTCTGGAAGGCCACGTATCGCCAGCAACCACCAGAAGCTAGGAAAAGGCAAGGAATGTTTTCCCCTAGAACATTCATGGAAAGGGTGGCCCTGCTGACACCTAATTTCAAAGTTCTAGCTTCCAGAATTTTAGAGAATAAATTTCTTTCGTTTTAACTCACCAAGCTTGTGACCCTTTTGTTTTAGCAGCTCTGGGAAAGTAATACATGAGGGCACTACCAAAACACCTAAAACCAGTTTTAAGGAAAACACAAAGAGCAGAAAAACATATTTAGGCCATCAGGAATGCCAAAATTAATGTTTTAAAGAGATGTAAATGTACCTTCTTGAAGAAGGAATTATTTTATTTCCTCTAGAAGAAATTCATTTGTATTTCCAAGGACTAAAATTAGTTACAGTGTTATTAGGATGCTACTATACAGAGTCGTAAAATAACCCAAAGAAGAAAAGGTGCAGATGTCTATAAATTGGGATAACTTGTAGTAGACTCCATAGGATGCCCAGTAATCCCTCTCCACTCTTCTCTTTTTTCTTTCTTTTTTGTCTTTTCAGTGACTTTTTACAATTTAATCAAAATCAGAAAATTGATCAATGATAAATTACCCATAAGTTGCTCATTTGAAATAAATTTCTATGTTGAAATGTTACTTTTTTTTATTGTCAGTCCATTGTTATTATAATAATTATCTTACCAAAACCTCTCTTTCCCCAGATGTTCACTAACACCCTATACCCTAGCACGTCCTATTCATGTTCCTTCTTTTATCGATCTTCTTTACATTTATTTGTGTTCTATCTTCCAGCATTGTCTTTTGCTTATCCTCAATATTTTTTCAGTATTGTAAGAAAAGATGGCCCTCAAAGAAAGCTCATTCATTTTATGCTTTGTGCATGAGTTCTCAGAAGTTGCTGCTTCTCTTCTGGCCTCTCCCCCATCCATCTACATAGACATTACTGAATCTTCAAAGTTGCTTTCCAGTGCCCTCTTTTTGATCTTATTTCTGAATGCTCCAGCTACTGTCAGGTCTCCCTTTACTAAACCTCCATTGAATTTCAGTCACCTACGACATTGTGATCTTGATTGTTTTCTTATTTCACATGTATTTAACTCTTTTACCATATGAGAGTCACACACTGACAGGGGCAGATGTGTGTGTTTGCCAGCACAATAATTGTAAAATTAAATTTGATTTTTTTTTTTATGAAGAACACATTTTTCTCTTCATTTTTTTTTTTCATGATTTTCACTGTATCCTGTCACTATACGTTGGGCATTTATAACCGTATGCTCCTTTCCTGGATCCAAAAGGCATTTGATTTTGGTCCCTCATTACAGAGACTGAAAAATATTAGTGACTTGCTATCAGGAGCCTTATTTGATAATATACATATATCTTTTCTGCAGACCTTGGCTCATCTGTGTGTGTCCCTGTGCTACATGTGGATTTATTCTTTTTATAATTGAATCAGAAATAAACCCTTTGGCTATATGAAAAGCCAAAGATAATTACATGAATTCACATTTGTATATTTTTAGAGCTTGCAAATATTTGTATATACACTTTCTCATTAAACTCTCATAATTATCTGATAAGGTAGATATTATAATTTCTAGTTTATAGATGGGGGACCCGAGTCCCAGAACAATTAAATGCCTTACTAAAGCTCACATAGCTAACAAGCAACAGGTCTCCTTTGTTCTTTTTACATCATGTGAAAAAATTCAAATAAATAAGAATTCATGCACATGCTTTTGTTTCTACTGGAAAGGAAAATTACATTAAGAATGCTGCAGGAATGTTAATGGAGCATTTTACTACCTTACACTGAGAAGGCGAAAGTGGAAAAATCATTAGTTAGCTTTGCAAATCACCTGAAAGCATTCTATCCATAAAAGTAGTATTTGGTCTGTAAAATTAGCATCGCCTCTATTCACATTCATCAATTCTACCCTATTCCCAATTGTTTTCTTCTGTCTCCTCCTATTGTTTTTATTCTCTCAAGGTTAAAAAATAATACATGTAGCTGTCTGTACAGGGCAACCTCATACACAAATATGCATTTAGTTTAGAAAGTCTAACAAGTGGCAAATTAAAAAACCAACTAAATACATTATATTTTTTTTAGGTTTCACTACTAGATCTTCATTAGATCCACTGCCAGATTACTTTTAAGTCTGTCTATTTCTGTAAGACAGCAAAATAGGCAGAATACTTATTTTTCATAAATAATTGAATGTAAATTTCAAGGAAGTCATAATATCAAAATCCGTTACATTAAGATTTTGTGCACCCTTTAAAAAGATTAGAAACAGATAACAAGTTAACTCTTGAATTTATTAGAGATTTAAATGGATTAAGGAAACCAAGTTTTTTTAATTCAGAGAAATAAACTGACCTTTCTATGGCTTTGAATTAATTAATGTCTAAAATGTTTCACATTTGGAAATAAACTTAATTTAGTCACCATTACTAGAAGGAAACTCACCAAAATAGAAGTTTTTTAATAACTGAAAAATTCTGTTTAGGGTGCCAAAAGTTTAATTTTTATTATGGATGATAATATTTCCCAAATATATAATGTTTTTATGACTTCCAAAATAGAGAGCACTTTACCATCGTTATGAAATGACTTATGATTGGGAAATTGATTAACATACTCTGCTCTTAATGCAGCTTCAGAAACTATTAAAATGTAGAAGATTGGCCAGGCTCAGTGGCTCACGCCTGTAATCTCAGCATTTTGGGAGGCCGAGGCAGGTGGATCACCTGAGATCAGGAGTTTGAGACTAGCCTTGCCAACATGGAGAAACCCCGTCTCTACTAATAATACAAAAATTAGCCAGGCATGGTGAGATGTGCCTGTAATCCCAGCTACTCAGGAGGCTGAGGCAGGAGAATCGCTTGAACCTTGGAGGAGGAGGAGGTTGCAGTGAGCTGAGATTGCACCACAGCAAGACCCCTTCTTAATAATAATAATAATAAATAAAATAACACAAAATATAAAGGGTTATTTACTCCTAATCTAAATGGACCCAGAATGCTATGCTGCCTTGATTCCTCCCCTCTCTGTTTGACCCTCCCCACTCCTGTCTTCTTGCCTATAAACATTTTTTTAAATGGAAACATAATAATTGTACACATATATGGGATACAGGATGATATATTGATACATGTATACAATGTGTAATAATCAACGTAGTGTAATTAACATATTCATCATTCAAACATTTATCATTCCTTTGTACTGGGAACATTCAAAATCCTTTCTTCTACCTATTTGAAAATATACATCATGATTGTTAACCATAGTCATTCTACAGTGCTATAGTGTGTGAGAAAGTATTCCTATTATCTAGCTGCAGCTTTCCATTAACCGTTCTCTCCCTATTCTCTCCTCTTGTTATCCTTCCCAGCCTCTAGTAACCACAATTCTCCTCTCTACTTCTGCTATGATCTCAGCTCTTTTAGCTCTCACATGAGTGAGAGCGTGAGGTATTTATCTTTTTGTGCCTGACTTATTTCACTTAACGTGATAAGTCTTCCAGGCATATCCATGTTGTCATTAATGATAGGCCTTCATTCTTTTTAAATAAATAGTATTTCATTGGATATTGATAGAGACTTAGGTCGATTCCAGACCTTAGCTATTGTGAATAGTATTACAATAAACATGGGAATAAAGATAAATCTCTTTGATATACTGATTTATTTTCCTTTGCACAAATATCCAGTAATAAGATTGCTGAATCATATGGTATTTCTATTTTTAGTTAGAGAGAAAATTCCGTATTTATTAAATAATGGATGCAGTAGTTTACATTCTCATCAATGATGTATGACTTCCCTTTTCTCTCCTTCCTCACCAGCAGTTATTTTTTGTCTTTTTGATAATTGCCATTCCAACTGGGATGAGATGCTATCACCATATGCTTTTTAATTTGCAGTTCCCTGATAATTAGTGATGTTGAGCATTTCTTAAATATACTTGCTGGCCATTTGTATTTGTCCTTTGGAAAATAATCTATGTAGTTCATTTGCCCATTTTAAAATCAGATTATTTGTTTTACTGCTGTTGAGTTGTTTGAGCTTCTTGTACACTCTGGATATTAATCCTCTGTCAAATGAATAGTTTTCAAATATTTTCTTCGATTCTACAGGTTGTCTCTTTATCTCTGTTGATTGTCTTATTTCTTGTGCTAAAACCATTTTATGTAATCTCAATCTGTTTTTTTGTTGTTGTTGTTGCCTGTGTTTTGGGAATCTTACCCATTAAACACTTGTTCAATGTCTTAAGTATGTCTCTCATGTTTTCTTTTAGTAGTTTTATAGTTTGGGTCCTTACATTTAAGTCTTTAATCCATTTGAGTTTATTTGTGTGCATGGTGAGATGCAAGGGTCTCATTTCTTTCTTCTGCATATAGATATTCAGTTTTCCCACCTCTATTTATTGAAGTGGTGATTCTTTCTCTAATGTTCTTGGGACCTTTACAGAAAATAAGTTGGCTGTAAATTGTAGATTTCTGGATTCTATATTCTGTTCCATTGGACTATGTGTACATTTTTATGCTAGTATCATGCTGTTTTGGTTATTATAGCTTTGTAGTATATTTTTGTCAGCTAGTGTAATTTCTCCAGCTTTGTTCTTTTTGCTTTAGATATTTTGTGTCTTTTGTGTTTCCACACAAATTTTGGGATTGCTTTTTCTGTTTCTGTGAAAAATGACATTGGAATTTTGATAGGGATTACATTGAATCTGTAGATTGCTTGGAGTAAGTATTATGGATATCTAAACAATATCAATTCTTTCAATAGATGAATATACAATGTTTTTACATCTTTTTTTCTTCTTTAGTTTCTTTTATTGGTGTTTTATAGTTTTTATTGTAGAGATCTTTCACCTCCTTGATTAAATTTATTATTAGATAATTGAAGATTTTAGCTTTTGTAAATAAGATTGGTTTTATATTTTTTCAGCTAGCTTGTGATTGGGGTCAAGAAACACTACTAAGTTTTATATGTTAATTTTTTTAAAAAAAAGTCAATTTTAAATTCTGCAACTTTAATGAATTCCTTCAATATTTTTAATAGTTTTTTTTTTTGGTAAGTCTTTAGACTTTTCTATATATAAGATCATGTCATCTGCAAAGAAGGACAATTTTACTTCCTCTTGTCTAATATAGATGCCCTTTATTTCTTTCTCTTGCCTCATTGATCTGGCTACGACTTCCAGTACTATGTTGAATAAGAGTAGTGAGACTAGTTTATTATTATTATTTACTCTTTTTAACCAAGAGCAAATACCAACATTCTCTTTGGAAAGTATGGATGGGAAGGTTGAGAAAAATCTGTAAGCTGCCAACTGTGGGTAAATTTGTGACAGAGGACAGTAGTTGGGGTTTGGACATATATGACCCCTTGTCTACTCTTCATCCTCCATGTTCAAATGTCAACTTCCAGCCCCAGATAGTTATGTGAAATTCAACTCAGGCAAATGTCAGTATTCACTGAGTGCAGTTGGAGGGGAACAGAACAAGACCTTAAATAATTTTTTACATATATTATCTCAATTAAACATAGTTTCTTCAGAAATCATATATTAGAGATTTAAATACTATTTTAATAATGAAGAATATGTGACTGTAGAGAAATTTGGTAAATTGATCAAAACACTAAATGGTATTAAAAAAATCAAACCCAGGGATTCCAGCTTCAGTGTCCATTCTTTTAACCATTGGGTTTTCTTTCAAACCCCTGTGATAACTACAAAATAAATTAACAGGAATGGACAGAATGCTAGGGAACAGAACTGGAAGCAGCTAGTTTGTGACGCTAAGTAGGGCTCCTTGATAGCTTTGGTACAGGGTTGGTCACTGGGTGGAAGATATCAGAAAAGTAATTTAGTCTCAGCAAACAGAGGTTGAATTCTATGTGGAATCAGATAAGCAGTTCCTCAGCTTACCGGCTACGCTATAAGAGCTATGTTGTGAGTTTTGGGGAATTAAGGTGAAATCAGACACTTAAGAATCAGGAAGGGGTCAGAAATGGTCATGATTAGCTCCCAGAACTAATGTTTTATTCTTCTGTTACAGAATAGTGCGGCCTCTCTAGACCGTTTTCAAAAACACACTAGTCTTGCAGGCTGATAATTACTTTGCTTTAGTGTGTATATGGAGTGTACATGCATGTGTATGTGTATGGAAGAGTGTAATCGAGAGAATTTTCCCAATCAGATAGTGTACAAGACATTTCAGGTTACCGAGTTCAAGAAGGGAAGAAGGTTAGAAGTCTGTAGACTTTGGTTTTATTTTTTCTTTATCTGAGGATAAGTGGCAATATGGGGGCATAAATTTATCTTTGCAAAAGTTATTGGTTGCTATGTTATCAAAATTACTGAAATTATGTCATCTTACTAAACATGTTTTAAAATGACATGTTTTGTCAAGTCCTGGTACATTGTGATGTCACATTTTACTTTTTGCTTTATAAACATGAATGTAAGACAAACTAGATTGAAAAAGAAATTAAACAGTTCAAAAACCTGGGAAGAAAACAGATGTAAAGTGTTTGTATAATAAATATACTTTTAAAATCTAATTAAAAAATAAAAATTTTATATGTAGATAGTAAAAAATTTAATCTTCAAAAGGAAGTAGAAAATACAACCCTCTCATTCCTATTTCTATCCCTGTCAATTGTATTTTCCTAAATGTAACTCCTGCTTTCAGTAGTATTTTATTTTGGGAGTCTCAATGAAAAATATATGCATTATTATACCATATGTATAAATTGTAGTTATATATTTCATAAAATAGAAATTAGATATTTATATAATTTTTCATGCACGAGATTATAGCATGTGTGCTTTCTATATTTCTAATATCATAGTGCTGTTTCCATAATTGCAAATGTTTATACATGCATTTTTATTAGGTGGTAGTAGCTTTTAGCAATACATAGCCTAATTTATTTAAATATTAACCTATAAATGGGCATTTAAGTTGTCTCCAGCTTATTTTATCTAATATGTACAATCACCAAATCACTAGCAGTGCTATTATTAGACCAAAAGTTATATTACAACCTAGGAGTTAACTTTTCTCTGAAGAGTAAATATTGCCTATTAGCATAAGACTTTCTTTTTTTTTTTTTTTTTTTTGTTGGGACAGAGTCTTGCTATGTCATCCAGGCTGGATGGAATGCGGTAGCACCATCTAGGCTCACTGCAACCTCCGCCTCCTGGATTTTATCACTTCTCCTGCCTCAACCTCCTGAGTAGCTGGGACTATAGGCATATGCTGCTATGCCCGGCTGAATTTTTTGTATTTTAATAGAGACAGGGTTTCACCCTGTTGCCCAGGCTGGTCTTGAACTCTTGAGCTCAGGTAATCCACCCGCCTCAGCCTCCCAAAGTGCTGAGATTACAGATGTGAACCACTGTGCCTGGCCATCATAGGGCTTTCTAACCTTAAAAACGTAGAAAATATACTAAAGAAAATTGACTGAACTATAAATTTAGTTTCTGACATCAGCATAAGTATATATCAAATTAAAATATGAGTTAAAATGATTGAGAAAAATATTTGCCAGAAGTAAAAATCAATATCCTCAATGTATAAAGAATCCACAGCTTCATACCATGCAGTCCCTTTGACTTGCAACAGACTGGACCACAAAGGTTGAGTTGGGAGTCTGAAAGCATGGTTAAATGGGCTTTGTGGAGACTAGAGAGTAGGCAATAGGTGCGTTCCTTGCTAGAAAAAGTAGAAGACAAAATTAAGGGAGCATAGAAGAGGTTCAAGCTTAGGAAAGGCAAGAGGGTCCATAAGCCATAAAAAGTAGCTCCAACAGGTCATATACAAGGGAGTAAAGCCAGAGGAAGATAATAAGTATATAGTGTGAAGCCATAGCTGTATGTATTCAATTTGATTTAGTGAGAATCTCTTGGGGAATAACTAGGTTTAAAGAAATAGGAAGGATCAAGCACATATAAACAAATAAACAAGCAAATAAAAACAGAATGAAAGGACACGAAAGAGTCCCCAAAGATGAAATGCAATTGGAATTACCATTCAAAAAAAGATTCAGCCGCTGCAGAAATTTAATAAAACATGTTGAAACAGTGAAATGCTTTTATTTTTTGCCTATCAATATGTTATCATCTCTATCATTTACCTATTGCCTCAATTATTTGCATAATAAAAAAACCCCAAAACTAGTGGCTTATGAAACAAGCATTTTTTATTTCTCCATAACTCCTGTAGTGGACAATTGGGTAATTTTGCTTGTCAATATTAGCTGGGCTGGGAGTTCTGATCTTTGTTGGAATTTACTCACAAGACTGGTAGTTTTTATAATATTGGCTCATTTAGGATGTCCTTGATGGCTCCAAGATCTATTCCTTCAGTAACATGGCTTGGTCATGTTATCATGGTGACAGGAATTCAAGACATGAACCAAGAATGCAAATATAATTCTTTGCTTGAACCAAGTTTGTTACTATCCCGTTGGCCAAAACAAGTCACATGGCCAAGTTCATGGTCAGTATAACTATCAAAGGAAAGCCTGAATAATTAGGACTCTTGGTGCAATCATCTATCACACATTCTCGCTTGAGAATGGAACTTTTGGAACTTTTGCCATGACTGAAACTTTTTTTTTACTTTCCCATCCCCAGATAAATGGCTATTCAACCTTTAGACCTCAGCTTTACTGCCATGTCTTAACAAAGTCTTCCCTGCCCCCTCCTGGATTGGGTTGCATGCCATTGCTGTGTGCTCTTACAGTCCCCTGCATATCTTCTGCTATATGACTTACTGACTTAGAAACTCTGTGAGGACGGAGCCCGTAGCTTGGCTTTTGTATTATCAGTTATTTAAAATGAAGGGGAGGGAGGAAGCAAATCATACTGCCACGTATGCACCTATGCAACAACCTTGCATGTTTTTCACATGTACCCCAAAACCTAAAATGCAATAAAAAATATATATATAAAAAAAAAAAGAAAAAAAAATAGTGGTCAGGTCCATAACATTACAGGAAATTGAACTAATTACCACTCCCAGCATGAAAGTGTTTCAAATGATACTTTTAAAGGTAGCACGTATTTTTAAGTGCATTTCAAAGTTTGTTCATAAAACAAAGTACACAAGAAAATAAGAGCCAAAAGCAATGCTTGTGTTATGATTTCTTTGTATATTTTAATGTGCTTGGAATAAAAACTGTTTTTGTTTAGCTGAAAAAAAAAATGCATTTTCAGGAGGCTGAGCTTATATATCTACAATATATCCTACAATATATACAATATATTTGTATTCTACAATATATCCTAAATATATCTAAATCACATTTTAATATAAAAATTCTACAATATATCCTAAATATATGCAAATCACATTTTAATATAAAACTTAAATAACTAACTTAAATGGTTTACTTTATTTAACATGTACATACAATTAAAAATGTCAAAATGTAAAAGTAAAATACTAAATATCAAGTGGGTGGTCAAAGCACATTTTAAGGATCAAAAGATTTTAGTAGATCAGAAAAAAATCTGTCATAATCTGCATAGATTATTTTTTCTCTCTCTTAACCTTTAACATGAATTATTTCATAGCTATATTAGACAAGCAAATATGCATGGGAGGTTCTACTGATGTGCCTCTGATGTGTTGAGGGTGTATGGGGTAGAGGAGAACAGCTTTCCTTGTCCTGGATTTAGGGTAGAATGGCACACATTGACCATGCTGGCCATGACATGCTTAATGTGGAGCCCCTTCAAGTGATTTATTTGAAAGGGTAGCTGGATTCTTTTGTTTTCTTATGAGCATTTAGGAACTTGATCTCCGTAAAACACAAGCCTCAAACTAGCTACTCGGGGGGGCAAAAGAGAGGAGGAAGAACTGGACTTATTTTCTCTTCTCCATCATATAACTCATGGTGAAAGCTAACTTTTTCTGGCCTTGAGGGAGAAAATAAAACTCATTACATAGACTGTAAATAGAAAACTGAGGGATTTAGGTTAACTGTAAAGCCACATTGCTTGAGAAAGAGCTCAATAAACTCAAAACATATTGAAAAGAGTTTGAACAATTTCTTTCCTAGAGGTCCTTAAGAACAAAATAGATTTTTTTAAAATGTGTTTTTAAAAAATGAGTTCTTCAATCTTAAGCCAGACAAATATCTTTCGGACCAATATGTACCATTTTTGAGTACTACAGTTTTACCATTATTTATTCCAAATCTCTAAGGTTAGAGAAGTGTTCTAAAATGTAGCTGGGATGTGTTTTAATCCAGTATGGTAAGACAGTAGACATGGAAATAATTGTCATAAAGGAACCAGATTATACTCATAGATCCCTAGAAAAAGAAGACACATCACTCTATGCAGGCTGCATGGAGAAGCACCAGTATTGGTCAGACAGCAGAAGAAGGAGAGGGAGAGCACAGCCTGAGGTTTTATTGGGATTTTTATGGGAAGAAATGAGTAAGGCAGGGTAAGTTCACTGACTAAGCTTAGTTCAGGCTAGTTTGAAAGATTTTCGCAGGCTCTGGGCTGGAGGGGTGGAACCTAACTATCCAGTACTTTATCCTGGGGTGATTCAGGGCAGAGAGAATATTGGCTTGGTACGAGAGAATTTGATAAAGGAGATGGTTGAGTGTGTGGGCTCTGGATTGGTTTGTGTGCTTATCAAATGCACACTCAAAGAAGAGTAATTTTTCATCTCTATGAATAAGCTAGCCTGAGGAGAGGCAGTCTCTATAGGATTAAGGACCCAAATGCCAGAACATTAAGAATACAATATACAAAATATAGTCAATATAGAAGAAATATAAGAAAATAAAGAAGAAAACATAATAAATGTGAAAGTCAAAATCAGACTCGCAAATTATACAAAAAATAACTATCTTTTTCCTTTCCAATTTTAACCTTTTAGCTTTTAAAATCATTGGATGTTTTCACTAGGTAACTCATTTAGGATGCCTATAGGAAAGAAGCATTAATTCTTTAATTCAAAATATTAGTATAATTTAAAATTTGTTGTATGTTTAAGTTAGGCAAATCTTCATGTCCCTGACATTTTCTATGTTGATAAAAGTCATAGCAATAATATTTCACCATGAAATAATTTTCATATTAGGACTTTGACTGTGTGCTCTGGCCTTCCCTTTATATCATGAGTCTAATTGTTATTTTTTTTTCAAATTTTGGTGGCAGAAGCATTTTGTTAGAGAAATATCTTCATGAAGACTCTTCAGTAGGGATATAGTAGGATTCAGAAGAAATGTGTTACCATCATTATTCTGCCACAGAATCAACTAGGAAAGTTTTAAGATATTCAGTTTCCTTTTATCTCCAGTTTACTAATCTGTTAAATGAAATATAGTAGTTTAATCTCTGACATCATGTTATGTTACCTACCATATTGCCTAGATCAATTCTGAAATGTTATGTTTGGATATTTGGCTGAAAACCGTAGGGAGGCAGATTTTGACTCATGTAAGAAAGAATCTTCTCAGGTGGACCCCAGTTGTTTGTGAGTTCCTGACACACACTGCAATCAGTCAATCCAAGTATGAGTATGCTTTCCACAGGGATATGATGGGGATCAAAATTTAGGTAGGTGGTTTGACTATAAGAACTGGTCTCATTTCAATTTATTCATTAAATTAATATTTCCAGATAACAATGATGTATTCCAGTATGGACCTATGATAGCATTGCATATTTCATCATATCAATTAACACTTGAGAATATATGGTCTTCTAATATTCCTTAATTATTTAGTACCTGTAGGCTTCATCTCCCCAGACAGATGATGAATTAGAAATTTTAAGAATCATGCTTACCTATCTTGACAGACATCCACTAAATAAATATTGCTTGAATTGAACTAGTTAACAGAAATCTTTGACAAAGCTTGAGGCAGCTACTTCATAATTTAAAAAGTAATTTTCCCAATTGATTCTGGAACTATCACTTTCAACTTCCTTTGTATTTCCTCAAGGACACAATCTCTATTTTAAAAAAAACAAAAATGCCCTCCTTCAAGTAAGTTGCTTGCTTCAAGTAATTGACTCACTTCTGTCTTGGTCTATTGAACAATATTACAATAGTCAATTAGCCAAAAGAGTAACATTTTTTAACAGTATGTTTTTCTCTTGGACCATTACGAGTAAAGATAAGAGTCATTTAAGTTCTATTTTGTTTTCATTAACCCTCTTTAACTGCAAAAAGCCCTGCTATACCATTAAAAATAAGTCCCAGATGTACTGTGTATACTCCAAATAGAGGCATAAATAATGGCCTCAAATGTTTATAGATAGTCTCCATGCATGAAAGTATGGCCTTGATATAACATAATTTGGGTGGATTGCTATATAAAAATGAATGGCTTTTTTAAGTAAGGAGATAGAATTTTTGTCATAGTTATAAGCTCATTAAATGCCTGATGGATTTAATTTTGTACAATTCACCCTTAGTCCTGACATTGTAAAAGTGATTTTATAATTTCTTTTTAATTTACAAAAATACTGTTTTGAATATATTTCCATTTAAAACTATTAGACCGTGAAGATAAATCAGAGTATGCATGCCCACTTAAAACTTCCAGTGTCTCCTCAAAAGTTAACCACATAATTGTTATTATGTCCTATATATCTTGAGAGACATAAATACATATAGAAAAGTGTTTTTTATATATTTGAATAAATGTTGAAATTTTTTCATAACTATTTCCTACAAATCTTGAGGAATTGTTTCACATCTTAACATAATATTTTTGCTTTTTACTACTGCATCGTATTTTAACGTGTTTATATATCGTAGGTTAGACATCCCAATGGATAATTTCTTGTTTCCTTTTGTAAATTCTGTTGTGTTTGCTACCTTTCACACGTGTGCATAATCATGTAGGTTGGCTAACTACGAGATTTCTGGATCACACTTTCTAAATATTAATAGAGCTGGCCAATGTGGCTATGTATGAATTAAATTTGCATCATCAGAGTATGAGGATACTTTTTCCTACACCGTCAGAAACACTTGATGTGGTCTATCATTTTTGCTCATCCAATGCACAAAAATAACACACTATAACTCAGTTCCATTTTTCCTCTGAATTTACTGATAATAAAATTTGTCTACTTATCCCCTACCTTTTTGACTGAAAATATTTTCTTTGTTCATTTAACATATCTTCCCCCCCTTTTTTTCATTTATCTTAGAACTTTATTTAAGATTTATTTAGTCATGTTGACATTTTAAAGTTAGGGGTAGATAAAATTACAAACCATATGCTCTATAAACCTTGCACTTAATATTTTGTTGTGGAGAGCTTTTCTGATGCCAAGGACATAAACAAATTGACCTACATTTCAGTTTAATATTTCCATATTTCTTTTCAAAATTTTTTGTTTAGATGTTGAATCCATGAAGAGTTAAGTTTTTGAAAATAAAAAACGGTCTAGCTTCATTTTTCTCCAAATAGATTGTTTATCAATCAATTGTGATTGAGTAGTTTTTATCTTACACACTAATGTAAAATATAATTTTTATTATTAATTAAATTCAAATATATAAATACATTTCTTAACCCTTATCCTGTTTCATTGATATATGTGTCTGATATTCACCAAAACCAAATTATTGTGTAAATTTTATTATTTATAACCTGTTTTAAATTTTGGTAGAGCAATTTTTTTCTCATTTTTCTCTTCAAATCCTTTCTGGCTCAGGTTGAAATTTTTTTTTTTAATAAAGTGGGAAATCAATTTGTTAAGTCCTGTTTTAAAAGACGTTTGGATTATTGTTGAGTTTGCATGGAGAAAAGCTGATCTCTTTAAAATATTGAGTATTTTTCCCAATCATATTCTCTATCTCCATTATTTTGTGCCTTTCTAATGCCCTTCACTTGAGATTTATATTCTTACTAGATCTTTCTTTTTAGATGTACTACAATGAGTTTTTCAGAAATAGATTCTGTTGCTACTTTAAATGGATTCCTTTTGAATAATACATTTTTGAATCTATTCTTGTTACTATACTATATAGAAAACTAACAAATTATATGTTTATTCTGAAGCAAGTGAGTTGGCTGAATTTGTTAAATCGTGTTTTATATTTAAGAAGACTAATTCTTTAAAATATTTATACCTGTGTATTTTTATCTCGTTTTGATCCTACTGTATTGGCTTGTGTCATGGTGGCATGTGCCGTCTCCTTGATGGCTTCTGAATTTTGAATACTGCCCTAAGTACAGCTTTTCCATAACAGGAGTCTTAACAGGAATTCTGGAATTTGACATTGGGTATATACATTCTCTGCTCTGAAATCTGTTACCGAAGCTTTGGTAGAACTTGTCAATAATAACTTGCATTCTCATTAATGGTTTGGAGAGAGTTTGACCATATTCCTTTATTTTCCATAGTGAGTACATTGCTTATTCTTCATGAGATAAATTTTGAATTTTGTATTTTTTAAAAAAGATTCTAGATAGAATTTCAGATTTACTTTTTGTAAAACTATGAATGGTATTTAAGTTAGAAAAAATGTATATCGTTAGGTCTTCCTTTTAATTTCTAAATTGTTTCTCTCCTTTTTTCCTTGATCAAATTTGCAGGATTATCTGTAGGATCTCGTGATG
The DNA here is from genome assembly GCF_030222135.1 of Aotus nancymaae. Classification (NCBI taxonomy): domain Eukaryota; kingdom Metazoa; phylum Chordata; class Mammalia; order Primates; family Aotidae; genus Aotus; species Aotus nancymaae. The sequence goes on along the minus strand of NW_026988431.1, from coordinate 39,866,566 downwards.
CACTAGAGCTTGCTTGTATTCACCTCTATCACATCCGTCTTTAGTTCCTTCCTTTTTATTTTTTCTTTTTGCCCCAATAAACTTTTCTCCTTTTCACCTTCCTTTTATCCTGTTCCTTATTAATTTCCTCCTCTCTCTGTGGGAATATGGGACTTAGTTGGGCCCAAAAACTTGTAAAATATCTTTCTTCCCTACATTAAAAATAATTTCTAACAAGTCTCTAAGGTTAAATATATAGAAGTTTGTAAATAATGTATCAAATTTTCTTTGTGGTTTTAGAATTTTTTTTAAATTAATGGGTTACAAGTTTTTTGAACTGTTCCAAGTGAATAAAAATAAGATTCTTAGTTTAATTGTCCTCAAAATAGATATTTAAATTGTTATTTTTCCATTATTTTATTTTCCTCTTATCTCTCTACCTGATTACTTATTTATTTATTTATTACTTATTTATTTCTTATTTATTACTTATTTATTACTTATTTATTTCAATGAAATGGCTTCTTACCTTGTATTTCAGCATCTCTACTAATATTATCTTATTTTTCTATTGGAATTTAAACAACAAAATTGTTTAGCTAGAATTTGGGACTCTCTTGCTATCGCTACCCCAGTAATTATTTTGTTCTTATAAATCCCAGACATTTTGATTTGTTACAAATATTGAAATAACAATTTAGAAAAAAATAATTTATTTTATAGAAAATGCAGTTGTCAAAAATCTCACCTCTAAAACACATGTTAAATTTAATCTGAAAACTCAAATAAGCTAACAAATGAGCAGAACTCTTTTTTCCCATTATAAGTGGGAAGTCTTCAAAATATGCTGCGTATTTCTGAATTTCTGCTTTTAAAATTTGTGTATTAAAGAAGAGATGTGGCCGGGCGCGGTGGCTCAAGGCTGTAATCCCAGCACTTTGGGAGGCCGAGGCGGGTGGATCACGAGGTCAAGAGATCGAGACCATCCTGGTCAACATGGTGAAACCCCGTCTCTACTAATACAAAAAATTAGCTGGGCATGGTGGCGCGTGCCTGTAATCCCAGCTACTCAGGAGGCTGAGGCAGGAGAATTGCCTGAACCCAGGAGGCAGAGGTTGCGGTGAGCCGAGATCGCGCCATTGCACTCCAGCCTGGGTAACAAGCGAAACTCCGTCTCAAAAAAAAAAAAAAAAAAAAAAAAAAAAAAAAAAAAAAAAAAGAAGAGATGTAATTTATTGTTTATAAGTCTTATACTGATATTCAACAGATAAAGGGTTTTAATGTTTTCATAATGGAATGCAATGTTGACCTTCTAAAATTATACCATTATACACATTTTATACACATTTTAGTAAAGGTCATTTTTAACGAGTTTATTTATTTATTTATTTATTTATTTTTAGTTTCCAAGAGCAAAGGAGATTGTTTAATATGGTAATGAAATTATGAAAATACACTTAACACAGGTAACAGGTGTAGAGGTTAAAATAACCCACTCATTTTATTTGAAGTTTTAAGTATCTCCGAAAAGAACTATTGATATCGTACAATCTCACATAGACTAACACCACTAGTCAAGAGGTTTTCTTTTATGGTAAAATTATTTCTAAACAATGTTTTAGGATACTTAACCCTAAGTTTGCCTCATACATATGTACATATTGACCCCTTGCACAATTTAAAAATTCGCTCTTACATGCTTTCTATAATATGGTTCAAATATGTCTTTCTTAAATACCAAAATAACCTAAAGGACATTCAAATATTAAGGTCAAATGTGTAAGCCAACAGATTCTTTCTAGAATCATGGTTACATTATCTGATTTTCTGTTGCTATTGTCTAGCTTTGTAACAGCTTTTTATGTTAAAGGAGATGGTTCTCTCCTCATAATCTCCTTTAGGCTTTGTTGTTATTTTCAGAAAACTTGGATCCACTCACTAGTTCTCAGAAAGTTTCCACTCTGGGCTCTCTGGAGAGGCCCCATGTTTCTTGCTAACCCATCTCACCCTGCCAACAAAAATGAAAATAGTGACTACATGATAATTTCCATGTTATCAGCATGTAGTCAGTAATTCTCAGAATTTTTCCTGGCCATTATCAAAATTACATTCTCAGCATGAGCAACGCTAAGGCCAATACTAGACCACCTTTGGGGAGGTAAATAAACAGTGAATGAAAGGTGGAAATATATGGATAGCTGTCCAAAATTGTGCCAAGAGAATCAAAACTTGTTAGATTGACAAAAATAATCAAATATATATAATCTAGGACAGATAATATAATACTAGAATATTTCAAAACCACAGTGACCACTTTGAAATGACAAATATAAAGGACACATTCTTACTGAATTAAGTGTCCAAAGGAGTTATTTTTTGAAACTCCTTTAAAGACTGAAAAATGTTTCCTTAGCAATTGAAGAAAAAATATATTGGACACAGCTGTTGTTTATCTGCATCATTTCAAAATACAATTTGGTTGTACTGGCATGCAAAGTGATCCTTAATTTAATGAATATATACAGTTTTCACAGATTTGCTATAAAAAGATTATTTAAATTAGTTTTCAAGATTGTAGACTGTTAGGTGTGGAATAAAATACCCACTGTTAATGGACTATATTAACGTAATAACTGCCTGATTAAAACTGAGATGTTTATATAATAAAATCTGACCCACAAAAAGAGCAAAATCACACTTACTTCCCACACTCAGTCAACAATATCAATAAAACATGATGTATTAGGATATACTTAGTGATATTAATTATTTATCAAGCTTCATGCCACGTACTTCACTGACCCAATTAATATATTATAATAGCTTTAGTCCTCTTTAGCTCTAAGTAGACCTCATCATGTAAAGACCTGTTAAAATTAAGGAAGAACTTCACTTTAAGTGAATCTGAAATAAAATCGTTTGATCTTAACTAATATGTTTACTTTACAGGATGAAGACTTGGAGCTATTAGTGGCCTTACCCAAATGAACTCACAGCCTATCCCCAGACATGTAGATTGTATATATTTTATTCATAATATTACAGAAAGAAAAGAGAGACTTAGAAAGGTGATATAATTTTCCCAAAATTACAAATCTATCGAAAGGCATTGTTTGTCTTTTAACCCCAAGGACTTTGCCTCTACCTTCATTCTATCCAGCATCTATCCATTTTGTCAAGTTTTCTTTTTGAAATGGAGTATTTAATTCACTCGCACTAATTGTAATTTCAAGTATAGTTTATTTTAAATACATTACACTACTGTTTGTTTTCTCTTGCTCTCACGGGTTTGATATTTTCTTTTCTCTTTACTAGACTATTTTACATTTGATTTTTTAGTATTCTAACTTTCTGCCTTCATTAACCTTAGAAGTGATATACTCATTCAATTTTCTTTTTTAGCTATTATTTTAGGAATTATGGCATTTATCCTTTACTTAGCAAAGTTTAATATGTTCTGGTACTTTGGCTCCATTACCAGATAATGGGTCTATTTCTATTGTTTGTTATTTCTGCTAGGTCATGTTTCATGAGGTTTAATCTCTTCATAGTGTTATGGTATCTTTGGGGTGTCATTTTCCTGGTCAGAAACCTCTGTGGCCAGTGATGCCTTTGCCTGAGTTTTGCTTTAGCCCACTGGGCTTGTTTCATCCACTCAGCCTGGAAGGTTGTACTTGGCTCACACTATCAGCCTTTGTCTTATACCTGCCAAGAGCAAGTCAGACATGGAATGGTGAGGGGTATGTGAGCAAGCATGGGTTATGGCCACTGGGCCCAATCAGACACGCTGGCTGCTGCAGTGGGGTGTGCAGCTCCTGGTGCCAGCATGGGTGCTGGTTCTTTGTGAGGCTGCAGCCAGACTAGGCACACCAAAAGAAGCTTCGACAGTGACCTAGGGAATATGGTGGTAGCCAGAAGCTTGGAGATGCCAGGAACTACAGGGCCCTAAAGAGGAAGTCACAGTTCTTGTTCGGAGAGTGCCCAGGTGTGGCTTCCCCAAAGGGCCACACTTCTTTCCTTCTCTTCACCCGCAACATGGCAAGCAAGGGGCTTTTCACCCCTTTTTGTGTTACAGCTCCTTTAGCCTCACCATTTGGTGGGTCCCGAGTTCTTGTCCTGCCACCAGGAAGAATGAGGTATGCAGACAAGTGGCAGGTGAGTAAGATGAAGAAAAGCTTTACTGAGGGATAGAACAGCTTAGAGGAAACCCACAGGGGTCAGCTCCTTTCCACAACCAGGATGTCCCTGGGCTCGGCCCAATTTTCCTCCAAGACTGGAGCAGGTGCTGACATCAGGGAGAAGCCAGGGAGTGGGAATAAGCATTTCCAAGCTTGCGAGGTAGAGAGGGACTTCCTGGGCCCCCTAGAGTGCAACGATGCCTCGGTCCACAGCCATGGTTTGGGCAGATGCAGATGCACAGTCAGGACAAGGGTGTGGGGCTCCTGCCTGTTCCGTGGAGCAGGAGGCCCAGATCTGCAGCATGGTTTGGGTAGCTGCAGTTGCACAGTGCTGGGCTCCCTCCTGTTCCCAGGCCTCAAGAGCACAGGGATGCCGGTCTCTAGCCCTGGCTTGAGTTGCTTCCGTGGCACCCAGGGGCTCCTGCCCCAACTTGGAAGCTGTGGGACTCACTTATTGCCAGCTCCCGCAGGCTCCATGAAGCATGAAGCCCCAGCCAAGTCTACCTGCTGCAGCTGATGTGATAGCAGCGGCCACTCCACACTGCCACTGCTACCATCAACACACCTGTTTATTTTTCATTGCTTGCCAAATATTGTATTTGAAAAATTATTTACAGAAATAACTTAAGGCCTAAGATGGTACTAGCCTCCTCCACAGAGGACTTTTGCTTGTGCATACATGATACTTATAGTAACTATACCACCTGGGGAGCTCTGTAATCCAATTTTAATAAATGAAGTAATTCCAAGTTGGGATGCTGTCAATCCCTATGTGGTCTGACAGATAACTAATGTATAACCCTTCTGCTCCTATCCTGAGAATGAAAGTTTAGAAAAAAACTTCTTGGCTGCTTTGGACTCACATTTTTCTCTCTAGTCTCATGAACCTGCTCAGACATTCAGTCTTCCTCCTGCCTCTGGAGTAATTAAGATCCAAAAGGAACATGCTCTCAAATACCTGAATTACATCCCTTTCCACTGTATCTCAAATTTTGGCCCAATAATTCCATATGATGGCATTTTAGCTTTCTATTTTCTGCAGGCGTAGGTATATAATTTTTAGAATGCTTTTTCTAGTTACTCTCACTGGAAGTGTCTGTCTGAATTAGCTGGTCCATGAGTACAGGAAGTCTTTTTTGCAATTCAACTATGATTCTAATTTTAAAGAAATACTATTTCTTTTTCAGAAGTACATATAGTAAATAAATGTATATTCCCATAATTCAAATATCTTTTCTCTCAAAGTGTATGTTGCTAATAGAATAAAAAAGAAGGTACTGAACAGTCAATTGGCCAACTTAAAGAAATACTACTCAAAATAGATTCTGGTTCTAAAATGTACGTGAATGTGAGCATTTAAAAATGTGGTTTCATAAATAAGTAAGTTCATTGGGGAATAGCATTTAAAGAAGTTTCCTATATCAGGCCTGAGTAGTAGTATTATAGAGCTTGAAGTGAGAAGATTTAGCAGATTACCTATGCTCTTATAAAGAGTTTAGTGTTTATTCTAATGCAGTCAAAAACATTGATGGATTTTAAGCAGAGCAGTGACAAGATTCAATATATACTAAAAAATCAAAATAAAAAATTATCTTCGCTGTTATATAAAGTATTTATGGCACTGGGGATGGAGGGTGCTAGGTTGAATGATGGAGACCAGTTAGCAAGAATTACAGAAATCTTGGTGAGAGGTGGCAGTGGCTTGCACTAGACGGTGGCTGTAGATAAGAATGGGCATATTTGAGATTTTTTAAATGAGGGAATATATTAGATCATTTCATATTTGGAATACTTTCCCCTGCTCATGGATGGCAGTATCATTCCTACACTTGAAGACCTTATAAAGTCATTCCAAACATTCTCAGGCTGAGGTAGTTTGTCATCATTCTGAACGTGCACAGCTTTTATTTTTATTTGCACTGTGGCATTTTCTGTGTATTTTGATTACTCTTGGTTTGTGTTCTTCACTATGGAGGAGATATTCTAGGATAATGTTGCTAGCTTCACATTTGCATATTAATGGTGTTTGGCATCATGGCTGACACAAAATAGGTGCTCAGTAAATGTCTTCTAAATGTATTAATAAATATGTCACTATTTTGATCTTTGCCCCTTTGAATGTTTAAATTAATGAGGCCTATCTCATTGTAGGAATAGAGTATTTTAAATAAGCAATTTATAGCAGATTTATATATAGAAACATACTTATCACATTACATTTTTAGAAGAAAATGAGTAATGAAGTTAGATACATTGTTAAAAGTGAGCATTAAAAATAATTTTAATGTGGCGGTGAAGTTAGACAGATTCAATTTGGTTTTAGAATGCAAGCTCCTTTCAGATCTAGAGATATTCTGTGGGACAACTGAATGGAAGAATTGTAAACAACCATGGAAAAACATGTATTTGTTTCCAAAATCCAGATAATGGCATCATGCCCAGTGTATGATTTTATGCTTGAATAGGTAGAAAAACTGTGGTTTGGGTACAAACTTAATGTAAGACATATACACACGCATTATATGTGAAATAGAACATATGTTAACTATGTATATGTGTGTGCATTTTTTCTTTTTCTCTTGGCCTCAATTAGCTCTTACTATCTATAATTTTGAAAACTACAGGCTGAAGTATGCTATGATTTGTTTTGTTTTCTTATGAAAGGTTATATCACTTATTTTTGTGTAGAAACTGACCCAAATGCTCTCCAATAAGAATTGGAATGTAATTCTTTAAGTTCTAAGTATAGCCTTTACTCCTTATTCCAGGAACCCTCTTGTTCTGAAAGCTCCACTGGCTTGAGCAATGCTTTATTGCAAGTAAGAAAATCTTCACTCATTGATCGAAATTATTTATGAGTGCCCCTGTTGGCTTGCTTGTTTATTTATTTATCTGCTTGTTTGTTTTATAGTTTCAGAAGGAGCTATCAAGATTCCCATAAAGATTTACCCACTGAAACTAACCAAAATAAGTTGTTCAGTAGACATAGCTCATAGACATCTGGTGCCCAGACTTCTTTCTTGATGTCTGAGATGATTTTTAATGTATGGTGATAGAACTTTTTTCCCTCCATCTATTTCCAGTTTATTTCTTCCTTGTACAAATATGGATTGGTTTTGTCTTAGGTCTCCGGTGAGTTTACCACATTAGCATTATATTTTGGTCTGCCTCTACTCTGTGTTGTGTTTATAGAACTTCAAGAAAGCCCCAGTGCCTGGCACATACTCATTTGTAGCTGTATCATGGGAATGATTTTAGTCTGGTTACATTTGTGTGTTTGAGCCTGTCTTTGTTTGGGGATCTATTAGCTTTTTGTGCCTTTGTGCTGACTTTGTCATGCTTATAAAACATTTCAAAGCCAAAATCAGAAGTTCTTTTCTTCTGAAAGAGCTCACACTCCTTGCAATTATTTCTGCTATTTTTATTTCAAAATATTCTCACTCTGGTTAAAATTACTGTCAAAGCTATAACCATTTTTCTTGTCTTTGGATGTCTCCTCTGATAACTGTTATTGGTATTGGCTCTCCCAAATCAGATTGCAGGTTTCCAGTTGTCAGTTGACTTCTTCATGAGCAGATGCTTTTCAAAGTATCAGTGGACTGTATTAGGGCCCCCAAGAGACCTTTGATCAAGAAACAGATGACTCATTGAAAGCAGCCTGCTCAGCCAAGTCTTGACAGTAAAGACTTAATTATGTAGGATTGACTGTAACTAATATAAAAGAAATTTAATTATAGGTAATGTTGTATTTTCTGATGGATTTATTATAAAACAATTTTCTTTCTCCTTGGCTTATTTCTGACACTCAGATTAACAGTTCACATTTATGCAAATTGAAATCAACAGCCTCTTTAAATGGTGCCTTGCCCCAGCTAACCTCTTAGAATTTGAGAAAATATCCTATGGGAAAAATCTTAATAAAGTTTTTAATCTAATGATCATCGTCACAATTTAAAAATTATTCATCTATAAATATAGTAATGACATATTGATTATCTTTGTCTTCAAAACTAATCAGATAAGTGGTCAAATATTGTAAAAAAACTTTTTTGTAGCAATGCAGTTATTTGCATAGATTCCATAAGATTTCTATCATTTTTTCATCAGAATTTAACAAACTAAAACTTAAAAACAGGACCATTCCAGAAAATTATCAATTAACAGTAAATTTTATTACGAAAAGTAGATTAGAAGTTACCAAGGGCTGGTGGGAAGGGAAAATTGGCAGCTATCGCATAATGGAAAGAGTTTGTGTATTGGGCCATGAAAATGTTTTGGAAATTGATCCTGTTGATGGTTGTACAATACTGCAAATGTAATTAATGCCACTGAATTATACTCTTAAAAACTCATAGACACAGAGTATAGAATAGTCTTTGGCAGGGGCTGGAAAAGGACAGGGTAGGGGGAATGGGAAATTGTTATTCAATAGGTATATAAAGTTTCAGTTATGCAAGATGAGTAAGTTCTAGAAATCTGGAGTATGGCATTGTGTCTAGAGCTAACAATACTGTATTCTACACTTAAAAACGTGTTAAGAGGATAGATCTCATACTAAATGTTCTTACAACAACTTAAACAAATGACAAATTACATTATATTTCATCATAACAAAAGTTAACATAAATCTTATTAAATTAAGAATTATGAAGGACAGGGCTTTTGAGACAAGACCTCCAAGTTCTTCTATGCAACCTGTCTGGTATAGTTCTAGTGTTTATAGATTCTCAGACTTACAGGTAGCAAAGAACATTTCTTCTTGGCAGGCCAGGGGTATTGGTGGAACTGTGAAGTCTCAGAGAAAGAGACACATAGCCACAGGCAATGCCTGGTAGAGACAAATGGGTCTGTCACTATAGAAAAACCAATAAATAACACAACGGTCTTTCAGAAGATTCTAGACAGACTTTAACTCTCCAACCTTAATATCTAGACACTCTTTCTTTGTTAAACATAAGATACATTAGTCATCACTTCTTGCTGTCTCTAAAACAATAAAAGAGGTCAAAATAAATTAGAGCATCAGTTTAATTATGCTGAACTAGACAGTCATAAAACACACTTACTTGGTCCAAGGCAAGTCCCTGTCACAGGATTATGACCATCAGGAGATCCTGAACAAGTGAAAGTGACATTTCACAGTTAGCTTACCCTCTAACTGGGAACATCTGTTGGGCCACTGAAAAGATGTAGATTTGTAAAGGTTTGCATTTCAAAAGATAATTCTTGAATTACAGGGCAATTCCAAACCTCTGACAGTACAAAATCAGCCAAGTTACTGTTATTTCTTTATCAAAGGCAGGAATTATGGTTCTTCATCAAAATAAACCTGAACTTTATTCAGTCACAATATTAGTTCACTATTAGCCATTTTTAGCTATAAATACAGCCTTCACTAATTATTCAGAGATAGCTCTAAAATATACAATCCCCTACATAATGCTTTAATAAAAATTAAAAAAAAAAAGATAAATGACATTTTCTCACAGTGATCAAAATGGCTTTTATTTTATTTTCAGTTGAGAGCAGCATATGCTTTGAATTTGTAGAAATCTGTTTTATTTCATACCTGAGAAAGTAACTTTTGGTGATGCATACTTTATAAAGCCTACAAATCACCCACTTTGGGTTTCCATAAGACCTGTAAAAATGTAACTTTGTTCCAGATATTTTTGTAGCTGGCAATGTGTCCTGTTTTTTCTCTCTCTTTCTTCAAATTCAGACTCTGGGGATACATTAACTCAGTGGCTCGTTTTATATGAGGTGAGATTTTGGATTCAGTCTTATTCATGACTTTGATATTGCAGATTTTGCATTCTTTCTTTTAAAATAGTCCAGTTAATTTGGAATTTGAATATTTCAGACTCAGGATATCTAAACATAACTTTAATTTTAATTTCAGATTGTATTGGATTTTGTGACATAAGACAGGAATTTTAAACTTAGTTTCTTCTTTAAACAAAGAAAACATATTTTAAAAGCATGGGTTTTTTTTGTTGTTGTTGATTTTTTTCTTAGTGACACTGAGTCAGTATTTACATCCAAAGAGCTTAAAACTGGTAGATTAACACTTAAAGTAGAACAAAAAATGAATTATCACAGTTGTTTCAAATAATTTACTATATATTGAATTTGATATTTAAAGTTGAAGTGCTAAATGTAAAATGATTTAGAGAGTATGAAATTAAGCAGATTAAAAAGCCTGAAATTGAAAATATACCAGAATGTAAGAATTAGGTATTATTTGCTTGACTCCACTCCTGCTCTAAAGTGGTATTTTTTAAATCTCATTATCACAATATTATTCCACAATAATTTTATTTTTAGTGGGTGACATTTATTAACATGTCCTGGAAAACATTTACATTTGGAAAATTCCTACTTGCTAAGATAATTTAAACCCATGATCAACGCTCACACTGGAAGCAACTTAACGGTAAGTTATTAGGTTGGAGTAAAAGCAATTGTGGTTTCTGCTATTGAAAGTAAAGGCAAAAACTGCAATAACTTTTGCACCAACTTAATACTTTAACCTGATTTGGGCTGCTCTAGGTTGAAATTTGGGCTTAACTCCACTCAATAGGGGCCTTACCTGCTGGGCTCTGTCTTCAAGGCAAAAAGTGAAATCAGCTGACTCTTCTGTTGTACCCAGTTTACTTCTGCCTTTTGGGTGTGTACTTGTTGTTTGGATTCTTAGAAGGTTACAAAAACATGTCACCCTGATTACTTCCCACAAAAGAATATAATTCAAGCAAATCATCCAATGAGTGAAGTTCAACAATGGTAACTTCTGACTCCTTTCTTCTCACGCCTTGTCCCCACATCTGCCTGCCAATAGGAAAATCAATCACTGCCAACCCATGGATGGCTACTGTAGTATTATTTCCTAGGCTAAACATATGTTTTCTGTAAGTAATTGATTCATATTTATGAATTCAGTGCCTGGATCCCAGTCACATTCACCTTGCTGTAAATTGCTCAAGAACAGTGATATATACTGGCACAAAAATGTCAACATTTGTGGTTAACTCCACAAACCACTCTCTGGACTGGTCTAGTCTTCTATTCTCCTAGCAATATATTTTAAGTCCAACACAAATATCTGGTTTCGCACTTTTGACAATTACATCAATGAGTGTTCTACTAGAGAAACAGAACTAATAGAAGGGAGAGAGAAAGATGGAGAGAGAGAGAGGGAGACAGAAAGATGGAGAGAGAGACTTATTGCAAGGAATTGACTTATGCAAGGGTCACAGCTGGCTAGGCAAATTCGAAGTCTGTAGCAGGGTAATCCTTGAGGAAGGGCAGCCTGGAAACTCTTAGGCAGGAGCTAAAACTACTGCCCTCAGGTAGAATTTCTTCTTAGGGAAACTGCAGTTCTGCTCTGCCTTTCAATGGATTGAGTCAGCTCTATATAGATTATGAAAGATGTTCTCTTTTACATAATGCTGATTGATCACATATGTTAATCTCCTTCACAAAATATCTTTGTAGCAATACCAAGATTAGTATTTAATTAAATAACTGAGTACTATAACCTAGTCTGGCTGACACATACAAATGACCATTACAGCAACTTTCCTGCCATATTTGGTAACAGACCACATCAGTAATACAGTCCATTGAGGCGTCCAGACTCTTCTGGGTGATTATCTCAACCAGTGAAACATAATCTAAAACAAACTTTGACCTTCTTTCAAGGTTCCTTCCTGAATTGATTTAACAAAACTTATTTAGTATGTGTTATGTATGTGATAGTTAATTTTATGTGTCAACTTGATCAGGTTCAGGAATGCTCAGATAGCTGATAAAACATCATTTCTGGGTGTGTCTGTGAGATGACTGGAGGAGACTAGCATTTGGGACAATAGAATGAATTAGGAAGGTCACCCTTACCAATTCAGGTGGCTGTCATCCAATCCTGACCCTCAATTATTGAAGATAGAACAAAAAGGCAAAAAGAAAGGGTGGATCCTTTTTCTTTTCTTGAGCTGCAAAATCCATTACCTTTTGCCCTTGGACATCAGACATCAAAGCTCCTGGACTCAAACCTTCAGATCTTAGGACTTAACACAAGTACCCTCATCCTCCAGTTCTCAGCATTTCGATCTTGGACTGAGAGTTACAACATTGGCTCTGCTGGTTCTCATGACTCTGAACTCAGACTGAATTATGCTATAAAGTTTCCTGGGTTTCCAGCTGCAGATGGCATATTGTGGAACTTCTTGGCCTGAATAATTATGTTAGCTAATTCCCATAGTAAATCTCTTCACAAGTATGCTCTTGGTTTTGCTTTTCTGGAGAACATTGACTAATACAATATATTAGACATTTTTCTAAGTAATTCATAACTAGCAAATTATTTAATTATAATAATACTTTGAATTAGGTTTTATTATTATTCCCATTTCAACAATGAAGAGATTGAGATATGGAGAGGTTAAACAACTTGCCTAAGTTAGCAAAGCCAATATAGAATCCAGAGTCTTGCACTTAAGCTCGTGTACTTACTACTATGCCCTGCAGTCCTATGTGGGTCCAAGTACATTTTAATTTCTTAAAAAACTGCATTTCTGTGGAGGTTGAGAGAATAGTAATTTTTATTCATCTATCTTAGGAAGACATTTTAAAATACTTCCTTAATTAATTGACATGATATATATTATAGTGTCAGTTCAGTGCTGGTCAGAATATTCTCCTCATTTTACCACTGTGACTCTTACATCACATTCACTGTATCTGTTTGGGTTTTGGTGTTATTTGACGAGCCATCAACACTTGTCACTTGTTACCATTTTTCCAGCAATCTCAGAGTCGAGTGAAAGTGTGCTCTAGCCTCAGTATAATTAAGCTAGTTTAGAGGCTCAGCTGGTTATTATACTGTAGGTTAACATCCTAGATAACAACTCTCCTCCACTCCTTATATAGAATTTACATTCTATGAAACATTTTTTTTTTTTTTCTACTTGGAGAGGCATTGTGAACAACTCTGAAAGTTCAATAGTGAAAAAGTAATCTTATGTACTGACATTTTTTACTGATAAGTACTAGCCTTTTAAGACATGTTTGAGTGAAAAACACATGACTTTTTATAAACTTAAGCTTTCCTATTATTCATAGACATAAGCACGATATTCTGTCCTCTTAATATAAACTTCCTCCCAATAAACTCCTCGTTTCTTCATGAAACAGACTCCTGGTGCTTTGGTCTTAAGGCATGTCAGGCTCTGAGCTATGGCACTGAAAAATTTTGTCAGTTTGGGGTGTCAGTTTTTTTTTTCCATAGAGTCTTATGCTGGTGTGCACTGGCATGATCTTGACTCACTTCAACCTCCACCTACTGGGTTCAAGCTATTCTCCTGCCTCAGCCTCCCCAGTAGCTGGGATTACAGGCATGTGCCACCAAAACTGGCTAACTTAGTGGGAGCCGACCATAGCCTCCCACTCTCCCATGGGAACTGGGAGACAGGAGCACTGTTGTTCTTGATGATTAAATTTTATAGAGATGGCTCCCAGGTCCTTGAAAAAGACAATCCTGAATCATAATGTGGCAAAAAGTTTATTTAGCTTTTAAAAGGATTTATATATATTTCAAAGAGATGAATAACTTAGACGTTTTTCAAAATAAATCCTCCAAGAAAATGGGAATGGAAGTCTCTCATTTTCAACAGGGAAAATAAAACCTTATTTTTCATTTGTATTTGATGTTATACTGGGACACATAATTTGCTCTAGACTTTGTCACTTAATTATAAAAGGCAAGTTTGTATTTTATAATCTCTAACCTATGTTTTATCTCTAGTGTATACATGGTCTTTTTCTTTTCTTTTTTAACTGTGGTTGACTATCTTTTGTCATCTCTGTGTCATCTACAAATCTGATTAAGTTGCCTTCCAAGTACTTATTTAAATAAATCATTGAAAAAGAGAAAAATGCCCCCTGACAGTTTGGTCTGATGCTTACAACTAAGCCATGTTGTTCTCTTACTGAACATAAACCAACTCACAGCACAGCAACATCAGACAAGGTTACTCTGAGAGTTGCAAAACTGCTTTCTGTCTTACAGATATAAGAAATTTAATTTTCCTTTGGATAAGTCAGTTAAGTAATACAGATAATTATTTTAATTACCAGGTGAATTTAGGATAAACTGTGTGTGACAAATGGTATTGCCAAATCCTCTTACTTGAGAATTAGTTACTCTTTATCATCAGAACACATGCAAAATGAGTTGTATCTCCTTGGCTATATAAAAGAGTGAGATTTCTGTGGGTCTTTGCAATCTCTTTAGTAGATTGTCTGTGATACACATCACATTCTAGCTCAGTGGCTATTCAAAAATAAAATTTCTTTTCTTTCTCTTCTACTTTTGTGGAGAAATTCTCTGGGTTAGGAGGAGAGAGATTTTTGTATTCATCAATATTTCCCCAACACAAGGTCACAGAACTGTGGCAAAGATAGAGTGGTGGTGCATTCACCCAGCTTCCAATTCAGAGTTCTTTTCAGGAAATCCCTCTCCTACTAACTAAAGATTATTTAGATGTACATGATCACCATTTTCAAATTATTCTTCGAAGAAGAGGAATATGAATAAGGATAAGTGTAAAACATTGTTCTTTGGTTTTGAGGATTTAATACTTTTTCTTGCTTTGAACAGGCATTTAAATGAATTATATAGTAAAATGAAAACCAATTCAAAGTCACAAAAGAATAAGAAAAGTGTCTTGTTTCCATTTGAGGAGTTGTGATTAGAAAGATCCCAGAAGATGGGTTAGAGCTTAGGGATTTGTCCATGCTATTTAGGATCACCCTACCATCTTCCTTCCTGAGGTGGTCTCTAAATTTCAGGATGTTCATGAGATTCTATAGACTTGGCCACATGGATTGGTGGGTAGTGAGTTGTTTAGAGAAGGATTGTGGTTTCTGGCACCATCATGTATGCCACACTGACATTTGCTCAGACACAGGTCATCCAGTCTGGATCTTGGGTGCAGTAAATCATGGTTACTAGCACCTCCGTGGATATTCACATCCCCAGCTGTTCTCCAGTCAGATGAAAACCAGCATATTCACAGAGTCCTTTCCCTCAGAGCACAAAGGACAAAACATTTATGGTAACTGGCTATCTTCCTTTCCACTAATTTTTGAGAGTACAGAAGTAGTTACATCTTGCAGCTTATCTGGAGGGGGTCACAGAGAGTAAGTAAAAATACGAGAAAGAAAAATGGGTGATATGTCACAGTGTCATTTCATCTCAAATTTCCTCATTTGCCAGACAATTCATAGAGTGATTATGAGAAAAATGTAAAGAGAAAATAATATCTGTAATTCAAATTAAAAAGTATTGCCTGATTGTTACAAAATAAATCATTACAAAGGCTGATAATTCAGAGGGCAGTAGAGGAAGGCTGAGGTAGACATTAGGATGTATAAATTATTATAGCTAATTTTATTTTGATAATTATTTTGAAATTTATATAATTATGTTAGTCATTATTTCTAGGCATTGTTTCTTTAAAAAAATCACTATCTAATGGCAGATGATCTTTACAAAATCTTCCCCTCAAAAAGTATGTTCTTTGAAATCTACAACGTTTGAAGCCTTGGTTGGTCTATATATTACTATAGTTTCATTATATTCTATTTGTTTCTTCATCTAAAAATAAAAGAAGATAATTTTTCAAATTAGAGGATTGCATTCAATTATTGATAGAAATAGTCTATGTGTTTAGAAATTTTGGTGCCAAAATTTTTCCTTGGTCAACTGACTATTATAAAACCCTAAAAATATCCAAGAGTGCTTTAAAAGAAATAAATTTGAATGAAGTTGTCCTGCAACACTTAAAGTGGCTTGTTTAGGAAAGTACAGATGAAATTTTCTACATATATGTCAGTGTCACTTTTTAAAAAAATGTGGTGGAGTTTACATTTTTTCCTATGGTCAAAATAACTGTGCATTGGGAAAAAAAGAAAACAAAAAAACTTCATAAAAAAATGGTAAAGGAGAATGGGAAATTTTGAGCTTTGTGGATTATGTGAAGAGAAACAATTTCCAGCCTCTAATGTTGTTCTTGTGGGGTGTGGATGGTGTGAAAGGAAGACCATCAGTTATCTTTAGACCATGCTGACGTCGTGATGTCTCTGAGCTATCCAGACAAATGTCTATAACCCTGGAGCCCATGGAAAAAGTTTAAGCTACAGAAAAAGATGTGTATTCTTTTAGAGGTGATATGAAAATAATTGAATATTATTTGAGTTATAAATTGAGGGAATCTGAAAAACATAAATGTTTAGAGGCTTCTAAATAAAACATTAGTTTTTTTTTCAAAGCTGCCTCTAAGTTATGCATTGTCTTTTCAAACAAAGTTTAAGAAAAAAGAAAACAAAGAGTTGAAAGCATAAAACATGTGAGTAGTTTGAAATCAACCAAACACAATGGATGATCATTTTTACCAACTTCATTACTCAGGGCTTCTCTAGGCAAAGCAGAGAATCTGATTGATAACTTTCTTGGCACGTCAACTTTGTGGTCAAAATCCTCCCAGCATCCTATCACCCCCAGATGCTTTCACCTTCAAACCGCATGCAGCATTCCCTCTTCCCCACTTGCTTACATCCACGAGCCCCCAGGATTTTAGAGCTTTGCTGGTTAGCCTCTCCACTCCAGTTGTTCTCCATGAAAACTTCATATTTTGTCTATTTCTTCTTTTATTTGTTCCCTGCACAGCACATCAGCTAAATCATCTGATGCATGATGTACTCAATACTAATGAACACTACTTTGATTATATCTGTATTTCCTCCTTTTTCCCAGGTAACATACTCTTTTATTTTTAAAGGCATGATTGCAATTTTAGATACTATAGAAGATTAGGAAATTGATTGGGTAAAAGACAGCTCTTCTGCTCAAGCTGTACCAAGAAAAAATACTCAGTTTATTGTATGGTCAGTTAAAATATTAGTTTTGCTTGATTATCAAAGTTACAACATTTTAGAAAATTTTATGATTAACAAAATAATAAGAAAGAAAACCAAGTCCGCCTAGGGATAATAATGGATAGCATTTCTATGTTTCTTTTTTATACATGTTTATTTTCAGTATCACCACCAACGTCTCTATCTGCCAACCATTTCCCTCTCCATCATCATTATTGCCAAAATTGACTGAATTCCCACTATGTGCTAGCACAGGGTTAAATGCCTTGCATGGAATATCTCACTTAATTCCCAAAGCAATCTCCTTGTGTAGATATTATTTTCTCAGTTTTGCAGAAAAGAAATTGAGTTTCGAAAAGTTAAGACATGAATGTAAGACAAACTGTTTTGGGAGAAGGAGAATATAAAACTTGGTAGTCTGAATCCTGAACTGTACTTTTGAGATTATATTATATTATATTGGGTATTGTTTAAAATCTTATAAGGGTTTCGTAATGAACAGATTTCTTTCTCAGTAATGTTTGTGTTTCCCACCCCCCCCAGTGGAAACTGTTTTATTTTTATCTTTATTTTATTTTATTTTTTGAGATGGAGTTTCACTCTTGTTACCCAGGCTAGAGTGCAATGGCGCGATCTCGGTTCACCACAGCCTCTGCCTCCTGGGTTCAAGCAATTCTCCTGCCTCAGCCTCCCGAGTAGCTGGAACTACAGGCGCGCACCACCATGCCCAGCTAATTTTTTTTTGTATTTTTAGTAGAGATGGGGTTTCACCTTGTTGACCAGGATGGTCTCGATCTCTTGACCTCGTGATCCACCCGCCTCAGCCTCCCAAAGTGCTGGGATTGTAGGCTTGAGCCACCGCGCCCGGCCTATTTTTATCTTTTGAATGTTAGTTGTGGTAAACTTGGCTTATTAAGATATTTTTAATCATAATTACTTCATCATTAGAGTAACCCTTCTATCCATCCTTCATCTGGAAATGTTATATTTTATTACTCATACTTTTGTTCTTTGCCTGGTACAGGCAATGGTATAATCAGTAACCATATAGCTAATTACACACTACTTCTAGAATGACTGTGCACCCTGAATTGGGTTGGAATGTCTTGAACTGAATAGTGCCTGCAATAGTGTTTTCTAGCAACAAAATACACTAAGGGAGAAATTTAAAACTTTCACCCATATATATATTCAAAACTTGTACCCATATATATATCTATATATTATAGATATATATATGGGTGAAATTTTTGAAAAAAAATACATATGGTGAAAGTTTTGAACATGTATACACACACATAAATATATATTCATATACATATGATTCTATATATATCAAATTTACAAAATCACATATGATCATATATTATATATGAAATACATACAATGTATTTATTTTACACTTAAATCACCACTAGCAAGCCAAATCCAGTAGCACATCAAAAAGCTTATCCACCATGATCAAGTTGGCTTCATCCCTGGGATGCAAGGCTGGATCAACATATGCAAATCAATAAACTTAATCCACTACATAACAGAACCAATGAATTAGATAATATTTAAAGACACCTTTCAGGGCCATGCTCCATACTTCTTGGAGATTCTGTTGTGTCCTCCAATAGCATGGATAGAAACTGGAGGGAGTGAAACTGGAGACTTTTCTTGTATGTATTTTTATACACTCAATTTTTATAATATGTTATCTACTCTTACTAATAGTTTTCTTTAATATTTCACTAATTCTTCTACTTTTTGCTATATTCCCAAAACTTTGTAAGATGCCTACAATCCTACCTGACACAATGTACCTTTTGATATGCTATAAAGTATACAGTATCATTCAGACATATTCTTGGCCAAAAATGTTAAATATGATTAAGCCTCTGGAGTTAACTTTCATCTAAGAACATTGGTACTAGAGGAACACATTAAAAAGCACAGTGTAGTTACTAAAGACTCATTGCTCTACAATGCATACATCCTGCATTTACTCTCATGCAATAGTCCTGTTCCCTTGCATCTAGGTGGTCTTGCGACTTGGTTTTAGGACCCCAGAATGCTGCAGAAATGGAACTGTTTGCTATCCAAGGGTAGACAATAACAAGCCTTGCAGCTCTTGCTCTTAGAACACTTGCTTTGACATGTTCCTCTCTAAATCCAGCCTCCATGCTGTAAGAAGCTCAAGTCACATAGAGATGCTACAGATAAGCATTCTGGCTGGCAGCCCCACTGAGCTTCAGGCTGAGAGCCAGCATTGACTTCCAGGCATTTGGGTGCATCAAGCTGGACATCCACCCTAGTGAAGTCTTCTGATTCTTTTACATGTACCCATCATCTAACTAAAAAACTCCGTGAGAGACCCTGAATAATAATCCCAAGGTTGCGCCCAGTTGATTCGTAGCAATGAGATAATAATATGTTGTTGTTTTAAATTATGGGATTGTTAGTTATTCAGCAGTAGACAAATGAAACATATCACAAAAAGGAAACAGACAAATCCAGAATGTGGGACATTCTACAGCACAAATGGCCCAATTTCTTTAACAGGTCAATAGCAGAAAGGAAGAAAAAAGAAAGGTGTATGCTCTATTTTAGATTAAAAGTGACTTCTGAGACATTACATTGAAATATCATGTTTGCATCTTGTTTGAATCCTAATTCAAACAAAATAACTATGCAAACATATTTTTGAGGCAGCTTGGGAAATTAGAATATATTCAAATGTTACTGATAATTTGTTAAGAGTTAAGGTTATGTAACATAAAGATCCATTTTTTTATGCCTTCATATGAAACTGTGTGAGACTGAAATTATATGATAACTGACATTTGCCTTAAAATTATTCCACAGTAGAAAAGAGAAAGGGACACGTGAAACAAGAAGAAAAATCTTAATGAGCGTTCACTCTGGTGAAGGGTACATGGTGGTTCACTGTAGTAGCTTATCTAATTCAATGTACATTTGTAAAGTTTATATTTACAAAATAATAAATCTTTTTCAATGCAAAATATAAAATTTATGCATTATATATTTAGAAACATAAACATGAAATTTATATGTACATCCAAATAGACAAAATTATCAGAAAATAATAATACATAATTTCATAGGTAAGATTATAGGTAATTTTTATATCAAATTGACATTTATTTTCGATAACATGCTGACAAAATTATAAAAAAATAAGGTATATAACATAATGATTTTATCAGTATGTTGAGAATGATATTTAAGATGTAAGCAAAAACTTTATTCATCTTTCAAAATCACTCTTTTGTATTTTTTTATACTGTCTTTATGCTGACTAAGTATACTTTACTTGATTGAAAGTCTTTGTGGAAGTTGTTAGAGATTACAGGACATAGATAAAATATATAACATATGTGTTCCAAAAGCAATCTGTCCTCCATCACTGTTTTGCAAAGCAGGGCAACTGTAGGTTTTGTCTATCTATAAAATTGTTGAACTATTAACTACTCACCAGTTACTAAAAAGTTACTAGTTATGCTTTGATGGCTCCAGTTCTTTGAATAAATTTAGGTGAATGCTCGATGTATAGGGAAATGTTTAATATCCCTCTTTTAAATATTTAGTAGATATAAAGAAGATCACTGCGTGAAAATGTCAAAAGTGGTCCCAAAGTATAAATCTTAAAGTGACCTTTAAATTATTCTGGAACTTTTAATTTTAAATAAAAAACAAATTGATAAATAATAGCATACTTTTTTTTAAGTCCTTTTATAAACCTGAAAGGAGCCTAGAACCTCATGTTGAATTACAAAATTAAGAGGTAAGAGTTGGATTTAAAATAGTCAATGATAAATAGACTCAGTTTGATGTAGAGAGCTTTATAAGAATCTTTAAAATTCTTATAATGTTCCTGCTGTGAGCTGAAACAGTGCTAAAAATTCATTCTTTTTCAAGATGCCCTAGTAAGAAATGCCTCTTCTGAGTATACAAAATTTTAAATTAATTATTACATTACATTTTTAAAAACTTTCACAGGCCCTAATATTATCTCATATTCTTTGGCAAAGATCTTGATTCCGAAGTCTTTTTCAATATGACGGTAACTTTGTCAAACCAGAGGAAGCCTGCCCTAGTGTGATGGCAAGAGAATAAATGTAAATCATTTAGTTTTTACAAATTAGTTATTAAATTTCCTATTGATGTTTGACATTGACATAATGACTGGAGACGTTTTATTTCTTGCTATTCTCTTAAAAAATAATTCATAGCTTAAAAAATGCTATTTCACCAAACCTCCATTGAGAAACTGATTAAAATGATCGTTAGGGACAGAGAGCCAGAAAGAATATGCTACAATTTTTTAAATGAATTAATTTTTAAAATATGGTGTGAAACAAGTTTGTTTCATCACGTATTAATAGAACAAAACTTTATATTTTGTGAATTCAGTTTGATCCATCAAAAGAGGTGATTACAGAAGTCTCCATAGATAATTTAGAGTTTAACATATATATACACACACACACACACACATGCTCATATGTATAGTGTGTGTATGTGTGTGTACATTCTGGCATGGCAAGATGGCCGAATGGGAACAGGTTTGGTCTGAAGTTCCCAGTGAGACCAACATAGATGGTGAGCGATTTTTGCATTTTCAACTGAAGTACCCTGTTTATCTCATTGGGACTGGTTAGGAAGTGGCTGTAGCTCAAGGTGGGCAAGCAGAAGCAGGATGGGGCATCACTTCACCCGGGAAGTGCAAGGAGTTGGGGAGTCTCCCTGTCCCAGCCAAGGGAAGCCATGAGGGACTGTGCTATCTAGCCCAGATACTACGTTTTCCCCACAGGTTTTGTAATCCGCAGACCAGGAGATTCCCTCGTGTGCCTACACCCCCAGCCCCTGAGTTTCAAGCACAAAATGATCAAGCTTGCTGCTGGAGTTTTTTTTTTTTTTTTTTTTTTTCCGACCCCCTCAGGGTCACCTGGAACTGGGAACCAAGTGGTCTTGCTTAGCAGGTCCCACTCCCACAGAGCTCAGAAAGCTAAGGACTTGAACTTCTCGCTGCCGGCACGGCAGTCTGAAGTTGACCTGGGACAATTGAACTTGGTGAGGGGAGGGGTATCCGCCATTACTGAGGCTTGAGTAGGCAGTTTTCCCCGTACAGTGCTAAGGATGGGGCGGAAATCCTGATATGGATTTTGTACAACAAAAGAATTCTAATTTTTTCTACTTTGCATACATTTTTATTAAAAATACATTACACGTATGAGTATATGCAATTCATAATCATGAAAAAAGGAAACTTTTTTTATAGACAACTTAATTTTCTTAGAATTTTATATGATTAATGATTAGAATAATTTTACACAAAGAAATTTTTGGCCCCACATACTGCGAATGCAATTTTTCTTCCACAGCCCACATACTTGGAGCAGGGCACCCTGCGATGCTTTCATATAGCAGTACATCCTTTTCCCATCAGGACATCAGATTAATCAGCCCAGTGGGTAGTAGAGGTATACCCAGAAGCCAGTCTTACACCAGGGTAGCTGACAATAACTTAACTATACATGAAAGTGACTGCAAGCCACAGACTATAGTTTACTGAAACTCCATTAATTGTATCTCTGACTTAAACTCCATTAATTGTATCTCTGACTTAAATTTCCTTAGTTGGATCTATATCCTGGCAGCCACTTCCATGGCATCTGATATGAGAAAAGTGTGATAACAGAAAAACTGAAATAAAAGTAGAACATGGTCTCAACCAACTGCAATTAATAAGTCCTACTGAATTTCTCAAACTTAACAATTTCAAATCTCAGAATCATATAAACACACTTCTAAGGATTCTTGTGAGGGCCCAGAAGCTTCAGTTTCAATGGCTTCCAGCAAATCCATCTTTGTTCTTTGCCTATGTTGACATTTCTGGTTGTGTCTGTGTCTCTGCTTGGTTCTAGCTCTATGATAGGAAATATCAGCTCTGTATATCCTGCTCCCTCAGGGTAGCCTCTGCCACGGTTCCAGCTACCTGTTGTTCCTAGTCTCTGGGTTCCTTCACCAACTGCAGATTGGCTTCTCAGCAACTCCAATATCAGTGTGACTAGTTTCTTATATTAAATTCCCTCTTTGGGCTGAGCATGGTGGCTCCTGCCTATAATCTCAGCACTTTTGGAGGCTAAAGTGGGAGGATCACTTGAGGATGGGAGTTCAAGACCAGCCTGGTCAACATGGTGAAACCCTGTCTCTACTAAAAATACAAAAATTAGCTGGGCATGGTGGAACATGGCTGTAATCCCAAGTACTCGGGAGGTAGAGGCAGGAGAATCACTTGAACCCAGGAGGTGGAGGTTGCAGTGAGCTAAGATGGGACCACTGCACTCCAGCCTAGGCTACAGAGTGAGACTCCATCTCAAAAAAAAAAAAAGAAAAAAAAAAAAAGAAAAAGAAATCCTCTTTTGAGCTAGCTGCTGTGGCCTTTGTTTTCCTGAGTCGACCCTGACTGGTAGCAAGGACATCTTAAAATTATTGATCAATGGAAGGAAGTAATGAACAGTAGTGTACAAGCAGAGCCAAGTACTACTAGTCAAGTTGAAGAGACTGGACTCAGAATTTAAGAGGTAAAGGGCAGAAAAAGGCTAATAAAGTTTGAGTCCCTGTTTTGAGACTTGACTGCTAACATCTTTTAAACTTCATTCCTCCTCCTTACCCTTCTGCCCCACAGTGGACAGGCTGACAATAAGGTCCAGAGGCTCCCTCTTTTGGTGTAAGTGAGAAGTCCACACCACACATGGGAACTTTCAGCCCAGCCCCTCCCCATAACCATCTTAAAAAACTCCTAGCCCATCTCCTTTTCTTCTCTGAAGACATTTTCCTACCTGCCTGAGAGCTTTGTCTCTCCACATAGCTTATTATATGGGTCGTAAGCTTTTTCATATCCTCTTGGTGAGTGTGTGGCATCATTCATGTTCTTGGTCAGGAGT
Organism: Aotus nancymaae; assembly: GCF_030222135.1. Classification (NCBI taxonomy): domain Eukaryota; kingdom Metazoa; phylum Chordata; class Mammalia; order Primates; family Aotidae; genus Aotus; species Aotus nancymaae. The sequence continues at coordinate 39,842,517 of NW_026988431.1, read as the reverse complement.
CATCCCATTCCAATGTACAACAAAGAGAAAGATGTTTTGGTGTCCCAATCTCCAAATTATTCATGTCCATAGGGACATTTGTTTTATTTATATATTGATTTCTTTTATATATTGATTTATATATTGATATGTTGCACAGAGATAATTTTACGCTCATGAAAGTTTGTTATCAACATGTGATATTACCCAGTGGTGCTTTCCTAGTTCAGCTTAGGAAACCACATACAAATCCAATGCTGAGCTGCTTCTCAAAAAGTGCACAAGGGACTATCTTTAAAGTTGCCAACTAGAGATGATTTGAGCATTTAAACAATAAAATGATTTCTCAGTTAAAAATTTAAGAGTAATGTGATGCCAAAAGAATCTTCTCATTCTTGAAAATTCCTGGGAAAAGCCTTAGGACTTTCATTTCTTTCATGTCAGTTGCATGGGTCCAGATGATAAAAAAAAGTGAGGGTCTGATTCCATATATAAATGAAAACATGTGTACATTTCAAATGAGATGTTGAGATGTTTGGCTCTTTTTTTTTGCTACCCCCTCATAGTATCAGAGGAATATATAATTTTCTCCTAATCTGCAAGGCAAGGCTTTATTACTATGAATATGCAGTGGATATGTACCTTGGAAAAGTGTTCCTATGCATTAGATAATATTGTTGCTTTGCTTGCCAAATAGGTAATAAATAAATCATTGTTGGATGAATGTAGAAGGTAATAAAAGGTGTTTTCCTCTTTCTGATGTTCATCTTAGATGTTATTTCTCTCCAATGTATCTTTTCTTGTCATTATTTTGTAAGCCATCTAGTAAAATATGGAGAAGTCTTTACTTTTGAAAATAGAGAAACTAGCCAAAGCCCTTTCTTATTTTTCCATTATATATTTTGGTAATTAGTGATGTGAGTAGTTTTTAAGGAATCAAAAGCCTAAAGGGCAGGGTTCCATTTCACAGGAAAATGAACGTGATAAAAATATAAAATAATATTTAAAATTTGTAGATAAAACAGCTTATTCAACTAGTTTTCAGTTAGAGCTTTGTAAGTGAAGGGATCATTAACTGTTATTAATACCCTTTCCTGCTGAATCCTTCTCCCCCAAAATACTAGATTTCATTGAATCTTATGTCATCATTACTAAGATATGCTCTTATTGTACATGCTAGGAAAGAAAAAGGATGGTATCAGTTAAACTGACAAAATGCTTTCTTACTTCACATAATTTTTCTGTACATTTTTGTCCTCTGTGTCATCAAAAGCATTTTAATACTGCATTTTATGAAAGAATGCTCAACTTTGGGCTTTCAAATTTTCTTCTCAGTTGCTGGCACTCTTAATAAAAATTTTAATGTCAGCACTTTCTTAATTATCACAGATGGCATAAAAATAAAGTTTTTAGACATCAGCCAAGAAATAATTGTAAATTGCAATTAAACTCAATGAATGAAACTAAGCTGAAATAATGAAAATATAGCCAAGTTGGCACACAGACAGTAATGACAACTATGTCACAATTCTAAAACAGCAATTGTGAGAGGCCATGAAAAGACACACTACGATCTCAGATACCTGTTAGGATGTTTGAAAATCTGTATCTCAGGGTTACTGAGGTACATAAAATTGTTTTACACAGACCTCAGCCCGGGTCCTGTGCCTTTTACCTGGGACTTGCGACCTGTCCATCAGAAAGGTGTTTGGATTCTTCCCAGCTAGACAAGACTGTCTCAGCTCCTCCAAATTACTCTACATTTCATTTCTTAGACATGAGATATCGCTTTACTTTTCTTTTTATTTTTTTCCTAGAAAGCATGATTGATCTAATTTACTGTCTTTGCCAAGATCTGTCTGCAGTAGCATGCAAGGTGGCTTTGGCAAATGGATGCAAAGATTTTCTTACTTCTTTCATGGGTAATTTAACAGTGGATGTAATACGTTCAATCAACTTCTACAAGTAGTCCTTTCATAACTTCAGTATTAGTGGCTGCGTCAAAAAAACATTTTTCTCTCACAAGGGCATAATAAATGCTTTCATTACACACAGACTTGGTATTTTTTTCCTTTCTGAAGCATCATGGACCTCCCTACTTCCCTCCTCCTTTCTCCTCTTCTGGAGAAGGGAAAGAGGCCAAACATTTACGATCTTTTACTTTTCTCTACTTCTCTTGGCAAGAAGAAAAACACAACCTTGAGGACAATCATGACTGTCTATTATAATTTTATTTAGACTAAAGGCTTAGAGAATATCTTTTTTTGTAATTATGTTTGCACTAATGGAATAGGTATTTTCATAAGAAAGAATTATGTTTAGATATATTTTTCTTAATAATAAAAGTGATGAAAAATAATGGCTATCTTACCAGTTAAAATTTTAACTAGATTTTAATTTAATAAATAATACTATGTATAAAAACATTGATTCTGTATTAAATATACAATAGCTTTTTTTTTTTTGCTCAATGTTCAGTATGGTCTCTTTTAATATTTAAAAATGGAGAGAAATTAATACCACAGATAATATAATTGATCCAACACCTTATATTTTAAACAAAAATATACAATGTTTTTAAAAAGTAAATTAAAACACATACAATATTGTAATAAGACTTTTTAGGAATGCTGCATCATGATAACTATAATATTTAAGGAACAACTTTTAAAAGTTGAACTATAAATTCCATAGGAAAAATTAAATGCTTATTAGCCTACATTCACCAGTTACTTTCCTCAACACAACACCTGTAGGAGATAAAAACAATGCATTTTATAAATCTTCCATTAAAATAATAGTGCATGTTAGAAAACAAAGAGAGAAGCAGACTTCAAAACCAATGCAAGGTTTTGAAGCACTACTGAACAGAGAACTGAAAATTAGTAATAATTGTCTTTTGGAAAATAATTTGGACAGTCCAGGCAGGAAGCTCTCAGCAGCTACAGACTGACTTTTGGGATATTAAATCTATTGGTAAAGTGGAAATGCTGGTTTGGGAACACTGAGAAAATGCAAATGAAAACAGAGTTGAACTACTGGTCTTTTGTTCAGGTAAGCACAGGAGGAAATTCAACCTTGCTGGAGCCCAGAGTCACACTGGGGGTCCAGTGTGACTGTCTTGGGAGAGAACGCTGAGTACAGAGTCATTGTAAAGTTTATTAAAATGTAATTTAGAGGGCCCTATCCTTTCTGTTTTGTTCAAAATTGAATTCTATCTCTCATCTTGTTTTCACTTACCCAGGAAAAAAATGCATCGGAATCATTATATTTTCACATTATACTACATGATTCCCTTATTTACTATGAGCTAATTTGTGCTATAGAAACATATCAAGTAGCAGAACAGAACCGGTTTGCTCTTAGAAAGAAAGTGTGTGACCTAGTCCTTTCATTCAAGAAATTTTTAATTTACTTAAGACATGAAGTAGAGTTGCTTTGATAGATGTTACAAATTTTTAAAACTTTGGTGAATTTTAAAAATGCCACTTCAGTTAAGAGAGAAGATAATGTTATTAAATAATTGAAAATATATTTAAGGGCTATGATCAGAAGATATTAATAACTTTTATCTAAAATGCAATTTTTTTGATAAGAGTAAATAAGTGATTTAATTTAACCGCACATTACCTATACCACACATTGTCTATGTTGCAGCACTATTCACAATAGCAAAGACATGGAACTAACCCAAATGTCCATCAGTGATAGACTGGATTAAGAAAATGCTGTACATATACATCATGGAATACTATGCAGCCATAAAAAAGGAATGAGATCATGTCCTTTGCAGGGACATGGATGAAGCTGGAGGCCATAAATCTCAACAAACTAACACAAGAACAGAAAACCAAACACCACATGTCTCACTCATAAGTGGGAGCTGAACAACAAGAACACATGAACGCAGTGAAGGGCACAACACACTGGGGCCTTTCTTGGTGGGTGAGGGGAGGGAGAGCATCAGGACAAATAGCTAATCAATGTGGGGCTTAATACCTAGGTGATGGGTTGATAGGTGCCGCAAACCAGCATGGCACACGTTTACCTATGTAACAAACCTTCACGTTCTACACATGTATCCCAGAACTTAAAGTAAAATAAAAAAATAAAAATAAACAATCAAATAAAATTCAGACTCACTGAAAAAAAATTTAATTTGGTTAAGGCATGAAGTATGAATTTTTAAAATGCCACTTTAGTTAAGAGAGAAGAAATATTATTAAATAATTGAAAATATGTTTAAGGGCTGTGACTATAAGATGTTAACAACTTTTATCTAAAATGCAATATTTTTAGTAAAAGTAAATAAAAATTGATTTAATTTTACTGCACATTATCTGTATTACAGGGATACTAAACTGACAGAAAATTTGCACAATATATTATGCTGAATACCATCTCATTAGGTTAGTATATGCCAAAATTGAATGAACTTTAAATGGTAAGTTCTAGCCCGGTTACTTTTTTAGAATTGTACTTCCCAACAAAGAAAGTCCCAAGAGTACTTGAAATACAAATTCTCTAAGCTACAAAGCAAATAGGAAGGAGGGTGGGAGAGAAAGAAAGAGAAAAAGAGAGAGACTTTGTTGTTAAATAAATGTGATTCAGCTATTCAGCATTAAATAGAGTTCCTGATACAAAGAAGGCCCTGAATAACTTAGGCTGGGTGAGCCATCACATTTTATATGACTCCATTCTTTCAGACCAGTTTAGCCTTCACTGAGGAAGCTTCCTTTTGGTTATTATTGAGCGTAAATCTCTTAGCATTACTGAAAAAAAAAAAAACAAAACTATTTTTAAGAGCTAAAATCTACTTTAAGTCCTAAGTCAAATAAACAGACCTCTGACATTGAGTGCATATTCAGCAGGTACTGCTTGAATGCATACAGGAGACAGAAATGGTTTTCTGGCACTCCCAACATGTCACTCAAGCATTGAATTACTTCACTGAATAAGCCTAAGTGATGCTCTTACAGGCTATTTGATGACTTTTATATTTGTCTAGTTTAATATCTTGTTTTACAGAGGTTGATACTGATGACTAAGGAAGTGAAATGAGATAAGATATTCTGTATGACATTTAAAAACCTACATACATTTGTAAATAAAAGCATTGAAACAACAATAATAGTTATCTTGGGTGGACACTGAGGGTCTCATATAACTGTTCACACATTGCAATTGGCCTACCATATGCCTGGATTACACAGCTGATGATTCAATCAACCAAGGATCAAATATATTCAGAAAAAATATTAAAAATAATACAACAAATAATGACACAAAAAATAACACAGTATAACAACTATTTACATAGCAATTACATTGTATTAGTATGCCGTAGGATATACATAGATTATATGCAAATACTAGGCAATTTAATATATAAGTAATAAGCATTGCTAAATTTTGGTATTCTTGTCTTACTTGTTTCCATACATTTCATAAATGTATGGATATCTGACATTTACTTCAATGTTTAACATTACAAGTGTTTTTGGCCTTTACTTAGAAGTTTGATCATGTTTTGGTAATCAGAAATAAACTGTAGGAACTTAACTCTTGTCTATATCAATTAGCCTATAGTAAAATTGCTTTTATTATACATTGATTTGCTTAAAGTTGCCATTTTCAAGAGCCTAACCATGATAGGAGAGGGTCTACTATACTGTAGTTTAGTTATCAAGAAATATTCTCCCTACCAGCCCCTTTTTGCTGATCCCTAAATTAGTTGTTCTCATGCTGGCTACACATTAAAGTTATGTAATTTAAAACATACATAAGTGTCCATCAACAGATGAAGGGGTATAGGAAATGTGATACATATGGATTACTATTCATCCGTAAAAAAGAAAGAGATATCATCGTTTGCAACAACATGAATGGAACTGGAATCATTATGTTAAGTGAAATAAACCAGAAACAGAAGGGCAAACATCATGTGTTCTCATTTATTTGTGGGATCTAAAAATCAAAACAATTGAACTCATGGATATAGAGAGTAGAAGGAGGGTTGCTGGAGGCTGGGATGAGGGAGAGGTGGGAATGGTTAATGGGTACAAAAACATAGTTTGAAAAAGTGAGTAATACTTAGTATTTGGTAGCACAACAGGGTCACTATAGTCAAAATAATTTAATTGTGCTTTGAAAAAAAATTAAAGAAGTATAATTGGATTGTTTGTAACAGAAAGGATAAATGCTTGAGGGGATGGATACCTCCTTTTTCATGATGTGATTATTATGCATTGGATCTTGTATCAAAATATCTCATGTGCCCCATAAGTATGTCCATCAACTATGTACCCACAAAAATTAAAAAAAGGAATACCCACATCAGGGCACCACACCAAAGACTTATTATATTAATTTAAGAGTGGGCCCAGAAAGCTGTTATTTTTTCATTTTTACCAGGTCATGCTCATGGGCAGCTTTGTGAAGAACCAGAACTCTAAAACGTGATTCTCAAAGGGCACTATGTGACCCCTAGAAATCCCCAAAATGTTTTCAGAGAGTCCATGACATAAAAAGTATTTTCATAATAGTAATAAAACATGATTTGCCCTCTTCACTGGATTGACATTTGTACAATACTATAAAAGGCAATGATGCATGAACCTACTGGCATCCTGGCATAAATCATGACAGTAGCTACACAATGTACTGGTTGTTTTCATGCTCTTAAGTCAAAAACATTCTATTTTTTTAGACACGTTAGTTTCTCTTAACTATGTCCTTGCTGAAGTAGATGCAAGTTTTAATTTTATTAAATCAATCCTTTAGTACATGTCTTTTTAATATTCTGTGTGACAAAATGGGAATTATGCATAAAGCCTTTCTACTGCATGAGGAAGCAAGATAGTGGTTTCAGAGAAAAGCATGTGTGATTGCTTGAGTTTGGAATTCAACAAGCTAGGTGCTTAGTTGCTGCTTTTTTCCCATAAAACATCACTTTTACATGAAAGAAAGTCTGACAAACTATATTAATACTTATCATGCTTAAATATTTACCAGGCTTGTTTTTTAAATGAATCAATTGAGTCTGTCACTTCAAATTAAACTGACTGTATTTGTTATGGCAAAATATGAGCCTTCAATGAAAATTGGAATTTTGGAAAATTTGTTCCTGCCATTGTGCACTTAACAGTTTCCCCACACTGACTTTTCTAGTCATTGGTGGTGATATTAACAAATAACTTTAAAAACAATATTATGTAATAAAATGTGTAAATATTTGAAAGGTCTGCATACTTCACTGAAGCACTATATTCCAAATAAAGAATGGGTATGCTACAAAATCACACATGGATAAAAGATTCATTCAAATGCAAGATACATCAATAGATCTTAATATAACAGAATATGAAGGTTTGTTGACTTCAATGCAGATTCTGCATTGCAAGAAAGTTTATGAAGTTACTGCTTATCAAATTTTCATATACCATCAAAACATAATATCCAGAATTACCTGTAAAGGCTATTAAAATAGTCCTCCCTTTTTCAGTTTTGTTTTTTTGAAACAGAAGTTTCTTAATATATTTAAACCAAAACAAATGTAGCAATATGTTGAATGCAAAAGCAGGTGTAATAATCTAGCTGTTTTCTGCTGTCCCAGTCTAAAGATAGTTTCAAAGTTCCCCTTTTTTGGAAAATATAATTATGTTTGATAAAATATGTAATTCATATTCATTAATAATAGATTTATTATTGTAATTTTAAATAAAAATTTCTGACTTCAACATCAAATATGGTCAATATTCATAAGTATAACCCACTTAAACAAAATCTCTTTGTAGAAGGATCTCAAAATGTTTACAATAAAAAGATCCTGAGACCACAAAATTTTGAGACCCTTGAGAGCCATTGTGCTGTCTGCCTTCTCCACCTCCATCCCACATGTGTACACACGCAGGCACATGGAAGCTTCAGTTACTTTCTCGGGTGAGATTCAGGCAACAGGTGTAAGGTGTGCTTTCCTCTTTCTTCCTTTCTTCATGAACTTCCTTTGTGAACTGAAGTTGAGGGCAATTTCTGAAGGAAAATACAATGTTTGGTGTCAATATACAAAGTTGTCTTTGGTAAGTGGTTTAAAGTTGCCATCTCAATTTACAATTAAAAAAAAAAAAACAAAAAACTGAGGCCAGTATTCTAGTCACAAACTGATCCCTGGCCTGACTCATATCCTGGTGTTTTCAAATACCTTGGATGGCACTTTGAGAACACATTTTACAGAGCAAGCCTAATATAATCAAATAAAAATCCGTATCTGTCAATCAGAAGGAGGTTTTCTGGTTGAACATTTCTGACCCTATAGATATTTTCTACTTATGAAATTAATACCCAAGCAGGATGAAAATCTGAAGATCCATAAAACGTTTCCTTGAACTGTTCAGTTTGATGTATTATTTAAAAGTACTCTCTATCTTGTAAAAGGTTAGCTTTTAGTAAAGCAAAGTATATTAATGCCAATTTTTATGGCAGATTTAAAACTATCTAAGGTCCTTTTAAAAGGGGAACAAGATGTTTTGGTATTATTTGCATTAGGATATGAATATAGTCTTATAAAATGAATGAACAAGTGGTCATTTATATAAGAGTTTGTTTTCTGACAATGTTAGGATAATTCCAAAATGTTTTCCCCATTGCTACCTTTATTAGAAAATTATTTATAAAAATATGATTAAATTTATTTTTATGTTTTTATACATACACAATTTATATGTATTTGACAGGCACCTTTCTCTAAGAAGTTCACCAATAAAGAAAAAATTAAGAGAAATGATATTCATATTGACATCTTTTTCATTTGAATAACACTGGTACCCTGTTTGGAAGAGGCTGATTTAAGTAGCTCCCTTGAGAAATCCACATTTATATTCCAACCACTCCAACACTGTGGAAAGCTATTTGTATCAGGCCAAGTATTAAATTCATTAACTATTTATCAGATTCTTGGCATTAAGCAGTGTTAGACTCTCAGCAGATGGCTTGGGACTTGAAATTCCCAATCACTACTGCATCTTGGATTGGGGTCATTTTTATGTTCTATAGAAACACATTCATTGTGTGTTCTATTTGGCCTCCAGTCTGTAAATATTCTCAATATTTCAATTGTTTTTTGAAACATTATCAATTATTTTGAAAGATTATCAATTATCAATTAGTTTTTCCTCTACTTTTGTCTTCATCCTTACTTCACTTCAAATTAACTGCTTTGAGACTTCCAAGGTGGTTTAATTTTATAATTTTGCTTTTCCTTCATTTCCAGCATTAATAGATCTATGCCTTTCAAAAGAAGAAAAAATATAAAAAACATTACTCCTTTCTTTATATCAGTTTCCATTTTATGTCTTTAACCCACATAAAATCTTTATTTCTATCTTTACTGAGTATCAGAGAGATGCATTGATTTTCCAGAAAATAAGTTGCTAATAAATAGTATTGATTGAGTTTGTTTCCAGAAATCTCCAATAATAATCCAGAGTATAAAATCACTTTCTAAGATGTAAAATTGCTAAATATCATTGCTATTTTTTGAGATTATACAAATAAGCCAAATATGATAGACCTAGGCAGATGCCATTTTCTTTATTACTAAGTATCATAGATTAGTTATTTAATAGGACTTGTTATTTTATAGAAAGTATTGATTTTTATTGAACTATCTGGTTATTATTTTTAAAAGATTTGAGGTACAGAAGAACGCCAAGAAGAAAGTAAAACAATATTTTTATTATTTTACAGAAATAATTATTATAATATTTAATGCTTATCTTTCTAGCCACATATTTCATTTACCAAAAAAAAAAAAAAGTGGAATTTCCTACTTGGAAAACTGATTTTTATCTTGGCCTATTAGAAAACAATTTCTATGTTGTTAAATATTTTTCAGCAGCAGCATTTTAATGCATGCATAGCATTCTATCATTTGTCTTTGCTGGACTTTATTTAACTAATACTGCATTGTTATTTGTTTAGGCTAATTTTACTCTTAAGAAAATTAACAGTGATTATTTAAAATTTATTTGGTCATTCGACTATATACTGAATGTTTAGTACATGTCTATCCTTCAGCCTCATATAATATACTAAAAATATATTAAATGATAATTTTCTTTCATGAAAGATGACATGAGAGTTAGAGACTAAAACAGCTTAGGGAAACATGTTATCATAAGTACCGTAACAAAAAGTATAGGGTGTTCCAAGAAGGCATAGCAGCTACTCATATCCCAATTTAAGATGTATCAGAAAAAAAAGAAACTTTCTGGAGTCATTTATTCTAAGAACCTATGGCAAAGATGGTAGTTCTTGCCAATCATTTCATATTCTTCATCTCCCCTTCCTATTTCGGAGCAGTTTGGTGGATACACATGACTAACTCAGACCAAAGAAATGAGATTGGCTATGATCTGGATCACTTTTGTGCTGAGGGCATTAAAAGCCAATGCACAATTCTGTCATTTCTCTGTACCTGCAGTGGTGACTGTGGAGGTAACATGTTCCAGATGATGTTACTTAAAGATGGCAAAACTTCTGTTAATCTGAATCTCTGAGGACTGCAATCCCTGTGGATGATGCTATGAAAGGGAACAATACAGTTTATTTATGTAAAACCACTAAAGTTTAAGAATTGCTTGTTTCTACAGCATAACCTAGCCTCCACTGACTAGTACAGATAAGAACATTAAATTGATGATAACCAAGCAAAGAGAGGGGAGCGATGCTCTAAACATAAGAGATGAGAGTATGCAAACATCCAACTGAATGAGTAGGTAGGTTGCTCGAGGAAGCAAGCATTCACCATTTTGTAGTTAACCTTTATATATATTTGTGGCCATTTCTTCAGAAAACCTCTGAGAAACTGAATTTTTGAGTCAAACATATGTTCACTTTTAGGATTTTTAAATATAAAGGATCGGATTTATCTGTGGAAAATGCCATACCAATTTAGAGCCCTCCAGCATATGAGAATGTTTGGCCACTTAATTGCGTTCATTGCCCATATGCTGTAAAGCTTTCCTGTTTGTTTCTACATGTTTATTGTTCTATGATGCTATTTAACTAATCTAGAGAATGACTTTGGGTGAAAAGAATAAATTAACATTCCCCAGACTACAAATAATTGAACTATGTTGTTTTATTTATAAATATTTTATGGAAATATTCATTTTGAGACATGGTAATGCTTATTAAAAATATATATATTTTGTTTGTAAAAGCTGAGACCTAATGATTCACCTGACATAGGTGGAAGTGAAAAAATGAGACTGGCTGGAGATCACAATGCTATAAAGCCATATTTCTCAAAGATTTTGCTAAAGTTCCCTTTATCTGATGGTAATCATATGATCACTGGAGGGTTAAGGATAGCCCATATCAGGAAGAACTCATTACAAACTATATAGTGAAAAAACCTACTCTATCCTAGTTCTATGTTTGTTTTAATATAAAAGTATGATATCCTTCCCCAAAGACAAGATGTCTTTGGTTTGAGAAGGAGTGGAAAGAGAGTAGGACTTAGGCTACCAGAGTTCTAGCTGTAGTGTTGCCAACAAATACCTGCTTGACTTTTGATAAGCCAACCACTGTGAGATTCAATTTCTTCATGTACATAGTAAGGTAGTTAGGCCACATGGCTTGCAAGGCCTATGACTATGCTGCTAATCTAATTTTATGTGAAATAGCATCAATTAAATTAAAATGATAGAGGAAATATATGATCTATTCAGTCAGAACTCCTTTCAGAAAGTATCAGTTATTTATATAATAGGTTAAATAATAGCTTATAGATAATCTAGTGAGACACCTGGCTCTTAGCAAAATAGTGCCTTTCTCCAGAAGCTTCATTCTTGATGCTGTCACTGCTATATGATATTTATTCAATGTACTAAACCCACAGAAATTAGCTGCTATCTAATGTGTCAAGGATATCCAAGGATAGAAGGATGCATTCCTTTTAGCAAGCATTTAATTTTTTTTTGAATTGACAAAAATAGTCTGTAAGACCTAAAGAATTAAATCGGAAAGGTTGGATATGTATGCATTAAAGTTGGCCACATAGCAGGTATTTTAGCTTTCATTAACTCTCCAAATCAAAGATAACAGCAGTTGCTTATATGCAGTGCTAGAGCAACAAGATAAAATTAGCTTGTATAAAAGGACATGTGTGCATCTTTATGTTTGTTTCTACTTGAAATTTACTATAGTTTTTTATATTTGCTTTAAGAAATGAACTTCAGTGAATCTCATTGAATTGCATTATACTTTTGATTAAAGATTTGGCATAAAATTATATTGTTTTTATTCCATTCCAACATAACATTCCTGGCATCATTTCCAGAAATTAACCTCTATATAATAGACCAAATTTTTGTCACATGTGGGAGGCTGGGCATTGTGTGGTGGGGATGACTAGTGTATAGCATAGCTTTGTACTCCCACTGAGGTACCCAAGACACTCCCACAGAGACAGTAACTGTCTTGGGATGCCTACTTTTCTTCACAACTAATTAAAAAGATAATGCTTTTCTTTTATAAAAATGAAGCAGATTTACTTTTATCATATGTGGACTATTTAGCTTTTGCAATATTCTTTTCATATATATTTACTTTAAAATGTGCTTGATGGTGATTTTATATAAGAATGGGAAATAATTAAAATTAAAAAATTAACTTGCTCTAGAGAGTACATTGTGTAACTTTAGCTTCTGGGAAATTTGATATTGGATAAATTCACAAGCTGAGCACAAGATCTGACTAATGCCAAGTTCATTGGCATTCTATGTCTGCTTTCTTGCATTCCCTTCTGTCCTAGTGACCTCCACCTGCTCTGATCAAAACAGCTACACCGGAAAGTCATTCTATAGTCTCTTTTATTTTAATAAGCTTCCAAAATGTGTAACTTCAGACTGAAGTAGGACTGGGATGCTGATGAATCCTTAAACAGGCATATTAAGCTTGCATTGGCAAGAGGCAGGTATGACTGTGAGGGTAGGAGGGTCAGTCTGTAAGATCCATCAGTAGATAATCCAGTTGAGTTCCAAAGGCTTTCATGAGTTTTGATCTTATAAGAAAAATCCTAAAGAACTTTGAGTTTTGAACCAAGAACAGGGCAGTCTTTTGGACAGGGAGCAGGAAAATGGTACCACTGCCATTGTCAAATGAAAGTACATTTGGTAACTTCCTGGTATGTTTATAGTAATGGCAAATATAGTTAAATTAATCGTCCATTTCAGTGGAAAATATTTTTCTACTTTGGTTCAGAGGAATGAGCCTGAATTTACTAAAATTGGCTTCCAAATAAACGATATGGAAAATGTTAATTTATTCAGTATTCCAGTCAGGAAATATTCAGCCTAACATTGAAGATTCTAGTAATAAAATTATTTGATCACCTTTTGAGAAGCTAACTTCCTATTTTGCTGTAACAGTTTACTAGCCTCTACTGAGAATGTTGTGCAAGGCGACTGAGTACTTTATGGATGTGGACAATTTGGCCAATTTTGATCAATCATGCTGTCTGAAGTGCGTGTGGTAGATACCATAAAAATTTCATTGAACTGAGCTGTTTTCACAATCCTATATTTGCATACTTGACATAGTTTTCTGTCTTTTATGCCTATCCAAAATTTGTATTTATATAACATGAAAACACTTACCTGAGATGTAGTCAATCATACATGCATTACTTATTTTTGTCATACCATTCCCAATCTTGAGCATCTACAATGTCTCTATGTTATTTTGGATTTCTCCAAAAGCTGACCTTAAAACAAGGAATTGAGTGCAAGGGAGTTGTATGGGGTGGGGGAATGGGGAAGAGAATCTTAGGAAGCATGTTGAAGGAGTGAGGAAGTGAAGCATAAATACTCCATATTATCTTAAAGTTATATTTAAGACTACCCACAATGGTATCTCCTTATTATCCAGCCTAGTTTTTTTTTTTTGAAAAAAGTAAATTCCACTTCTGCATTTATTTAGGTACTGTAAAATTCTGGCAATTTAACATGACAAGTTATTGACTCCAATCGACCAGAGCTGCTTCCCAAGACCTCCACCAAAAACAGCCTGTTTTCGGGGCAGAAAGAATTTCTATTGTAACAACAGTAGTATCTCTGGGCTTATGAATAGTTAGAAAATAACTATTCACTTGGCAATCATAGCAAATGTGTTTATGGGTGCTGGGTGATGTGGTTACTCCTTTTCCTTCTATTCCACTTTTGCTACAGAAGTTCAGCTTAAATTCCTCTGATTCTATGAAATCATCTCCCAATAATAGTGTTTTCCTCTCTACCAAACACTTCTGACTTTTTATTGTTTTATACTATTTTCATATACTCAATGTTTTTGAGTCTTGTAAAACACAGATTATTTAAATTGGGTTTCTAACAACAAAGTTCCAAATTCAACCACATTTTTATTTTAATAACTGGCAATGGTAAACTAGCAACTTCTACTTTGCAGATAGGTAGATTCTTTACTGAGGATGAACAAAATAAATAATCATTTATTTTGTGAACACATTATTTTTCATCTGCTAATTAATTTTACCCACTTTTAGTTTAAATGTTAGACATAGAGATTTTTTTGAGGTAAATGTATGGAGAAATGATTTGCTGCCTGGAATTATGCAATTATTTTTTCTAAACAACTAATAAAATAACAGATTCTTCTTTTCTGTATGTGATATATTGTTTAGGACTGTTCCAAGTCAGAGAAAACAAATGAACTAGATTACTATATAGATCTGTGATGAAATAAAAGAGTCTCCCACTTAATTGAGGTGTCAAATAAGAATTTATAAAGGTAGGCCGGGCGCGGTGGCTCAAGCCTGTAATCCCAGCACTTTGGGAGGCCGAGGCGGGTGGATCACGAGGTCAAGAGATCGAGACCATCCTAGTCAACATGGTGAAACCCCGTCTCTACTAATACAAAAAATTAGCTGGGCATGGTGGCACGTGCCTGTAATCCTAGCTACTCAGGAGGCTGAGGCAGGAGAATTGCCTGAACCCAGGAGGCGGAGGTTGCGGTGAGCCGAGATCGCGCCATTGCACTCCAGCCTGGGTAACAAGAGCGAAACTCCGCCTCAAAAAAAAAAAAAAAAAAAAAAAAAGAATTTATAAAGGTAATGTAATAGAGCATAGATATTTTTTCTTACCATTTATGTATAAAAGTTTCTTTTTCTATACTGTTATTTATCTTATTCTTATAAATTCAATATGCACCAGTGTGTTGACAAATATTTAAAAACTAACTCTCCAAGAAAAAACAGCATTAATGTGTAGTATTACAAATACTATAAATTTGTTGATTTTCATTGTAAATAATTCCATCATTTTCTAATCCAACCACCAACATGATGTTATTGAACATGGAGTTGGAAAGAGGTGTAAAGTAGCACACCCTTATATGATATTCCCACCATATAATACAATAGATGTAAAGTATTTCAAAGTGATAGATAACAGTAAAATGCAGCAAAATCATTTGGAAGTAATAAGTTTTGAGGATTTATTACATTTCATATTAATAAGATTTATTTAATTATAAGTGTATTTAGACAGGGTCTTGCTCTGTTGTTCAGGCTAGCATGATGTGGCACTATGTCAGCTCACAGCAACCTCCACCTCCTGTTCAAGTGATTCTCCTGTCTCAGTCTCCCAAGTAGCTGGTATTACAGGCATGTGCCATCAAGCCCAGCTAATTTTTATAATTTTAGTAAAGACCAGGTTTTACCATGTTGCCCAGGCAGGTCTCAAAGTCCTGGCCTCAAGCATTCTGACCTCCTGGGCCTCCCAAAATGTTGGGATTGCAAGCATGAGCCACCTTGCCCGCCCTATAATTTAATTTTTGATAATAAATACGTTTAACAATTGCCTCATAAAATTCCTTAAAATTTAAAAATTTCCCTTGGTGAGCGATTATGAGCTAGTTTCAGCGCAACATTGGAAAACAGCTAATTTTTAACTGGTTCCTTTTAAAGCTATATTTCCCTTTATATGTCAGCTTTCCATAGAGGAAACTTACAGAGCAATGTAACATTCTACACCACATTTCTTATGTATCTAGTCCATCCAAGATTGAGTTTATTAACTTAAGATCTATTTTCCGGGTGTGATTTTATGTGCCAATTATTATGTTTATTCTTGGGTTATATTTTATAACTTTAAAAATAACTTTCTTGAAGAGGTTCTCTTTTATAACTTTCCCCACTATAGAAAAGAAATTGGTATCTTAGCTTAATATCTTACTTTTGCAAGAAAGTCTTACTTTAATAGGCTTATGGGTTTAATTGCTAAGTATTTAAGTAAATTATTGTATTCTCTCAAATATTAACTGAAGGTAGAATTATAAACTCAAAATTGAAAGCATACAGATACAAAAATGTCTTGGGATTTTCATTCATATTGATTGTTGCTGTATGTTCCCTACTTTCTTCTTAGCCCTGCTGTGCCCGGTTAATTGTCTTTCAAAGGAAACTCATGAAACTCCTTAGCCTTGATGGGTAGGATATGCAAACAAATGCCATCCCAAATATCACTTAGAAGACATTTTGATGGCTGTTTAATTTTGTCTTGCAGTTCAGGTTATTAATGTTCAAGATTTTAGCATGTGTGGTTGGCACAATGATTTCAGGAGAATGACTATAATGGGTTTGGACAAAGCTTTTCATTGGTTATTTTGCCTTCTATTTACATGCATAGTGAGAGGGAAGTGTGATGCTGGAGGTTCTTGAGTGTCAATTTCAATTCTTTGGTCAATTTTACAATTAATAATTTATTATTATTATTATTATTATTATTATTACTATTTTACATGGTCTCACTCTGTTGCCCAGGCTGCAGTGATGTGGTGCAATCTGGGCTCACTGCAACCTCTGCCTCCTGGGGTCATGTGATGCTCTTGTCTCTGCTAATTTCTTTGGCCAATTTTGAACAGCTTCTATTTCTTTTATTGCGTCAACATTAACATTTCTAACTAGACCTCAAGCACCAATTTTTTTTTTTTTTTACAAAGCCTGCGGAAAAATGGTTAAACAAAAGCACTTTTGGCATCAATAGAGGGCATTACCAGGAGAGTATAATGTGGAGTCTGGTTAATGGAATGAGTAATATTTGATTTAGTTTTTCTCTTTTTGTTTCTTTTCTTTCTTTCTTTTTTTACTTGTTTTTAACTAAAGAAAAGCAATGTGAAGTTGCATTTTTTTTTCATTTTCTTTTTCTTAGATACAGTAAAATCCTGGATTTAAAATACATTGGTATGCTGGATATACTGTGACATTAAGTTTGGAAAATTAAACAGCCTAGGAACTAAAGGATATTTTACTTTAATACAATAGTGACAGTTCTAGTTCTCTGGCCTTTCAGTGTCATTTCTCTTATGAACTTGCTCAGCAGCATGAAAATTAAATGACATTCAAAAGCAAATCCTTGGATGGTTGGGCGAATGAGGTTTGTTGGTGTTCTTAAGATTTACTTGATTTTCTTTCCTCTTCATTTCTCTCACTTGATATTTTTCATTTTAATATGAAAGTTTTGAAAGTAAGGTCATTGTAAACAGTGAGCCAGATAAAAATTCCTGATAGAAATGATTGTGCATTATAAGTACAGGAACTTACCTTTTATAACAATTCAAAACTTTAAGAAAAGACAATAAATAATATTGCCTCTGATTATAGTAAAAAGAATTTGATTCATGATGGCACTTGGAAATCCCTTTTGTATTATGAAAAATTACAAACACACACAGAAGTAAAGAGTGTAGTATACTGAATGTCCACATACCCATAACCCAGTTTCAACAATTACAGTTACCATATTCCTCTAGTTTCATTCCATCTATCTCCTTTACCACTTTTTTCCCTAAAATACTTTAAAGCAAATCTCAGTCCTCACATCATTTAACTTGTAAATAGTAACCCATGATCACGAAAGCATTTTTCATCACATTATTTATTTTGCTAAACCATTTGTAGATAATATAAACACTTTGTCATAAAAGATACTAGCTCTGCATTTTATCAAGTTACTTGCCCTCTTTTGGACTTAGCCTTTTCTCTCTTCCTTAGTAAGTTAAATCCCGGCAACAAACAAACAAACAACAACAACAACAACAAAATATAGTATAACAGTAGGTGAATAACAAAGGCATACTTCCGTAAATCAACAGCAAATGGCTGCTGAATAGAACAAACTGAAGGATAATGTTATTACATGAGAGGCTAGCACTCAGAAGCGACACCTGGTGTAGTGCAATGATGTAGTACTGAAACACAGCTTCATTAGCAAAGGACTGGGTGAATTTGAAAAGAACCAGAGTCCTAGTTTTCTTGCTTGTTAACACCAATAAATACATACTGTTATACTTCGTAGAGGTTTTTACATGGCTTAAATGAATACTACAGGTGAAAGTGTTCAGTATTTGATAGATTTTTTTGTTTACAAAAAGTGCATCAGTGTCTTGCACATAAAAGAAATTCAGTGATATTCAGTGATATTTTGTGTTCTCAGTTCAGATATTACTTCTCTCTCCCATTTAAATATTTTGTTCTTTAAAATAATTTTGCTTAGCAAAGCCAAAAATTTTTCATCTTAGAGAACAAATTATTTTCAACCTAATTTATCACATACAACAAACAATCCTTTTCATACTCCCGCTTTGATAAAATAATTCCTTTCTTATTTCTGCATTTTACTGAAATTATTTCCTTGAGCTATAGTAAATCTTCCTGATCTAAAGTTTGTAAGTTATCAAGTCTAGTCATTTTCATCAAAAGGCTGCTTCATATGACGGACCAGTGGATTGAATATCTATAGCTATAATTAAAAACAAATTAGCCTCAAAGTAATAAATTCTTTATTAATCTCTTCCAAATGCATTTTTTATACAATTATTCTGAAGCTGGTTTAAGGTTTTAATTCAACTTTTTAAAAAGTGGCTAAAACCTTCGAAGTGCGTAAATGACATAGAAGCGAATGGAAATATTAGAATAGTCATCATTGATTTCACTTCTTAAATGTTCTATTTATCAGAAACTCAGTATTTATTAGGTTGGCTCAAAAGTAACTGTGGTTTCTGCCATTACTTTTAATGAGAAAACTGGAATTGTTTCTGCACCAACTGAATAACTGATGTTTATAACTATCTAAAATTAGAGTAACTTATCCATGGAAGAGAGATATTTTTAATATGTTTTGAAGGTGGAATATATTAGTTATGCTATTTACTTCTAATTACGTCAAACAATTTGTTTTTTTCTACTAAGCTGTGTCACTTTTAGTGCCATAAAACACAATATTAGCTATACTCATTACTCACATAGGAAAAGACACATTAAGAAGACACTTTGATACAGTGACACTTTGGGAAAAGAGAAAAAGATACATTTAAATAGAGGGCAAGAGAGGATCAGGAAGAATGTCAGAGAAAAACTAAATTAACAACTGAACGGGAACCTACTTGTGTTTTATCAAATAATCAATGGAAAAATATAAAGAGATTTTCATTAATTATTACATTTTTATCTCCTGTTTACTGAGATATGTTTAAATTTAAAACTCAACACAAATATCCTGTTTACCTCTATGGACCACATAATCATCATCATCATTAATCATAACAAAAATAACGATGCATACTTTTTGAGTGTTAACAAGCTCCCAAACATTGCAGTTAGATCATTACACACTCAGAAGAAGGTATAATTATTTTCTTCATTTTACAAACAAACACAAGAAAAAAAAAAGTACTAGCTAAACATGTTACAGAAATAGCCCAAAGTAGTAGAGCCAAAATTAGATTTCAGGTCCAACTGTTTCCAAGGAATACATTTTTGAACCCTCTTGAGCAAAATTCCAGTGAAAAAAATTATCCTGAAGTGCTAATGCACCTGCAAGAAACAAATGTGAATCACCTGTTGTATATAACATCAAATTATTTTATAATTTTTTAAATATAGAATACCTGGCACTCTATTAAAAAAATCTATTCCAAGAGGAGACAAGAAGTGATTAACAAACCCCAAAATAAACAATTAAAAATAGGGCAGATTAATAAGTTATAAATGAAGATAGTGGGATTATTATCATCATTCTAGACAGAAGAGCCATAACAAAGTTTAAAAAATAACCATGATGTATACAGATTCAATGCAATCCTTGACAAAATACAAATGATATTCTTCTCAAAAATAGAAAAAAAAACCACCCCTAAAATTTATATGGAACCACAAAAACCCAGAATAGCCAAAACTGTCTTAAGCAAAAAGAGCAAAACTTGAGGAATCACATTACTGAACTTCAAATTATACTACAGAGCTATACTAGCAACCCAAACAGCATAGTTCTGGCATAAAAACCCACAAAAGCCCAGTGGAACAGAATTGAGAACTTAGAAACAAATTGATACATTTACAGTGAACTCATTTTCAACAGAGGTGCCAAGAACGTACACTGGAGAAAGGACAGTCCCTCAATAAATGCTGCTGGGGCAACTGGATATCCATATGCAGAAGAATGAAACTAGACTTCCATTTCTCAGCCATATATGAAAATCAAATCAAAATGCATTACAGACTTAAATCTAAGATCTCAAACTATGAAACTACTAAAAGAAAACATTGGGCAAACTCTCCAGTATATTGGTCTGGGCAAAATGTCTTGAGCAATATCCCACAGGCACAGGCAACCAGAACAAACATGAACAAATGGGACTACATCAAGTTAAAAAGTTTATGCACAGCAAAGGGAACAATCAACAAAGTAAAGAGACAACCCACACAATGGGACAAAATATTTGCCAACTATCAATCCGACAAGGGATTAACAACCAAAATATGTAAAAATTTCAAACAACTCAATAGAAAAAAAAATCTAATCATCCAATTTTTAAAATGGGCAAAAGCTCTGAATAGACATTTCTCAAAAGAAGATATACAAATGGCAAACAAGCATTAGGTGCTCGACATCATTGATCATCAGAGAAATGCAAATCAAAACTGCAATGAGATATCATCTCACTCCAATCAAAATGGATTTTATCCAAAGGATAGGCAGTAAAAAACACTTAAGAGGGTGTGAAGAAAAGGGAGCCCTCATACACTATTGGTAGGAATATAAATTGATTGATACACTATGGAGAACAGTTTGGAGATTCTTCATAAAACTAAAAATAGAGGTACTCTATGATCCAGCCATCCCACTGCTGGGTTAGACCCAAAATAAGGGAAATCAGTATATTGCAGAGATACCTGCACATTTGTTGCAGCATTGCTCATGATAGTCAAAATTTGAAAGCACCCTAAGTGTCCAACAACAGATAAATGGATTAAAATGTACTTATACACAATGGAGTACTATTTAGCTATAAAAAGAAGATCCTGTCATTTGCAACAACATGGATGGAACTAGAGATGATTCTGTTAAGTGAAGTGAGTCCAGTAAGAAAGACAAACATTGCATGTTCTCACTTATTTGTGGGGTCTAAAGACCAAAACTATTAAACACATGGAGATGGAGAGTAGAAGGCAGGTTATTAGAGGCTGGGGAAATACAGCGTGAGGTGTTGAAGTTGTGGGTAGATGGGGTTGGTTAATGGGTCCAAAAAAATATAGTTGAAAAGAATGCTCAACACCTAGTATTTTATAGTGCAACAGGGCAGCTATAGTCAAAATAATTTGTGCTTTTAAAAATAACTAAGAGTGTAATTGGATTCTTTGTAACACAAAGGATAAATGATTGAGGGGCTGATAATCCATTTTTCATTATATGATTATTACACCTTGCATGCCTATATCAAAACAGCTCATGTGGCCCATAAATATATATACCTACTATGTACCCACAAAAATTAAATATAAAAAAATAAGAAAATGAAAATGAAATAACCATGCTTAATATGTTCAAGAACATTTTATAAAGAAAAAATTTCTAGAGCTATAGGAAATTATTAAGAGATTCAAAATATTCACATGAAAATATAAAAAAATTTAAGAAGTAGATGAAATACAGTTGAAAAGGGAAATAATAAACTGAGCAAAAGAGCAGAAAAAAATAATGAAATTGCATTATAGAGACAAACATTGTGTAAAATAGATTAAAGATATCCAGCTAGAGAGATTAGATAGATAGATAGATAGATAGATAGATAGATAGATAGATAGATAGATAGATAGAAGAATAAAAAGAGAAAGTATGTCATTTGAGTCTCAGTGGAGAGAAGAAGAATAGGGTACAAACAATATTTCACCATTTTTCTCGTCATTGCCAAGGTGGACAAAGATCATTAAGTCACAAATTCACAGAGACCTCTGAACCCAAAACAGGCTAAACAGAAAATAAATTAACCACTACTAATATTATAATAAAATTTGAGAATTATCTAAAAATCACCAGATTTTTAAAAACCAGTATATCATAAAAATAACAGATGGACAGTGACTTTTTAATAGAAGCAGTAAAAGCCAAAACCCAAGAGAATTATTTATATAAATTGAAAGAAAGTATGCTATTCAAGAATTCAATATAGAAAAAAATCATTCAAGAATAAATGTAAAATAAAAATTTATTATTTCCATACATGCTCTAAGGAAATTAATAAAAGATGACTTTCAGGCATTGGGAAAATATTGCAGATCGAAGTTCAGAAAGGATAGGGAGAAATGAAAAGTAAAACAATAGTACGTATGAGGCTAAATCTGAATGAATGTTACCTTTATACAAAGCACCACTAATAGATAATAGTGTCTTCTGGGGATTAAGATCTCTAATATTAAAATTTATGACACGGTATTTTTAGTTAAGATGGTGAGTAACCATAGTATATATGGAATGAAATTAAATATATAGATTAATGTTAACCTTTAGTAAATCAAAAGGTGTTTGTTTTAATCTATAGAATAATCATGATAACATTAGTAAAGTAACATATAACAAGCAAATATGGGAGAAAATTGAATAAATAAAATTTTATAACTAATTTTTAGAAGGACAAGAAAGTGTAGAAGAGGTAGCACAGAGAAGATGAGATACATAGGATTCATTAAAATTGTAGACATAGATGCAAACATAGGAATAATTATATGAAATATCCCTGCCTTCACTAAATAGCAATTTGCAAATTAGATAACAAAACACAACTACTTGTTAGTTTCAAAAGATATATATTAAATAGAGTGATACATAATAGTAGAAAGTAAGAGAATTAAAACAATTATATATGATGCAAGCACTAATCAAAAGTAAGCTGTAGTAGCTGTGTAAATAGCAATGTAAACTTTTTAAAAAGCATTATTAGATATACAGAGTAGAGATATAATTTACACTAATTAAATATTAAATTCACCAGGAAGATATAGCAATTCGAAGTTTTAATTAGCCTAATACAACCTCGAAATATAAATATATATAAAACCAAAACTAAAAACTAAGAAATAGACAAATTTATAATTATATGGAGGATTGTAACATGTTTCTCAGTAAATGATTGAGCAAGCAAATTAATAATTAGTATGGATTTAGGAAACATAATTTATGTTTCACTTATCCTCATTAGAGTACCTCTGTTCAGGAATCTGCTTTGAATATTTATAACAGTGATTTTAATTAATTTTAAAAGTGTATGTTCAGCCAGGTGATCAAGGTCAAAATCAATAGTGATAGAAGTCATGTTGAAATATAATGAAAATGGCAAATTTCCTCTGTGGTCTTCCTCTCAAAAACCCATAACACCAGTCTAATTATGAAAGAAACATCAGACAAGACCCATCTTAGGGACATTTTACAAATACTTGATCTCTACTCCTCAAAATTCAGGTTATCAAAGACAAGCAATGTCTGTGAACCTGTTACACCAAAGGGTGCTTAAGGAAAAATGATGACTAAATATAATGTCCTGGATAGAATCTTGTAACAGAAATAAAACACT
Source organism: Aotus nancymaae (assembly GCF_030222135.1). Lineage (NCBI taxonomy): Eukaryota > Metazoa > Chordata > Mammalia > Primates > Aotidae > Aotus > Aotus nancymaae. Next base: position 39,818,613 of record NW_026988431.1, on the reverse strand, counting down.
CAGTAAAAACTATGGAAATGTCAATAAAGTATGGGATGTAGTTATGATAGCATAACAGTATTGGTTCATTAATTGTAACAAATGTACCATACTAGCATACAGTGTGACTAATAGAGGAAATTGGTGTCGGGTAGAGGGAACACTCCCCTATCTTCACATTTTTTTCCTGTAAATTTAAAGCTATCTTAATGAACAAAATTCCTTAATAACAAGTTTATGATTCTTGTTACATTGTGTACTTGACTAAGTACTGTGCCTCATATGTTTCAGAATCCTTAATATGTACCAAACATGTGTTTGGTACTCAATAAATATTTTAAATAAACCTAACAGACGGTAGGGTTACTGTAGGAAACAGAGTAACATACGTGTGATAAAAACTAGTCTCAGTTTATTTCTTACCTACAACACTTAATCATTCTTTAACCTTGAATATTTTAACTAGCTTTGTCAACCTCAGTTTCCTCTTTGTAAAATTGTCATAGTACTGGCTACTCTTAAGTAATGATTTGAAGATTAAGAGGTAATAAGAATAACTACCTATCCAAGCAACCAGCCAATATGATCAAGACATAACAATAATAGTAGTAGACCTTCAGTAAATAATTTGAGTAGATTAATGATGATTGAAGCAGACTTAGCTTATCAAACTAAAAGAATAAAATTATTCCCCAAAATATGTTTACAACCTAATACTTGCTTTTACTCAAATATTTATTATCTATTTTAGTTGTTCACATAAATTCATTTATCACACACAATACAGATTAAAAATAATATTTGTTTTGGTGAAACACAGAGTTGTCTTTCATCGGCATAAATATCTTTCTAGAATTCCTTAGAGATTACATAAAAGGGCTTTTTGCTGTGACAATTTCCTCATAGTAATGAGTGAGGCTTGTAGCTAATGATGCTATGAAACTGAAAAGATAGCCCATTCTTTTGTAATCATCTGCCAATTGGTTTAGAAAGTGACAAGGTAGATGACTGCTGAGAGCTGCTGGAGTAAAATAGCAGAATCAGAATTCATTTTGCTAGACCTCCTCTGAACAAAGTAATGACTAAAATTGTCTGCCACATGTAATCGATCATTAGAGAAAATGTCAAGAAGTGTAATAGAATTTGATAGGCCTATAACTTGACATTTTAGATAATTACTGATGACATTGCTAAATCTGATATATTGGACTTATGCTCTGAAGTACTTTTGAGTAAAAACAATATTATACAGTAGTAAAATTTTACAACATTGCTTTCTTTTGGTATTTCTAAATATTTAAAATGGACAAAAGAAAGTGATTATTTCATAAAAGCAATGTAATCCAATTTAACATGTATTTTAATAATTTTCTTTATTCAGGTATCAAAATAAAAGATTACTTAATAAATGTGTTCAATTCCAAGTGCATATTTAACTAATATTTGTTCACTGAGTATATGTAGCATATGTCCCTCCAATAATTTTATGAATGGATACTCATTTAATCTCTAGAAAACTATTAGGGATTATTTCTTTTTCATTAATTATCCAAGGGCCCTCAGTTAATGAGTGGAATTATCAGGTTTCTAAACCATGTACTACTCTTCTGTGTCCATAGTCATCTTAAAAAATAAGCACTAACTTTATAAGCTTAGCCTGTAAAAGTATCCCTTAGTTTAGAAAACCAGCACATATGGACGTGTCTACCTCAAAGTAGACAATGACACATAGTAATTGATCAATCCCATGGTGCTGAACTTCATCTGACAACCAAATCATTACATTAGAATAGGGAGTTAAACAAAAAGATTGGTTTCATCGTGTTCCTATTGATTGTTTCACAGCTGAGTTTACATCAGATTTTATTTTGCTAGACAAGAATAATTTTACTGGATAATTTCTCTTGCTTGGCCCTCCATTTCTATACCATTATTATTATTTTATTTTTTCTTAGTTATTGCTCTTTGACCTTTTGAGTTACTGATATTTTGAACTGTTATTATGGTTTAATACTCTTTATAGTTACTCACTTATTAGTTTTAATTTTATTGGCCTTTAGTTCATGATTTCTACTAGTTAGAAGCCAATATGCAGTTTTTGAGAGACAATTTTCTGAGGAGAAAGGATGGTTAAAAAATATTTGTCTAAGTTTTTCTTATTTAAACTTATGCTCCTATAAGCATTTAATACATAATTTAATTTTGTACTTCATATTATGTAAGATGCATTAAATATTTCAGCAAACAACATACAAAAATAATGATTTTAACTATAAACATTGTTATACAGGGTATAACTAGTATGCATAATTATTAAATATACAAACTTGTTTTTCTGTCAAGCAAAAGTGAAAAAACTTATTAAAAATGAAAATGACATTTCAGTTTTTGTTTCCAGTTCTGTAATTTAGTGGAGTCATTAACATGATTCTATTTTTATGTCCTCATCTAAAAAGTAATTTTTCACTCCCGTATTCCATTTTTTATGAAAAAACAAAGTAATACTTTCCATTAAAGAAATACTAATACCTATAATGGTCATTATTATGATACATCAGTATTAATCATAACCCTTCTATTGAATCTCAGTGGTTTCTGGATTTCTTTTATGTGTTAGAACCCAAACAACTAAAATAAACTCAACAAACATGTATCAATATTTTGAGGAAAGAAGGCAAAAACATAAAATGTGCCTGAGAATCTGAGAGATCATTGCCTTCAAGGAACTCCCCAAATTCACACAAGTAACTCAGACAAGAGAATAGACTAGCAATGTGTTCCCCACCCAAATCTCATCTTGAATTGTAATCCCAAGGCGTCAGGGGAGGGACCTCATGGGAGGTGATTGGATCATAGGGGCAGCTTCTCTCATGCTGTTCTCATGATGGTGACTGAGTTCTCACAAGATCTGATGGTTTAAATGTGCCACTTTCCCGTTGGCTCGCTCTCTGTCTCCTGCTACCTTATGAAGAAAGTACTTGCTTCTCCTTCACCTTCCACCATAATTTTATGTTTCCTGAGGCCTCCTCAGTCATGCAGAACTGTGAATCAATTAAACCTTTTCTCTTCATCTATTACCCAGTATTGGGTAGTTCTTTATTACAGTGTGAAAATGGACTAATACAAATGGGTTCTAGAATGGAGGGAATTTAGTAAAATTCAGGAGAACAAAAATTAAAGCTCCTGGGGACCATCTGAGAAAGGTTTGTGCAGAATCATAAACTCATAGGTTAGGAGAAGCTTAGAAATTGTCTAGTCCAACATTTTCATTTGAAAGGTAATGAAATAAATTGAAATGTTAAATAACTTGCCAAATGCACCCTGCTAGTTTACTGATAAAGCTGTAAAAGTCACAGCATTTTGACTGCCTGATAACTTAAGTGAGGCCTTTAATGATGGGTAGAATTTTCCAGATGAATTCAGACGATGATGTTAGGTTTTGAAAAGTTCAGGATAAAGCTATGAAGGTGAAAACACAGAAGAAATTAGAGAAAAGGAGGTGAGAAAAATTTCAGTCACGACATACTGTCTTCTCTGGTTAAAAGGCACTGTCAGATGCCAGGTACTATGGACTGAATTGTGTTCCCCCAAAGTTCATATGTTGAACCCACTTCCCAAAACCCCTGATGTTTTTAGAAGTAGGTCCTTTAGTGAGGCCCTCACCACTGTCAAGTGAAGTTACAAGAAGACATCCATCTGCACACCAGGAGGAAAACTTTTACCAGAGATCAAATAAGCTGGTACTTTAATCATGGGTTTCACAGCCTCTAGAACTGTGGGAGATAAATTTTTGTTGTTTAAGCCACATAGTCTATTGTGTTTGTTAAGGCAATCCAAGCTGGCTGACTAAGTCACCAGGTGATCATCAGAAAGGAAGGATTCTTTATTTATTTATTTATTTATTTAGAGACGGAGTCTTGTTCTGTCATCCAGGCTGGTGTGCAACAGCAAGATCTTGGCTCACTGCAACCTAGGCCTCCTGGTCTCAATCGATCCTCATGCCTCAGCCACCAAGGTAGCTGAGATTAGAGGCACATGCCACTGCCCAGATAATTTTTTTTTTTAATATTTAGTAGAGATAGGGTTTCACTATGTTGCCCAGGCTGATCTTAGACTCCCAGCCTCAAGTGATCTGCCAGCCTCAGCCTCCTAAAGTGCTGAGATTACAGGTGAGAGCCACCAGCCACCATGCCTAACTAGGACGGATTTACTTAAATATATCAGGGATATAGATGCATGAGGACTTTGTTTAACATACAAAGTGGTTTAGATGCAATTTCTTTAAACATTAATAGTCATAAATAATTTTTGAGTACATCAAAAAGGTCAGAAATGTAGATGTTCCACCATCAGAGTCAGATTCAGCAAAAAGAACAATTGTGACATTATTTGTTTTCCAAATGAGAGTTAATATGGGCTTGAACTAGGACTGAGACAGTGAGAAAAAGAAAATGTGTATATGAAACTTTGGTTGAGAGAAGTCCTCAGAGCTTAGTTACCTATAGACATAAGACTCCAAAAAAGTACAATAAACATGGTTAAAGTTATTGTGGTGACATCAATCAGGTAGGGAATACAAAGGTTGGAGCTGGTTTTGCTTTGTTGCATTTTATTAATCTAGAGTCATTCAACAAATTAAAACTAAAAAAATAAGATTTAAAAATTCAGTTTGGAAGTTTTAATTTTTAAATATCCATTAAAACACTGTAATAAAAAGACACTGTAATCAATTAAAACATTTAAACATTGTTAGAGAAAAAGGCAGCATAAATATATAGGAGAACACTAAAGATTATGGTATTGAGATCATATTGTTCAAAATGATGACATAAAGCCTAATTGTATGTCCTAATGTGTTTATGATTTAATAAATAAGGCAAAACAAATATTTTCATTGCCAATGGGCAGAAAAAATAGCAAAAAGCATGATTTGTTGGGAGATGATAGATGCTGATGAAAGAGAAGAGATTCTTTATATACTTTTATTTGCATTTTTGCATTAGAATGTGTAGTAGAGGGTCCAAAATTGTCTATATGTCTTGAGCGAACCTGGAAAACGCAGGTGGAGAAAAATAAGGTCAATACATTCCTTTAAAATAATGCAAAATAATGTACATGAATATGTAGACATAATGGACTAAACGACATGGAGATCCATTTCAACTCTCAAATTGATTCCATTAAAATCCCATCACATGTATTTAGTACAATAACTAGGACTAATATTTTGATCATAAGTAAAAACATTGATAGGTAGCTCAGAGTACAATGTTATTGGATATGATTACAAAGTTATCTTTATGCTTTGCAGTAATCGCAAACATGGGAGTTTAATATGTATATTGGAGGGAGAATTTACATGAATAAAATGCTAGAACTGTTGATTAATACAGAAAATAAACCTATTTCAAGCTATCACAGAAAGTGAAAACTGAACAAATGTGGTAAGATACAAATTATATCAAACTGTACCTCTCATACTTCTAACCAGAAAACACAATAATGTTAAATTTCGGTTTTACATTTCTATCCATAAAGTTTAAAAAAAAACACACACAAATGTTTAACTGCATTTAATATTTATTTATTTATCAATTTATTAATTTATTTATCGAGACAGGGTCTCACTATGTAGCCTTGGCTAGAGTGCAGTGAGTGGCAAGATCCAGGCTCACTGTGGCCTCAGCTTCCAAAGCTAAGGTGATTCTTCCGTCTCAGCCCCTGGAATAGCTGGGACTATAGGTGTGCACCACCATGTCCAGGTAATTTTTGTACTTTTATTTATTATTGTTATTATTATTTTAGAGACAGGGTTTGACCATATTGCCCAGGCTGGTCTCAGATTCCTGGCCTCAAGCAATCTGCCCACATTGGCCTCCCAAAGTGCTGGGATTACAGGCATGAGCCACTGCACCCGGCCACTATGAGTAAAATACTAGGATTGTTGATAACTACAGAGAGTAAATCTATTTCAAGCTGTCGCAGAAAGTGAGATCCGGACAAATAAAATAAGAAACAAATTATATCAAACTGCACTTCTTATACTTCTAACCACAAAACACATTTTTTTAATTTCAAATTTCAGTTTTACATTCCTACACATGGGGTCGGAAGTGAGTGAGTTCTTGCCTTATCAGTTCCTGCAAGAGCTGGTTTTTAAACAGCCTGGCATCTTTCTACCCCTCTCTCTTGCTTTATCTCTTCCCATGTCATCTCTGCACACGCTGGCTCCCCTTAACCTCTTCTATGAGTAGAAGCAGCTCTAGGATTTCACTAGATGCCAATCTTCCAGCCAGATTATGAGTCAAATAAATATATATTTTTTATTTTATTTATTTATTTTGAGATGGAGTTTCATTCTTGTTGCCCAGGCTGGAGTGCAATGGCACGATCTCTCCTCACTGCAACCTTCTCCTGGGTTCAAGTGATTCTCCTTCCTCAGCCTCCAGAGTAGCTAGGTATACAGGTGCTTGCCACCACGTCTGGCTGACTTTTTGTATTTTTAGTAGAGATGGGGTTTCACCATGTTGGTCAGGCCGGTCTCAAACTCCTGACCTCAAGTGATCTGCCTGCCTTGGCCTTCCAAAGTGCTGGGATTACAAGCATGTACCCGGCCATGTTCTTTTTCCTTATAAATTACCCAGTCTCAGATATTTCTTTATAGAAAAAAACAGATTAAGACATATGTATATAAATATATTTATAAATATTCCCCAATATAACTACTTTTACTCTGATTTATGCTTTCCTTCAGAATAATTCAATTCATTATCCAGTGGGAGGGACCATGGGAAAGTGAGAAGGTCTCTTTTTTTTATAGTCTAAGTGATAACAATTATTTTTGCTGAAAAGAGTCCTTTTGTTCTTGAGTTTCCTTAATAATCTGTCTACTTTTATCATATATTTTATTCATTTTTTATTGCTGGCAATTAAAACTTTCAAAAGGAACCTTGGGAGACAAAAAAGACTAACAAATGAAAATAACAAATATTCCATTATCAAGGCGAACTAATGTTAGTGCCATTATTTATGCCAGCCAGAATTATTAATGCAGGAATCATATTGGTCTCAACTTTATTTCAAGTTTGTTATTAGTAAGACATGCAGACATTTCATTTAATTGCTCTGAGTAACAGTGTTTTTTATTTAGGTAACTACAGCTTATTTTCAAAACTCTTTGGATAAAAGGTCCACAAGATTTTTAGTCCCTCTTTAAGGAGTTTTACTTCTATTCCCAAAGTCAGTCTTTCACAACATGGGAAGACCTTACCTTTCCTCCCCTTATTTCCTTTTATTCCAAAGATGCTACCTGTGGGGTAAGCTAGGCTTTTTGATGCTTACATTAGTATGGGTACTCCAGAAAGACAGAGCCAGTGGGATGAAGGGATAGATAGATAGATAGATAGATGATAGATAGATAAGAAAGAATTTAAAAGGAAAATTAACTTATGTTATTATGAGGCTGAGAAGTCCCATAACAGGCTTTCTGCAAGCTCAAGACCTTGGAATGCTGGTAGCATGGCTCAGTCCAAGTCTGAAAACCTCAGAACCAGGAAAGCTGATGGTGTAATTCTCAGTACAAGGAGGAAGGCCTGAAAAACTGGGAGGCTGCTGATCTAGGTTCTGGAGTTGAAAGGCCAGAGAGCCTGGAGTTCTGATGCTCAAGGGAAGGAGAAGAAGAGAGTCTCAGCTCCTCAGCTCTATGAGAGAGAGAGAGAGAGAGAGAGAGAGAGAGAGAGAGAGAGAGAGGAGATTCACCATTTCTCTGCTTTTTTGTTCTACCTTGGCCCCAGCTGACTGGATGGTACCTGACCACATTGAAGACAGATCTCCCCCGTCACGGACACACCTAGAAGTAATGCTTTATCAGTTCTCCAGTTATTCCTTAATCCAGTCAAGTAACACTGTTACTTAGGGAAAGTAACAGATAGTTTAAAATTAACTATCACAGTACTTATTATTCAGATTTCACCTTTTTATTTTATCATAATTTTCTTACATTGAGGATAGCTGTCTTACACTAGAATAAGATAATTTTCAGTAATCAGAAACTCTGATCTAGAGGAGAAACTAGTTATTAAGAAAAATGTCTATAACATAAGCCAAAACTCATTAAATAAAACAAATTATTTGACTGCAAACTGTCTCCTGAGGTGATTATATTAACACATAGTTCTGTTATTGAAGTACAATTATTATTTCATTAAATTTATTGAATCACTTTATCTATACTCAAATTATAATTTACTCCTCATTAGCTATAGAATGCCTTTTAGCAATAACAGTATTCTGTCACAACAATGAATATGCCAAAGAGCTTGCTTTCTGCCAATTTGGACACTCAAAATAATAGGGCTTATGGAAACTTCATTTTGGGCAGTCTACTCAAACCTATGTAACATTTTCTGCAGAGCCCCAAAAGAACTGTAATTTGGGCCTTTGGAGATAATTTGGACAGGATAGGCAGTAGATACCTCAAGGGATATAAAAATGGCAAACTTTGTCTCTACTAAAAATCCAAAATTACCTGGACGTGGTGGCATGTGGCTGTAATCTCAGCTACTCGGGAGGCTGAGGCGGGAGAATCATTTGAATCTGGGAGGCAGAGGTTGTTGCAGTGAGCCAAGATCATGCCACTGTTCTCCAGCCTGGGCAACAGTGGGCAACAGAGTGAGACTCTATGAAAGAAATAAAGGGAGAGAGACAGAGACAGACACACACAGAGAGAGAGAGAGAGAGAGAGGAGGGAGGGAGGGAGAGAGAGAAAGAAAGGAAAAAGAAAATATATTCTTTGATTGTTAGAATGAAAATATTTCAGAGAAAGTCACTGATGTGCTCTATCAGTGTATTATTGTTTACTAGGTATTTTATTTCATGCTGTCTTTTAATCAGAAGTACAACTAAAAAAAAACTTGAGAGTCAGTCAGCTCAATATTGGATTTCAACTGCACATTTGATAGGATTCAGTCGTACAGTTTCTGTACCAGTTTGGGATATTATTTCGCTATTTTTCTGAAATAAACTTTTAGATGTCAGATCCTCAAGAGATTGCACAGAGGTGGATTTAAAAGTAGCTGCTAGAAGCCATAGATATCAGAGACTCCAGTACTCTCTTTCTAAGTCACATATTAACGATTGGAACAAAAGTCCATAGTACTTAAGTAGATACACATAAAAAGTATGTTTGCATGTGCTGGCAGGGACAAAAAGTACCAAGATAAAATTATTTAATTGTAAATTCTTATTCTGCCATCATGGACCAGAAACACACAGGTGGATAGGAACATCCTGTGTTCACACCATGAACTCCTGGAGAGTAGTACTGTGGAGAAGATACTAACTCCTAGCTTGGTGCTAATTCCCCAATCTACTCCTGGGGTTAAATAATGTGAAGGTAGGAGGCTAGGTTTTCCACCAAAAAGTACATCATTGACAGTTAGTCCATTATTGGGATTTTGTATTAATTAACTGGAAAGGTTTCTACGGGACCACTATAAGTTTTAGAGAGTTGCAAAAATGTGTTTTATTATTACCATTATTGCTAACTGAAATAGTTCATGGAATTCACCAGCATATGAGTTTTGGTGTCTCTCACTGTAAAGTTTTCCTTCATTGTAGCTTCCACGAAATCAGAGAATCTCTATTCACCTCCAAGACACCACAGGAAAACCAAAGAAAGTACTTCTCTCTCGCTATCTTTAACTTAGGATTTCTTATCAGCAGGCTGAATATGCAATGAAGTCCAAATTCTGTGAGGGCCATGCCGAGGTTAAAATGTTGTACAAATCTAAGTAATGCATGGGAAAGAAATACATTCAAATGAAAACAGTGATTGCATTAAGGTGAATATTTGTTGCTTTTTAATTAAATAACATGTGTGTATATATATATATATATATATATATATGACTTACTAAAATTTTTAGAATAATATAAATCATATAAATCAGATGAGAAACAATACTTAGATCTTTAAAATGTATCAATGCTGTTTTGTGAGAAAGTGTTGAAGTAGAAATTATTATAGCTAGATACTCAATTATGGTAATTACAGTTTTCCCTTTCTAAAACATTTTAAAACCACAACTGCAGCATTTGGAAATAGTGAATAAGCCAGAGTAGCCTTAAAGGAAGGCTTGTGTCAATAAATGACTTCATTAGCATTCTCATGGATACATTTTATTGCATTGCAGTAGGAAATAATATTGCTGCAAATTACTGTAATTAGATATTTTTCCAGCTTTGATTTTTGTTATGAAAATATAGTTACCTCTACATCTAAATTTGCTTTAATTTCCCTAGAAATTAAAGAGCAGACCCCCAGAGAGGTCAGTTGTGTTCACTGAAAATATCTATAACTTCATGGAAGAATAGTTCACATTTATAGCCTGCAAAGCAACTGAACTAAAAAATCTAATGTTATGTTTCTGCTGATTAACTGTCACTTTAATGGTATGTTCTCACAGTCCTCTTATACTTTTGCAGTCTAGGGTAGTTTTAGGTTAATGCACATTGAATGAAAAGTGAAGTGGATAGTACTGGGTATATGCAAATTTAAATGCTATCACCTGAGTAAATTCTCTCTTAATATTACACACAGAGATTCCTAAAGTACAACCCTGTACTTTTACAATTGAGAAAGCAAAATTTGAAATTTATAATAGATTTGAGATGAGATAGGAAATCAGGTTTGTTTGATGTTCCATGTCTTGTTTAAAGACAGTCTTGCCCTTGTTCATAGGTAGGTAGGGCTAAGGATGTAGGGTTGGACAAATGTTGTTTCTTCTTTTGGAACAAAAACATTTTCCTCTGCTATTGGGAGAGAAAAGAATGTTTTATAAAGGAGAGTCAGATCAGCTTCACAATGTCATATCATGATGTTCAACTATATAAAGAGAAATGTGAGTGCATTTTCTTAGGAAGTATTTATCTAATGTTGACATCCTTTCAAAGGCTTTTTAAAAAAATTGCTTAAATCTATGAGACTCAATGTTTGGGGAGGGTCATTAAAAATAAAGACTTCATAAGCTATCATTTAAGTAATAAAAATTAATAAATGGAGCATCTTAGCTGCCTTGATAGTTAGGTGAAGGATATGAAATGCTAGCATCTCTGGTGGCCCATAAAGGAGACCGGGGTTCCAAAATTGTTTCTGCCACTTTTCCTTAGAGAAGACCTTATTTTCCTTATTTGTACAACATAGGGTTGTCTGAGATTGTGTTAAAGGTCACCTAGAAGTCTTTTCTTTGATTATTTAGAATAACGCCTTGAGTTCAAGGATGACCTTAAACATTCCTATATTTGCAAGGCTCACATTATTTTGCTTAACCTTGTTTATGTTCTCTGATGAAATAAAGGTTTTAAAATGTTCTTCCATTTTCTCCAAACATTCTTATCTGAGACACAGATCCAGTGATAGTAGTTAAAGTTTTGAAAAAGTAGATCTAGGAAGAGATCAGTTTACATGAATGCTTTTAATTTATAAAAATAAAAAAGTCATTTTAGTTCAAAGGTTACAGGGGCAAAAAAAAATGGGCAAATAGAAGCAGAATGACACTATAATTACATATTTCCTCACATGTAAATAATCAGACTACTACAGAAATTTCACTGACAAATGATACCTTATTAGCATAAGATGCGGGAAAACTCACTTTCGGATTATAATTCTTGCTTTCTTTCTATAAGCCTTGCTTAAAGGGTGATTGTAATTAGGGAAAGCTGGAACCTTGGCTCTGCATCTGGGAAAGTTAGTAATATTATCTGATGCCACTGTGTCTCTGTGTCCAGATGAGGCTACCTATGTTTTCTTGGAAAAAATATCTGTTTGTAGGAACATCAGGGTGGGGTAGAGGTGGATTTGGAGGTTTGAGGGTAAATCCTTTCTCAAAAATAAATCTGTAATTTTTCATGCCTGAAACAAGAATAAGGAGGGAAAGGAAAAGAGGAAGAATAAGAAGAGGAGGAAGAAGAAGGAGGTGAAAAATAAAAGCTTCTATTAATGTTTCAGCTGGCAGAATTGGCAGATTAAATTTGCTTTTGGGTTTCAGAGCTTTCTTATTTTCGAAAACACCAGGAGTTTACTTGGTTTTAGCAAAGTAAAATAGTACTTATTCAATAAAAGCAATATTTGACAGTTACAAGTTAAAGACAGCGTAATAATGTGAAATTCTTTGAATGAAGGGCTAATTATGAATTTGCTTTTGGCTTCTACTTGGGGTCAGAAACTGTAGTCTGCAATCAGAAATTGGAAAGACAGAGGGCAGAAGAAGAGGGATGCTGCTTGGGTGGGAGAGAGAGGGAAATGTTAACAACCAGGCCCAGGCCAAAGATAACATCGCCACACAGATAATGCAGTAGAGAAGGGAGTGCTAGTTGGGGTAATATTCTAAAAAAAATTCAAGTTTAAGTTTTCCTCACTGCACTGTAATCTTCTTGTACTATATGAAAGCCTTAATCACTCCTGTTAAACACTTTAGCCTGTGTTAGGTATGTTTGAGGAATGAAAGGAAAGGGCATGATTTAGTACCCTGGGACACAGTCAGCTTGGGAGAAGTGCAGCACCCTGGAATGATACGTGAAAAGAAGGAGTGACATACAGGAAGAGTGAAGTGAGAGGGACAGTAATGATATTTAACATTTGTCAAACATTTATTATGTGCATTAATAATTGTTATAGGCATTATCATACTCCACTTAGACTCCTGAGGCGTCCTCAGTAATATCTGGGGAGGGGCCTACACTTACTATAGAAATACAGTGTGTAGCTTGGGGTGTTACTAAAGCTGGATTGAAGGGAGTGGTGAAACAAAAGCCTGGAGACCCTGAGGAGCCTTAGCAGGGGCTTAACCCTTCACTCTAAAGAAGAGCCCTCACATACACAGTCTTTACAACTTTATTTCCAGAATAGGACTGCAGAGAGTGAAGAGGCGGTCAATGCCATGAAATACAGTCCTATTACCTGTTGTAAGAGCTAAAGCCATCCTGTCACAAAATTCAGAATCTAAAGGTCAGAATTCCATTCCCAACTTTATCATTTATGAGCTATGAGTTCTTGGGCAAATCTCATGACTTACTTGAGTTCCATTTTTTTTTTTTTTTTAATATCTACTACTAGGTTTGTTAACCAGATGAAATGAGATTATACATGAAAATGTCAAGAGTCCTATAAAATGTTAGTCATTTTTATATTCTTCTTCTTATCTCGTTTTCTAATTATACCATAAAAGATTAGTGAAATAAGTTTGGGGAATTGAATGAGCAAGAAATAAATTAATGAAAATGCTAAATTAAGAGCAGTTTTTATGCAGGCTCCCAACCCCTAATTGTTTAAGCACTGGGACAAAATATTTGGAATGTCTTACAAAACCACATACTTAGTTTGTTCCTTGTAAAAACAAGTCTGATGTTGATTGTTCACAGGCAGCAGTTTTTAATGTCACAAAGTTACAAAATGAATAAATAGCCAGGTAAAACCCTGATTAACTATTGAAAATCTACCTAGAAGTATTGCTTAAAACCTAAAACCAAAAATTAAAATTTGAGACCACTCTATGAATGATCTATTACTAATTTCTTAATACAAAAGATTATAGAGTAGAATATAAAAATAAAATGAAAATGAGAATGAGATCTAGAAGTAAAAACATTTAAAGGACAACCTTTCTCTGCTGATTATGAAAAATCTATAAAGTCTAGGGAATTCTATACCAGGGCATAATATATTCCAGATAAGTATATTATACATATAGGTACGGATATGTAAGGTATACTATACCCACAATATCTAAGGTATACCAAAATAGTCTTAAAAGACTATGACTGAGTTAATGATTTAACAAAACAAAAATAATGCTTGAATCTGTGATTCAAATGGGGATTTTGGCCCCAAATCAGAAAGACTCAAATCAGAAAGATTATTCTTCTTGCCAGAATGTAAATTAATTGATTATTTCATACTCAGAACTCCAAGAGATAGCCCACAAGTGAATGACAATTCCATTGTCGCTCTTTTTATATAAAATGTAGACATTTACTTTTGAATCAAGTTTTAGATAAGAATTAGGAGATCCAAAAATGTTAATGGCTTGCCTGAAGTCAGTCAGATCAACAAGGACAATATAAGGACTCTAATCTGTATCTTCTGAATGGTCCCTCCTCTAAAGCTTTTTCCATTATATTTCATAGACTCTCCCATATTCACACGTTTCATGTATGGTGGGCACTCCATATCTGTAGCCTCTGCATATACAGGTTCAACCAACAATGAATCAAAAATATTTGAGGAAAAAAACAATAAAACAATTAAAAATACAATTAATCCAGTATCACAACTATTTATATAACATTTATCTTGTATTGGATATTATAAGTAATCTGGAGGTGATTCAAAGTATACAGAAAGAATGTGCATAGGTTATACACAAATATAGTCAGTCCTTCATATCTGTTGGTTCCACATTCACAGATACAACCAACCAAAGATAAAAAGTATTTTTTTAGAAAAGGATGGTTGCATATGTACAGAATATCTACAGAACTTATTTTCCTGCCATTATACTCTATAATAACTATTTCCATGACATTTACATTGTATTAGGTATTTTAAGTAAGCTAGAGATGATGGAAAGTATACCAGAGGGCGTGCATCAGTTACATGCAAATACTGCAGCATTTTATGTAAAGGACTTGAGCGTCCTTGGATTTTGGTATCAGCAGGGGCTCTGGAACCAATCCCTCACACATACCAAGAGGTAACTATATGGTTCTATAATAGGGTTTATAGTCCACCTTATATTATTGCATTTCTATATGTTTCTTTCTCCATTAATATCTTTTTGTCATGTGGAGAATATGCTTCCTTTCTAGGTTCATGTTTCTTAGAAAAAAATAATACTTTTTTTTTGGTGTTTGTGAGGAAATAATTTATTAGATACAATTCCCCTACAGGTTGGTACCACAGAAAAGAAGTTAGCCTTCTAGAAAACTCCATGGAAATTAGCTACAGTAAGGATGCTCCTGTTTCTGCCAGGGCTCACCCAACCACAAATGCTGAGCTGGCAGGACAGGACTGGAGTCAAGTTTCTGCCACATCACAGTAGTGTTATGTGTTACAGCCCCTGATCATATGATAGCAGTGCCCAAATTTCCCTAATGATAAAGTTCAAAAGTCCCATAACTCAGGATCAGAGTCCCTCTTTTGGCGTCTAGCACTGTCTGTCAGATTGCTGTGAGCTGCCCCCAAGTGTGCAGGGCCACAAACCTGCCTCCAGTTTTGTCTCTGTAAAGTTGTTCCAGTGGAACTTCCCCACAGGCCTGGCAGCTGGACTGCCCCACACTTGCCTTTGTATTATGGTGTGGTCTTCAGGAGCTGCCTCCATGTATATGTGACATGAGAATCAAGCCAACCGATATTTCTATGTATCTTAATAAGCTTCCCTTGTAATGGTTTTATAAATGTAGTAGTATATGTATATTATAAATTATTATATTAAGTTAATATAACATATTAACAATGTAATATAAATATATTAGGTTGAATCATATAAAATTCTAATATCAAACCAATTTTATATGCAAAAAATTGTAATTTTATATTACCATTACTAGGTATTCTTTCATGAGGGAAATGTAGGATTCCATTACTCACAGTCTCTTCTGTCTTTTGTTTTACAGAAACATTTCAACATATACTATTAAACCTAAGAAAAATAAATATATATGCACAATTCAGATTTAGCAAATGTTAGCATTTTGCTATATTATTTTTAAAAAATCTTCTCAAAGGAACAATATTACAGATACCGTAGAAGACCCATTTATGTCCTTCCTGAACTCCATTTGTTTTCTTCTACTATTTCCAACCTGGAGAAATAAATTTGAGGGAGTTTCTGAGACCAAAAATATTTTATTTTTTTGTTACTGTACTTTTGTGAACAATATATACTATTATTTGATTTGTCAATAATTCTTACATTCTTGTGTGTTATAGTGATATTTGCTTATGCAGAAAAAATGTCCTTGTAATCCAGAAATATATTGTATTTAGATATGAAATGATATAAAATTTACAAATTACTTTCAAATGGTTCAGAAACATGTGTGTTCATGTGGGTACACATGTAAAGAAACAGAGAAATAGCAAATGTGAAAAAATGTTAATTATTATAGGTGAAGAGCTTATGGGTGTTTTCATCTTACTATTCTCTCTAATTTTTTCTGTAGATTTCAAATAAAAAGAAATTTGGGAATTTTAAAGCACCATATAACTAGCATTATCTTACATGTATCAGTGATTAAAGTTGCTATATTTTTTCATAATTCAATACTGCATTTGAGATTTATCCAACTTGTGACCTCTATGTCTAATTCATTTATTTTAATTCACACACGTAACACTATTGCATAATACCCTTCCTCCTCTTAAATTGTGTTTAGGTTATTTTTTCTTCTTGAATAAAGATGTGGTAAGCATCCTCATGTATTACTTCTTGGTGTAATATACTCTGTATATGCAAGAGAACTGCTACATATAAGATATGTGTATCTTTAGCCTTTTTTTTAATACCATTGAGAAAATATATGTTTTTTTTTTTTAAATTGATGAAATATCTTAACTTGAGAGCTGCTTAGCCTGGAGGCTACACTTGATGTCACATGCTTTTGGTCCCCATTGGGATATGTCTAAGAGATGGATGCACTCCTATTGGGGGTGGATAGTTACCAGGCTGCAAGCAATTAGGCTGTGTATGTTCTGTGAAACATTAAAAAAGATATTTTCAAGGTTAACTCCATGAAATGTTTACTAAATCTAATGTAACAGAGTACCTTTAATCTTGTTCAACTTATGTGCCTTTTATTGTTGACAAATGCACCTAATAGAATTTAAAGTTTAACTTACTCCTTTGGCAAACAATAAAATTTCTCGAAATGCTAGTCTTAATGTTAAAAATAAGCTTTTTTGGTGTAGAATTATGTATCAATTTTGGAGAACAAGTTTGGCAGTTTCTCAAGGTGTCAGACCTGTAGTTACCATAGGACCCAGTACTTTTACTCCGAGGTATAAACCTGAGAGAAATAACATATGTCCACACAAAAAGTTGTACAAAAATGTTCATAGCAGCATTATTCATAACGACCAGAAAGTGAAACAACCCAAATGTGCATCAGCTGATCAATGGATAACAACATTCATGCAATAAAATATTGCATGCAATAATAGGAAATGTTGTACAGGTACATGCTATACCTTGTGGATAAACCTTGAAAGCATTATGGTAAGTAATCAAAGCTAGTCACAAAGAGTATGTGTGGTGTAATTCCATGCATACAAAAATTCTATAACAGGCAAATCTACGGAGATAGCTTTTACATTAGTGACTGAATAGGACTGGTGTAAGCGGATGAGGAGTGACTGCTAATGGAATGCAGTTTATTTTGGGAATGGTAAACATTTTCCAAAATTAGATTATGGTGATGATTATACAACTCTGTGGAGACAATAAAAACCACTGAATTGTATACTTTAAAAGATGAGTTTTATGAAATGTGAATTACGTATCAATAAAGCTGTTAAAATACTCTTTTTTATGAAGTTAGGATTAACAAAGTTTTAAGATAATGTAAATATAAAACTATAAATGCCTTGCTTATTTTTGTTCTTATAAAATAAAACTTTAATGTATTAAAATGTGAAAAGCAATATTAATGGGAGGGATGAGTAATTAAAATGAATGTAGCTACTCGGGAGGCTGAGGCAGTAGAATCGCTTGAATCTGGGAGGCGGATGTTGTGGTGAGCTGAGATCATGCCATTGCACTCCAGCCTGGGCAACAAGAGCGAAACTCTGTCTCAAAAAAAAAAAAAAAAGAACTATCTGAAATGTAACATTTTACTGTTTGTTAATATCCTTTTCTGGTTATTCATATTTTTCAAAAGTGATTTTCTTGCTGTTAACCCATACTTATTTCAATTTTAAATGAAAAAATAAGGAACATAAAAATTAAAATATATAGATAGATTTTTAAAGAAAAACCGGTTGTATTTTTCTATTTCAGAAAGGGTATTTTGAATGCCAATTTTAAATTGATATTTTAATTAATTCAAAGTCTCCTAATACAGGAACATTCTTATAAAAAACCACTCACTTGGGTGCTTGGGGTGCTTTAACTTTTGCAGCAAAGTGGAAACGTGAAGCAAAAATCACCATGAGGCTTAATTTTCAGTAGAGGAAACAGAATATGAACAGTGAACATAATAAATAATTGAATTACATATTATGTTAGAAGATAACAAGACCATTGGATAAAGAAAGAGTGAGAGCAAAGTAAGGGGATAAAGATTCAAGAGGCAAAAGGTTGGAATTTTCTCTACCAAAATAGGGGAGGCTATAGGAAGAACAGGGGTTGTTATATAAGTGAGGGGAAGAATTACAGGAGTATAACTTTGACGTGCTGGTTTTGACATATATATTAGACAGCCAAGGGGAGATGCTGAATTGGCAGTTGCATAGACAAATGTGGGATTCGGGGAAGCAAATTAGGCTGGACATATTGACAGTGATTTGTAAGCACACAGGAGTTGGCATTTTAGACATGCTACTAGACGTAATGATAAAAGGAGTGTAGATAGAAGAGAAACTTTGCAATAGTAAAAAGTCGTATAGAAGAAAAGGAAACAGCAAAGAAGCCTGAGAAAAGAAGTGGCTGTTTAGCCAGAAAAATGAATATGAAGTCTCATGTGAAGAGAGAGCATCACCCAGACCTGGCCCTTTGATATAACTTTAATATTACCTTACATCAGCAGCTAGAATTGCATATACGACAACTGGAAGCAAAAGATTTCTTCTCCTGTTTCTCCTGTTTAGTTTTAAACTACTCACACCTTAGCTCTTTCTGTATCACCCGTCTTGCCTAAGGTGTGGTTTTCATGATTACTAACTTCAGTGGAGAGGTAGGGATATCTGGGTTTATTAAATAGGCAATTAGTAACAGTTGGGGAATTGCTTTATTAGGGGAGAAAAAATTGGGGGGAAGAAGATGAAAACACATTAGAAGTTGCAAGTGGGGACTGGGAGTCATATTAATGTAATTATTAAAATGCATTTTGTAACCCAGGATAACATGGATTTATTTGTGAATACTAAATTATCACATTCTAGGGAAATACTTAATGTAAAATAATATTTTGTTAGAGCATTCAGAATACCCTTAGTGCATTCTTGTCACCTGCTGTGCCCAAGTATTTGCTAAGGATAGACTAAGAATATAAGAGTAAGAAAAAAAATCCAGGGACTTAAAATTAGTAAAAATATATTGCATAATCTTACCATATAATGCAGCATAGGTTAGCAATAAAGGCAATAATTTTCAGAACTTTGCATGATGAAATAGTAATTGAACACATAAAAATTAGCCAACCTTAAACAGATAGGCAGAGGGTTCTGCTCATTTTAATCACTTGAGAATCCAGGCTGAGGAAAGTGCCAACAATTTATGACACCATCATCTTAATTTGAGGCTTCAGAGTTCTCCCAGGCTGGAGCCCAGCAAAGAGAACAGTGATTAAATATTAACTGTTCTGTCTCAGGATGACACAAGTCTCTTCAGCTTGTATTTCATTGTTTAAAACAATTCACATAGCTATGCCTATTTCTCTGATTATAAAGAAGTATATTTCCTCTGGTCTTGAAGACATGTTAGGAGATGACGTGTTAGGAGATACCTGTGATGTCTGTTAGACCCAAGCATTCCTTATAATCTGAGGCTAGTCAGAATAAGTCTGTATCTGCCTTTTTTTTTTTTTTTTTTTTTTTTACCTCTTTACTATGTTATAAGCTCTGCATATAATACTTTTTGATTGATTTAAATTAAATTGGAGGTGGTAAGAAAAGAGAAAGGGTTCACAGTTCTTCAAAGGGTAGAGTGTCAATAATATTTTTAAAAGGGGTGCTTAGATTGATTTTCTAAAGGAGTATTTTGAATTATTATATGCTGTTATTCCTGCTTTTTTCCCTGTTGTATTTTTTTCCCGTCTCATTAGATGGACCTTTCTTCCAGTTAGAGCATGCTGTATTCCTCATTAATTGGAGCTGAATGATCAATACAAAATACAATTTAAGTTGTTAAATTTAGCTTTGAACACCCATATGTAAGTTAGAAACATTTGGATTTGTATGACCAGAGCAGACTTTTTTTCCTACCCTCAGACTACATTAAGACTCGTGGGGTGAAGAATAACAGAGAGAGCCCACAGAGAGGGTATGTCTAGAAAGCGAGAACATAGAGGAGAGTCTCTCTTCAAAGATTTTTCCACATGTCGTAGATGATAAATGTCTCAGGGAAGGAGACACATGTGCAGTAAGTTGGAGGGTAGAGGGGTGTGAGAGGGCCTTACACAGAATTGGGGAATATCCACAGCTTGAAATTGAACAAAGAAATTGGGGAGGCATAAATAGTATGCTTATAGGGTTCAAGATGAATCTGGAAAGTGTAAACTTGGAAGGAGGGAAGTAGGCCCTGATAAGAAAATACAACATTGTTGCTAGAGGCAAAAACGAGCAGGACAAATGGAGTAGAAGATGGGGGAGGTTAGGGACATGGGATTAAAAGTTATAGGGGGGAAGATTAACAGAAAATTCTTAGGTGCTACTACCTTGAAGTCACAATAATAGCATGTTAAACAATGCAGCTAGTATAAAGCTAACACTAAAATTCTGTAATATACCTTTAACACTTTTAAGGAGCAAAACTTTCTGAGACAAAAAATATAATTTCCCTTAGAATGCCATTTTAGAAACTCTTGAATTGTTTATTCATTTTATCAACTCTGGAAATGTTAAAAGCCTTTTGGGAATATGTTGATGTTGAAAGAAGTTAATACATTCCCCATGCTTCTGTGATTTTCTATTAACTTTAAGGACTCATAAAATGTAACACAATGAATCCTTTTGATTTTGTTCACTTTAACTCTTGAATCTGCTGTTTGCCTGGATGAGAGGCAGCGTGGTGTAACAGTAAATACTAACACTCAATGGCCAGATACAACTTATTAGCTGTGTGTGCATCAGTTTTCCCAGCTGTAAAATGTGTTCACAATACATATTTTTAAGGCTTGTTGTGAAGATTAAATGACATATGTTTGCTTAATGCTCAGTGAAGTGCTTAGAACATAAAGGCTTTTGACAAGATATTTTTCTTTTTAATGTAGATGTTCTCCTTTGATAAAATCCCTCTTTCTTTACAAAACCAATAGAAGGTGGAGGGTTAGGGAGATCTCCATAGCATGGACTTCAATTTCCCACCAGTGCCAGGTGTGTCTTTAGAATTAAAGATAAACATTTGTCAACCCATGTACGTAATTCATCATAATTAACCTGGTAATTGGGGTGATCATCCGTGTTAATTGGTTTTGCATAAAGGAAAAATAAACTTCTCACATCTTTACTATATGAGACAGTTTTTCAAGTAAAAGGAAGGTACTAATCAAAGTTACGCTTCCATCTCCCACAGACACTAGGAGAGAGAAGTAGTACCATCTCCTTGAAGTTTCATTTCAAAAAGATGGCTTCCAGGTCCTTGGGAAAAACATTCCTGGGTCACAAAGCCAGCAAGAGACTTGTATAGCTCTACAAAGATCTGCATACAATTCAAATAAAAATACTTTACAAATACTTTCTAAAGTAAATTTTCCAAGAAAAAGATGCCTCTTCTCTAATTTTGAACAGAGAGAATTAAACCTCTTTCAAAAATTTGTATTTGTCCTTATACCCTGTAATACATGTTTGTTATTAAATTCTGGGTTGTATATTTCTCATGGAACACTATGGATTAGAGAAGATTATTCCTGAAAAAGGGTGAGCCCAAGTATTCCACGTCCCATGAAGGGACACATCAAGAGAAACTTGGAGAACATAATGAAAGGAAATTAGGGTTGCTGCAAAGAGACTTCGATATCTAATTTTAATTTTACTCGTTAACGGAAGGGAGTGAGAGGATCTTTGCTACAACCTCTGAAGAGTTTGAGGACTTATCCTGAGAAAAGAAAAGTGGAGAAAAGTAATATGTACTCCAAGGCACAGTGAAGCTCTCTTAAATATAGTATTTTACAAAACTTGTGTCTGCAATTTGCGTTAGAAATCCTCAAGTCTCCATCAATCATGCAGATTCCTAATATTACTATGCCCAATACTTAGCAGGAGTCTGCCCAACACAGGAACCACAGCTTTGCAGCAGGAGTGTTGAGCTTTCCTTGTTTCGCTCAGCAGGAGCCCCTGCATGAGCAGTTCACACGGCTGTCAGGGAGCTATCTTCTCCCCACAAGAAGGCTCATGTTCAAGGAGAGAGAACCCATATGGGGCATTGTGAGATATGGCAAGGTTTTTCTTCAAACAGCCTACTCAACTTTTATTATTTAATTCCCAGTACCGCCCCCCGCTTCTTCTTTCTGACTTTACTACATTACTAAACATACCACAACACCAATAATATTATCAACATCAACTCACATGCCTTTCCTTATTTAAAAAAAGACTAATTCGCCACAAACGATCCCTTCCTCCTTTCCCCTCTCCCATCACAAGTCCACCTTATCTAAAAAATATTTAAAAGTTTAACCAATGGAGTCAAATTTAAATTATATAGTCTAACCCCAACCAATAAAAAAAAAAGACACGAAGACAAAAGTCACATTAAAAATAAAAACTTCTACTCTCCTTTATTCAAAGTACTCTCTTAACAACCAACCATACAGAAGACACCCTTCTACACAAAAATAAATTTAGCATCCTTTATCTAAATTCTCATTTTTCCTTATGACTCCAAGCCTACTTCTAACAGGCATGCATGGGATGTATGGGAGCTGTCCTGCTTTAAAAGCTTCTGTTTAGAAGCACCATGATCCCCAGGAGAAAATACCTCTTGTAGCAACTATATAGTTGTAGTACCCAGGATCCTACAAGGGGTAAGAGTCCCTGAATCCAGCAAAGCTAAAACTATGGTATCTTCATCAGGCATTTATAAATAATATATAATTTAATAGCATATTTGCTAGATATTTAACATACAATGAAGTTATAGAGCTAAACTGAAAATGAAATGGCAGCAGAGAAACCCTTGGACCATAATAATCTTGAGCAAGTTCTTCAACCTGTTTTAACCTCCACTTTTTATGTATAAAATGAAGGCCATGTCTTTATCTCAATTTGCAAATTGTGTAGATGTGATGAGACAATGCAGAAGAGATTATGGACAGTATGAGTTAATCAGTAAGTAACCTTTGAAACTGTCTGTAATGGTCTGATGCGTGTGATGGTTCAGCTCTTTTCATCTCAGCAGAAACTTTCGATTACAGGAGCTTTTGGGAGAGGAAACCTGAAAGGATGCAAACAGTTCCCATCCTCAAATCTGGAAAATGCATTTTCAAGCTAATCTCCTGTAGTAGAGTTGTAGCAAACTCACAGTTTGCTAGGAGCTAAGGTGAATCGCAAGTTTCACATGAGTGGTGTGCAGGGTGTGAAGTCAGGGGAAGTGGGTTTCATCCTAAGCCTTATTGACTAGTTGAATAAAAGCCATGTAATCTATTTTAAACAAATCTGAGTCACGATAAACAGGTATTACATTTTGGTATGATTCATGCTTGTATAGGTTGTGTGTGTATGTATATATATATATATTAGTAAGTGGTTTGTGTTTATCTTGTTCACTCACATTGCACCTGTTCAGGCTTTAAAACGTAATCATGCTTTTTCTCTCTGATTTACGACCAACCTCCCTGCTCAGAATTCTTCTTATTCTTCAATATTTATCTTTTAATTCACCTTCTATGGAAGATCATGTCCAGGTATCCTAGCCAGTATTTTCTATCACTAAACTTGATAACGATATATTCCATTTACGCAATCGCTGACATACCTACCAGATTTACATTTCTTAGAGAACAAGAAAGCATTTGAAGTACTCTTAATGTTCTTTCAAAAAATTCAGTGCTCTATACATAGTGGCGGAAATTTGATAATTGGTTGACAAAAGATGCTTAGAAGAGATTTATAAAAGAAGAAAGTAATCTGCAAATCCACTTAGTGAATAATTTTTCTACTCCAAATGAATGGCGGGTTAGATTAATTTGGTTCCTCGATTTGGAGACTTCTTCAAGTCCTTGAAATGTTCCCAAATCTTGTTCTCTTTTTCTGTCGAATTGCATTATCTGTTTTAAAGTTTCACTTCATTACTTTCTTCTCCTTTTCTGCAGCCTTTCCATGCAGTAACTGTTAATAAACTTCACCTGTAAATTCAGCCTTGCAGCACTTTGGAGTCAGGGCAGATGGTATATGAGAAACCTCAGCCTCCTTAGCTGTAAAATTACAGTGCTCTCTTTGGTATAGTTAGACGCTATAATTAACATGCCAGGGGTGAAACTTGGTGTCATTTGAGCCTTCATTGCTAGTAGTTTGCCCACTTTTTGTCTCACCCTTCCCTTAAGGAAGAGGGTGTTTCTGAGTCCTGTGATCCTATTAAGACCTGAAATTCACCTGACTCCTGTTAGCCCCGTTTATTTTGGACCACTCTGGTGCTTTCCAGCTACTTGACATTACATCTCAATTCGTTGTCCAATACTATCTTGCATGGTACTAACTTCGTAACAGGTTTAATTACTCACATTTAAAATACTTATCTTAAACCTTTTCTTCCTTCAAATTTCCAACATATTCTTCATTTCCTCTTCCCTCACTATGAGCTGATGCCATTTCCTTATCCTTCAGTGGGAAAAAGAGTTGCTTCATTTCACAGATAAAATCTACAAAACTATAGTTATTTGGATGCATCATCTCCTTCTTCCCATCTGTAACACTAAAGGAAGTGCCTTCATCATGGCCTATTAGGCTTTGCATAGTCTGACCCCCGTTTGCCTCTACAATTCCCTCTTGTAGGTACTTACCTAAATATTCATATACTCCAGCCTCTATCTGAAATACTTTTTTATTTTTAATTTTTTTTGAGACAGAGTCTTGCTCTGTTGCCCAGGCTGGAGTGCGGTGGCACAATCTTGGCTCAGTGCAGCCTCTGCTTCCTGGGTTCAAATGATCCTCCTGCCTCAGCCTCCCAAGTAGCTGGAATTACAGGCACCCACTACCATGCCCGGCTAATATTTCTGTATTTTTAGAATAGGTGGGGTTTCGTCATGTTGGCCAAGCTGGTCTCAAACTCCTGACCTCAAGTCATCCATCTGGCTTGGCCTCTCAAAGTACTGGGATTACAAGCATGAGCCACCATGCCTGGCCTGTCTGAAATATTCTTGTCTGTCTTTTCATGACTACTTTTCTCCCATTCATTGGGATCCATTTTAAATGTCACCACCTCAGAGATTGCTTTCCTGGTCACCCAATCTAAAGTAGATACTTCGTTGTTATTCTTTTATATCTCAGTCTGTTATTTTTTCCTGCACAGTACCTATACTTCATCAGTTACCTCCATTAGATTGGGATTCTTCAAGGCAGGGACATGTCTCTCACTCTAGTCCTAGTGCTTACTGTTCTAGTATATTAGTAAATATTGGATAAAGGGCTGAATGCTGTTCCTAAAACTGTGATGTATGGACCTGCCATCGCCACCTCACCCTCTGCCTTCTACACACCCCAATTCAAATGGGCTTGGAGGTGTTGAATCTCAATGAAATACTTTCCCCATCGAATGTTGTTGAATCTCAATTAAATGTTTGCCACATCATGTGTTGAATTCTGAGTTGCTGTATATAAAGATGACTTTTTGAAAAATGTAGGGCCATGTGAAATTTATATAGGAGGATTCATCAGACTGTCCAGTGACACACATGCTCTGTTACCCAGGCACCTCGTGAGCTCACAGTTTACAGGTTTTCTTGATTTCTGGACCAGTACTCTTGGAAGCCTGCAGAATGGGGATTTTTACCAGCATGTGAACACTTAGTACAGAACCCTGATCTTATGTTCAGATGCTGCTTCTTATTTTAGACCACTTTACACCAGAATTACACTGTTTGTCTGAGAAAGCTTTACTAGACTCGGTCCCCAAGGCAAGATGTAGTTTTTCTGACGCTGTCTGGATTTGCCCTATCCCAAGCTCTGTGGCTTAGCATCCTGGTTCTTCCGTTCAAATTACTTGAGCTTACTTGAAGACAAAGCAATAATAATAGATAAAAGTTCCATTTTTAATTGTTTTCTAGATCACAGATATTAATACTATTAAATTATCACAAAATGCTATAAAACAACCAACTGCACTTATTATAATTTACCAGCTATTAAAAGTAATATTTATTTTCTATTTCTTTCAGTTAAATTTACTAGCAAAGAGTAGCAAGAGTAAAATCAGTGCCTATATAAAGCTGCAATTATGAATTGTATTTTTTCATGGAAAATCTAAGCTGGCCTTGAAGGTATAATAATTTTACTTCATTTTGATGGATACTTAAGAACTTTAATTCCATAAAGAAAATTATCTATTTAGAAACAAAAAAAATCTATAACCTTTCTTCTTTTTTTTTTTTTTAGTTTCTTACTGATTATTTTATTGTTAATTTGTGTGGCCTTTGATTTTTAATTAGTTACATGTATATAAACATCAATCTTTTTAAATAAATGTAAATTCTGTGGTATGTTGTATTTCCAGAGAACTATCACTTATTCTGTATATGATTTCAAGAGCATCAACATCTTACTCAACTTTTAAAATAATTACTATTGGCTACATACACACATGGGCATGCACATACTTTCTATAGCCTCTAGTAGGATGGAAGATATTAAAGCAATATATGGAAAAGTAAACACTTCTCAAATCAATATTGTTTTCCAAATATAATTATTTCCCAGATTAATGTAGACATATGCAAGAGATTTTATGAATTTAATGTAGGTACTAGATGAAATTAGCCTATTATCTCATTCAGATAGACTCGAAATGTCTGGTGACATTATTTTATGTTAACATATGTTTAAATTATGATCAGTGTGGGAAATAGTTCCAAATAACAACTGCTATTACACTGAAAAAGGAAGGCTTGTTTGAAGCCATGACACATGCTGGTAAGAAAATGGATGTTTCTACTCACTCCAATTTTCATTCCTCTCATTCCTCTCATTAAAAAAGATGTTTCTCTTACAGATTCTAAATATAAGGTTTTTTAATTTCCTTTTTTATTAGGTAGGTCTGAGAGCTTTCTGCACATATTTCCAGACAAGGTCATTGGCCTTTGAGATTAATTTATTCATTAAATTAATATTCCTTTGTGAAGCGTTTCTGAAAACAATAATTTTTGTGGACTGTTTATGCCCACGGTAGCCGTTACTTTTGTGGTTCCAAGCTCCATTGTACAGGTAGCTCATATGAACATAAAGGCAAGTTTATGTTTCATTTTTTGAAATCCAATTGAAGAACTGGACTCATTACAATTCATAATAGCTTAATATATTACTGTTTTATACATTGTGTCTTAACACAACTTTTCCCTATATACCTCAGTAAAACATTGTGTACAGCAAATAAAAAAAAAGGTTATTTGTGGCTAGCAGCCATTTTGTCCCTTACAATCAGATAAGTAATTTACTGGTAAGAAGGGATTTCTGACAAGGTATCAAGATTTTATTCACCTTCACTTTGGAACATCCTTTACACATGAAGATTTTATTGGCACCTATACCTGGAACTGATACAAAGAAAGATCTTATCCAAAGAATAGCTTTCCTAGTCACACAGATTTTGTGGAAATCCCATCATTAATCTTCAGTGTTGATCAGTTAACACATAGAGCAAATGCCCTTGACATCTGCTTCGAAGTCTCTGTTTTTACTTGATTGATGGTGACAAATCCTGAGAAGAAAGCTGTAAGGCTACATAGGAGAATTTGTTAACTATAAAATATGTTTTCTGGAAAGTTCTGGAAGTGTTTGGAGGTATAATTTGATTTGACATAATTTTCAATAAATGTAGTAATGACTGTAAATTCCACATGTAAAACTAAATAACAGTATTTCATATCAATGTCTATTATGACACATTCACTTTGAATTCTTTACAGTACAGAAGTTATTTGGTTCATTAGAATAAAGCTCTGTGGGAAAACAAAGAACAAAAAATAAATAATGAATCTGCTGCAAATAGTTATGTAAATAAAACAAAGAAGAAATAATTATTACAATTCATGAGAACCAATAATACTTTACTAAGTAAAAAATATATTGAAAACAAAATTTGAAGTTAATTTTGAAAAATATATCACACAAAAATTTTAAATGCTAGCCTAAAATGAATTGCAGACATAAAATATTAATGCTTAGTTTTTGTTTTAGGTAAAAATCATGGAGCTCTAACTTTATAGTTTCTGTCAGATTTATTTCACTTTCACCGTTACCTATGCATTCTCAATCCTCTCTACTTTCCTCTCATCTCCAAGGTACATTCCTCTGAGAAACATTTCTTAGTACAGAGGTGAATTTAAAAGGTTCACAATCCACATGTCTTTTCTCTTACCTATCCATCATTTTGGTAGTAGAGTCTTACCAAGGTCAAGGCACAAAGATAACAAGAAGGATCTTATATCAGCGAATTCTCTTTTTACTTTAACTACTAAAATTTAATTTCTCCTGATGTCATTTAAGGGATGATTACATTTACTTCCTTATATTTTGCTGTGAAAATAAAAATCTTTGTTTCTGTTAGAGGATAGTGAAGTATCAGTAGCAGGTGGGGATATGATCCTGTCTCTGAAATGATATAACAAAGTGAGTCAAATATTCTTCTAAAAGAAGATAATCCCTGGGTCAGATTAATCTAAAGAATGACCCTCAAGTTGTCTGTGATTTTAAAAAAATGTATAAAAAAGTGGTAATGACAAAATGGGAAATAGGCATATTTGGTCTCTCTGCCTACTTAACACACAGCACATTTTTCCTTATGTTTGTGAACACATTCTGTGGGTAGTTTATCAAATGGTAATTTATCAAATTTCCTCTCATAACTATCTTTATTTCTACTCATATTATTTTCAAATAATGTCATTTATTGCTGTGATTTGATTAGATTCCTTCAAAACTAATACTTATTTTAACTGCTGTTACTGGAGTACATTTTCATTTTATTTGGATAAATATTAAAATTTCTTTTTTGGGGAGAATTATATATAATATTTTGGAAAGTTAGGTAACAGAAATAAATAATCACTTCAAGAATCAACATAATAAACCTTAATTCTAAACTTGGACTTAAGGTACTATAGTATTGTAAAGGCCATTGATCCATGGATGAAGTAAGTGCTGTTACATACACTTCTATTACTACGGTGATGACAAGAACAACTACTAATAAAAAGTATACGTTTATGGTGTGTGGAAACTGTCAGATATATTGATAAGTGATTCACATGCAGTTGTTATCTTTATTATTGTAGAAATAATAATGCTTTCAAGATGACTGTGGCAAATTTTGCTCTGGGGATTGTGCTGATCATTTGAAGACAACATTTAATCTTTCTGTTATTTGGCACCTTTAACTTTATTTGGTGAAGTCAGGAGCCTGGGCTCTGTCCTCAGTTCTGTTATAATTAGTAGTATGACCTTGATATAACCAATTATATACTCTGTGAAGGAGTTTTCTCATTTTTCAAATAGGATAAGCATATGTTCACACTGCCTCTCAAGTTTCTTATGAGGATTGACACAATTCATTTATATAAATTCGTTTATTAAAACAAGGATTTACTATATATATACATCTATAATATATATTTACACACAAAGAATAGAATATTCTACTCTAAATATTAAATACTTCATAAGTTAAATCCTATATCTGGAGTAGTTTGATCTCGGTTACTGGATCTCAGAAGCTTTCTGATAATATACTTCTTTTCTACTAAAAATGTTTCTGAGAGTGTTTACAGCTTATAACTATGAAGATTCCTTGAAAAAACAGCTGGTTTTCTCCATGGGCATA
The DNA here is from genome assembly GCF_030222135.1 of Aotus nancymaae. Lineage (NCBI taxonomy): Eukaryota > Metazoa > Chordata > Mammalia > Primates > Aotidae > Aotus > Aotus nancymaae. Next base: position 39,788,671 of record NW_026988431.1, on the reverse strand, counting down.
TAGGAATTATGCATTAATGGGAATTCTTTTTTCTTGTTAAAAGAAATATTCAAGAGCATTAAATTTATTTGACATTAATAATCGATTGTTGTTCCTGCTCAGTGAGTACTGAGTTGATTAGGCAACTCAAGTGGTAAATCAGTAGAATTTTTATAATATGACACATTTGAAATAGTCTGACATTTTAATTATATATACTATATAATTGAGAATATTAGTGCCATTAAAACCATGCTATAGAATACTTAGTGTCTGAGCAACTGGTTAAACTATAAAGTTAGTAAAAATAAAATGCAGATTATACATCACCATGTAAAATGGATTCAACATCATCTGCTTTATATATGTATATGTATATATGTAAGTGTAATGATTACATGCAATTATTACATATATATACATAGATATCTAGCTACTTATATAAGTAAATATATACACGTATATACTTACATATTTAAGTATATATACACACATACGTATCTAAATACCTATACATAATATATAGACATATATTTATGTTATGATTTACATAAAAATAACAGTGGAGTTTTTCTTAGTGGCAGTGTAGGGTTATAGATGATTTTTAAATCTATTTTGTGTTGTATTTGGTAAATTTTTTGTGTTTGTTTTTATCAAAATTATACATGCCCACCGTTTAAGAGTGAAAGTGCTCTATGTTTGTTTAAAAAATAACAATCTTCCTTGTAATTTCCCTCTCTTCAGAGTTATCCCCTTTCAACTTCTTTAGCAGTTTTTGTGGGTTTTACCTTCTTACCTTCAAAACTAATGAGATTATTGTAATCCTACCTGTTGGCTTTTCAGTTTTGTGTTATTTTTGGACTTTCTTTTCTACATTCCTCTCCACCAAACACAGAAACCAATTTTCCTGATACTGTTACGTAGTACTTTTGGTTACATAAATATTCAGAGTCCAAATTTTATGGTAATATGAATGCGTTTGTCATCTGAGTTCTATAAAACACTATGTTTTATTATTATTATACTTTAAGTCCCGGGGTACATGTGCAGGACGTGTGAGTTTGTTACATAAGTATACACATGCCATGATGGTTTGCTGCATCCATTACCCCATTAGGTATTTCTCCTAATGCTATCCCTCCCCTGTGCCCCCACCCCCTGCTATCCTTCCCCTAGCCCTCATCCCCGGACAGACCCCGGTATGTTGTTCCCCTCCCTGTGTCCGTGTGTTCTCATTGTTCAACACCCCCTTGTGAGTGAGAACATGCAGTGTTTGGTTTTCTATTCTTGTGTCAGTTTGCTGAGAATGATGGTCCACAATAGAAAAGGTTTGGAACCAACCCAAATGCCCATCAGTGATATACTGGATAAAGAAAATGTAGCACATATACACCATTTTCATCGGTTATCTAATGCCACTCTCTAGGCATACAGACATATATTGCACTATGTCAGTTGCATCATTTTTGGAGGTATCCTTCAGTATCTTTTGATGTGCTCTACTTTGGGCTGGTTGCCTTTATACCACCCTACTGGCCCCTTTCAACATTACCCTGTGGATTGCTTTGTCTTTTCTATGGCTTTGGATCTCCTGTTTATTATGTCTCTACCTTTTCTTGGTTTACTCTCCTTCTTAAGTGGAACACATTCTTCAGAGGCATCCTAAGATGGGTGTTGAAAATGCACTTATTATCCGCTCACACTCAATAGGTAGTTGGGCTGGACATAGAATTCTTTATTGGAAATTATTATTCTTCACGATGTTGAGACATTTATCCATTGTTTGTAGCTTTTGTGTTGCCCTTAAGAAATATGATGTATTCTGATTCCTAATCCTTTGTTTATATCCTTTATATTTTTTCCTCTAACCCTTTGGAAGCTGCTCGGATCATTCGATTCAGTGTTCTGAAATTGCAAACATGCAGTTGTTTCATGTCATCCAATATGTGAACATTTAACAAATATGTTTACCATGAAAACTCATGTCTCAGTTTTTATTAACCTTTCTTCGTCATTTATGATCAATTTCTTTCTGTAACTCCTATTATTAAAATATTAGACTGAATGAGCTGTCATCTAATTTTCTTGTCTTCTCTATTATATGGCTATTTCACTTTTCCATTATTTTTCGGGAAGCCTTCTTAACATTATTTCCAAAAGTTCTATTAATTTTAAAAATCTCTAGAATCAGTTTTTAATTTTCAAGAGTTTCTTTTTTTCCTAAATGTTCTCTTTTGTAGCACTGTAAGGCTATTGATTTGTTCTTGATTTTTCCTGTTGCTGACTTTGTTTGTAGGACATCTTTTTCTTTTCTTTTCCTCCTCTCCCCTCTTCTCTGTCTTGTCCTCCTTTTCTTCCTTCTCCTCCTCCCTTTCTTCCTTTTCCACTCCTTCTCCTCCTTTTTCTCTTTCTTCTCCTCCTCAGGTTTTGATTAGTCATTTACCATTTGTTCATTTGCTCTCTAGCTTATGAAAATGTGCGTGTTATTATCTCCTCTCTTCTTGTGGATTTATTTCTTCAAAAATTATTTTTTTAATTGGGTATTGGGAAGAAAGTCAAATATTTGCTTATTTGTTATGTTTGTCTAGAACAAATACCTCTGTATATTTTCATGGTGAAAATGTGTTGACTTTGTAATAATAATTACAAAAATCTATACGTTATTTAAAAAATATCCCCAAGACAGCTTTTTGTTTTAACCATTTTAGTTTTTATTTACAAGTATTCCAAATATTTTCTGAGTCTCATAATAAAACAAGATACTTTCCATAAAACCAACACATTTAAAACCTTAGAATTGAATGTTATTTTTAAATAATATCAACAATATTCAAATTTTGTGCCCAAATTATGAAGACTATAAATCCTGACTTTCTTGTTTAAAGACACTCAACAAACACGTTCTCTGTTCTGGGTCCTGTACTAGGTTCTGATAAATAGAGAGATGAGCCAGGATAGTCTCCTGTTAAGAAACTGCAAGAGTGAACAGATAATTCTAGAGATAATCTTTATGTTGAAAAAGTTAGAATCCAAAGAAAGTTGATTAATATATCCAGGGATCCAGGGTCACGTATTTACTGCGCTGGGATTGTGACTTGGAACTCATTTGTTTTATCTATTACAAATACATTGTGGCTTCATCTATTTTATGTGTGTGTGTGTGTGTGTGTGTGTGTGTGTGTGTGTTTGGTCTTGTGGTGCTGCCGGTAGGTTTGGTAATATAGTGGTGTTCATGTTGTCCTAAGGCTGTGCTTTGATTCATGATCCCATATAGTCTAGGAACTAACTGTGCATGTGCACGTGAGAAAGTCAATCTGCCTAGATTTGATTTCCTGTGTAATTATAAGCAAGTTACATAAGCTCTGTGGTGCCTCAATTTGTTTCTGTGTAAATGGGGATGATAGCAGCCGTTAGCATATAGGGGTATAGTGAATATTACAAGAATTAATATACTTGAGGGAGTGTGGAAGAATACTTGGCAATGGAAAACACTGCTCAAGATTTAGCTATTATTATGGCCTGCGTTGTACCAATTTGCCTTCCCCAAAACTCATATGTTGAAACCCTAACACCCAGTGTGACTACATTTAGAAATGGAGCCTTTAGGGAGGTAATTAGGTTAAATGGGGTCATAAGGATATGGCCCTAATTCAATAGGGCTTTGGTCGTTGAAAGAGGAGGAAGAGGCCAGATGTGGTGGCTGACACCTGTAATCCCAGCATTTTGGGGGGCCGAGGCAGGCAGATCAGCTGAGGTCAGGAGTTCAAGACCAGCCTGGCCAACATGGTGAAACCCCATCTCTACTAAAAACACAAAAATTAACCAGGCATGGTGATGGATGCCTGTAATCCCAACTACTTGGGAGGCTGAAGCAGGAGAACCGCTTGAACCCCGGAGGCAGAGGTTTGCAGTGAGTCGAGATCACACCACTGTACTCCAGCCTGGGTGACAGAGCGAGACTCTGTCTCAAAAAATAACAAACAATAAATAAAGAGGAGGAAGAGACAACAGAGAGCTTGTTCACTTTCTCCACTCTCAGAAAGAAGAGGTCGTATGAGGACACAGTGAGCAGGTCGCTATCTACAGACCAGGAAGGGAGACCTCTTTAGAAACCAACCCTGACCACTCCTTGATCTTGAGATTCTAGCCCTTAGAATCATAAGAAAAAAAATTCCTATTGTTTAAGCTATGTAATCTGTGGTATTTTGCTATGGCAGCCCAAGCAGACTAATACACTATCATTATTTGCCTACTGACTTGCATTGGATGTTCTTACTTGATACTAATCATCTATTCCATCTGTGATAGTGGTCCTTTGGTGACTCCAATGTCATCCTATCCTCTTCAATGATAAACATTTACTTAAAGCATTTGGCTAGATTTTTAGAACCCAAAGAGTTATGAGACATTGTCTGAGTTCTTATATTTAATATTCAATAAATTGTTCAACTGAGAATTTTAGGGATTGTTTTCCTAGGTCCAAAAAATATTCAGGGAGGAAATGGGTCTTGAAGTATAACTCTAAGGAATTATTGGAATAAAGGAGTAAAACTTTCAGTAAGGTCAGGTGCAGTAGCTCACACCTGTATCCCTAGCACTTTGGGAGGCCAAAGCAGGTGGACTGGTAGAGCCCAGGAGTTCAAGACCAGCCTGGGCCACATAGCTAGACCTCGTCTCTACAAAATATACAACAATTAGTCGGATATGGTATCACACAACTATACTCTCAGATACTTGGGAGGTTGAGGTGGGAGGATCACCTGAGCCCAAGAAGTCAAGACTGCAGTGAGCTATAATTCTGTCACTACACTTCAGCCTGGAAAACAGAGTGACACTCTGTCTCAAACAAAAACAACACACACACACACACACACACACACACACACACACATTTCTTGAGAAAGTCTTGAGAGTTTGGAATGTAGTACCCCTTTCTGCTTGTGTGTCTTTGGTCAAGCCACTTAACCTTGCTCAGTTTCAGGTTTTTATCTGTGAAAAATAATGATATTAATAGTGCTTGATGAGTTATCCATTTAAAAATTTCAAAATAATTGTCAAATAATAATTATAAATATTATATGAAGATGTTTATCATATATTTGAGGTAAAACCAATAAAGCAAAAAGTAGATGGAGACTGGAAAAATATTGGGGAGGAAGAGTGGGGTTGAATTTCAAATAACCCTGTGGGTCAGAAGTTTTAGGGTTCCTTCTAGTGGTACTGAGGAAAGCTGGAGTTTGTAAGCATGGACATAGTATGTTTTTAGGAAAATTCACCTGCAACCTTAGAGCAGAATATTTTAAGACAGTGAGAAAGTAGACACATACAAATCAACAATGTTTTACAATATTGTAAGAGAAAGAGGAAATAGATTGGTTTCATGGTAATTATACTAGGAATGTAAGACAGAAATACTAATAAAGATAGTAGCTTCAGGTTTGACCACTGAATAGATGTAGGAAAAATGGGCAGAATCAAATATGATTATGAGATTTTTGAGCCTACCCAGTATCAAAGAAAATGATGACTAATTTGTACTGCAGAGACACGTATGTTATTTTTGTTTGAAGTAATTGTGTGTGTGTGTGTGTGTGTGTGTGTAATATCCACCAAGATACTTCAGCTGTAGTTTACCATGAAGCTGAATGAAAACACCTAAGAGTGAATTGTATATCTCCTTGACAACAGGAAAAGAGACTTTTAGAACATTACTGGTTAAGATGACAAAATATAATTTTTTGGTTGCTTAATCATTTAAGCAATGAACATTTGAGTCTAGTCAGAGTGGTCGGTAAAGCTTAAAATTAGCCAGGTCTGGTGGTGCTCACCTGTACGGCCCCAGCTGCTTTGGAGGCTGAGGAGGGAGGAGCAAACCTTGAGCATGGATGTCGAGGCTGCCGTGAGCTGTAACTGCATCACTGCAGTCCAACCTGGGCAACAGAGTGAAACCCTGTCTTCCAAAAACATTTTTTAAAAGACACTTTCAACTATGAAGACTTCATTTATATGGCAGCTTCAAACACAGATGGATTAAAACAAATCTGTGTTGTTAAATACTTACTCTTACATAAAACAGAAAATTCAGTGTTTTCTAAAATTTATATTGATACAGTTCACTGTTCTTCATTTTTCTCAATTTAATTGTTAGATGGCTGGATTTTACAGAAATTTTTTGTCACTTGGGTAGTAAGTGGAAGGGAATATTATTTCATCAAAGTGCAGTAGAGTAAATATCTGTCACACCAGCTAAGATAGATTTTCCAAAACCACATATTTAATACTTTTAGAACTAATTATAGCTAATGTGTATTGAATGATTACAAACTAAGACACTGGGTTTTTAAAAAATTGAGTTATTTACCCGCCATGACAACAGCAGATGATATTAACAGCTTTATGGATGAGGAAAGCTAGTTTTATTGTTTTAAATCAATAATTTTTGAACTTGGACATATATCAAAATCACCTAGAAGAAGGTCTGACCTTCTTTGCATTTTTACTGAGTCCCACGGGTGCTTCTGAATGCCACCCAAGTTTTAGAAGCACTGGCTAATAGGGCTTCTGGCTAACAGGCTCTTAACCAACATGCTCTACTGTCTCTAACTGTATCTGCTCTTTCAAATCACAGTACGTAGTTCTAAAACAACTATCCAAATCACTCCTTCCTCCCTTGAACAAAACGCACTAATAGTCTCTCATCATTTAGGTTTTTGGTTAACTCTATTATAAAGAAGTTTGCTATTAAAGTTAGATAAAAATGTAACAAATATATGTTGTATTTTGGTGAATTGTCACTATAAGTTTTCTTATAAAAACAGGATAAAGGTATTGTAGAAGTCATTCCTATATTGGAAGTGGCGTTTAAGTTAATGAATTGCAAGATGCCTGCAAACTGTTGTGTGGATAGACCTGTGAAACTATACGCGGCCTCTCCACAGCTTGAAATACAGTAAAATGAACCTTGAACAAGGTGCTGCCCTTAAACACTGGACATTCAAATAATTTGCACTACTAAGAGTAGAAAATGAAAAGAAACACTAGCCAGATATAGGTGATGGGGAGGAAGGCAGCAAATCACACTGCCATGTGTGTACCTATGCAACAATCTTGCATGCCTTTCACATGTACCCCAAAACCTAAAATGCAATAAAAAAATCTTCTGTACTGCTCTTCTTCTAAATCTGTTTTTCAAACGATATTTTACATTTTTATAAAAGCAGGAGTTTCAGCCCTCAACTCTGAGCCAACTAATTTTTCGACGAGGCACTAACAACAATTACAAATGTAGTTAAAGTTTTCTCTTTCTGGCTGGAAGGAATTTTTCCTGCATTTGGAGTAGAAAATTATTTTCAGTTTATGAGATACTGAAAAAGCTCTGAGTAATGCTTGGGGACACAAGGCTATAGCACCCCCTGCTGATGACTTCTGGGATTAAAGTTCATGTGATGCTGGCTTCACCTCCAGAAATCCTCCAGTCATTTCACTTTGCTAGTGAGACAGAAAAGTAATGCTAGCTCAACTTGTCTTATTCAACAGTTAAATTCTATTAGGTTTTTATGGAAATTCTAAATCTTAAGATTTATTTGGTTATTGGTAATTTTTGTGACCTGTTGGTAATCTATTCATTTCATTCATCCATTCAAAAAACACTGAGTGCCCACTCTGTGGCTGTTGGTATTTTAGTTGTATGAGATATCGCTGTAAACAACACAAAGTTATTTTCCTCATGGGGCTTACATACTGTGATGGGAGGAAAGAGAGGGATAAAGTTAGAGAAAGAGGAAAGAAAGGAGAGAAAGAGTGTGGAAGGGAGAGGGAGAAGGAAAGGGAAAGGAAGAGAGAGAGGGACAGGGAGAGAGAGAAGTTGATATACAGCATGCCAGATGATGATAAGCATTACGGAGATATTGGAAATAAACAAGGCAAGAAGAAAAGCAAATGCAGATGAGGATTGGGAAATTCTATTTTTTTTTTACACAGTGGTCTGCATTTTATGAGATTTTCTTCCCACACATTGAAAGAATTCACTAAAAACAAGCAGTTCTCCCTCAGCAATTAGAGTAATAATAAGTCCAAGCAGAAGTCAAGTACAGAGGGGAGGCAGTGTTAGGAATGGGAGGCATCTCTGTACATGGAGGGGCAAGGCATATTTTTAGGAAAATTTTATATTCAAAATCTAACCATCTTTGCCTGGCATCAGAACTAAATTTGAAGAAGTATGTGAGACCAAGTTCCTTTGGTCTATTTATTGTTTCAAATCTGAATTGTTCGTCACTTACAGAGCAAGGATAACAGATTACTGTAAGAATGATCTCAAGGTCTTTGTGATCATTGTTACAAGGTCACAGGTGTTCGCACATTGTATTTCAAAATCTGAAACTATGTTATCACAATCCCATTTGAACATGAACACATCTACGCATGGGTGGGGAAGGACTTTAGCTTGTTCCCTGTTCCGGTCCCCTGCCCCAGGACCACCCAGGTGGCAAGGGCCTCACCCTGACCATCTCTTGTAGATGGAGCTCAAATGAGCCAAGTCCCAAAGCAATGGAATGAATAATTTGTTTCCACTTATGTTAAACCAGGGAAGAAAAAAAAAATCATTGAATATGTTATAAATAGCATAGGTTAATAGAAAGAAAATGTATTTCAAAAAGGATAGTCTGTTGTGAACAGCAAGATGACAGCCGTAGCTTAGGAGCTTGACTGCCTTCAATTCCCCTGCCTCTTCTCCCTATCAGTGCTACACCCAGGGTCAAACCCAACTCTGGATCAATCGAGGGTCTGCCTTTCAACATCTACACCCATGCTGCTATGTATGCTCAAGAAAAATCACACACTTTTATGGGATTGGAGTGACAAATTTATGGTCCTCAAAATAGCCTGGAAAATTCTCATTGTGTTTCTAGTCAGTTCCATCTTCTATTTTTAACTTTGGCTTCTCTTCTCAACTGCTGACCTTATCACAACACCCACCCACCTCAGGAGAAGAGCTAACTTTTTATTTCAGGCAGAGAAGAGAAAATATCTGCTTGTTATTCCCTAAGCTTCCTATCACCTATGAAGGTATCTGCATCTGCTTAATCTTTCCAAATTCCTTCCTACTTTAGTGGCAAAGGTCTTCTCCTTGCTGTTCAAGGATGGTTCTTTCTCAAGTCTTCTCATATTCTCAGTGACATTGTGCCATCCTTCACCTATTCATCTCTCCATTCCTTTTGCCTACTGGCTTCTAAGGCTCTGTGAAAAAGAGTAAGTCAATGGGCTTTGGAGGAAACCTGTGGAGAGTTCCTCTCAAACTCAGTTTCCATTTTGTCAAATTGGGATCAAAGTACCTCACTTACAGTGTTTTTTGTAAGGATTAAGTCATGCAATATGCAAATCACTTGGATCACAGCAAGCATTCCAGAAACCTGACAGTTTGTGTTACTCCTGTTTTAGTGTACTACCAATTTTTTTTTGTAACAGTTCTTTACAAAGCACATTTACATGTCTTTCCAATTCTATCCTTGCAAAAGCTTATCATATAAGCAGGACAGATCTAGAAATGTATTCAAAGTAATAAATTTGCTTTCTCAAGGTCACAGAGCTAGGTGGTGATGAAATGAGGACCCAAAGTAAGATTTTCTGCATCCTGCCTGCTTCAGTGCTTGTGCACCTGCATTTACTGCCTCTTTTAGTGTCTGATTCCTTATGGGAAGTATGCTCTTATTTGTGGATTTGGACTCATTTGAACTTAGGAGCTAATGAACTACTTTTGTTATAAAATAAAATTGTATTTCTCCGTGCAGATATCATTTGTGTTTTTCTTTGTATTGTGGATTACTTACAAGTTTAATGTTCTTTATGTATGCAAAGTGGGATAGGCATTAAGTGCATTACCTGAAGCAAAGACTACAGCTGTGTGAGGTTGATGAAACTACAATAGATTTCTCAAAGTGCTTTATGTGAACAAAATTCTAAATGCTTACGACAAAAGCTATATAACACTTGGTCTAGCATCCATTTAAATTTGCAAATGTGAAACATACACAAAGAGAAAATATGCGAGTTGTATTTTCTTTGTCAGTTTTTTTAAATAGGCTCCAGATTTAAAGGAATTTGGGGAATTAAGTTAGTTTAGCTTCTATTTGCAAGAATATATATTTGGTCACCTGAATTTCAAGATACTTCATAGCTTGCTTTAACAAATTATGTCAGTGTGAAATCGCTTTATGGGCATGGTTTATTTATTTTGTTTTGGGGGAGATATAACTGTTTATTTCTTGAGCTATTAAAAACTGAGCTAATAAATGAATATTCAGGAATATGTGTGATGGTACCTGCATAAATTAAGGTATAGAGAGCAAAATTTGAAGAAGCTGTCAGTACCCAAGCACTTATTCCTCTAGATGCTGAAAGGGTTAGGATTGCCATGGTTGAAGAAAATTGCCTTACATAAGGTCTTGCCCGATCCTATGGGCAGCCCACATCCAGTGGCCAATAAATGGAATTGTATAAAGGCTTGGCCTTCTTGCCCCAATTCACAACTGCTCTGAAGGATATCAAATAGAAATATTTAATAGCACTGGATGCTGTTAAAAGTGGCAAGGCTGATTTTATTCAACCTACTGCAGTAGGGAAGAGACACTCCATTATAAACTGTGCTCACTTCCAAGTAAGACAAAATTAACTAAGAAAACAGAACAAAAAGGGCTATAAGGAAGTAAGAAAAAGATAAAGGGAACTGGGGGCTATGGGGAAGTGAAACATCGTGTAAGAGGGGATAAGTGGAAAAATTACTGAAAATAATTTGGCAGTGTGCGTTGGGATAGTGTGCACTTTGTGGTTTGGCAGCATTATATTTTCTTGAGCAAAGACTCAGCCTGGGGGCTGATGCCACCTCTAGAAATACTGCCAGGCAGGTAGAAGTCAGACTAAAGTTTGGCCAAGTATCTCAGCACTGTGTTCAGGCACGCCCTTTGTGCCACCTGAGTTCACAGTCCACAAGGTGCACACCTTTGAGACTGCAATGAAATGCAGCTGCTCCCTCTGCTCAATCAATCCTCCACCCATTCTCCAGTCTTCACAGGCACTGATCCCAGGAGTGCTAATGAACATCCTGCATGCTAGACTCCATCTGAGTCAGCTTCTCAGGTCATCTAACTGCTTACAATATGTTTCTTATAATTATAACCCCTAGGCATTTCATACATTTGAAATGGAAGATTCTTCATTCTCTCCACAGACATCTTGCAATTTAAGTAAAAGATTATTATAGCCTCAGAACATGTATCAGCTATAGGATTGTGACACTTCATTTCCGCTAAAAAGATTTGGTTCATTTTGGCTGACACATTTTAAGTCATTTGTGGGTAAATTTCTACACTCTACACTTGACTTTTTGTGTGTTTGTTTTTACTAAAATGATATATTGTATTCTTAAATCACTGAAACGGATCAATTGTTCAAAGGTTATCCATTAAATCATCAATATAAAGAGAGACATAGTAACATAAATGCTACAACTCAAACAACATTATAAATACAATCTATTACATTTTAAGTACAGAATAAATTACATGGTGATAGCAAGTAAATCTGGCACGTTTTTATACAAGCAGCCATAAAAGTTGCCAACATGAAGGAGAACTATATGTATCAGAATTGAATTTTAGTGGACTAGTGATTCATCTACCTCTATTCTTTGGAACATTGTTTCTATTGAAAGTTTGACTAATAGCATCATGAAACCAATGAAGCTATCACATATTTTTAAAACAAAGCACAGTGATCTTGCTAGTCAATCAGGTGTTTTTCTTTCTTTTTTTTTTTTTTGTTTGTTTGTTTTTGTTGTTGTTGTTGTTTGTTTGTTTTTGAAACGGAGTCTCGCTCTGTCGCCAGGCTGGAGTGCAGTGGCGTGATCTAGGCTCACTGCAACTTCCACCTCCTGGGTTCAAGCAATTCTCCTGCCTCAGCCTCCCGAGTAGCTGGGACTGCAGGCATGCACGACCATGCCCAGCTATTTTTTTTCACTATATTGGCCAGGATGGTCTTGATCTCTTGACCTCGTGATCTGCCCGCCTCAGCCTCCCAAAGTGCTGGGATTACAGGCGTGAGCCACCGTGCTTGGCTTTTTTTTTTTTTTTTTCCGTTAGAATAACTGAAAAACGTTGCTTTGTTTCATGCAATTGATTAACTTAGTTGCTAAAAATTGCTAACAGCTCAAAGTTCTACTTCTTGAACAAGAAATATTTAAAAACAAACGCAAGGTTATATAGCCTCAGAAAGAAAGCAGCAGAAGCAATTTTCAGAATTTATTTTATTAAATAGTATTGATGAGCATCAAATAATGTCAATTCATATGTTGTCCAAAAGTAAATAACTCTCTCAGATAGAAAATCTTATGGTGGGACAAATCCTTGAAATGCAGAGAATGAATGAGCTCCTGGCACTTATGTGAGACACCTCAGAGAGAGGTGGTCTATGAGATTTTATTTTATTATGACGATCCCATGCTATTGAAGGAATGGCATTTAATTTAGGTGATGATGACTTGATAAGCCATAAAGAAACCTGGGTAAGGTGTGCTGGCACTGGCACTAAAGAAGTACCGTTTATGTAGAGGTAGCAGGAAGGCCATTGCTACTTACAGGCACTTCCACATACAGCTTTACCACAAAGTGAACGTGTTATTCAGCAAAAAGTCTTTCTGTTGTTTCTGTGTTGAAGGAAAAAGTAAATGTTTTGAATGTGATGAAATTTTAGCTATATAACTTAGATATTTTCAGGATCCTGGAGAAAAGAAATAAGAACCAATATAAGATTACTTTTTCTATTCTGAAGTAAGCTGTTTAACAGAATACTGTGCATATTTTTACTATCATCTAAAATTTAAAAACAAATATTTGAATATTTATGCCCCTTCCAGTATCAGCCCATTTTACTGCAATCCAATTATAGTAAAAATGCTGTTTTTAAATGTTTTCTTTTCTTTGATATTTTCTCTATAGCCCACTCCAATAGGGATTTCATTTATACGGTGAAATGACTCAGGAAAACTACTTTTGTCAATGACAAAATGGCTTCCATTTCAGCAAGTCCAAGAGTAAATTTTTAGATTTCTAATCAAGTTTCCCCTCAAATGAATTAAATTATGTGTCTCTCCCTGTATGTGCATATAACATGAAAGGCTTTTGACAAAACACTGTCATCCAAAATCTAACCTTTCCACTTTCTGTTTCCATTTTCAGAGAGAAATACTTTTGAATTGGTTTGTTGTTTCTTCTGATAATTACTTCTTCAGAGATTATTATTCTGAGTTCTTTCATTTAATATATTAGCTATGACTTTATTTTATCAAGATATTCTTATTCCAGGATCCATTCCAACCCCACGACACAACACATTCTATCATGAAACACTTTAGCCTCAAACTTTTGGCTAAATCAACATTTACAATTATAAATATTATGTAAATATGCACAGTTGAGTCTTCATGCATACCATGATTACATTTCCTTTCTTTTTATGACTTTTTTAAAAAAGTAATAGCTACCTAATTTTATCCATTGGTAGCTGGGATATATACAAGAATGGGCCAGGTGCAATGGCTCATGCCTGTAATCCCAACAATTTGTGAGGCCGAGGTGGGCAGATCACTTGAGGTCAGAAGTTCAAGACCAGCCTGGCCAACATGGTAAAACTCTGTCTCTACTAAAAATGCAAAAATTAACCAGGTGTGGTGGTACACACCTGTAATCCCAGCCACTCAGGAGGTTGAAGCAGGATAATTGTTTGAATCCAGGAGGTGGAAGTTGCAGTCAGCAGAGACCACAGCACTGCACTCCAGCCTGGATGAAAAAACGACTCCATCTCAAAACAAAACAGAATAAAACATATACAATGATTATGGAAGCTCTTCTCAGTAATTCTTAACACATTGTGTTACTGATCAGTTGCTGTTTTCACTTCAAAATCTCCATCTGAAACCCTCTGTCATCTTCCTGCCATCTGTACTGGTTATTTTCTGTGCCTGCTATACTGCTGTACACCAAAAACTCCCTTCACTATTGTTTTCTGTTTCCTATAGCATATTTGTGTGGAATTTTCTGGTTCTGGGTCTTTTCTCTTTTTCTTCTTTTACTTCCTTGCTTAATGATGCATAAAGTAACTCTGAGACAACGTGGATGGAAATAAAATTACTTGGTATTATACAGTCTTGAACAAGTCTTTATTTAAAATTCATAAAGGTTTTTCTTGGTATGGAAATCTGGTTGGAGATATGATTTCCTTGCAATTTCAAAGGCGTGTGTCATTGTCAAATTTCCAATATGGCTGTAAATAAGTACAATGATAGCAAGATTTCAGATTTTTGGGAGTGATGTGGTTCCCTTTCTATCTCAGACGTATTTTTTACTCCATTGTCCTTGTCCTGAAATTTTATCAGCTTAAGTCAGTCTTCCTCTATTCATTTTGGTGGCATGTGAAGAACACTTCTGTCTGAAGAGTTGTATTATGTGGGTAAAGTTTCATTATTTCTATATTCATTTCTTTTCATATATTATCTTTGCATATATTATCTCTACTCTTCTAATATTTAATAATATGATATTGGACCTTCAGAATATGTTCTAAAACATCTTTTCTATTTTATTTAATATTTTTATGTCTTTTGATTTTTCTTTCCAGAAGATTAAATGTTATCCTCTCAAAATTCAACTGCACTTTTTAAAACTACTATATTTTAAATCCACAGCTTCTCTCTCTCTCTCTCTCTCAGTACTCAGAAGTGGTTTTTAAAAAATCCTGTTATTGTTTAAAAGGGTTTAGTATTATTATATGAAATATCATATTAATTATATATTTTTTTCATTGAAGAGATTAATGCAGCCCCATTAGCTTTAACAGAACTTGCTCAGTAATAAAATCCAAAAGGAACCAGTTTTTTGAAAGAGGTAATCATCAACTTGTCAGTTTTTCTCCTGAACCGACCCATTTTGCTAGAAAATGATCCTCTAATCTCTTTCCTGGGGAGACAGAAACATTTTGTCAGCTTTCCAATCACTGAGAGAGGAATGTAAGTGGTCTCTCTATTGATTATTTAGATTAACTATTTAATTGCCTTGTTTAGTCTTTCAGTTTTCAGTATGGTAAATTCTTTTTTATTTTTATTTTTTAGTATGGTAAATTCTGTTTGACGTCTACAAAGGCAGTTGCTCTCACAGATCGCCAAGCTTCAGTCCACTCTTAACATGAGTCTTCCAGAGGACTTACTACTCCCAGTTCATAAGATTTCTGAGGTTATGTGATGCCGATATGACAGTTTCTTCTTGGCGTAAGATCTGGAGGTCCTTGGGTTTCAGTTGCTAAACTAAGTCATCTAAGTCTATGTGCTTTTTGTTTTCTTAAATCTTGTTGATGCCTCTCTTCTGTCACTTCTTTCTTTTGAATTTGTTCTTTTGAGTTTACTTTTTTTTCATTCATCTGCTCTTATTTTAATGGTATTTTGGAAGGGCATGTAAATAAACGAGTGTGATTTTTGTGCCATATGTAACCAGAATTATCCCCTTTCTTCATGTTTCTTCAAGTATCTTCAGACACAGCACAATTTCTCACATACACCTTATCTTCTTAACAACTCTTTCTAAAACTCCTTTTATAGATTATTCTCTTCTTCCCAACATCTTCATTTCAATGTTCTAGACCTGAGGACTCAGCCCTGTTCTCTTTCCTTCCTTCTCTATTTTTAGACCTGGGGTCTTAGGTAATATCTATATACTAATCCCCAAATATATGTCTGTAGCTCAAGCGCTACTTTAAGTTCCAACTAATTAATCTAAACACTCACTGGACATTTTGCATTGAAAATTTGAGAGACATCCAGCTCTAATATGCCCCAAGGAGAATTTTGTTTCTTTACTTCCCTACCAAATTGTCTTATTTTCTTTTTAGTTACTTTCCTGTAGTGCAACAACTTGAAAGCATAAAACCTTTATTTTCAAGTTTCTCTGGCAACTAGATATGATTTAGGTTCTATGTAAAATGTTGTGGGCAAGTCTCAGTTTCTGTGTTAAATAGACAAGAGAGGCAACTCTGCACTTTGCTTGTGCAGACCTAACAGCCATTAGCTCTAGAGACAGTTCCTGGTCTTCAGATCTCAGCTGAAGCAGTGTGATCTTTGGAACCACACTTGTGTAATTTCAGTTCCTTACTTGGTGAATTGTAAACAAGGTTTATAACCCTGGAAGAGTTTGGAGAATGGCTTGTAGGTTACCTGAATGCTGACTTATCATTATTCTGGGTGGACCGATCCTGTTTGTGTATTACTGAAGTTACTTTGAGGCCAAGTTTAAAGTCTGCTGCTGTTGTTCATTCATTGATTTTGGAGAAAATACACATTTCATATTTCTTTTTGACTAACTATCTTTTGGGATTTCTATGCTCTGAAATAACTCATTGACATAGTAGGGATAGAAGTGTAGATGTCTACTATAATAGTGCCCATCCTAAAGAGTTTGAGTGGGTTAGGATCCACATATCCTAAATATTTAATAGGTTAAATGCAACACCAGAGGTGTTTTAAAAGTAGACAACTTTTATATAAAAATTGTGCAAAATATTTCTTAAATATTAATTTGGTTATCACCATAAATTATGTAGAAACATAATTTATTATTTGTACTTATTAGCATTTATGCCTGTTTCACATGTAAAATTAGAAACATGTTTATATTTACAAATACTATAACCAAATACCTTAAAATGTTTTAAAATGGGTAAAGAAATTAATGCATATTTCAATTAAATTTTACATTTTCTCTTAAGGCACAAATGAAACATGAGTAATTAGTGATGCTGTAGCAGCTCTGAAATAACACTGCTTTAAAGTTCATAACATTCTTAGAAGTGAACATGTGTTTGTTTCCATTTCAAAGATGGTGAAATCAATAGAGGAAATAATTATCTTGAAATTACATGATAGTTGAACCAGGAATAGATGTGAGCATTTTGGGTCTCAGAATGTATCACATCCTATAGGAAGGCTGTACTTGGGTTATGAATACTGAAGAAATTAAAGTGTAGATGGATGGTTTAATATTTTCTCATACTATTTAGACTTTCTCAAGTGGGCAAAAGCACTTATTTATGATGAGATGTTATCTTCTCAGAAATACTAAAAATTTGCTTTTTTGTAATGCAAATAAGGCAGCAAAAGGAATAGTCATCAATATTGAGAAATTTAGATTTTAAAGAAATAAAATTAACATGCTTGTAAACTAATTTAGATACTTAATCTAAAGGTATTAATATACCAATACTTAAATTTATTCTGTCAATACTCAATCAGAGGTAGGCTTTTAGCAATAAGAAAGTTGTAAATTTGTGTTTTTATAATTATGTATGTATATGTCTCTGTATATACATCGATTAAGTATGTACTTTCTAAATACTTAATCTTTCGGTGTGAAGTTTTGCTTAAGTATTTAATAAAAAATGTTTCTTTGCATGATAAAAATTCAGAGGAATATTCCTATCAGGTGTCTTCATTGCCACAGAAGTATTTCCTCTTGAAGAGAGTCACTCTTAGAAGACAGGAGTTACAGGGTGGAGCACTGGATGCAAAGAAAGCCCACTTTGATGAAAGAAAATACCTTTGAATACCCCAACTGGTGAAGCAATCCTTAGGAAAGAAAGCAGGTTGTAACTGAGTGCTCTGCTTTTGTGAGGACAGCTTTATGGTGAAGCTGCAGTTCCTCTACCATTGTTTGTACATCTGAGATCCGAATTAAAAACAAAACAAAACAAAACAGGTTTGGATTCAAGTAAGGCCCCTTTTAAAATGTTTTAGTAAGTTCATTGTGCTGAAGTAAAGAAAAAAATCCTTGCTTTTTTAGAATCTTAATTTTGAGTTTTAGTTCATCTAAAACTTAATGTCTATTTTTCTCCATTGGACTTCATTAACATGTTATTTTAATTGGTAAGTTCACCTAGAGGCTACATCTCCCAGGTGACAGAAAATAAATCAGGGCAGACAGTTTTCCTCTTGAAGCTTTTGGCTGACCTAACATTTTATAAGACACAGTTGGACCCTCTTTTTGGGTCATATCAGCCCTTCCTGTTGTATGTTAACTTTCTACTTTTCCCAGAGCTATATATGCTAATATAAAGTCTCTGTCTATTTTTATTGAAACTGAGAGAAATGCATGTCTTCACTTTATAGATGGGTGTATACAGCAGAATAAATAGAATACCTGCATATGATAGTTAATAACTTTTTATTCTTTAGTGTCATATTTTGATTCTCAAAAAAAATTATTTATTTATGGGAATTTTAACTCTGAACAATTTGAACAAATCAAGAAGTTAATCAGTTACTCAGGTAGCAGATTATGGAGTCCTTGCAGAGTATTTTGTTGTTTGGAAAATTTTCAATGTCAAGCTATTTTAAGGATTTTTATAGACAAATGCTGTGTAATAAAGAGAACAGAGTAAACCAAGGAAAAATTTTGTTTAAAAAAATTACACTTTTGAATAAAGCAAATGGAGGGAATGGATATTTTATTAGATACTTATAAATAGGTTGGTTTATTATGTAGAAAAAGTTGATTTCTCTGATTCCAAACCTTTGCTCTGGAAACTTATTAACTGACTACGAGTGATACAGGTTTTTAGTACATTAAACACTTTCATACAAATCTTTAAAAATGGACCTGATAGTTTTTTTTTTCATTTCCCCCCCCATATTTGGATAGGGTCCAGAAGTCTAGACCATGTAACCCGTAGAGATTCTTCATAAGATCTGCCAGTTTCTAAATCCATTAAATTATACAAAAGTCATTATTAATTTTTATATTTAAAAGGGTTGACTTTATTAAGCCCTTCCAAGCCCCATATATTTACTAGCTAATCTCACCATTACTCTATGTACACATCTCTTATTTATATTTGGTCTGAATTAATTTAGGCATAAATTTGTTCTGTAATAATTATTCCTTCACTCTTTTGCTATAAAGAAATAAAATAAGGCATAAGTACCGAACCTAAAATGTACTATGCCTGGGGAAAACAAAAGTCACTAGAATGTCTCAAAAGGTAAAGAGATCAACCATAGAGGAAGAGATAAATGGGCATTGTAAATCGATGTATTTTGTGAAGTACTTTACGTTCGCGGCTTGCATGTATAAATTCAAAAGATGTGACACGGATCATAATACATCTCTTTTTATACATGTAGAGATCATCTAATCATTCTTGGAGTTTAGAATTTACTTTGACTGTGACATATGTAATATAAAGGATTCACTGCCTCTATGTTAAAGCATGTGGCTGTTAGGTAAAACTACCAGCAGTCAGGAAGGCCCCCTCTACGAATACCAACATCACTGCTTAATAGCAATGACTACATTACTTGAACTACTTGGGCATCAGTTTTGCTCATGGATAAAATGAAAAGGTTAATAAGCTAAACTTATACTCAAGTTTTTATTATCATTGAATTGATTATGATAACCATTATAGTTTTATTTTTTGTTTTGCTTCCATGAAGTTAGTTTTTGTTTGTTAAAGTTTTGTAACATTTTCTTGAGTAATCTTATATATTGGTTATCTTTTATGAATCAGTAAGGAAATAATACATTCAAATCTGCTACTCTAGGTGTTTTCTGCTTTAAAAATGTGTTATTTTTATACTAGATAGCTGAATGATCGAAAAAATATTTTATCAAGAATGATTTTAAGAATGTCCTCTAGAGGGATCCATTTTATTGCTTTATAGCCATGAGCTTAGAATTGTCCTAAATTTTTATTTAATACTTATTAGAATGTAGAAGATTTACTTCCATGTCTATTTAATGGAGGGAAAAAATTGAAACAACAAATTCAGTTAAATATTTAGTTTTGCAATAGAAATGGAAGGTTCATTTTATTAAGATAAGCATCTTTTAATATAGAATAAAACTGATGACATAATAGATTTTTATGGAAAAGAAGAAATTTATTTTTCATATATAAAAACTCTGAGAAATGATTTAATTTGAATTTGTAATTTCAGTTAAATTTAGTTTTAGTTTGATAAAATGTTTCCCAGTAAAATTATGTCAGTAGTTGTAGATGATAACATTAAGAACAGATTTAATACAGTGAAAAATTATAAAATACTGTCTCATTTATATATTCTTTGTATGTCCCAGATTATAACATATTTTATTACTTAAAGCAATAAAGTTACAGCGTGTCTAAATAAAACAAAGAATTATGAATTTTAATGTATTTATGTGTAGGGATATAACTATGTTAGATAATTTATATGATTTCTTTATTTTTATGACATGTTTTTAATTTTAATTTCTTTGCAGCATCTTCAAAAGTGTTTATTTTGGCTTTTTTTTTTTTTTTTTTAAGACGATGTCTAGTTCTGTTGCCAGGCTGGAGTGCAGTGGCGCTATCTTGGCTCACTGCAACCTCTGCCTCCCAGATTCAAGTGATTCTCCTGCCTCAGTCCCGAGTAACTGGGGCTACAGGTGTGTGCCACCATGCCCAGCTAATTTTTGTATGTTTAATAGAGACAGGGTTTTACCATGTTGACCAGGATGGTCTTGATCTCTTGACCTAGTGAGCCGCAGGCCTCAGCCTCTCAAAGTGCTGGGATTACAGGTGTGAGCCACTGCGCCTAGCCTAGTTTGGCTTTCTAAAGTTGTACTGATAAAGTGATCACATGCCATTTATAGTATTAATGATATTAAGAAAAATAATGCACACATTTCGTATTTGTTTTGCTCTTTATAATCTGAATGGGTTCTTCCAATAAATTATATTGAAGTAGTAAAATGAAATAACTTTTTAATTTCAATTAAGTGATGTTTATCTTCCATCAAGTTTTTGGTGTATGTGCAAGTATGCAGAACACAAGGAATGGTCTGGAGCTCAGAAAGCACATGCCCTTGTGTAATAATCCTCTTTGGTCAAACGGCCTTGAAAAAATTTCTCTTTGAAACTTAGTATTCTGAAATTTACAAATAGAAGAAAAAACAAACAAACAAAAAAAGGTGGGTTATTCTCCAGAGAAACAGAACCAAGGAGAGAAAGAGATTTCATATATATATATATGGAATATATATATATTTCATACACATATATATGTACATATATGTGTGTGTATATATGTATATATATTTAAAATTTAAATATATGTGTGTATATATATACACACACATATTTAAATTTTTTCTATATATAGAGAAGATATATATAATTGTATATATTTTTATATATTTTTCTTTATATATCATATATAGATATCTAGATATAGACATAAATATAGAATATTTAGATATATATTTTCATAGACATAAACTATATAGATATATATATTATAGACCTAGAATATATAAATGCACATAATATAAATATATATCTCTATATTTCTATAGATATAGATTATCTATATACAGAAATTTATGGAATCATTATTATGAAGCGTTGGTTCATATGATTATAGAGACTTAAAAGCAAAATTTGCAGGCTACAAGGTGAAGGCCCAGGAGAGTCAGTGTATAGTACTAGTCCAAATCCGAAGGCCTGAAATTAGCAGAGCCAATGTCTAAGGGCAGGAGAAGATTGATGTTACAGCTTAAACAGAGAGGAAATTTGCCCTTTCTCCACCTTTTTGTTAGATTCAGGCCCTCAACAGATTGGATGATGCCTACTTGCATTGGTGAGGGAGATATTCTTTACTCAGTTTATGGAATCAAATACTAATCTTTTCTGGAAACACATCTTAAACACAGCCAGAAATAGTGTTTAACCAGCTTTCTGGCATTCCTTAGCCAAGTCAAGATGACATTTGCAATTAACCATCACAGTGTCCTTCCTATGTCATTTCTATTTTTTGAATGTCAATTAAGACCTGGTATTCAGAGAAGATTTGTAAACTAAAAAGAATTTCATAAAGGAAAGGCATCATTAAAAGGCATATGCATCTGTTACAAAATGTTCTGGGCTCAAAAGTGAACATTTCAAGAGGTCTTTGACATCCATTAGATGCTGAAAAAGCTGCTGTATGGAATGGAGGCTCCTTGTGAGATGTTTATATTTATACTTTATATCTTTCTATTCATATTTCCATTTGTTAGAAAATTCTTAACCTTCATGAAATATCTCTTCTTCCTGTGTGAGGTTTCCTGCAATATCTATTCAATTTACAACAAAGAAGTTAGAAGATGATGGTTTGCATTGGGGTCATATTTCCAGCCCTTATTACCATCTTTGAAAACAAATTTATGCAAATTTTACTTAAAAAGTAGGAAAACAGCTACAGAATAAAGTTGAAAATAGGAGAAAAAAATAATAACTATCAAAGGTAAAGTAAGAACAAAAAAGAAAAAGGAAATAAATCCAACACATGTCTTTGTAAAGGTTCATGGAATATATATGTTGGCAAATATGTGAAGAAAATATGAGAGTAGAAAATAAAAATCACAAGTATTAGAAATGAGAAAGAAGACACAGCCGTGAATATGAAGTCAGTAAAATTATAAAAGCATATTTTATGAAATACTATAAAATAAAAATCTGTAAGATATCTGTACTATGAATTAAAGTTTTATCTGTAAGAGGTCAGGTAAATCAATTCTTTAAACATTCTAGTAAAATATAAAAGACCCATACTGAACTCCCTAAGAGTATGACACTTGAATATATTTTTAGAAAAAAATAAGGAATATGTGCTTCCTATTGCTTTTTCAGTGTTCTTTTCTCCTACAAGTCATATTATATTCATTTCCTTTGTACTGATTCTGTGTAATAGGACATCTTCCACTCTTTCTTTTGAGTAACCACAATGTTTCTTAGCTGTGATTTTTTGCTTCCTGTTTCTTCTTGCACCGATTCACTTACTGATGCTATCAAGGAACATTTCAGAAGCTTTTCTATGAATTATAAACCTCGAATGTCATAAGCGCAAATATAGTTATAATCTCTAACTTATGAATAATTTTATAAATAAATTCTATGCTCTTCAAAAAATACAGAATTCTCAGGCTATCATATTAAGTTTTTGTTTTTTTATTTCTAGCTTACTTGACACAGAAAGTGCCAACTGTATAATTTTCTAAAACAAAATAATAAATTCCATTTCAAAAGTATAAACTTTCAGTTTTGCAATAATAGTAGCTTCTGAATCTAATGTGCCTATTATTTATTTCATCATCAAAGAAATAATTGACGTTTTAGTCTCTGATAAATAGAATACAAACAATTACGCCTCAATCTACTCTAAAAAATACCCTCCTTCATTTTGGTTTCGTTCATACCTATTTATTGTGTTTTTGCTATCCCTAACCATGTTCTCCTCAATACAACTTTGACTTCTCATTCACAAAGCAGCTTTAGTTCAGGTCCCTGTTCATTTTGTCTCTCTCAGTCTCTCTTTTTGTCTCTCCCTTTCTATGTCTCTCTGCCCTGTCTCCCTCTTCATGACCCCACTCTCTCACTCTGTGTTATTTATTTTTTTGCATCTGCAACTATATCCAGACTTTATTTACTAACTCTGGTTAAATTTGAAAGTAACTGCAGTCAGAATTACCAACTGCCTCTTTATCAGGTACCAAGCCTAAGCTTTTCGGCTTTTTGTCTGGTCCATGTTCTTCCTTTATTTCTGATGCATCATCAGGTTGTTGATTGCTTGGCTTGACCCTATGACTATCTCCAAGGGACTTTTTAAAAATTTCAGTAGTTAGGGCAGTACACATGGTTTTGGTTATATAGATTAGTTCTTTAGTGGTGAATTCTGAGATTTCAGATCACGCGTCTCCCAAGCAGCGTTCACTGTACCCAATACATATTCTATTATCCCTCACTGCTCTCCCCAGGCTCCTCAGTCTATTATACTGCTGTGTATGTTTTTGCTTCCTTAGAGTTTAGCTGCCACTTATAAATGAGAACATACAGTATTTGATTTTTCCAGTCCTAAATTATTTCATTTAGAATAATGACCTCCAGCTACATGCAAGGTGCAGCAAAGTAAATTATTTCATTCATTTTTATGGCTGATTAGTATTCCATGCTGTATATATGCCAACTTTTCTTTATCTACTCGTTGGTCGATAGGCACTGATGTTGGTTCCATATCTTTGCAGGTGGGAATTGTGCTGTTATAAACATGTGTATGCATGTGTCTTTTTCATATAATGACTTCCTTTGGGTAGATACACAGTAGTGAGATTGCTGGATTGACTGGCAGAGCTATTTTCAGTTCTTTAAGGAATCTCCATACTCCAACCTCCTTTCCTTAGAGGTTGTACTAATTTATGTTCCCACCAACCGTGTAAAAGTGATCTCTTTTTGCCACAATGATTTTTAAACTTCTCCAAAGATTTTGAGGAAAAAAAAATTGGTTCATTATTTTAGACTTTAGCTCATCTTTACTATTAGTCTCCTTAATTCCTGCATGTTTACCTGTTTTCTGACCCTTTATTTTTAGTACTAAAAATTACACAAACTGTTGGTCTAACAACTCTGTGTTCCAGTTCAGGCTCTGTCCCACTGATTTTAAGAATTATTCATTTAGCTTTCTGAGCCACATTTGTCATCAGTAAATGGGGACATTTACATCTGTGTCATACACTTTTGGGGAAACTTACTTGGAAAGCATATGTGAATCACTTAGCATAATACCTGGTTCATAAAAAGTATTCAATAATTGTTACATCCTTTCTCCCTTATATGCAGTCTTCTCAATTTTCATCTTTTAACAGTACATTTCTATCTACTCCGGTCAGTCTGTGACTCTGTATTGCACAATTGGGAATACGTTGTTTGATGTATATTGGATATAGAAAAAATGAATTATGGCAGCAAACATTCCTTGACCTTTCTACATGTAGTAACCAGTGAACTCTGACAGATGCTAATGGAATTTGCCTGCCCTGGAAAATTTAATAAAGGCTCAAGGTTATTTCACGTTGATGTGATCAGTCATGCCAAAAGAAATGCTATTTTGGTAAATTCTCCTAATGGCCAAAGGAAGTTTGCATACTATTAGATTAAATATATCTTGCATAGCTATATTTCAAGGACATATTTAAGATGGGGAAATTTCTTATGTTTTGGAAAACTCTTTCAATTTGTTATTGTCTATTGATAATAATGAACTGACACAAGAAATGCAAGAATATAAAAATTAAATATAAATAAAAGGAATGCTTGTGCTTGAAATACAGCTTGCAAATTGGACACATTTTGACTTTTATATGGATAAATAATTTTTGTGATTAAAATATTCATGCATTATAGTCACCATCTTACAGCACATAACAAACATAACTGAATACATATGAGAGCTCCCTCTCCCTGGATATCAAGTATACTCAAGATATTCTCAGATAACAAAATTCTCTAGGTCCAGGAATACCTGTTAATACTGAAACTTTCCACTGATAAACATAGGTCCCTATCCTTTGTAAGCCTGGTCTTCTGACACTCTCCTACACCTTGTTATCTAGAGTTAAGATGCTCATTTTAGACAAGCTGCACCTTAACCTCACTAACTGTCCCAGAGTCCCTTAGCTCCAAGGCTTTTTATGGCAGCAGCTTGCTGTTGTTGCAAACTATAAACAATCCACCAGCCTGATGTTTCCTGAAAGTGATGTAACAGACTCAGTTTTATAATGAATGTACTTTACCATTCAGACATGTATTTTGTCTGGTTTTCTGTCCACAAGATACAATTTTCAAATTTTATAAACTTAGGTTATTTTATAAACTTAGGTTAACTGCATGTATAGAAGTGAAAACAGTATGTAACCTGCATACATTGCCATTATTTTAAAGTTATATTGAGTTACAATGAGTACATATTTAGGTACAAAAGAAAGTGATCAAATGGCACAGTATTTCCTGCTATAATCTCAAAACATTTAACTTTTTTCCTCAATATATGAAAGGAGTTAAGTACAGTGAAACTCCTATAAAATAATATTTTCCTATACCATGGGTTTACTTATATTAGGAATCAATGGAAATAGTGTGATGTACTATTAGCAAGGGCTTTCAGAGTTAAACACATTGTGTGGTGTGGATCTCAAGCATAAATACACAGGTTATGTACCCCTGTGGAAGTTACTTGGCCTCTTTGAACCTTAATTTTCTTATCTTCCAAAAGTAAGAAACAGAATATAATCTATGATCCTATATTAATTATGCAAATTAAAAACACATGCATACAAAACAGTACTATATATTAACAAAAGCAACACATATCTAGGGTGATGGATGAAACACATTAAAAGAAATGCTATGTAGAGAGAAAAGGGAATATGGCTCAAGGATGAAGTGAGGCAGTAAAATGAAATTGGATGCTTTGCTCGTACCAGTTATGAGAGTGCACTTTAAAAACAAGTATATCATTAACTCACTGGGCTGCACCAGTTTTTTTTTTTTTAATTCACATTTACACAGTTGTTGGGGTGATTAGAAATGATGTGTGAAATCCTCTGAACATGGTATTCGTGATACAGTGTGAATTAAACAAATATTGTATTTCTCACTGCTAAATATTGTTAGAGTTATTGCATTTTACAATAGAACTTTGAGCTTTGTGATGTGCTGAAGGCTATTTTTTGGAAAAGTCTTTAATACAATTTATTTGAAATTAAAATCACATCAATTATTGATTCATTGAAAAGCATCAGGTCACCTCAAATTATATAAATGTTGGCAAAATATGACTAAAACATTTATTCTTATTTATTGTTAAAGTTGATGTATACTTTCAAGTTGGTAGTTGGTGTCGATTTTAATTAACGTTTTTGGAAAAATTAAGACAGTGCAATTTTGTGTATAACTGAAACTAGTCTAACTGAAAATGAAGCCTTTTTCTCTCAACTTTCAAATTTCTAGAAAAAATGGACAACAGAATACATAAATAGAGAAAAGCTTCAATACTGCAGACTCAAAAGTGCACTAATCATTCCAACTTGCAATTGTGTTGTGTTGTGGGAGAATAAAACTTTCTATTGGGTTGAGATCTTTAGCTCTCCACCATCCTCTTTCTTCCTGGCTGATAGATATCTGAACTGATAGTGCAAACTTACAGTAAGTATAAAATATTCAGTTCTTTCCTTTCTAAACGAAATGAAACAACTGGGCAGAAATCCAATTTTGTAATAGAACTTCTGATTATAAGCCAAAATTCAGAAAACAGCTGCTATCCTCTAAGAATGAGAAAATAAGAAGACAACCCCTATTGCTAGACTTTTTAAAAGATAGTATAATTTTAAAAGAGGAGACTTTTTAAACATAGTATAATTTTAAAAGAGGAGATTTTTGAAAAAATTAACTGAAGAAACTAACAAAAATTATTTTTAAATGGACAAAAAAAAGTTTCAAAAATTTGTAAATTATTTTACCAAATTAGAGAATATACATTTATGAATCTAGAATGATTTAAGATTCGTAAATAATATTTGAAAACAAGAAAAGAGAGAAAAATGATAATGGTTACATTAATAATTAATAGAGGCAATATGTGCCGATTGGATATTACAGAAACTTGGCTAAGTTATATACAGATAGACCAGAAAATCATAGCAGAATTTAGAGAAAAGTGATGAGGAAAATAGGAGACACAGAAAGCACAATAATTCCCACCAATGTTGTTTAAAGGAATTGCAGAAAAATAGAACAGAAGAGATAAGTTAGAACAAAAGAACCATAGACTGTTACCCTTAAAAAACAACAAATATTTTATTTTGAAAACTCAGAATGTATATTTTATCTAAAGGTACCTTAATGAAAAGAGCTCTATTGGACAGAAATTTTACATTTCTGTGAAATTGGAAGCAGTTAGAGTGCAAAAATGGGTAGCCACAGAGCTCAAACGTAAAATTTTCCTCAGAATTGTTTGCAAAACTATACAGATTTTAAAATACACTATCTTCAAAGATCTAAGTTTAATATTTTGTGACCTCAGAATGTGACCAAAAAAGTTATCATTACATATAAATAACAATACACACTCTCTTTTTCTAGATATCTGTCATTTCTTGAGACATTATACCTATAAACAAAAATTTTTATGCTCACTGTAGACATAGTACATACAGTATGAAATAATAGGCAAGTGGCAAAACAAGGGTTAGAGTATTAATTCAATTAGATTTTACGCAAATCTCAAAAATGTTTAAGAAGAATTTGAAATGACCTGAGAAAGTTTATGTGTGGGTATGTGCTGTGTATTATTTAATTTTGTCTGATTTTGAAATAATATGACCAAATCATACTGTATGTATTCTTCTATAACTGACTTCTTTGGCTTAATATTTTGATGTTGATGGGGTACAAAGGTGACAATGAATGCCATATTTAATAATATTTCTATTATGTGAAATCAATAGAAATAAGACAAAATCAATTTCTTTGGTTGAATTTAAAATGTGTTTATTTTTGTAATAATATTTTAAATATTTCCTTCATTTGTATGTAATGTAACGAATAATACTTAAAATCATTTTATTTTCCAAATTTTAGTGAATTTAAGGTGTATTCAGTAAATTCAGTCTCAGAAATTGGTGAATCAACAATATTGATTTTTCAAGTTTAACATATCCATATATGAGGGAAAATGATTCTGTATTCGCTTCATATTTAGAATGGCACTTTTCACAATGTCAGCTGCATGTGACCTATACATAGCTTTTCCTCATCCCATATGACAGCAAGTCCCATATCTTTGAACAAAAGTGAAAAGAGTAGTGTTGAAAGAATTCCTTGTCTTTTTCAGATTATTGTATTCAAAGCTTTTAAAAGTACGGCATCTTGAATTTAACATTTCAACTACAGCTGAAATGATTACTTAAGCCAGTTTAAAATAAAATTAAATATAAATGCTCATTAGTTTTTAAAAAATTTGTTTATTTGGAACCAAATTTGCATTTATACTTGTATCTTGTTTAAGAAATGTTTTCCAATCTCAGTGCCATGAAGGTTTTCTCCTGTTATTTTTTCAATATGTTTTCTTTGGTCACATTTTAGGGTTTTAATGCATTTTGTTTCTTTTATATGGTTTGATAATTTAAGTCCATTTTGTTTCATTTATGACAATTTAACTTTCCAATACTATTTATTAAAAACCTTTTCTTTGTTTCTGTTAGTGAAATTCCAGTTTTGGGCTATCTATTCTGCCCCATTGATTTTTCTTGTTTTTGTAATAATAGTAACTAGTGATATTCATATGATTTTGTTATAATAGTAGAGAAAGTTAAGGACTTTTTTCTCTTCCAAGACCATCCTACCTATCCTTAGATATTTTTGTGTCCAATTAAATTTTAGAATTTGTCAAACTCTACTGTTAAAAATATGGGATATTTTTGAGATAATATCAAATCTTTAGATTGATTTAAGGATAATTTACATGTTTCTAAGTGTGTCTTCTAATGATTTATGTTTACTGAAAGTTTACCATATTAAAAAATGAGTTTAATACACTCCTCATTTATTCTTAGTTTTTAAAGTTTTTAAAAACAATAAAGACAAATTTTCTATCAAATACATTTTCTGCATCTATTGAAGTAGTCATTTAAAACAATATAGTGAATTACATTAATGGATTTATTAACATTAAACTATCCTTGAATTCCATCTATAACTCAGAACTTGTCATGTCTTATACACTGCTAAATTTGGATTGTAATGTATTTTGAGACTTTCAAATAAATATTCCTCAACAAATTTGACTTATATTTGAATTTTCCTATTCTTCATGCTGAGTTTGGGTATTGATATAAAAGGAATTGAGAAATTATTCTTCTTTGTATAGTATCTAAAAGTATTTGAATAATGTTAGAATAATCTTATCTGTAATGTTTATTAGAACTCCCCTAAAATTAACTAAATAATTATTTTATTTTGGTAGATTTTTTACCTATTCAATTTTTAAAATGGTTTCTATGTTACTTACAGATTTTCTTTCTTCTTTAATCATTTTGTGATATAATTTTTCTAGAAATTGATCTGCATTTTTATGTATAGTTATATCCTGTTTTTCTTTACTATTACTGAATATTTGTGTCTTTTATTTCTTTATCAATCTCACTTCAGGCTTTTATTTTATTAATCTTGTAAATTGACTTTTCCTTACTGATTATCTATTACATAAAAATTTATTTATTCTTAACTTTATTATTTCTTTCTTCTATGTTCTTTAAATTTCTTTTTCTTTTTTTTTTTTTGTTTGTTTATTGAGGTGACGCTTAAACCAGTGTTTTTCAACCCTGTTTGATTTTCAGTTGTTCTCAGATTTGCTCATTATGCTGTGAATCTTGATTTAAAAATCTTCAACTTGAGTATAAATACATCTAATACTTATATGTCAGAGTTCTCTACCTATCAGGATTATCAGAAATTTCTTTGTCTATCCTCTACTTTTTGCACAGTTGCTAATACCATGTAAATCCTCTCACTCCTGGTGTTTTGGCTCCATCGAATTACATTTCAGAGTTCAAAGCGTCAATTTGTTATATAAATATTTTAAAATTGTATTGAATTATACATAAATGCAAAAAAGTGCAGTGCAATTCCTAAATGTAATGAATTTTTATCAATAGAATAAATCTACAAAATCGCTACTCAGATGAAGAATCAGCAGTCAGATAGTTCCCTAATTCTACAAAAGAAAATGAGCTGATTTCTAACATCATAAATTAGTTTTTTGACTGTTTTTAAACTTTAAGTGAAATCATAAATGAGGTACTCATGATGTCTGACTTATTTTGATCAACATCATGTCTTCCACATTTGCATTTATACTGTGTTCATTTGCATTGCTCCAAAGCATTATATTTGAAATGCATGGCAATTTATTTATCCATTCTACCAAAGATGAGCATTTGTACAGTTTTCAGTTTTTAGTTTTATTTTTTGAATATGTCTTTTGGGAAGAATATGTAAGCATTGTTTTTGTTTTATTTGCTTTGGTTTTGTGTAGGTACATAATGCTGAGTTAAATGCTGTGTTCGGCTTTAGTTGTTACTGTCACGTAGTTTTTCAAAGAGATCGCAAAAATTTACCTTTCTAAGGAGCAACAGAGGAGCATTCCTGCCACTTCACATGATCACTAATATTTGGTATTTTTTCTACATTTTATTGGAATACGGTAGTTTTAATTTGTACTTCCCTGTAAGCATATTTCCTTGTGTTTCTTGGTCATTGAATATTCACACTTGTATACAGCCTGTTTGGGCTTGGTATGTTGTTTTGTTGCAATATTGCTAAAGTTATTGTCCAAGAGTTTTCTCTTACTATCCTCATTGCTTTTCTGTTTTTTTTAAACAAATGAAATTCAGGAAAATTAAGCAACTACGTCTTTACTAGCACCGCTATGCCCCAAACTCATCTGATCTTCATCCTTGAATAATATTTTTCTCTGGGAGAATTTTCAATACTGACACCTACTAGTGCTACTGTTGGTCATCATCACCTTTCACTCTGTTGGTCTTTTAGACTATAAACCATTTTTCTTTTGTTCTGATGTATCTTCTCACAATTTTTCCACCCGTGATGTTCTACCCGAGCGAGTTTAAACAGAATCGCAACGCACTGAGTTTGTTGAGAGTCCACCTTTATGTTGGCGTCCAAGAGTCAGCTAGAGCTCAAACCTCTCGGCCAAGAACAAAGGGTGGTCAACATTTTGATACCAGTTTAGGGTCAGGGGGTGGTAAGCAGATTATTACAGAAGCGGAAGGAGGAGGTTAGGGGAGAAGGGGGGCCTAACAAAAAGTTCTACTTAAAATTGTTTTTTTACTTAGGATGTGTGGTAGCAGTGTGGGGTAACAGTCACACAGTTGCAGATACAGGATGTACAGGGCCAGTGGGCCCTGTTTCTCAGAAAATTGGTTACAAAGATGCCAGGTGTCTCAGACCGCAAGCTTTCGGAACAGACTGCCCTACATAGCTCAGGGTGGGCAAAATGGAGTTAGCAGGATTGTTTAAAATGTATTCATTATAGCCAAGCTAGTTGGTCTGAGATTTGTTAGACATACTGTTTTTCCAGAGTTTTGAACTTGGTTGTGTTAAATGCCTAGTTACCTAGAAATCCAGATCAATTTGGACTAAATTCACAGTTTAATATTGTTTTGTAGCTTCTCCCTAACAATATAAATGTGGGCATGTTATCATTATTCTTATTTTGTGTATATGTGGTAAGAACATTTAATATAAGATCTTACAAGTTTTATGTGCACAATACAGAACTGTCAGCTAAAGGCACTATGTTACATAGGAGATCTCCAGAAATAATTTATCTTACGCTGCTGAAACTTTGTACTGACTGACAGTCACCTCATCATTCCCCTCCTGCTAGTTCCTAAAAACCACCATCCTACTCTGCTTCTGTGAGTTTGAATATTTTAGATTCTACACATAAGTGGTACCAGGCGGTATTTATTTGTTTTTCTCTGTCTTATTTCACGTAGCATAATGACATTTATTTTGACTTTATCTGTATGAGAATGTAGCCCTTTCAGTTTCAGGCTGTATTTGAGGGCAGGAGGGTAGGTAATACCTCTTATATTTTAATCTTGAGCAGACCTGGGCAATTGCTTTATTGTACCTTGTTTTTTGCAAATCTATAAAAATTACATGTCAGTTCCCATGATTTAGAAAATGTCCCTAGGGCAAAAGCCCTCTAATGCTTTGCTTAAATTTTTGGATTTCTACTTTCATGAAGATTTTACTTGATATTTCTCTACCATTTGCTGGCTCCATGAGGCTTTTATGAAATTTTTAACTTTAAATATATTTCATGCAGTATATTTAAGAAATAATTTTTAGTGGGAAGTCCTTTATAGATACTTGACTCTCAATGTTACTGATTATATGTAAATACATATGTGTGTATGTATATGTATATATGATAATTTACACAGTATATAAATATATTAAATGATAATCTGAGATGATAAGATCATCTAGGTCCTATTGGTATCATAATTTGAATATTATTATAAATGATAACTTTAACAATGCAATTAAACTCAGGTTGGGCTGCTTACTGCTCAAAAGCCAGACTGGATAGACAAAGGTTGGTGAGAGGAAAAGCATGTTAAGAGCTGACAACCTGAGAGTATGGCAGACTAATGTCACAAAGACCATCTCAAGTTTCTCAGCCTGGCAGAAGGCATTTTAAAGGGCAAGAGGCTTGGGAATCTATGTGTAGGAGTTAGATACACACAGTTCAGCATGTCTTGTTCCAATGATTATCTTGAGTAATGGGCCATCTAGTGCCTGGCTGGTGTCATCTAAACTGAAATGGATTGAAGATTAACTACTCAGCATTTTTTCCGAGGGGGACTTTTTAAACCTTGGGTTTTTCTTGAGGTAAGTTCCTGGAATTCTTAAGCAAGCACATAGTTAGGCATTGTAAAAGACAGAATGGCTATTTGATTTCAAAATGAAGTGACTGCTTTGGTTATAAATTCTTCGCTATTACTTTTTTATTCCATTTCCATGGGAAATGGGATGTCAACTCTAGTCTGGCTACTTGCTGCTGAATGAGGTATTGACTGAAGACTTTGGAATGAAAAACCTTGTCATAATGGAGCGTACAGCTTTTAGTCCCCCTTCTGAGGAGTGGAGGGATTAAGGGGAATTGTTTATAAGTGGTTTTTAAAATTTGTCTACATTTTCTGAATACAGATCATGACTAGTTTGAACCAGTGGTAGATTTCAAGGATAATTAGTAGTATAGTTAACCCCAATTTTATTATTCCTGTTAGTAGAGATTTGATTCCAGAAGGTACCCAGGAAAATAAGCTAGAAAATCACTCCTCTGCTTCCTGAAGGAGAGGTCGTAATGATACAAGGTTTGTTGAAGTTTTGTGGCTTGTTGTCTAATCTGGTCCATGCTGGTTTCATCTTGCGAGGAACTGTTGCTATAAGAGCAAAACTAGGAATTAATTGCTACACAAATGCCTCCTTGCTCAGCTAAAATAGAATCCAAAGCTATTATATTATCTAGAATTACTCTTGCTAAAGTGATTTTTGCTATTCTGGAAGCAAGCTGGTAGTCTCATTAGCTATTATAATAAGAGTTTTAGAAAAGTTTGTTAATACATGTTGGTGAGCCACTATTCCTCACCATAGAAGTAAAAAGAATCTAAAGAAATATTCATCCATGTCTGTGGTTCCCCCAGATAAATCATGAACAACTCCATTGAAAAGCTTTAATGAGCTAGTCCAGAGTTTTGTATCATTTGCAGGATGTAAGGTTAATGGAGTTACGAGGGAACCTAACAAGCATTGACCTATTTGGATGTCATTCCATAAACAGTAAATCCCTAAGACTAGCTATATTGCCTGCAAACAAATACATACCCCTCAGGGGACATTTCGTTTTACGGGAAGATCTTCTACTAATTAGTAAAACAATTTTTCTAAGCCATGTTAGATTAACATTACCTTCTTTTTGTATGCTGTCTGTTTGATTACATACAGGCAAAACTGTATTCACAGAAACTGTCAGGTAGCTAAAAGTAGGAAAGTGTGATACTATAATAGGTTCTATGGTGATGGCTAAACATGGGGCTGACCAGTTCTCATAAGCCAAATTTATAATTCTCACTTGATATGCAACTTGAAAAGCTTGGTTTTAATCCCTCAGTTGACAAGGAGGGACCTTGTCAAAGCCATACATTGTAAGTGCAAAAAAGGGTCTCCGTGATCTTGTGTGGATTGTGGCTTCAGGTGCCAGACTCAACAGTTTGTCTTACTGACTGATGCGGCTATAAGTTGGGTAATTCACGGTAAAACATTATTTTGCCATGCAGTTATGGGTGGGATATTGAATAATAGTAGAAAAAGTGTAAATGGTGCTACTCATCTGCTCATCTAAGTGTTTTAGGCCTTCTAAAGGTTCACAATTCCAGGTGCTGCCTGGAGCTGGATCCTCTGCCGCACTTGTTTCTTTTTCTGGCAGGGGCTCTTTTTACAAGGGTGTGATGAATCCACAGCTTGAGCCTGGAAAGTTTTAGAGAATTATGAGTCGTCAATAATTTGTCATAAGGCACCAGTTCTTCCTGGTTGCCAATCTGGTCCTTTGTTTTTCCAGGTTTCTAGTAGTACTTTTTCACCCACATGGAAGGGACGTAGAGGGACATCAGCAGGACACATTGGCCTGGAAAGACCAAAGTGATGGATAATGGTTCATACTTAAGTGTTGTGTATATTGTTTAATTTTGACTCATTTCCTAAGGGTAAGATTCCTGGCAGGGAAGTTTACAAAGGTCTCCCTTATACAACTTCAAAAGGGCTCAACCTAAGCCCATTTCAGGGTGCTACTCTGATCTGAGGTAAGGCAGTAAACAAAACTTTATCCCACTTTAAATGTGTTTCTTGGCAGAGTTTTGCCAAGGTCTTTTTTGGCATATGATTTATCTTTTCTGTTTTCCCTGCTGATTCCCTAACATTCATGAGTGTTAGCTTCCAGTCGGTCTGTAATGTTTCACTTATTGTTATACAATCTCAAAAACAAAAGGAAGATTCATTATCATTCTGTATAGAGCGGGGGAAGGGGGCCAGAATAAGAAATTATGTTATTTAATAGAGCTCTGGCCACCTCAGTGGGTTTTTTTTTTTTTTTTTTTTTTGGAATCTGGTTGGATAAGCCTAAACCCATCCAGAAAAGTTATCTAAAGGTACCAATAAGAATTTATAATTTCTAGCTTTTCTGGGGCATCTGAGTGAAGTCAACTTTCCAGTCTTCAAATGGTCACATTCCCTTGTTTGGGAGGATGTCAACTGGTCTTTGGGTTATTCTTGTTACAGAGCTAACAGCTTTGAGTAATATTTTGAATGGTTTTCCGGAGGTGGGGCCCTTTAAGATGGGCCCTTTATCAAATGTATAAGGACTGGACACACTAAAGCCTCAGGGAGTAATATTCTCCTTTGGGCATTAATTTTCCCTAGGACATCAGAATCAGTATTAGTGAAACCCCATTCTTATGCTTGTTTTTTGTCTTGCTTAGTATAATAGGGTTTACACTCAGCTAAGTACACATAAGATATTAGAACCCCTAGAAGCCTGGCTCCCTTACCAGCTTGTTTGGCTGCCTTATGGGTGAGCTGATTCTTTTTAGTTATTTGGGAGTTGTTCTTCTGAAGTTTGGGGCAATGGACAACAGTACCCTCAGCTGGAAGTGTTACTACCTGTAACAATGTTAGAATTTCTTTCAAGTATTGGTGTTTTAATTATTGGAGGTAAACAGCTCGCTCGCTCTCTCTTTTCTCTCTCTCTCGAAATAGCTCTGTGTGCACAATCTATCCTAAAAGCGTATTTGGAATCTGTATAGATGTTGGTTTTCTTGCCTTTTTAGAGTTCTAATGCCTGTGTAAGGAGGATCAGCACAGCCTTCTCAGCTGAAATGAGTTAGGATGGACATGGGCTTCCATCACCTCATTTAAGGTCACTACAGCATACCGAGCACAATGTTGTCTATTTCCCATAAAGGTGCTGCCACCCTTTAATATTTTCCAGTCCAGTTGTAATAATAGGTGGTCTATCAGGCCAAGTCTACTTGAATAAACTGAGTCAAGGATATCTACTTAATTGTTTGATCCTTGTATCATTCTCAGATATTGGGAGTAGGGTAACCAGTTTAAGTGTTACAGTAGTTTGTAACTTGACATTAGGATTATCTAATAATATGACTTGGTATTTGCCATGTGCCCCCTGGTAAGCCAATAGTCTCCTTTTTGGTTGAACGAAGTCAGTACTTGATATGGCATGAAAATAGTTATGTCCCACAGTGAATTGTGGCTGCCACTCCTCGGAGGCATGGAAAGTCATCCTTTTGTAATATATTTTATTGCTTGTTAAAATAGGGTGTGGCCTGGGGGATACTTCTGAGCATCTGAACAAGTATTACCAGCCTTATGCCGTATTTTCCATGTACATACAATTTTAAAGATTTCCAAGGGTTCAGGAGGCCCAAAATCAGATCCATCATCAAATTTTCTTTGATCATGTCAAAATCCTGTTCATGTTCATTTGTCCAAAGGAGGAATTCAATATTGGACTACCTCAAGGCCTCATAGAGAAATTTTCCATTAGGTGAAATTTGGAGTCCAAGTTCAACAACAGACTGTCCTCCCTAGGGAACCCTGTAACTGTCTCCTGTTTCCTTGTGCCTTCAAGAACACAATAGTATTCTTCAAATCAGCCATTAGGCTTTGAGTTCCTTGTTTTAATTGGAACTCAAGATAAGTCCTTGTTCTTTGCAAATTTGAGCCTTTTGTAGGGACACTTTATATCCACAGTGTGCTAAATAATTTAATACCTAGATGGTGTCAGTCAGATACTTATCATAACTTGTACTAGCTATTAACAGTTCATGGAGCATTGTAATAAAATTTTATTAAAGAATTGCAAATGTCTTAAATCTTTGGATAGGATTTCATTGAAAATAGTCAAAGAATTTTTAAATCCTTGTGACAAAAACAGTCCAACAATATTGAAGGGTGATTTTTGTCTTTGGATCTTGTTATTCAAAGGCAAATAATAGTTGAGCTCTCTCTTTTATTAGAATACAAAAGAAAGTATCTTTCAAATTCTGAACTGAAAACCAATTGTAATCACCCAGGTTGGCCATCAAAAGAATGTAGGGGTTCAGCACTGTTGGGTGAATACCCTGAGCAATGTCATTAGCTGCCCTCAAGTCTTGCATGAAGTGGTGGTATTCCTTTGAATGTGGTTTCTTATTGGTAGGATGAGCATGCTGTAAGAGGACCTACAAGGGCAAATTAATCCATAGTCCAAAAACCTGTGCAGTACAGGATGTATTTCTTCTAATTCTTCCTATTTGTTTTTTTTTTTTTTTTTTTTTTTTTTTTTTTTTTTTTGAGACAGAGTCTCACTCTATTGCCCAGGCTGGCATACAGTGGCCCAAATTTGGCTTGCTACAACCTCCGCCTCCTGGGTTCAAGTGATTCTCCTGATTCAGCCTCCTGAGTAGCTGGGATTGCAGGATTATATACCCAGCTAATTGTTTTTGTTTTGTTTTGTTTTTCGTATTTTTAGTAGAGATGGGGTTTCACCATGCTGGCCACACTGGTCTCAAATTCCTGACCTCAAGCAATCCTCCTGCCTTGGCCTCCCAAAATGCTGGGATTACAGGCATAAGCCACCATGCCTGGCCAGGATATTGTTTTTTATGAGGCATTTCTGAGCCTTCCTTTATTTCTATAACCAGTGGTTGTACATTCTGAGCTTACCAGTCAGACCATTTTGCTCACACTTTCAATAGATCTCTGGAGGAGATAATTCTTTTAATTCTTGTGGATGGACAACCAAGCAACAAACAGCCTCTGTAGTGACAGTGCCTGTTCTGGTGGCACTGAAACATGAATCTGCTGCTGATGGGTAAAGGTCACTTGATCATTTAGTGTACAGAACAGATCTCATCTTAACAATGGAATCAAAGTTGCTGGCATAAAAAGAAAATTATGCTGCAGTTTACCCTCTTCAAATTGACATTCTAATAGCTGGACAAAAGGTTTTTGTATTGGACTTTCTATAACTCCTGTAATAGACATTGTTTTGTTTTTCATTTTAGTTACTCTGGGTTTAAAAACAAATTAGTTGCACCAGAATCTATTGGAAAGTCAACTAATTTGTTCACTGTCAATTGTACCTGGGACTCCTGTGGGGAAATTACAATTAGGTTTGTACAGTTGAGGAGAACCCCTGGGCCTCTTCATTTATTGTCTGACTCACAGTCTTGTTCTGTTATCTGTTTGTGCATATTCTCTTTTTTTAATCTTCTTTTTCCTGGGTTCTGTTTTTTCTTTTTAATTTTATGCATTCAGATCTCCCATGACCTTCTTCCTTGCTATAAGCACATTGATTGTTACGGAGAGATCCCTTTGTGTTATTTCCCTGTGTCTGGTTTCTTCTTCTTGGATGTAAACTGTTTTCTGTTGTTTCTATATATATGGTGGCTTGTTTTAATTTTCTGGCCTCCCTGTCATTACGTACTCTGAAGGCGATATCCACAAATTGGGAGAGATTCATGCCAAATGCCCCATTTAGTTTTTGTAAATTTTTTAAGATATAAGAAGGACATTGTTGAACAAAAGTCATATTTACCATTCTCATATTCTCAAGGGCTTCTGTATCAGCATATGTATATTTATAGTAAGCCTGATAAATACACTCCAGAAATTCGGAGGGGTCCTCATTTGCCTTTTGGAGAATTTCTTGGACCTCATTTAGGCTTTTCTGTTTGGGCACACTTTTTTTGGCCCTGATAAGACAAATTTCTTTTAGTGGTCTAATCAGGCCATCCCTCCATTACTGGGGTCCTAATTAGGGTTCACAAGTGGAATAGTCCCGGTAGTATTGAGGGTTCTGTTTGATTCTTTTTGATGGAGGCAACATGCCTCCTCATTGGCTTTATCCAGTACTAGCCTTCTCTCATCTGTAAGTCAGGAGAATATTTAGGAGGGCCTGTATATCTATACATGTAGGTTGATGAATGGTGAAAATAGAAGTAAAAAGATTGTC
This sequence comes from Aotus nancymaae, assembly GCF_030222135.1. NCBI lineage: Eukaryota > Metazoa > Chordata > Mammalia > Primates > Aotidae > Aotus > Aotus nancymaae. The sequence continues at coordinate 39,749,163 of NW_026988431.1, read as the reverse complement.
CATTTTCTATGGGTCATTTATATAAGAGGGATTGGTGCTTTTTCAATTTAATAAATTGAATGTTGAAAACAGGCGAGAAGTTTAGTAATATCTGTCTGGTTGTCCCTAATTATTTCATCCACTGACAGGATATTGTCTTAAAAGAGATTGCCCTTCCTTAGGCATGGTAGTCCTCTGGCCAACCTGTGTGCGCTGCTGACTCTTAGATGGGGAGACCATTCATTTACTGTTATTATGTTGAGGTATAGCTGATGCTCCAACCACCTCAGGGTCCTGGGCTGTGTTTCGTGACTCTTGGGGAGCCAGTGCTCCCAGTACCACAGGGAGAAGGGGATTTAAAACATTTATGAAACCTGTATCATCGTTATCCTTTTTTTTCTTGGGTTTTACTAGCTAGGAAGAGATTTTTATTTTGGCTTCTCTGCATCATTAACTAGGTCCTGTCATGAAACAACTCTTTATCATGTAATATAAAGGCTCAAACATATGGCATTTTATTCCATTTTCCAGACCCTTAGAAAAAAATATAAATTGTAATATTACATAGTAAGGTAAAGCCTCATTCACTGCCATCATTGTTCAGATCATAACACATACATAAGCCAGACAGTGTTGCAATAAAAAATTATTTCCTTATTTTTTTATGGGTTCATAGATATATAAGCTTTCCAATAAGCCAAAATACAGCCCAAAGGGCTCTTAGATGAGATAGAAACTGAGCCACCCGTTTTCAGGAGAGGAAACAAAGTAACACAAGCACACACAAATCTGAAACAAACAGTACAGGCCAGAAACAATTCCTACAGAGGAGGAAAGACTGGAAAGTTGTCTTTAAGGTTCTTATCTCAAACAAGTTGGTACTGCAGACAACCTGTACTAGGTCCAAATAGCATAAAAGCCTAAACAGCAGAGAAAGACGATTTCCAATTGCACACCAGTTTAACTTACCAAGGCTTGGAGCCTGTTGACTTCCCCCAAATACTGTTTTCCTTGCACAAACTAAGTGTTACAGGCAGCTGATGCTGTGAAGTGGAGAGAAGGAAGAATCCCCAAGACAAAATAATTCTAAACAGCTGCTGGGACTTTCCTGGAATCCCAGCCATAGGGGCAGCAATCCATGAGGAGCTGGCACTCGTAAGTGGTTGTCTTCTTATCTGGTAGCATGAATGAATAAGCCCTGGCATTCTGCCATAGCTAATTGCTCTATCCATTGGAAACCAGGCAGGCTAGACCACCCAAGGTGCACAGCCCCAACATTGCGTGTCGTATTTGTAAACAAACTCATGGTTGGCTACTTGTAGCTTGAAAGCCAAACATGGAAGACAAGAGTTGTTGGAAGAAAAAGCAAGTTTATTCAAGAGCCAGCAACTTAAGCAGATGGCGAACTAGTTGCAAAGACCATCTTAAGTTTCTCAGGCTGGCTAATGGTGTTTTAAAAAGAAAAGAGGTTTGGGAATCTTTATGCAGTAGTTAGCTACTCTGATGAAGGTTTTCCTTCACTCTTCTTTTTGCAAGTGTAAGTTTGTAGTGTAAGTTTTCTGCCATTTCACGTGAATGAGGAATAGAGTGTTGACTGTGTTTGTGGATTTACATGTTCTATGTGTCCTTTGTAGTTTTGACTGTAAGATAATAGTAGGGTTTGAAAGCTGAGACTTTTGCACTGGATCATGGATGATCAGTGCAGCTCGCCAGGTTCTTCATGGCCTCATGCTGAAAACCGAGCATCTTGGCCAGGTATTCTTTATTGTGAAGTCCTTAAAAACTGAGCTCTTTTTATCATGGTCCCAGATCTTGATTGGTCTTCTGGTCCTCTCAGAACTTCTATATGCGGTACTGTCCCAGTTGTGATACACTGGACATTTAGGATATACTGCTATTCTTATATAACTTGGATAGATAGGTCCATTCAAAACATGCTGCATTATTGTTTTTCAACATGTTAGATGGCTGACTGGGGGTCTTGAAGACTCTACTATGCTATACTTTAAAAAGCATGTCATTATCTGCAGTATATTAGATTTCTCCAAATTATTAGTATAATTCTGCCACATGTTATCTTCAAGTAGTATCATTTTAATAAACTCATAGCTTCCTTCAGTGTCATTTAAAGAATTTAAAACATTATTTTCTCTTTCTAATAATCCTTGACTTTCCATCCTTTTGTCTAGATATAGACTAAAAATATGACTTTTGGAAGATTTAAAAGTCTGTATGTTGTAGCCTGTTGAATTTCAGCTTTATTTGGAGACTTAGTTCTAGTTTCCCACTTTATCTATACCCTGTGTAGCTACTAAAACCCAAAGCTCTGGGTTATCAGGTGATTAGTTTATTCTTGCATTGCTATAAAGAAACATCTGAGCCTACATAATTTATAAAGAAAATGGGTTTAATTGGCTCATGGTTTTATACGCTGTGCAGGAAGCATGGAGGCATCAGCTTATGGGAGGCCTCAGGGAATTTACAATCATGGTACGAGGCAAAGGGAAATAAGGTGTCTCACGTGACTGGAGTAGGAGGAAGAAAGAGAGAGAAGAGGTGTTATACACTTTTAAAACAACCAGATCTCCTGATAACTCATTCACTCATTATCAGGAGAGCAGCACCTAAGGGATCAGGCTAAATCATTCGTGAAAATTCCTCCTCCGTGATCCAGTCACCTCCCACTAGGACCCAATTTAACACTGGGGATTATAATTCAGAATGAGATTTGGTGGGCACACAGATGCAAACCATATCACCAGGCATAGCACAAATACTGAGAGTTTATCATTGGCTTACTCCCAGAGTCATGACTGATCATGCTTATTTTTTATGATGTTTGAGTTTTAAATTTTCTGTTTTTCAAGTTCAGTCATGTACTTAAACTATTTCATCTACTTGATAATAGCCATTATAACAGAAGTACGGTATTATCTCATCGTGGTTTTGATTTGCCCTTCACTGATGGTTAGTGACATTGACATAGTTTGGCTTTTGTCCACGCAAATCTCGTCTTGAATTCCTATGTCTTGTAGGAGGGACCCTGCCTGCCAGAGGTAATTGAATCATGGGGGCAAGTCTTTTCTGTGCTGTTTCATGATAGTGAATAAGTCTCAGAAGATCTGACAGTTTTTTAAAAAAAGAATTCCCCTACACAATCTCTGTTTGCCTGCTGCCATCCATGTAAGACATAACTTACTCCTCCTTGCCTTCTGCCGTGATTGTGAGGCTTCCCCAGTCATGTGGAACTGTAATTCCAATTAAATCTATTTAGTAAATTTTCCAGTCTCGAGTATCAGAAGCATGAAAACGGACTAACACAGATGTAGAGCACCTTTTCATATACCCTTTTGAAATTTCCATGTCTGCTTTTGAGAAATATCTATTCAGGTCACTTGCCCACTTTTAAATTTCAGTTATTTGTGTTTTTGCTATTGAGTTGTACAAGTTTCTTATATGTTTTGAACATTAACCTCTTATCAGATACATGATTTGCAAACATTCTCTTTCATTCTATTGGCTGCCTTTTCACTCTGCTTATTGCTTTTATTGCTGTGCAGAAGCCTTTTAGTTTGATGAAATCCAGCTTGTCTATTTTTGTTTCTGTTGCCTGTGCTTTTGGTTTTGCAACCAAAAAAATCAATACCAAGACCAATGCCAAGAAAGCTTTTCCTTATTTCATTTTATTTTTTGGTAATTTTACAGTTTCAGGTCTTAGGTTGCAGTCTTTAATCTGTTATTCATTTTGGGTTCATTTTGTTTATGGTGTGAGATAAGGTTCAATTTTTATTCTTTTGAATGTGAATATTCAGTTTACCTTAAATCATTTACTGAAGCAAATATCCTTTCTCCAGTGTTTATTCTTGGCACCTTTGTCAAAAGATCGGTAAGCTGTAAATGTGTTATTTCTGGGATCACTATCCTTTTCCATTGCTCTATGTATTAGTCAGTGTTCTCCAGAAGCACAGAGTCAATAGGGAATATGTGAAATGGAACTTCCTAAGGGGAATTGGTTTACAGGATTGTGGCAGCAAAGTCTTACAATAGGCTATCTGCAAGCCGGTGAAACAGAGAAGTTGATAGTGTGGCTCCCAGGGAAGCTGGGAGTGTGGCTCAAGTCACATCAGAATGACTTACAATCAGGGAAGCTGGTAGTACAGCCCCCGGTTTGAGGCCAGAGAGAAACCCAGGAGCCCACTGGTTCCAAAAGAACCTGGGATCTGAGATCGAAAGGTGGGAGAAAAAAGGGATCCTGCTCTAGAAGGGAAAGAGAGTGAGAGCTGAGTGTCTCCCTTCTTCTTCCTGCTTTGTCCTAGCTGTCCCCCCAGCCTACTGCATGGTGCCCACACATTCTGGGGAGTCAGTTGGGGGTGAGTCTTTGTCTCTCAGTCCACTGACTCACACACACCTGTGGAAAACACTCCCACAGGCACACCAGACACGTCAGCCATCTAAGCATCCCTCAATCCAGTCAAGTTGACATCACCACTGTCTATATTTCTGTTTTTATGCAAATACCATACTATAATGATTACTAAAGATTTTTAATATATTTTGAAATCAGGAAGTATGATGTTTCCAGCTTTGTACTTGCTCTAGATTGTTTTGCTTATTCAGAACCTTTCATGATTCCTTATGCATTTTAGAATTGTGTTTTCTATTTCTGTGAAAAATGGCATTGACAATTTAGGTAGGAATTTTATTCAGTCTGTAAATTGCTTTGGACAGTGTGGTTACTTTAACAATATGAATTCTTCCGATCCATTAGCATTCGATGGCTTTCCATTTATCTGTGCCTTTGTTAGATTCCTTCATCAATGCTTTATAGTTCACAGTGTGTAAGTCTTTTATGTCTTTGGTTAAATTTACTCCAAAATATTTTATTATTTTTGTTTCCATTATAAACAAGATAGTTTTCTTAATTTCCTCATCAGAAGGAGAAGAAATAACAAGTATTGGTGAAGATGTGGAGAAAAGGAAACCCTTTTGTACTGTTGGTGGGAATATAAATTGATATAGCTATTATGGAAAACAGTATGGAATTTTCTCAAAAAGTTAAGAATGAAATTGCTATATGGTTCTCTTCCAATTATATATCCAAAGGAAAGAAATCTGAGTGTTGAAGAGATATCTGCACTCCCATGTCCATTGCAATATTATTCACAATACCTAAGATATGAAAACAGTCTAAATGTCTGTCAACAGATAAAAGGATAAAGAAAATGTTGCATATATACAATGAAATATTCTTCTGTTTCAAAAAAGGAAGGCAATTCTGCCATTTGTAACAACATAAATGTACATGGAAGATATTATGCTATGTGAAATAAACTAGATGCAGACAAACACAATATAGCATACTCTTACTTACATGTGGGTTCTAAAAGAGTTAAACTTACCGACCAAGCACAGTGGCTCATGCCTATAATCCCAGCACTGTGGCAGGCCGAGGTGGACGGATCACCTGAAGTCAGGAGTTTGAAACCAGCCTGGCCAACATGGTGAAACCCTGTCTCTATCAAAAATATGAAAATTAGCTGGACGTGGTAGCCGGTGCCAATAATCCCAGCTACTCTAGAGGATGAGGCATGAGAATCGCTTGAACCCAGGAGGCAGAAGTTGCAGTGAGTCAAGATCACCACTGCACTCCAGCCTGGATGACAAGAGCAAAACTCAATCTCAAAAAAAAGAAAAGTAAAATACTTAAACATATATAAACAAAGAGTAAAATGCCAGGGGATGGAGGGAGAGTGAGAAGAGAAGTTGGTCAAGGGAACAAAGTGTCAGTTACGCAAGGAGAATGACTTTTTGAGATCTAATGTACAGTACGGTGAGTGTAGTAATAATGATACTGTACTATGTACTTGAAATTTGCTAAGAGGATATGTCTTATTCTCAACACACACACACACACACACACACACACACAGAGTAGTAACAATGAGATTGTGATTATGTCAATTAGCATAACTGTGGTGATCATTTCACCATGCATACATGTATTAAAACATTGAGTCATACCTCTTAAATATATACAATTTCCATTTATCAATTATATTTTGATAAACCTGAAAAAATTTTTAAAATATATCAGATATTATTTTAAAATGTTTTATTGTGAGAGGGTCTCTAGAATATTTATACAACAAGATAATTGCCAAGTTTGGCAGAGCCTGTCTTTTTTGCTGTAATTGTAATTCTGTGTTAGCTTTTCTACTATTGTTTCTTTGGCATTACTAAGTCATTTCACTCTTTCTGTTGTTTTACTATACCCTTTTGGAGCCCTTTTCTCTTTATTTGAGATCATCTTTTGAAATAATATATTTGCTTTAAGTTATAACATAACTGAGTAGTGGCATATTTTAAAATTTCTTTGTGGTTTATATTTTTATGTTTCTTATAATTTATATACTGCATCTCTTTCCTTCTCCCATCTGAATATAGTCCTAATGGTGGTTTCCTTTAGGTTTGTACTCATAACAGAATGGTCCAACAAATGATTGAATGTGTGAGAATAGAGGCATGTGAGGTGGAGCCTGGTCAGCAGGGACTTGGGTTCTAGTCTGTGGCCAATCCCATTCTCACCCATACTCTGCTTTTTCATGTTTCCCGCCCATATCCCAGGTGGGTAGGAAGTAAAGCCCAACTAGCGGGGAAGCTTCATACTCATATACTAGGTAGACTCTTAAGCCATCCTAAATCAATTGCAGAGCTTCTTTGTTGCCCACGTTTTCTCTTTTATCCTGCAGAAAAAGTCTAATTCTTTCACGCTTGACATGTCCGGGAGTTTCCTAGTTCCACTTCGTTTCCCTTGCACTCAGCAGCATGAGGCAGCATGCTTGTTTGAGTCTTCTGGACACGCAGCCTACCTGGGAACAAGGCCTTTACTTAGTGTCTGCAGCATCCCTTATAGACAACCTTATTTTACCTCACCTTATCTTTACTGATATTAATATACCCTTTTTATGGATTGTAGTATTGTTTTGGAACGCCATCTAGTTAAACTAAACATTATTTTCCCTTATTTTAATTCTTGTTGCCTTTTTTTTGAGAGAAAAAATTGCATTGCAGTATTAAAAAATATTAATGATACATTAGAATGGTAAGACAAGTTTTATTTATGCCTTTTATTAAAACCATAAGCCAGGGGGCTATCATAAGAGGTATAGGGACTATTGCAACGGGGTTTACAGTAAAGGAGTAAAATTAGGCTCAACTCTGAATGCAACAAGGAATAGTAGGAATTTATAGCCAAGGAGCAGGGGTGGGTGAATGAAAAGCACTAAGAGGAAACGTTAAGGATAGGGGAGATTTTGCTTAAATCCTCCTAACAGGATTCTTGCTGAAGTCAGGCCTCAGTAATCGGACACGTGTGTGTGTGTGTGTGTGTGTGTGTGTGTGTGTGTGTGTGTGTATCCCACCCCCATATCTGATCTTCAATATCTAGTCAGGGTTCTCCTCCTCCACCACAGCCCATAATCCTGATAACTTAGCAGGATTCTTGCTAAAACTGGGTGATGCAAAGACACTCCAAAAGTCTAAGGTCTAGTTGGAAAGAGGATTCAGAAGTACTTGACTAAAATTTGGTCAGAAAATGATTCAGTGTCTGTAGCACTAGTATTTTTTAGAAAAAAATACTCCTGAGATTTTAAAATACAAATAGGACAGTGCAATTTTAGCACTAACCTAAATGTGTGTGTAAGCAAAGTCCAAATTGTCTTTCACTAATTCCTCCATTTCTCTCCTCCTTCTCTTCATTTATTTTTGTATAACAGACCTTAAAACTCCTCAAATATCCTTTATTGAATATAAATGAAAATGAATAGGACAAAGGCAAGAAAATAAGATCCTTTATGAGTTATGTAATATAAAATAAAGGTTTCATATTGATATTAATCTTAAATAGTAAAGATAGATCTGTCTCCCCCATTGCATTACCATATATAAGGTACATTATGAGAAAAGTAATAATGCATAAGAATTGGTAGATTATTAAGCTATACTTTAAAGGTAGAATTATGTTCCTATTAAGACAGCTGTTTCTCTTGCCATTCTTGTTACAGTAGTGTTTCTTTTTCTTTCCTTTGCTATGCTTTTTGTTCCATCTTGAAAGACTGGGAAATGACCATAATAGCTGTTTTCTTTGGGCAGTGAACAGTGAGTGAATGTTGAGCTCCCTGTGGACTAAGCATTTCGATGCAAATTTCCTCAGAAAAAGAAACAGTGCTGTTGATTGCTGCAGAACGACTGTACCTCAGAGTATGGGATGCTTCAGTGCTCTCTTATCCTGAGGCTGAGTATTAACTACACTATTGAACAGCAAGTGCTTATCATCCTTACCATTCAGACCACATAAATCTCTAGAAAGAGACAATGTCCCTCCAGGGAACTTAGCTAGCCCACAAAATATCACATATACAAAAATCAAACTATATTTAGCCTATAGAATGCAAAAGCAAAGGTAATAAGTATTAGAAAAATATTTATGTTACTACCATATATCAAAGCAATTGATTTTTAGGGAAGCTTTGTTTCTCAGGCAAAAGTAGTATTTTCTTTAAATAAAAGTGTTTCAACCATACAAATGGAAACATTCTACTATTCTATATTTATTTCACTTATTGTTTTATTGAATTACCAAATTATTCTTGGATACCTACTAGCTATATAGAAACAATGAGGTGAACTAAAAAACTGTAAGATTGGATTTTACTCTCTAGGATTTTAGCTCTCCCCAACTCTAATATTTCCTAAGAGTGATCCCTCAGGGAAAAGGATTAAGGCTTACAGCTCCCAGTTCACATTGTGAGCAACTGGAAAGAAGGAGGATTTTAGAGTCATACAGAATTATTTTTATTGTTATAAAATTATTCTATTACAGTATATTCATTTTGTTAGCATCCTACTAAAAAATGCATGCATACAGAAAAATATTCTAACAGCCCAAGTTTATGGAATTAAATGTAAATTTCCTTGTACCCAGACCCCTACTATTATTCTCAAAGGCAAAGATTATTATATTTTCATATGGCTAATATTTTTTAAGTAGTTCACATATATCCAAGTAGAGTGTACACATGAATATATACATACACAACATCTGATATATCTATACAGTTGATCTTTCAACAATATGGGTTTGAACTGGGCAAGTCCACTTATACACAGATTTTCTTCTCTTTTTGCCACTTACTGAGGCAGTCAGACCAACCCTCTCTTCTTCTTCTTAGCCTGGTTAATGTGAAGACTATAAGAAGACATTTATGAAAATCCACTTCCACTTAATGAATAGTAAATGTATTTTCTCTTCCTCATTATTATGTTAATAACATCTTCATTTTCTCTAGCTTAATTTATTGTAAGAATATTGTATATAATACATATAATATATGAAATGTGTTAATTGACTAAGTTATCAGTAAAGCTTGTAGTCTATAGTCAACTATAGTTACATTTTGGGAGAGTTAAAAGTTGTAGGTAGATTTTCTACCATATGAGGAGTTGTTCAAGTCAACTATAAATATACATATATACATGTGGGTTAGTATATAAAAATATATGTAGATGGTGAAGTTCAGGACATGGCACTTCCAAATATGACACCTGATGTTTGCGAAAACAGTAGAAGCAGTAAGGTCATGCTCACCTTGTCTGTGCCCTTCTCCCCTGAAGCAGGTCATAAATCCTAGGAAAGATTTTATAACCTTCCCCTAAAGCAGTTTTTAAGACTTTAATTTAAGAGGTTCTTTCTACACCCCAAGGAAAAGAACATCTTTATTTATGAAGTCACAGGTCATAGAGAAGAATCTGAACTAACAGACCTATATTTCCTTCATCTTATTACCATTAGATCACAATTTTTTATCCAGCCATACTTCTTCAGTAATATCTACTTTTCATCACAACTATCATAAAAATACACAGATTTACCCATATTTTTGGGTCTTTATATACTTATGAAGGTTCTCGTTACACAAAAGTTATATTCAATAAAATATGTACTTTATCTTATTTATCTTAATATGTCTGTGTCTCAATTAGTGGAGACTGCTTTTAGGGTCTTCATTAATCAAGATGAAGTGATAGGAAAAAGGAAAAAAAGAAAAATGAGGCAGTAGGTCAATCTGTCTGCTGTGACTTAAGGACTCCCAGGATCATGGCATGGATCTCCTACAGGTGCTCTGTCCACAGAAGACCCACCAGGCCCGAGATCGACAATAGGAAACATCCTACTGAAGGCCCCAATCAATGTACTTCTTCCAAACAGGGAAAGACACTGGAAAAGAGACTGTCTATACCTTAGAAAGGCCAATGCCAGGAGGAAACCTCTCCGTGTTCACCAGATGCCAGAACTAGCTGAGTGATCTGAAGTTGAAGATATTGAGGATGGAACCAGGAATGACAGTGCTCACAGATTCCTCTTGACCCCAGTAAACTCTCCATATTTCCCACATGGAGTGCTGGGTTGTGATGACAGTGGTAAATAAACTTTTGGACTTTCTGGTAGACACTGGTACTACTTATTCAGTGATAAATATCCAGATGTCTGTACTCTCTTTAGAGCCCTAAAAGTGACTGAGATCTCAGGAAAAACTAACAAGGCCATTCCTTCAACTCTTAGGATTTAATTGAGGCTAACTTACCTGAAGTACACTTCCTTGTATGTACCTAAGTGTCCCTTTTGCTGGGATGGGATCTTCTAATTAAATTAAATGTCAAAGTTACCTTCTACCTAAGATGCCTAAATATCAAGCCTGTGCCTTGCAGGCTACCCTGTCATGGCTGGAAGCCTCTGAATCTACTCACATTCCTAAAGATATACCTCGAGATGTGTGTGTCTGGAAGTATGGGTATATAGGAGACCAGAAAGGGCCAAAACATCTGTCCTAATGCAAGTCAAAGTATGGCTAGGAATGGTATCACCATGTTTAAAACAATACTAATTGAGAGAACAAGTGAGATGCAGAATCCAACCTCTGTTGTCCACTTTTCTTCATTCTGTACTCATTAGACATTGCTGGTTCTTGCATAGCACACCCATTCTGATGGTTCAGAAACCTGGGACTAAGGAATATAGGTTTATTCAGAACTTGAGGGCTATTTATATAATTGTAAAAGATACCGACTTTATTGTCCCCAATCCTTATACTTAATTCAGAACCCCAACTGGTGAATCTGCTAATTCTTGGTCTTAGATTTAAAAGTTTCCTTCTGCATCCCCGAGTCCTGAGTACAATACATTTTTAATTTTGAATGGAAGTATCCAGAAACTAAGGCAAAGCAGCAATATTGCTAGATAGTTTTCCCCAAAGTTTAAAAAATTCCCCTACCAATGTCATGGAAATTCTTGCTAAAGACCCCTAAGATCTTTAATTAAAGGAAGGGACTCTGCTACAATGTGTGGATGACACAGTAGTGGCTAGCACCCATAAGGGAGACATCTGACCAGAACACTGTATCAACTCTAAACTGGCTGGACAAGAGTACAAGATGCCCAAGAAGGTTCAGGTTTCGTAAATGTTGGTTAATATCATGGGTTTGGGCTTCACCAAGGGCAGAGAAATATGCTCCCTGACTGAAACGATGCCCTTCCCAGATAGTCAGACCTGCCACCCAGAAACACCTTCAGAGCTTCTTAGGTAAGGCCTGATTTTGCTGGATATGGATTTCTAATTTTGGACTTGTCCCTAAGCCTCTATATGACGCTTTGAAGGGATAAGATAATGAACCATTGGAATAGACTGAATACTTTCAGAAGGCATTCTTAAAAGCTGCTGACTGCCTTACCATTGGGGAGTCTGGATATATAAAAAACTTCTGATCTTTTCATGCATATGATGGAGGGGATATGCCTAGGAATATTAGGACATAGAGAAGGAGACCCCTTGATTATTTTTTTTAAACAATTGAACATTGTCTTGAGGGGATGGCCTTTTCACCTTTGGGCTTGTGACGCTCTCCAAGAAGCAGCAAAGTTTATGTTAGACCTGCACCCAACAGTGCACACACTCTGCTGTGTGTTGCCTTTGCTTGAACAGAAATGAGGATATTGGCTGACCTCAGGAAGGCATGGCAGTATCAGGTTATCCTTCTGGACAATCCAAATGTAACTCTGAAATCAGTCTCTACTCAAAGTTTAACCCACTTCTTCCTCAAATGCTGCCTGAACCTGTGCATGATTGTGTACACATAATTGAACAAGTTTACTCCAGCCAGCCAGACCCAAAAGACAAACCCCTAAAAAACCCAGACTTAGAGATGTTCACTGAAGGAAGCAGCTTTATGGACCAGGGAAAATGGAGGGCTGGATATGCAGTGGTAACTCATCAACAGACCTTAGAGACCAAAGCACTTCTCCCTGGAACTTCAGCTAAGAAAGCAGAATTTATAATCCTCATTAGAGCATTCAATCTGGTAAAGGAGTGTGAGTGACCATTTACATGAACTCCAGGTTGTTAATGCTCATGAGGTCATCCGGAAAAAAGGGGAGCACCTAACATCTGAAAAATTTTTTAAAAATGCTACAGAAATTTTAGCCCTATTGGACACAGTTTTAGCCACCAAGGAAGTAGTTGCAGTGCATTGCCTCCAGCACCAGCAGCCTTTTGGTGGCAAAGAGCAATCATTGGGCAGATCAGGCCAAGAGGGAAGCAGCAAGGAAAAAGGCCTCAAGTCTCTATTGATGCCCTTTCTGCATGAAACAGATCTCCAATGTACTCAGAGGAGGACCTGAAAAGCGCACTTGATTGGGACTTTAATCTCAAACAGAGGACTCTGGGTGGATGAATATGCAATGAGACAGCAACAATTCTGGTACCTAGAATTATCTGCGATTCCCTTCCTGTGCTCCAGCTCTAGACTATGAAACCCTAATAGCTTACAGTTAGATACCGTTAGATGCCACTCTAAGTAAGCACGGTATATAGCTTTGGGGAGTAAACTATTGTGGTCCCATGGCTTGAATCTACTGTTATTTGTGAGTTTGCTTCTAGCTGGTTGTGGTTCCCGGTAGATGTCTTGCTACATCTCACTCAGCCTGGAGACTGGGTACTTAAAACCTGGAGGAATCAACACCCTGGCAACCAACTGAAGCCCCAGTGGGCGGGGTCCTGTGAAATCTTGCTGATGTCTCACTCCCCTGTCAAGCTTGTAGGACTCAAGCCCCAGATTCATCACAGCTGAGTGAAACCAGCCACTTCTGACTTCTGGCCCAGCAAAAAGGTCAAGGAGATATCTTGGGCTTTCTCAAATGGACACATGAGCCTTTGACAGACCTTAAATATCTCTTCAGAAGAAGCCAGAGGTGACTAATTACTATTATCTTTCAGTAGAGTTTGAATGAACATTATTGCTTTAGTTATTATTATTGCAGTTATAGTTTGCATTTTAGATCTTTTTTGTCATGCCAAAGTAGTTTCTTGCCTTCCGTTATTTAGATACCCTCAAAGCTTGGATGTTTTGTTTGTTTGATTTCTGTTTTTTGTTTTACAAGATGTCTCTCTGTATTTATATGGCTTTAACTACACTCCTGCCCTTTGTTTCCTATCACAAGGCCTAGAGTAGTATAAGAATACCATAATGAAGCTATCCCAGAGTGTCATTACAGGTGGAAATCTATCAGACTTTTGAATTTGCCAGCATCTTCCTCTGTCTATTTGAGATAAGCATTTGCCTGTAGTAATATCTGTCACAGATGTTTTTAAACATTTCCAAGGCCACCATGGTTCCAGACCAGCCCCTTTTCCTGTTCACCTTCTAGGATTAATTATCATACACTGAGATATACCTACTACCCCTTTCTTCAACCTATTCAGTATTCTTAAAATTAGATGATCACATTGGAGTATAGGACCTTCATGATTCTTAGCCTCTTAGCCTCTATTGGACTAAAGAATGTTGCCTGGACTAGGTGAAAAATACATCTATGTCATTAACTTATGGTAGAGAAGCTACAGTATTATGTAGATGGATTTTGGAGAGCCTGCAAAAGACATGACTCTTGCCTCAAGTCCATATTATCCATGCTCTTTATGAATGAGTCTACTAGTTAACATACACTTGGGGGATTTACCTGTGCACACTCTGGATATGCTTTTGTGTGTGGCATTGAGTCAGGTAATCATTTTGTAAGGATAGGCCCATTACTGTCTCAACAGCCTACACATAGAAGGCTTTTGTTTATTGGGACACTTTGTGGCCCCTTTCTCTATTTACACAGATGACAAAAGTTTCTCAGCCTTTCCTTATAGAATGAAGAGAGAGATACTGGGAGGATACCAGGACACTTGGTGGCAGAGCCTTCTAGAGATCTGTTTCTAGCAGTGGAATTTATGCTGATAGAGATATGATCAGGAATCTATGTGTTCCTTTAGGGTTGATTGCTGAAGAAATTGTGAAAAACCTTACATATCAACAAAGGTCTTTCAACTCACTAGCTCAAATGGTCCTAGAGAATACGATGGTGCTGTATATCCTGTTGTCTAAATTGTGGGGGGAGGTATCTATGCAGTGCTATTCACCACTTGCTACACCTATATAAATGTCTCAGGACATGTTGAAACTTGAATACAAAGAATTTTCCAACAAGCTACATGGCTACAACATGTCTTTACTAACAACCCTGTGATTGACTGGTTCTCAGGGCTGTTCAACTGGATCTCTCAGCATTTCAAGTCAATTTTCCAGGGGTTTTGAAGCTGGGACTTATATTCCTTTTTCTGGGTTTTATTATTTATCATGTAGTTCGCTATTCCCTCAATTACTGTGCTAAAACTGTCGATGAGAGTATTAACATCATGGTCATGCAAACCTTGGGACTCCAATTAGGCACCTCTGAATACATGCAAACAATTGCAAAATGGTTTAATTTCTCTTACTCTTCATCCATCTCCAACATCAACTTTCCTTCTGTGAACAGGAATAAGTTAGAGCAATCTTTGATTCTTTCCCATCTATATAGCTCACATCTCAGGAATGAGGTGTGCTCAAGACTACGGGGGAGGATAGAAACTGCCTTTGCAAACATTGCAACAGTGAGCTTACTCCATTTTGCTTCGAACCTCACAAGCTGGCTGTCTTTACCCATTCCCGAGCATAGGCCAAGCTAACCATGGAGAAATTAGTTTATAGTTTAAAAGAAACATAATAACAGTCCCTTTCAGAAAGTAACCCTCTGCTTGCTCAGTGACCAAAACCACCTTTGTAAAACTAACAAATTAGCCACAACATTAGGATTATAGTGCAGGAGTAATGATGCAAATCACAAGATTTGCAACCTCCCGAGTTGCGCGTATAGGAAACATTGCTATTACAAAACCTAAGAATGGTGTTTGAAATAATTTTCAGACCTTCCTTCTGATGGATTAACTGATGCCACACATACCAGTAACCCATAACAAGAAATGGACTCAATCAGTCCTGTGACCCCCAGTGGGGAACCAACTTAGTGCAAGACAGGTTTGGCTCCCTGTGATTTCATCCTCAACCCAACCAATAGCATTCTCCATTTCCTAACTCCCTGCCCACAAAACTGTCCTTGAACTATCCTAGCCTCTAATTCGTGGGGAGGCAGACTTGAGAAATATATCTATTCCCTGCATGGCTGGCTCTGCAATTATTAAACTGTGTGTTTGCTGCTATTCCTGCTGTTCTCAGTGTTTCAGCTATTCTGGGCAGTGGGCAAAAAGAAGCCAGTTGGACAATTACAGTCAAGTATTTCTTTTGTATGGACTCCTCTCTCATTGCTAATTTTTTTATTCATCTTTCCTTCAATTAAATTATTGCCTCTTAAAGAGTAAAAATCTCACTTTTATTATCTTTTTCTTATCATCTATTTAATTCCCACTCACCAAAATATTATTTAGCAAGAACTCATATCTGTAGTTTTAGAAGAGCAAATAGATAAGCAAATAGGAGTAAGATACCCAGAAAATACTTAAGTGCCACATCTCTACAGGATTTAAAATGGCTGTAGCATAGGTTTCTCAACTGGGATTCTGTGAAATTCTGGAGTTTCATGATTTGTGGCTATGAGTTCCACTAAGTAGCAAAGCAAAAACAAGCATACATGTATTTTTTAATGGCATGTTCCACACAA
This sequence comes from Aotus nancymaae, assembly GCF_030222135.1. Taxonomy (NCBI): domain Eukaryota; kingdom Metazoa; phylum Chordata; class Mammalia; order Primates; family Aotidae; genus Aotus; species Aotus nancymaae. The sequence goes on along the minus strand of NW_026988431.1, from coordinate 39,733,088 downwards.
TGACAGCACTTCCACACAGTGGTGGTTGACGATTGAGCAGTCTTCTTAGCAGTTTTGTTAGAAACCTGTTAGTTCTGGATAGTGATAAATGGTAGGATTGGCTTAATTTGGTTGAGTTCTCATTTTTTGATGTGAGATAAGAGAAGTCATTGACAAATGGTAAGCACGACAGTTCATAGAGGGGAGGACAGTAGACTGATGACATCAGCCCTTCCTTTTTGAATTAAAACTTTAGATAGCCAGGTGACAGGTGACATAAGGTAGTAAAGAAACTCTACTGGGATAACAGCAACAACAAAAACAAAAAAACAAAAATTTTTATTCTAAAAAAGGTATTTCTACTTACAATGACTCAGTTGCCTTCTGCAAACTTTGCCGTTGTAAACTTCACAAAATATGTACTCTGTACATTAGCAGTGAACTTTTATGTGTTTTTATATATTTAGCAGTTTTCTCATTTATTAGCTATCTCTTATGCCTATCTGTTCATTAGCATTGTTTTTAATAAACATTCCTGATGATCCAATGTGAGTAAAATACCCAAACAATTTCTATATAAGAAACTGATCAGAATTCATTCTCAAACAAGACCACAAGTTGAGCTACAGTCGGTTTAAGAGTTGAGCTCTGTGAAAGACAGATTTTCTATCCAGATTGATGACTCATAAGGTTCCTAAAATAAATGTTATATTCTACCATTTGTGAGACTTATAAATTATGATGAAATTCAAGAAAAGTTTACCTTTAGCAGAAAGGTTTCTGGAACAATCCAAAGTTTAATGTTTTGTCTTCATATCTGGAAAAAAAAGGGGCCTATCTTGGAGGACCTGTGATGGCAGGTATCATCAATGGCTGGTTCTGTGAAGGGTTTTGCTTCTCTTGTAACAACAAAATAAATTATGACATTGTCATAATGAACTGTTGTCTTCATATGAAGAAATGCATCTGTTGTCAACAATGGTGTCAACAATGCATAGAGATGAAAATATTCCAGTTAGTGTTACAAAAATGATTATAATTATTTAAAATAGGCCACTTTACTTAAAAATGTTTAAAATCTGTGTGAAAACTTTGGACAACAAACACATAAGCCTCCTGTTATGTACTGAAATCTGGTAGCTTCATAGAGGATGAGTTTTCCACTGGGAATCTGAGCTGAAAGGCGAATTGCAGAACTACTTTCAAGAAAATAGAAGGATGACTATTACTAAGTGCCTTGAAGATGACGAGTGGATGCAGACACTAGCATACCTGTTGAACATTTTCCTCATATGGACCAGTTGCAGGGGTCTGGAGAATGCACGAGTTGTCTTTTTTGAACTGCTCGATATCTTCTGAATCTTATAGCAAAACAAAATACTTTTTGAAAAAATCATTTTGAAAACTTTGTTGCAAAAGAAAATCTTGAAATTTTTTACTGCTACTTGGCTTGAGAGTGAGGGTGGATATCAAGACTTAAAAATCTCCTGGAATGGTGGAACATCACGTTGTGTTTTTTTTTTTTCCTTCTTTTTAGCACAGGTGTACAAATAAGTGGTCTGTTCTCTGAATTTTTCTGTTAAACTTGATAATTTGGTTTTGGGAAAAAAAGTAGAATTTTATGAGCTGTAGTCTGATCATATGTTCAAGATAAGATGCATTCTATTCTCCCCTTAGAAAAGTTGAATATTATATAAAAGCCACATATCCTGACATTTACTACTTAGTGATTTTGTAGACATTTTCTTTCTTTTTTTTTTTTTTAATCCAAAAAAAAAAAAAATCAGGATATATTTGCAGAATGTGCAGGTTTGTTACAAAGGTGTATGAGTGACAGGGTACCATGGTGGTTTGCTGCACCTATTAACCCGTCCTCTAAGTTTTCAACTTGTTATATGCTTCCATGTTTAACAAGCCTCAAGCATAAGGAAAGAATTGTTTTCTTTCAGTTGAGACTGGTATCTCTGTATATCAAATTGAATCAATGCATTGAGTCCTAGAGTTGCAATAAACAAGCTCAGTTTTCATATTAAAGAAGAAAATTCCATTCTTCATTTCTAGTTCAAGATAATACTTTTATACACATAGGCTGATAAAAAGGATTAAGAACTCAACACATATGAACCAAAATTTTATAACTACCGAGGCTGTGTTGTGGGCTGATTTTTTTCTCTAGGAAATAAAATATCTTTCACTTATTCATGGAGTTGTGTTATACGATACACATGTGTGTGTATACATGTTATGTTTGTGTATATGTATATAAGTTCATCTGGGATTTGTCACTATTCAATATTGTCATTAAAATTGTCATGTAAATGCTTTTGATTAAGATCAATTTAAAATTTTTATTTAAATTTAACATTTTATTCTTAAATAGCCTAACCATGAAATCAAATTCCATTTTAGCTTAAATCACCAATTCAAGGAATTTACTGTGTTTGTGTCATGGATTTTAACATTTATGAAAAGGAAACAATGAAATGAAGTCTAAGAAAACATGCTTAGCCTAAATACTTATTTGAAAAAACCTTGCTAAAAATCATCTTTAGTTTTAAATAAGAATGGGGAAACACTTACAGATACTGTGTCTAAAAAACCTATACTCATTATTTAGCATCTTTCATAGTAGAAATTTGTGATAAGACTTTTAGACTTTCTTAGATAACTTTTAAAAAATCAAGTAAAAAAATTTTTTTAAAGGGAAAACTGGCATTTCCTCTACCTAAGTACTAACCAAAGTTTATATATTCTTTGGTGGAAAGGAGAAAGAACACAGAAAAATGTAGACTACTAAGTTTACCAAAATAAACAGATTCATAGAAAAATATTATTTTCTACTCAACAGAATGTTGATAATTATTATAATATTATATCTATAGCTTACTGATCATTCTACTATACAATTTGATGAGATAAAATAATTACATGCAATGTGACAGATCATATTTTTCAAAAATGGCTACAATACCTCCCATTGCACATGCTTTTTACAAGGTGAATTGGACACATCTTTCATCAAGAGATTTGGTTTGGCTGGGTATGGTGGCTCACACCTGTAATCCCAGCACTTTGGGAGACTGAGGCAGGTGGATCACCTGAGGTCGAGAGTTCAATACCAGTCTGGCCAACATGGTAAAACCCCATCTCTACTAAAAATACAAAAAAATTAGTCAGGTGGGGTGGTGGGCATCTGTAATCCCTGCTGTGTAGGAGGCTGAGGCATAAGAATCCGTGAACCCGGGAGACAGAGGTTGCAATGAGCCGAGATCATGCCATTGCCCTCCAGCCTGGGTAACAAGAGCAAAACTCTGTCTCAAAAAAAAAAAAATTTTTTTTTTTTTTTTTATTGCATTTTAGGTTTTGGGGTACATGTGAAGAACATGCAAGGTTGTTGCACAGGTGCACACCTGGCAGTATGATTTGCTGCCTCCCTCCCCTTCACCTATATCTGGCATTTTTCCCCATGCTATCCCTCCCCAACTCCCCACCCCCCCCACTATCCCCCCTCCCCCAACAGACCCCCGTGTATAGTGCTCCCCTCCCTGTGTCCATGTGTTCTCCTTGTTCAACACCCACCTATGAGTGAGAACATGTGGTGTTTGATTTTGTGTTCTTGTGTCAGTTTGCTGAGAATGATGTTTTCCAGGTTCATCCATGTCCCTACGAAGGATGTGAACTCCTCCTTTTTAATGGCTGCATAATATTCCATGGTATATATGTGCCACATTTTTCCTGTCCAGTCTATCATCGATGGGCATTTGGGCTGGTTCCAGGTCTTTGCTATTGTAAACTGTGCTGCAATGAACATTCGTGTACATGTGTCCTTATAGTAGAACGATTTATAATCCTTTGGATATATGCCCAGTAATGGGATTGCTGGGTCAAATGGAATTTCTATTTCTAGGTCCTTGAGGAATCGCCACACTGTTTTCCACAGTGGTTGAACTAATTTACACTCCCACCAACAGTGTAAAAGTGTTCCTATTTCTCCACATCCTCTCCAGCATCTGTTTTCTCCAGATTTTTTAATGATCGCCATTCTAACTGGCGTGAGATGGTATCTCAATGTAGTTTTGATTTGCATTTCTCTAATGACCAGTGATGATGAGCATTTTTTCATATGTTTGTTGGCCTCATGTATGTCTTCTTTTGTAAAGTATCTGTTCATATCCTTCGCCCATTTTTGAATGGGCTTGTTTGTTTTTTTCTTGTAAATCTTTTTTAGTTCATTGTAAATTCTGGATATCAGCCCTTTGTCTGACGGGTAGGCTGCAAAAATTTTTTCCCATTCTGTTGGTTGCCGATTCACTCTATTGACTGTTTCTTTTGCCGTGCAAAAGCTGTGGAGTTTGATTAGGTCCCATTTGTCTATTTTGGCTTTTGTTGCCAATGCTTTTGGTGTTTTGGTCATAAAGTCCTTGCCTACGCCTATGTCCTGAATGGTTTTGCCTAGGTTTCCTTCTAGTGTTTTTATGGTGTTACGTCTTATGTTTAAGTCTTTAATCCATCTGGAGTCAATTTTAGTGTAAGGTGTCAGGAAGGGGTCCAGTTTCTGCTTTCTGCATATGGCTAGCCAGTTTTCCCAACACCACTTATTGAACATGGAATCCTTTCCCCATTGATTGTTTTTTTCAGGTTTGTCAAAGATCAGGTGGTTGTAGATATGTTGTGTCGCCTCCGTCGTCTCTGTTCTGTTCCATTGGTCTATATCTCTGTTTTGGTACCAGTACCATGCTGTTTTGATTACTGTAGCCTTGTAGTAGAGTTTGAAGTCCGGTAGTGTGATGCCTCCTGCTTTGTTCTTTTTGCTTAGAATTGACTTGGCTATGCGGGCTCTCTTTTGGTTCCATATGAAGTTTAAGGTGATTTTTTCCAGTTCTGTGAGGAAGGTCATTGGTAGCTTGATGGGAATAGCGTTGAATCTGTAAATTACTTTGGGCAGTATGGCCATTTTCACAATATTAATTCTTCCTAACCATGAACATGGAATGTTTCTCCATCTGTTTGTGTCCTCTCTTATTTCGTTGAGCAGTGATTTGTAGTTCTCCTTGAAGAGGTCCTTTACGTTCCTTGTTAGTTGTGTTCCTAGGTATTTTATTCTCTTTGTAGCAATTGTGAATGGCAGTTCGTTCTTGATTTGGCTCTCTTTAAGTCTGTTATTGGTGTATAGGAATGCTTGTGATTTTTGCACATTGATTTTGTATCCTGATACTTTGCTGAAGTTGCTTATCAGTTTCAGGAGATTTTGGGCTGAGGTGATAGGGTCTTCTAGATATACAATCATGTCGTCTGCAAATAGAGACAATTTGACTTCCTCCTTTCCTAATTGAATACCCTTTATTTCTTTTTCTTGCCTGATTGCTCTGGCTAGAACTTCCAGTACTATATTGAATAGGAGTGGTGAGAGAGGGCATCCTTGTCTAGTGCCGGATTTCAAAGGGAATGCTTCCAGTTTTTGCCCATTCAGTATGATATTGGCTGTCGGTTTGTCATAAATAGCTTTTATTATTTTGAGATACGTTCCATCGATACCTAGTTTATTGAGGGTTTTTAGCATAAAGGGCTGTTGAATTTTGTCGAAGGCCTTCTCTGCATCAATTGAGATAATCATGTGGTTTTTGTCTTTGGTTCTGTTTATGTGGTGAATTACATTTATAGACTTGCGTATATTGAACCAGCCTTGCATCCCCGGGATGAATCCTACTTGATCATGGTGGATAAGCTTTTTGATGTGCTGTTGTAATCGGCTTGCCAGTATTTTATTGAAGATTTTTGCATCTATGTTCATCATGGATATTGGCCTGTAGTTTTCTTTTCTTGTTGAGTCTCTGCCGGGTTTTGGTATTAGGATGATGTTGGTCTCATAAAATGATTTGGGAAGGATTCCCTCTTTTTGGATTATTTGGAATAGTTTCAGTAGGAATGGTACCAGTTCCTCTTTGTATGTCTGGTAGAATTCGGCTGTGAGACCATCTGGGCCTGGGCTTTTTTTGGGTGGTAGGCTCTTAATTGCTGCCTCGACTTCAGACCTTGTTATTGGTCTGTTCAGGGTTTCGACTTCTTCCTGGTTTAGGCATGGGAGGAGACTACTGTCCAGGAATTTATCCATTTCTTCCAGGTTTTCTAATTTATGTGCATAGAGTTGTTTGTAATAATCTCTGATGATGGTTTGAATTTCTGTGGCATCTGTGGTGATATCCCCTTTATCATTTTTTATTGCATCTATTTGGTTATTCTCTCTTTTCTTTTTTATTAGTTTGGCTAGTGGTCTGTCTATTTTGTTGATCTTTTCAAAAAACCAGCTCCTGGATTTATTGATTTTTTGTAGGGTTTTTTGTGTCTCTATCTCCTTCATTTCTGCTTTGATCTTAGTTATTTCTTGTCTTCTGCTGGGTTTTGAGTTTTTTTGATCTTGCTCCTCTAGCTCTTTCAATTTTGATGATAGGGTGTCAATTTTAGTTCTCTCCTTTCTTCTCATGTGGGCACTTATTGCTATATATTTTCCTCTAGAGACTGCTTTAAATGTGTCCCAGAGATTCTGGTATGTGGTGTCTTCATTCTCGTTGGTTTCGAAGAACATCTTTATTTCTGCCTTCATTTCAGTGTTTATCCAGTCAACATTCAGGAGAAAGTTGTTCAATTTCCATGAGGATGTGCGGTTCTGGGTGGGCTTCTGAATTCTGAGTTCTAACTTGATTGCACTGTGGTCTGAGAGACTGTTTGTTATGGTTTCTGTTCTTTTGCATTTGCTGAGGAGTGATTTACTTCCAATTATGTGGTCAATTTTAGAGTAGGTGTGATGTGGTGCTGAGAAGAATGTATATTCTCTGGATTTGGGCTGGAGAGTTCTGTAAATATCTATTAGGTTTGCTTGTTCCAGGTCTGAGTTCAAGTCCTGGATATCCTTATTAATTTTCTGTCTCGTTGATCTGTCTAATATTGACAACGGTGTGTTGAAGTCTCCCAGTATTAATGTGTGGGAGTCTATGTCTCTTTGTAAGTCTTTAAGAACTTGCCTTATGTATCTGGGTGCTCCTGTATTAGGTGCATATATATTTAGGATCGTTAGCTCTTCTTGTTGCATTGATCCTTTTACCATTATGTAATGTCCTTCTTTGTCTCTTTTGATCTTTGTTGCTTTAAAGTCTATTTTATCAGAGATGAGAATTGCAACTCCTGCTTTTTTTTGCTCTCCATTTGCTTGGTAAATCTTCCTCCATCCCTTTATTTTGAGCCTTTGTGTATCCTTGCATGTGAGGTGGGTTTCCTGGATACAGCACACTGATGGGTTTTGGCTTTTTATCCAATTTGCCAGTCTATGTCTTTTGATTGGGGCATTTAGTCCATTTACATTTAGGGTTAATATTGTTATGTGTGAGTTTGGTCCTGTCATTTTGATGCTAGCTGGCTGTTTTGCCCATTGGTTGATGGAGATTCTTCATTGTGTTGCTGCTCTTTACCATTTCGTGCGTTTTTGGAGTGGCTGGTGCTGGTTGTTTTTTTCTATGTGTAGTGTCTCCTTCAGGAGCTCTTGTAAAGCTGGTCTGGTGGTGATGAAATCTGTGAGTACTTGCTTGTTCACAAAGGATTTTATTTTTCCTTCACTTATGAAGCTTAGTTTGGCTGGATATGAAATTCTGGGTTGAAAGTTCTTTTCTTTAAGGATGTTGAATATCGGTCCCCACTCTCTTCTGGCCTGTAGGGTTTCTGCTGAGAGATCTGCTGTGAGTCTGATGGGTTTCCCTTTGTGGGTAACCCGACCTTTCTCTCTGGCTGCCCTTAGTATTTTCTCCTTCATTTCAACCCTGGTGAATCTGATGATTATGTGCCTTGGGGTTGCTCTTCTAGAGGAATATCTTTGTGGTGTTCTCTGTATTTCTTGGACTTGAATCTTGGCCTGCCTTGCTAGGTTGGGGAAGTTTTCCTGGATAATATCCTGAAGAGTATTTTCCAGCTTGGATGCATTCTCTTCGTCACATTCAGGTACACCTATCACACGTAGATTAGGTCTTTTCACGTAGTCCCATATTTCTTGTTGACTCTGTTCATTCCTTTTTACCTTGTTTTCTCTAATCTTCCCTTCTCGTTTTATTTCATTGAGTTGATCTTCAACTTCTGATATCCTTTCTTCTGCTTGGTCAATTCTGCTGTTGAAACTTGTACATGCTTCGCGAAGTTCTCGTGTTGTGTTTTTCAGCTCCATCAATTCATTCATATTCCTCTCTAAGTTGTCCATTCTCGTTAGCATTTCGTCAAGTCTTTTTTCAAGGTTCTTAGTTTCTTTGCATTGGGTTAGAACATGTTCTTTTAGCTCACAGAAGTTTCTTATTATCCATTTTCTGAAAGCTGATTCTGTCATTTCATCACACTCATTCTCCGTCCAGTCTTGTTCCCGTGCTGGTGAGGAGTTATGCTGCCTTGTAGGGGGAGAGGTGTTCTGGTTTTGGGTGTTTTCATCCTTTTTGCGCTGGTTTCTTCCCATCTTTGTGGATTTATCCGCCTATTGACTTTGTAGTTGCTGTCTTTCTGATTTTGGTAATTTTAAGTCTGCAGCAGCTGAACTCATAAACCCCCTTTTCTTCTCCCCAGGTGTTCTGGCCCAGGGGTTTAGCACTTTATATTTTTCAGCTGTGTTGCTACCGTTTTCCCTGCCCACAAGGTGGCAGTCTAGTCACACTCAGCCTGCAGAGGCTTCGCTGAGCTGCTGTGGGCTCCGCCCAGCTTCCGTGTGAGCTTCCCAGCAGTCCTGTGGGTGTAGTTAGAACTGCTTCCGCTATGCTGGCCCGCCCCTGTAGTGACGGAGTCTCTGTAGTGGCGGGTTGTCTTGGTTACGGAAAATTTCCCCGGGAACTGCAGGGTGTTTCCCGATGGAGGACGCCCCTCCCCCACAGAGCTGAACCGTCCCGGGTTCAGCCGTGTTTCTAGAGGGGCCCTCTTTGTCCTGTAATCTCTTGGCTTGCCTCCTTGCCACAGTTCCCCTTGCTGGCCCAGAGGGGACACAGTCTCGTTCACTTTGTTCAATGAGCCGCTGCTCCCCGCCCCCCGTGCAGGCCGAGCGGCTGCTCCGGGCCAACCAGCAGCGCTGGGAATGCGGGGAGCTTCTCCACGCAATTAAAATCCGCTGCCCTGTGTGCCGCTGCGTCAGCCGAAGCAGCGGCTCTGAGATTCGTGGCACTCCCTTGCCCAGGGGTCTCCTGGCTTGGCTCCCTGCTTCAGCTCCCCTTTCTGGCTCAGAGGGAACTCTGTCTCTCTCGCTCTGCGCAAGAAGCCACTGCCCCCCGCTCCAGGGCGTAGGCTGAGCGGCCACTCCGCTCAAACCAGCGGCGCTGGAGACCCGTGGGGCTTTTCCTGCTGTGAATCTCCTGGTCTGTGGGCAGTAAAAGTCCGTCTGGAAATGCGGCGTCCACTCACCCTCTGCGCCTTCTCTCGGAGCTGCAATCCCGACTTCCTCTTAAGTGGCCATCTTGGATCGATCTCCAAAAAAAATTTTTTTAATGAAAAGAAAGATTTGGTTTATGTTTCCTCTCCTGGAATGATGGTGGGTTAATGACATTAGAATGATACAGTCCGATTTTTTTTCACATTAGATCACAATATTGAATAATTTTTAGACTAGATCATAAAGTTCAATACTTCTGTCTGATTCTCTTGAAACACTCATTCTTGAACCCAGCCACCATGCTGTGAGGAAGTCCAAGCCATCTGTGGAGTAACCTGCAGGGAATAAAATACAGGTGTAAGCCCGACATCCTTGACTAAGTTCTCAACTGTGTGCCAGCACTGAGTATTAACTAAGATGCTCAAGTTGCATATTTATAAATAAAACAAAGGATTATTCTTGTTTTAAGCTGTTACGATTTTGAGGCAGTTTGCTTCACAGAACAGATTGTGTGACTGGGAGTGTAATACTGCCATGACAGAAACCCAAGGTAATAGCATAGGCCATATAACTGTGGTGGGTGATGCCCCAAAGAATTTCTAGTTAATTATTAATGGAAGGCTAAGAAGACATTGAGAGAGTGTTTGCTTTGAGGGATTAAAGGAAAGTAAAGAAAAGGTTGTAGCAGGCTGGAAGAAAAGGGACCCTTATTATGGAATGGTGAAAAGTTTGATAACACTGTCACCTGCCATAGTGTGGAAGATGGAAAATGTACTTAGTGAACACAAAAATGTAGGTAAGAAAATTTGGGAACAAAATATTGGAATGTTGACCTGCTCCTTCTAGCTGTCTATAGGAAAATGCAAGAAGAAAGAGCTAAGCTGGAAAAAAAAGCTGTTAAAGTTTAAAGCAAAATTTTAAGGAAATATAAATGAACCAGGACTTAATGGGCTTGGAATGATATCAGAAAACTGTTTCTCATTCCTATACTTTTCAGATAACAAACCATTCTGAAATTAATAAATGGCTTCCAATCAAAAATCCCATTCAGAGTAGATGTGTGAGTTCCCTGAAGACCTTAACAACATTTTCAGTGATATTTCATAGACCCTTTCTAAGAACCTTCATATGGTTTCGCTGTATCCTCACCCAAATCTCATCTTGAATTGTAGCTCCCATAATCCCCATGTGTCGTGGGAGGGATCCAGTGGGAGGTAATTGAATCATGGGGGCGGGCTTTCCCCTTCTGTTCTTGTGATAGTGAATAAGTCTCATGAGATCAGATGGTTTTATAAAGGGCAGTTCCTCTGCTGCCATGTAAGACATACCTTTGCTCCTCCTTGACTTTTCACCATGATTGTGAGGCTTTGACAGCCTTGTGGAACTGTGAGTCCATTAAACCTCCTTTCCTTTATAAATTAGCCAGTCTTGGGTATGTCTTTATTTGCCATGTAAGAACAGATTAATATGGTCCCTCACAGAGATTTATGAACATGTTTAGCAAACTGTCTAGTAAACAAACAAGGCTTCTAGGAATCTTCATGCCATTGCCCCACAGAATGTTAATATAGATAACAAGGTAGAAACGTACTTACCTGAAAGTATGGATGTAGGTTTTATCTAATAGTGTGGGTTATAAATCGATAGGCAAAAATCCCAAAAGTGAAGAAATTGCACCAGCTTGGACTGGAAATCTCAAAGACACAGTACAAAATAAAAGGCTACTTTGGACTCCCGAAAGACTGTAAACAGGAAGCAGAGAAAACTGCAAACACAGATTGTTTCTTAAGGAAATAGAAGGTGGCTCAGAGAACAAAATCAACAGTCCAGAGGTTGGAGAAGAGAGCTACAGAGAACAATTCACAAGCAATAAATGCAAGTCTTAATTATGTAATTGGCAATATGTGCCTGTCTTTATTTCGTATTTCTAATATGCTGATAACTGTTATGTTCTTCAAATTTCCTTCTTTTTGAATCTAGTGCTCATAACAGTTATCCTATCCCTCTGACCTATCCTGGCACTGTGTATGTGTGGTGGGGTAAATAATTTATCTTTTTAATTCTCAGTTCTTCATATCAAGATAAATGGTATTTAAAAAAGCCATATCTGGGTAGCAGTACCACAAAACATTGATCCCCATGTGGACTTGATTAAATGATAGATTCCAGACTGAAATCTGATGCTGTAATAGAATAGACCTCATGGAAAAGGAGAATATATTTTACACATGGGAGGGATCTAAATTTTTGTGGTCAGGGGATAAACTTGATATTATATTTTCTGAAAATGGCTGCCAAAACATTTCCCATTTCCCATGATCTGAATACAGTGTAAATGTGATGCTTATTCATTTAAAATCTTGTGCCATGTTCCTTTTCCTTGGATTTGGATGAGCTGCTTTACTGTGAGGAAAGTGACACTTTGTGGCTTCAGAGGCCAAGCTGTGAAATGTGGTATTGCTTCTGCCTGGTTCTTTTGGGACAACTTGTAGGAACGTGACTGCTATGCCCCAGGAAAGCACAATGGCTCAAGGAGGGTCCCAAATGTAAAAGAACTGAGGTCAGTGGCCCCATGTGAATGTTCCCTGTCAAGCAGCATCTACTCATCAGCTATAAGTATTTCTACTTGAAAGTGGATCCTCCAGCCCTTTTTTGAGTCACCCCTAGTGTACCCTATGTGGGAGCAGAGAAGAGGTGTCCCTGTCAAACCTTCCCAAATTTCAGAGTTGTGGTAAAAATAAATGATTTTGCCATTTCAGATTACTTTGTTTTGGAAACATTTGTCATGTGGCTGGGATATCAGGATTTTCTGAGATCTGAAAATTATTTGAAGATTCATTCACAATGGGAAAAAATAGAGAAAATAGGCTTTAGGTAAACTTCTTATAGATGTGTGGTGTTTATTTTGTTCTACCTTTTGATAAAACAAATCCTCTTCCTAGGGCTTGTTTGTGATGATTTCTATTAAATTATTTTCAGTTCTTCAGAGACCATGGATATAATGTCTATTTACTTTACATGTAGTGTTTTCAATGCAGTCTTGAATGGAAGTTAAAAAAACAGAATCTCATTTTACAAATCTTAAATGTCTTAATATTTTTAATGTATGCCTCTTGATCTTCAGCAAAAAACCTAGACCACCTCCCCAAAAGAGAGCTTCAACTATAAACCCTTTGGTATAAGACAGCTTAGCTATAATGAACCAGACAACTACGTAGCTGGTATCTGGAATAAAGAAAATACTATCCATAAATTATCACCTACTGCCTGACAGGTACTGCATGCCAAATGTATTGAAGAGCATTTCAATAAAATAACATGAAATGAAAGCATAAATCAGTCTACAACTCAGAGTATTCCTGAACCTAGGAGCTATATTCTATTGTCCCAAGGTTTTTTTTCTCTGAAAAAAGTAAGGATGCCAATTTTCCAGTGGCATTTGGTATTGTGAGAATAACAAAACATAATAAACACTGGAACATATTTTCAAAATTACATTAATTCAGTAAGGAGACCAACTGATGTTATTGTGTGGCCCTATTTTCATTGAGTATATTCAATTTCATTGAGTTAATTCAATTTCATTTCATTAGTGCCAGCTGCTAAACCTTTTCCAGTGTTGGTTTCTTTCCAAATGTAAAGAAAATTCTTGGCAAATCCACTGTTTCTTATTGAATTATGAAAGGTAGAAAATGAATCTTTATTGAAAATAGTATGTAAGAATCTGTATACAAAATTGGGTATAATTTCAAATAGTAACTGGAAAAATCAGATTTACTGTGTTAGGGAAATAGCATTACATGGCAAAGCCCTCACTTGGGGACACAGGAAAATAAAACATCTTCAGAATATATATTTCTTTCATACCCCCATGATAATTCACATGCAGAAAAGGACATAGTAATATCATTTATTCATGTTTCCTTGGAAAGGTTGTTTCACTAATAAAGTCAATTAGTGGGACATTAGCTCCATTATGAAAAAGATGCTTTTTACTTAAAATGAAGTATTTCATATATCTTTCTATATGTTTCAGAATTGGGAAATGCCCACCTATAGCTTCAATCATAAAGAATTTGAGGTTTGATTTTCTAATAATTTTCTTAAAGCTTTATTTTACATTGTCTTCACTTTTCCGCTTCACCTTTATTTTCATAATAGATTGTTGACTTAGGCTGCTTACATTATCTTAATGTTTTCAAATGTGTTGTGACTTAATTTAAAAAATTTTTAAAACACATATCTGGCAAAAATAACTCACATATCTGGCAAAATAGCTCACATAGGATTCTTTTAAGCAAAAAAAAAAAGTCATGAAGATTTTAATTTGTGTGTTATAAAATATGTTGCTAGTTTTTAATTTTTTTTATGTAAACTCATTATGCAACTATAAAACATCATATTTAGATTAACATGGTAAAAAGATAAATGTTTCTGATTTTCATTTTATTTTCCATATTGACATCTTTCAACTACATCAGACCTCCTGGCTAAGATATGAATATATTAACTAAATATATAGAACATTAAAAATGGATATAAAGGTAAAGGTGGGAAGAAGGAGTATATGAGAATTATAACTGATTATCTCTGTATGAATTATCATGACATAATCTTTCATATTTTAATAGGACCATAGAGATTGCAAATTTAAGACTAACCCCAAAACATGGCTTCATTCTGTATGGGTGGAACTGGACCACAGACTTTCTTTAGGACATTTTGTGATTTTGTTTAAAAATTAAAAGCAAAAAGATGAATTAAGCATGTTTAAAGGTTTAAAAAAATGGGGAATTAATAGGTTTAATTTGCATAGTAAATACTTTAAATTTTGAGGGAGTTGTTGCTTTGGATTCTTTAAAGAATTGTGATGGTTAGCAGATATTTCTAATACAAAAGAAAAACTACTGAGAATTATTGAGTAACCCTTTAGTCAGGTTTGCATATAACAACAATTTGGTCACATAGCACAGCAATGTCAAAGACAAAACATACTGTAAAATTTTATTTGGCTATTTTCTTACAGATAATGTTGAAGCCACATACTTAAAATCTTCCAGTAACAATCAATGGTATTCTTTTATCAGCATTCAAATTATCCATGAGTTGCTTGTAGAAACCTACTAATAAATTTTCTCTTACTGAACTTCTAAGTGGCATGCTCATGCATCTGTATGCCCAAGTATACTACAGGCTTTTTTCTTACAGAACTAAGAAGAGTAATATGCTAGACTTTACAAAGTTTCCATGCTGGGCACTTAAAACAGATTATCTTTAATCCTCACAATAATCTTGTAAAGCAAATATTGCCATCAGAATCATTTAACAATGCAGAAACTAAAGACTGTAAATGTTAGGGAATATATCCAAAGTCAGACTTTGTCACAGCCAGGATTCCAACTCGTTTCAACTCTGACTCCAAAGTCGATGCTCATTGTTCTACATCCTCTTTCTTTAACACAATGATGATAATGATAATGATGATGATATTAAGAGTTACAATTTTTAAAATGTTTAGCATTAACTATCATGGTGATTGTTTAGTGTACTTTTTCTTATTTTCTTATATTATCTCTTTAAATCTCTTTGTGATAATGAAATATTGAGATTTTTTTATTTAAATCCTCCGTTATTACGGAGGAAATTATTACAAATTACTTAACTGTTCTATTTGCTCTAAGTTAGAACAGTTAACTAATTTGTCCCAAATTATGTAGCTCATAAGTGGACTTGCTAGGACATAAACTATGACTGTTTGAAATCACAGCTAAGGCCTTTAACCTTCTTTCGCTGTTTTTCAATCTGAGGCTTTGAAAAGGATAAAAAGAAAGCTGAATGTATTTGTATAAGATAGGATCGTCCTTCCAAATAGCTCTCACTACATCAAAAAGATTCACTTCACTGACAAAATTATGTGGTGTCTACAGCCAAAGAGGGAACATCAATATTTTTCTTTCATTTGTTTGTCTATTAAGAGAACTTAAATTCATTTTGGAGTAAAACATTCAAGGGTTCTCTTTCATTTTCTAAGAAGAAAGTAACAAAAAGAAATGTGTGTGTGTGTGTATGTGTGTGTGTGTGTGTGTTAGAGAGAAGTAGTGTTTGTAGCTTGTTAGGTGGTAGTTCTAGAGGTAGTCATTGTTTTCAGCGTACAAACTATTAGAGCAATTTTGACTATACATTTTATAGATATCTTTGAAAAGTCTAAAGCAGACCACTAGAGAGGGACAATAAAGTAGAAGCAGCAGCTTTAGGGTAATACAAATTGTAGCCCTGCTGCTATGTTCCAGTTATAGAAGAAAGTGCAAATGTAATATTGCAGGTACCAGAGAATTCACACTCTGCAGGTTTATGATGAGGTTGTCTGTGTGAAAGTACCATAGGAATAAAACTGAACGCTACAACAGTATAGAATGCTGCAATTAAAATATTTGAAACATTTATAAGGTGGATCCTTTAATTATATGGCAATTATCCTAACAGAAAGTGAATAGGTTGTATTGTTAAGACAGATATAAATTCAGATGCTATAATTTTTTAAAATCTGTATGATCTTATGCATTTACTTAAATTTGATGTTCCAATTCTTTATCTTTTGAATAGGAATAATGGTATCTACTGCACAGTGCTGTTGGAAAGACTCTATCTCAACATAGTGCCTGACACATAGAAGATAATTAATGATCAGTGCCTGCTTCTTAAAACAACATAATCTCTGTGTTTAAGATGATGAGCATCTTCTCACTGTGTCTTCACGTGGCAGAAAGGGGAAGGGAGCCCTCTGGGGTCCTTTTCACAAGGAAACGAATCCCATTCATGGGGTTCTACCCTCATGACTTAATTACTTTCCAAAAGCCCCACATCCAAATACCATCACTTTGGGTATCAGGTTTCAACACATGAATTTGAAGAGGGGGGATACAAACATTCAGACTATAGCAGAAGGTATGCTAGAATTTATTTAAACATAGTCATCTACATACGGTGAATCCCACCACCATCTCTCATAGGAAGGCTTTACTCTTCTTCTCCCTCACCTTTTCTTCAACAAGACCACTTGAGAGCTTAGTATTTACTAGTGTCTAAGGGAACTTCCTAGACTGGCAAGTGACTCACATTTGAAAACATCCCTAAGCAGAAGTCTGTCTGTGCCTCTCTGTGATGGTCAAGCAGGAGCAAGATGCACTCTATGGGAGCAGACGCGCTCCCACCATTCTGCCTGATCAGGCTGTGTGACTTTCCTTCAGGCCACAGGAACATCCCAGAATGTAACCAGGCTGACACCATTTAGGAAAAATCCTGCCCCAATGAAAAGCTTGCTAAAGCAAAGTAACCCAGAAGGAAGGGTCTCTGGGGTGTAGACGTTTTAGGATATTCCTAGGGGAGTAGGAGAGTAGGATGTGATGGTTGGTTGAGAGTTCCTTGTCTGAATCGTAGACCTGTCAGTAAAGAGGGCCATTATAAAATTTCAACCAAACTCAAACAAACCAAACAAAGTGGCACAAAACAAAACCCACAGGCATGATTTCAAAAAGAGTAGTCAGCACTGAACATCAGTGAAGACCAGGAAATGTCAGTTTTAAAAGATCCGTAAGCTCAGAGAGATGTTGACAGCACTAGTCAAGTAAAACCCCTCTTGGCTCTATTTCTCTCAGTCTTCCTTCCCTAGTGGGGTCAGACACCATGACTAGCAAGAGGTGGCAAAGAAACAGTGCAAAGAAGGAAAGGAGAGGGGAAAACAAAACACCCCATTCCTTATTTTTACTTTGTAGTCTTTCAGAGATGCTCACTAAGAGAAGACAGCAGGTTTAAATTTTGGTTTGAAACTTTAATTACATTGTGTTTGTATTAGTGGCTTAAAACAATACAAATTCCATGTCAGAAGTTGAGTATGTCTTAACTGGGTTCTCTGCTTAGAGTCTCATAAGGCCAAAATCAAGGTGCTGACCAGGGCCACATTCATTTGGAGCTTGCTGTCCTCTTCTAAAATTATGTCTGTTTTAGCAGAGTACAGTTCCTTGTTGTCGTAGAATTTAGTCCCCATTTCCTTGCTGACTGTCAGCCGGAGACCTCCCTCATCTCCTTAAGAACAACCAACTTTTTCTCTTATGGCTTACTCCATGTTTAAAGCTAGCAAGAGCACAACGAGTTCTTCTCTGACTTTCTCTTCTGCTTCAGCCTGGGAAAGTCTTTGATTTAAGGGCTCACGTGATTAGTTCAGGAGTAACCAGATTATCTCCCTATCTTAAAGTCAACTCTGCTATATCACATAGACAGATACAGGAGTGATATCATTTTCAGGTGTCTTCAAGATTCGTGTGGGAAATCTCTGGGGGTCCATTTTAGAAATTATGCTTAATACAAGATTGAGACTTTAATTATTAAAATGATATCTTTTTTTCACTCAAAGTGGCTAGACAGCTTTTCATTATCTGAGAGGGACTAAAAAAAATAGATTTTATTAAAGGAGGAAAAAAAAAATTACCTCCACAAATTACGACTAAGTGAACAGTGGTGGTAGTTGGTGAGAGAATGTTCCTTTTATATTGCTTGTACCATAAGGAAGTTTTGCTTTAAACAAAATGAACAGCCTTAAATAGATTTTGGTTTGTGGTAGAAGGATGTAACTCACCTGCAGAGCCCTCCCGACTCTCCTCGGGGAAGATCCAGGGAAATGAATGTAGTGATCTTATTTTCTTTTTAGCCTTGCTGTCATACCACCTAGGTCAGAGGGCAGGAATCTGAAGTAATTTATATAAGTCAGTGTCCTGATGCCCAGAGAGGCATGGATGATGTGGGAAGAAGACAATGGAAGGGCAAACAGAGAATTTATTCTCTCATATTTCAGCCAGAGTTCTAAACTCAAGGTGTCAGCAGGACTGGTTCCTTCTGGAGACTCTGAGAAAGGATCTGTTCCATATTTCTCTCTTAGTTTCTGTCAAACCTTGGTGTCCCTTAGCTTATATATGCATCACTCCAATGTCTACCTCCGTTTTCACGTGATTTTCCTCTGTGTCACCGCTGAGTAAAATCTCCCACTTCTTCCTCTTAGAAGTCCAGTCACTGGACTTAGGATTTACCCTAAATACAGGAGGCTTTCCTTCTGAGATCCTTAACTTAATTACATCTACGAAGACCCCATTTTCAATAGCATCACGGTCACAGGTACAGGGAGTTAGGACATGGACGTATATTTTAGGATGCATTGTTGAACTCACTACTCAGTAATTTCCCAGAAGAATTTTTATATATGATGAATTCAACAGACTCATATGATCACTAATCGTCTAAACCTTGTCTGAAAAGTATATAGTGAGGGTGTGGTTTGAGAGTTGGCCTGATAACAACAAAAAAAGGTCAAATTGTAGCAGGAAGTATGCTTGGAAAAGCAGCTAAAGGGGAAAGAAAGATCTGTCAGAGGGCCCCACATTTTGCAGCCAGTGGGCCTGCTTCCAGACTGCCTCTGCTTGTGCTTCGACAACACCTGAGGTACACATCCCGGCACAACAGAAGGTGTTGTCAATCTCACACTCCTCCTAGTTAGGCTGAAGTGAAGACTAGAGCAGTTCTGCTGTCCAAAACAACCTTCCTGAGGGAGTTGAGTGGTGTGTTCTGGGCTGCCAGGGCCGTAGCAGTGTAGGAGGCAGCATCTGTCATGGTCAGGGACAGGGTTCTCATCATGTTTTATGAGCACTGACTGCTATGTGCACTACAAAAAATCTTGTAAAGAGCACGAACTCAGATTCGGTCAAACCTCCCGGCACATTCCTAGTAAGCCTGGTGTACAGCTTTAGGCTGCTGGCTTACTTGTATACCTCATTCCCACGACGATAGCCAGGCACACCCCCAGGATATTCACCTCCACCCCCACCAAACTCAGTGCTTCTCAAGGAGAGCTGCTAGTGCCATGTTTCTCTTCCATTGGAGCACAGTGTTTAGAGACTGTACTGCCCTAGTCCAATTCCTCCACCCTCCTTATTCCTTTTAACCAGCTTTAATTTTCTATGTATATTACCTATCATTTTGTAACATATTCTGTGTGCAGGATCCCACTGTCCGCTGGTTTCCAGGCATGACATTGCTCATCCTGTATTTGGGTCACCTCTGCACTGTCCACAGAGAAGATATAGTCTTTAGGTACACACAGCACCCCTTCACCTGTGTTCTTCTTCAGTGGCATTCATGGGTTGGTGGCACTGGCTTTTACCAACTGTCTTACTGTTGACACAGTTGCACAGGCTCAGTTTCCACTGTGCAATATTATTCATGAACCCCCTACACAGGACTAGCACTAGTTTTGTGCTTGTTTTTGTCATTGCCACTGGAGCACTTGTTTTTCAAGTAATCAAAGGAATGTGCTGCATCAAAGTACCAGCCCAACAAGGTTTAGTTACTTGTGAGTAATCTTAGTTATGGGCATATTGCCATAGAGTCAGGTAAATTAAAATGGGGCACTTGCAGCTCCTTACCATGCGGTGGGTGCCAGATCTTCACTTGATAATCCAGGGCTCAGGTTCTGGTGATATAGCCTCTGGCCACAGAAATGCTGGTGGTGTTTGCTGCTGGCAGAATGAGAGGCTTACTATGGTCTGTGACGGAATGAGGTCTGGGATAGCAGATCCAACACTTGTCAGTTTATCCACAGTGGCCAACAGTTTGGGAGAGCCTAATTAAGGCATTATGATTTTGGAGTTTTATTGCCATGTTCTTGTGGGGAAAAAAGCAGATTGACAGGTTAGTTTCCCACCCCATATCCCTCCTGGGTTCTCAGGAGTTTTCTACATATCAGATAGCAAATAGGCTGACTTGCTGTAGTGGCCCAGTCCTGTCTGTCCCAGTCCTAAGGCTGCGACCTCTGTGGGCACCCATTGTCCTTGTTGGCTCTTGCGGCTTGACTTAGATCTTTCCATTCCAATCCTTCAGTCCAGGAAAGGGAGGTCATGCCCTGTACAAGCTTGACATATTTCATAATGTTGCTATTAGACTGGAAGGATCAGATTTCCTCATTGCCACCAGAAGGATCTTAACACTCTCGTGTTCCTTGGTCCTGTCCCCTGACCCTGTGAGATCCTATAGAAAGGGGTCACCATGAAGGAGAGTTGCCTCCAGATTAAATCAGGGGGTCCTTTCTGAAGTGCTAGGGTGAGTTCAACAGCAAATAACCTCCATCACTTTAAAGGGAAAGAGGAAAAATAATGGTTTAGAACACGGATTAGAGTTTTCCTAGGTACAGTCAAGTCAGGCAGGTGCCTGGTCCACCTCTATCCCCACCAAACTCAGTGTTTCTCAAGGCGAGCTGCAGTGCCATGTTCCTCTTCCGTTGGAGTGCAGCATTCAGTGTCCATACTGCCCTACTCCAATTCCTCCACCCTCCCTGTGCTTTTTAATCAGCTTCATTTTTATGTATATTACCTATCATTTTATAACATTGTAAATTTATTATACATTTGTATGCTATCTAATTTTTAAACAAAATGGATCACTTTTACCACTTAATGGCACTTGAATATAATAATGTAATCATCGAGAATGAGGTAATCTAAATCTGAAAGTGCAAAAGGGTCTGTATTTTTTATAAATTCTAAGTGATTACATAAAATTTAAAAATCATGATTTATAACTTCAAAAATGCTTTCATAGTATTTGTTCTCTTGGCAGTTGACTTACACTAAATTAAAGATAAATCTTTTCACCACAAGAGATGTTAATAACATGTCATGGAATAACCTAGAAGATTATGATAAAAAGTGATAAAGTCACCTTCGGGGTGGAAGATGATATAATGACTTGAAGATAATTACAAGGATTTTAAGTGTAAGTTATTTTATTTTATTTTGTTTTTTATTTTATTTGAGACAGCATCTTGCTCTGTAGCCCAGGCTAGAGTACCATGTTGCCATCATAGCTCAGTGCAGCCTCAAACTCCTGGGTTCAGGTGACCTTCCTGCCTCAACCTCCCAAGTAGCTAGGACTACAGGAACACACTACCTCCCCTCCCTGGCTGATTGTTTTCAATTTTAACTTGGTACAGTCAGGATCCCCTTATATCGCCCAGATTGGGGAACTCCTGTCCCCCAGTGATCTTCCTGGCTTGACCTCCCAAATGCTGTTATTATAGGCTTGAGTAACCACATCTGACTATGTGAATTTTTTAAAAGAAGCAGTTTTGATTAATGTATGCCTTATAATTATTATCATTTTAAGGGCAGAGAATCTGAGAAAAATTAGATTATTTGTAAGCAAATTATAGAAAGACTGTGATGTTATCATACATAATAATCATTTTCTCAGAATTTTAGAGACATTTTCTAATTTTTGGACATTGAATGATGCTTTAAGAAATTAGAATATAGCCTAATTCTTTCCCTTAAGTAAACTCTGCTTTTTCTTATAGGTGTCCAAATAATTCTGTCTTTATCCTTCAGTTGTAATGTCTTCTCTTATTAGAATTCAGAAATTCTTTTGTTTGGTGAGGTCATGTTTCCCTGTATCTAGAACAATCACTGGCAAATAGCTGGCAATAGACAAATATTTATTGAATGACTAAATAAATATGTTGATGAATAAATGTAAACACCATAAATTTTAGTGACAATCCTGTTCTATCTGACATGAACAAGTTATGCCCTTTAGTATTTCATGATTAAAGTTTCTTCTTCTTTTTTTTTTTTTTTTTTTTGACACTGAGTCTTGCTCTGTCACCCAGGCAAGAATACAGTGGCACGATCTGGGCTCACTGCAACCTCTGCCTCCTGGTTCAAGCAATTCTTGTAGCTTAGCCTCTGCAGTAGCTGGGATTACAGGCATGCACTACCATGCTAATTTTTGCATTTTTACTAGAGACAGGGTTTCACCATTTTGGTCAGGCTGGTCTCGAATAATCTTCCTGCCTTGGCCTCCTGAAGTGCTGATATTACATGAACTTCCTTTATTTCAGGAAATTTTTCTATATCTTTAATAGTGATCTGTTAGCTATTATTTAAGTGATAGTTTTATTTTTTTTTTTAGCAATTTCTTTACCTTTTCAACCGTCTTTTAAATTTATTGCTTGTTCAATGGTTTTATGATCTCAGCTTATCCATTATTATTTCCATTAAAATACTCTAAAACATAAAACACTTGCAGTAATTTTTTTAAAATGTCTGGAATGTATTTTCTTTTAGAATTATCATCATCACTTTGGTTATTTATGTTTTATTTTATTTCTTCTCTTGGGCTATACATTTGCATAGTTGTCCTGTTCACTCTTTATTTTTCTCATCATTAATGTGGCATACCAGATTGAATTGTTTTTCCTAATTATTTGCTTCCTCCCTGTGATGAAGTCACATGCTCTTTGCCATTTACTCTGTTGTGCCCTCCTTGTAAGTAGAATATACTTCTCCATCATGTTAATCTTGGGATCGCGCGTGCATCTTGCTTGGGATTTAGCATGTGACATTGCCAATGGCATATGAGCATGTGTGACATTTGCCACCTATTAGCAGATATTTTAAACGACTTCTGTGGTTTGCTTCCCTCTCCCTCCCACATTAGGTGGTGGTGTTGTTTTAGCCTGGGTTCCATAATAACAAGAAAAATGAAACAGGGGGAGCCCAGTGGAGTTCAGCCTAAAAGCCTCCTGTTACATGAGTTAGAAAATATATATATTTATTGTAAGCAACTGAGTTTGGAGATTGTTTGTTTCTATAGTGAAAACTAGTACAGGAGGACTGATACAGCCAAACTTCTAATGTATTCTGATACTGGACCTGTTTCTTAGTCCACTTGTGCTACTGTAACACAATACCACAGACTGGATAACTTATAAAGAAAAGAAATTTACTTTATTGAAGTTCTAAAGGCTGGGAAATTTAAGATCAAGATGCTGGCAGGTTCCGTTTTCTCAGAAGGATCCAGTCTCTTTTTTAAGGCGGTATCTTGAACACTGCATGCCCTTACATGGCAGAAGAACAGAAGAGAGAGAATGCATTATAGCAAGCCCCTTTTATAGCAGCATTAATGCGTTAATGTGGGCGTATCCAGTATAACCTAAACACCTCCCCAAATAAACAAACTGCTTAACACTGTTGCAACTTGGCAGACACAGTGAAACCATAGCAATAAAAGAAGTATCTCTTCCCACTAGTCATTTCATAGCTACAATGTAAAAACTAAGAGTTTCATTCTATTTTATTTTCTGTAGCCTGAGGACCAGTGTGGAGAAGATTTAGCCTTTAGGAGGTCCTAGTTGCTACTGCTACTTCTGTTAAATGTTCCAGGACTTATTCCATTTAGTTCGAGGACCATACCTGCCCTTCTATGGTAATATTCTGAAGCATTAGCTCATCGCTCCAATTCTGCCTGGAAGTAAAAGCCTTGCTGAGTTGAAAGGCAGACTAATTTATGTGTTTATCACATCCATCCTTCTCTTTTGGGAATCAGCAGGGAGTAGAAAAACTTGATGAATAATGCATGGGTTTTGATGTTCATTGGTTCCATGGGCAAGATAAAGTAGAGGGGACTTCAAGTGGGGCTTCTGTGGTGACTTTTCCCTGAGACTTCTGCTCCTTCAGAGGATCTTATGTGAAGATTTTTTTTTTTTTTTTTTTAAATAAAATGACTATTATTGCTGGGGAGTGATAGTTCTGTTACTATGATTATTCTGCTTTCCTTTTTGGCCTTCTGCACAATTAAGATATTCAAGATATTGAGTATTGGTGTTAAGTCCCACCTTGATTGATAATTAATTAATCTATTTATTTATTTATTTTTTGTAGAGATGAAATTTTGCCATGTTGCCCAGGCTGGTTTCAAACTCTTAGACTCAAGCAATCCACCTGTATTGGCCTCCCAAAATGCTAGGATTACAGGCATGAGCCACTGTGCCTGGTCTTCACTGAGCATTTAATTGACAGCTAGAGGGTAGGGATTATGTGTTTGCATTTCTGCCTTCCCCACTGCTCCTCTTCTCAGTAGGTTCCCTTCCCACGCACCACATTTTTCCTTTGTTCTGCCTACTGTGTCCTTCACGTGCTTCTCTCTAAATATAGCAATCATTAGTAACAGTCAATATTTTTACTACTCATATTCTTTCATCTGTTTTTCTGTGGAGTAGAGTTAGAGGGAAAATTAGAGGCTGCTTCATTCTCGAGTCTTCTCTTAGCTATCACTTTTCCTTGTTTGGATGCAGTTATATTTTTGACTGCTTATTGTGATATTTTTAAATACATTCTATCAGAAATTAGGAAAGGCATATTCAGTGATCAAGTTTTATTCTATAACATTTATGGTTTGTTTTAATTTGAAATTAATATGATAGAGAAATATGTAATAAATAAAATTTGAATTTATCTATATGTGTTTAGTAACAAAGATATTTATACTTGCATAACTTCTAAACTTCTTGTTTAAATACTTATGTGCCAGAAACATTTTCTTTTTCTATTTGGAAACACTTCATTTTGAACTAGAAAATAAAAACGAGAGTTACCATTATAACGCAGAATATCAATATAAAATATGTAATTTAACTATCTCATCGGGATAAATTTTTCTTCTTATTAATCTGTATTTCCCTTATTTTTCCATTTCTCTCTGTCTACTTTTTCTTACCTATATTTCCTCTCTCTTGTTTTCCTGATTTACCAATAGTCGAGAAGTTACTATATCCCTCAGAATTACAAACACAAAAGTGAAAAAATATGTATACAAGAAATTATAACTGATTGGTCATGAGAGCCACTAATTTTACAATGGCTGGGACACCACAGAAGAATACATGTATCTTTTATCAATTAATGCAGTTATTTGTGGGTGTATTTGTTTATTCAAAAGGTTCACTGACAACCCAGAATATTCCATTTACCTTTCTGTACTCTGAAGATTGTTAGTTCTATATATGGACATAATTTTTAAATAGAATATTATTAGAAGTTCTTTTTGGTATTTGAATAATTACAACATTAATGAGGCATTAATCCAGTAACAAGGCAAATAGATATCCTACAAAATTCAGACTATTAAAGAAAATTTTAGTATTTTGCAAATAAATTGAGGTGACATATTTAGAAAGTGTAGTTATTTTACTCTATTATGTTGTGCGAATCTTTGAATTCCTTTGTGGAGAATTAAAATTGTGCTGAATTATGTCAAAACTAATAGCAATTAACAATTGCTATTGTTAAGCTACATACAAGTAGAAATATAGACTGAAAAACTCTCTAGGAGAATGGCATCAAAATTTGGACCTTACATTTCAGTAAAATAACAGAAATATGAGTAGTATATACTTTTTAAAAGCCTACTATTTCATGTTCTCTGAATATGAAGCTTCAGTTTAATTTGCCAAGCTAAATTATGATTTGAATTTTTTTTATTTTTTTTTTGAGACGGAGTTTCGCTCTTGTTACCCAGGCTGGAGTGCAATGGCGCGATCTCGGCTCACTGCAACCTCCGCCTCCTGGGTTCAGGCAATTCTCCTGCCTCAGCCTCCTGAGTAGCTGGGATTACAGGCACGCGCCACCATGCCCAGCTAATTTTTGTACTTTTAGTAGAGATGGGGTTTCACCATGTTGACCAGGATGGTCTCGATCTCATGACCTTGTGATCCACCCGCCTCGGCCTCCCAAAGTGCTGGGATTACAGGCGTGAGCCACCGCGCCTGGCCGTGATTTGAATTTTTGAGTGTTATGACTGAGATTTCTTCTTTTTTACAAATTGAATTTGACAGCACCTAAAGTGTTTATAAACAGAATGGATTTAATGAGAGTATTAATATGGAAAATTAGCACTCAGAAGTACCATAAAAATACAAAATGTAATTATAATTATTATTTGGTAAAGTTAGATTTTAGATGCAAAATGAATAGCCAAAATGTTAATTTAAGCATGAATGATTGGAATATAAATTCAAAATAAATCTACTTTGTTTCATTTTAATTGCACTTCACATAAATTTATGTGGTCTTTGGTCTTCAAGTGAACAAAAATTGTTAATTTATTTGATTCTCATTAAAAACCTGCTGAATTTCTTTTCCAGTTTTAAAGGATATGAATAGAATGAAATGGATTAGGAAAGAATTGGGATTAGGACTAGATCTAATTTCCATTTTAGTTTTTTAGTTGAAATTTTGACTTAACAGTTAACAATCTAAGCCATTGAATTTCAAATAAAAAAATCAAGGTGCTTTCTGGAAACTTTGAAAAGTCATAAATAACAAACTAATAAATGTTTTTTAGATTTTTATTTTGTTCCTTCTCTCTCAAACTTTTATTAAGCAACATAATTGCTACCCTTTACCATGTTCACCAGTGTCATAAAAGCAGGCGCCTTCAATAAGGTTAGCAATCCAGTCGGGATCACTTATTTCGAAGCACTGAGGCACAGAAAAGTTAAATCATTTGCTTAAGTCTAAGGGTTGAGCAGCAGAGTTTTGTATAAAAACCAGGTTTTTCCGACATACAGCCATCACCAACTATTTGTTAATTATCGTTATATATCACTTTATAGTAGAGCATTTAAAATAATAAGTTTTCCTTTCAAAATATGACTTGGTCAGTTTTATAATTTGATGCTCATAGAATTTAGCTATGTTCTGAATGGCTAGGTGAATTGAAGAGATGTTTGAAAGACCTTAGAGGTGAGAAATTCTGATTGCCTCAAAAATGCTCTGCTTCAAATGGCCTGATTTTGTACATTCTAATTCCCTGTAATGCAGATCCAATGAGTGGCAACATCCCCATAGTACTTTACAGATAAATGCATACTGTTTTCAAAAACAATTCTGTGAGAATTATAATAATGTATTGAGCTTTCATAGGAGACAATGCCATTATCTGTTTGAAAGTGCCCATTTAGAAATGGAAATGTAATAAAGGGAAGGAAAAATAGGTATTGCAAATAATCCAAATTATTTAGCCCAGTCTATTTCTTTCTACAATGGAAATCAAGTTTATAAGCAAACTCTCCTTGAGGTTGATAACAGCATAATATTTAGATCAAATGAGTGAAAAATCAGTTCTGCACCACTGCCTATGCAAAGTCTAGTCACTAACTTCAATGCATTCATTGTTCATTCTGTGCCTTCAGTACAGACAAACCAGATAAATGAAGATGTATCCTTTGGGTATAGCTTTGTTTCATCTTTTATCTTATCATATCTCTAGAGGTGGTGATTATATTTTATCCAAAGCAAACGAGATTCTCCCATCTACAAGATGTCCACAGTTTTCCTATATGAAGTGACACTACAAGTTGTTCTGCTGATTATTCCTGCATCCCTGGTGCACCACTTGTCTGTTTTAATGATGTGTGGTTGCCTCAGCAATTGTTAATCTAATGATGGAATCTGTCCCCAGAGGTTACAGGTACCATTTTCTGAGCCTCTTGCCTCCAGACTGAATTACAAGATGATTGATATTGTAATTTATTTTATTCTTTACTAAAATATGTGTACATTTGCAATAATAGGAAGTTATAGCTGTGATCCTAATAAGAACACTTTCCAGGTAAGCACACTGCAACTTCTGCAGAGATGGCCATTTTTTCTATAATTCAATGTCTTTTACTGACATAGATCTTTCGCAAAAGACAGGGAAGCCAGAAAAATAAAAATGTCAGCAACTTATGCATTCAGATTTCACTCCCAACTGAATTTCAATGTAAATATATTAAATATACATTATGTAAATATATTTAAATATGGAACACATATTTATATTTAAATGTAAATTGAAATAATTTACATATTAGATTTTGAACGTCAGTCATTAAGATACACTGATTTCCTGACCCAAGGTTACCAATCAGAATGATGTATGCATATGCTTCTTAATTAACCATTTACTGAGTACAGGAAAGGTGAAAATGCTGACCCAGGTGCATGCAGTAATTTGCAGGATGACTTGCTCCTTAAACTAGCTTACAGTTGGAGTTTGTGAGGGTAGGAGGAGATAAAGATAAATATAAGATAAATATAGAACTAAAGCATAGAAAAACAAAAATTGAAAGGGAGAATGTAAATGTGCACTTAATATTGCATTGAGTTTCTATTAAAATCCATACCATGATGACTGTTAACATCTGGTTTTAGAGGAGTGGTCAAGTAGTTAGTTCATTTAGGTAAATAGGTACATAGGAAACACAAAATATATGTGTACAGCCCACCTAATAATGGTAGATGATAAGATTCTGTCACATAAGTGTAAGGATCTGACAGGTGTACTCCCTGATATGATCTTTGTTCAGACTTTCAACCATCCTTCTACATGTTATTAAGGTCGTCTCTTTTCTCGTGTCTCTATGTTCAGGTATGACATTCTACTGTCTATTTCATACTATCCATCTTTTTCTAAGTAATCTTGCTACACAAAATAGTGAATATATTACATTCCCCTTTAAGAGTCCAGTAATTTCTCAGTGCCTTCAGTTTATATTCCAAACTCCTTTAAATGTTTTTTTCCCCCCTTAATCCTGTTCTTTTGCAGTTTTTGGTTTTCAGCTTCTGCCATGCGTTGAATCAGACTCTCTAATTCTGCCATTCCAAATTAAATGATACTAGTCAAATTTTTCGGGCTTAAAACATGTATATATTCCTGAAATGTTCCTTTCCTGTTTATTTATGTGAGTGCATCCTTGTTCTCTTTCCGAGGCTCAGGTCAAGGGTGATTTCCTCAGAAGCTCTTTATCTTTATCTTCATTCTCCCACAGCAGATACACACTGCTGGATCTTCTCCCATAGGTTTCCTAGAGGAGTGAGGCATCAAAAGAAGACAGAGTTGTAAGACATTTGAAAATATGTGAATGTTGAACTTTATGTGAGGCCTGTGTTTCTAGACAGCAGCAGTGGTAGAGTAACTCCCCCACCCTTTTGTGTTTTCAAAGATAAGACATATCCTAATCTTCTCTCGACTCATTAATTTTTTAAAAATCTCAGACTTTATTTGTTTTGAGACATTGATCATTGAACATTCTCTCTGTTGCAGTAATCTGAAAACTGTCACCTCGTTAGTTGTCCTGGACATTTTGTCTTTGACTGTGGGCAACTTGGGGCTCTCTCAGTGAGCTCTTCAGAGTGCTAACCGTATTTTATTGTAACTTTTGTTTTTTGTCTGACATCTCCCTTAGACTGTGAGTTCCTTGAGCGTCAAGGAAATGTCTTGCTTATGTATTCCCATCTGTACTCAGTACAGTGCCTTACACGTACTGGGTGACAAACAAACCTTTGATGATTAAGTCAGAGTTTGCTATATGTTTTCACTTCTTTCTTTTACTGGGGGAAGAAAAAGACATCCTCACTTCTTCTCCCTGTCAGTGTCATTTTAGCCCCTGAACCAAGCTCAACCTACCCATCTGCACCTTCTCCTGAAATGATTGCAGAAAAGTTACTTCACCTACATTCTAAAAATGGCAAATGTAGCTATTTACTAAAATCTCTGTGGTTTCCAGCTAATTGTTATACAGGAAATAACCCTCAGACATATCATTCATTATATGTCCAATTCATATGTGTTGGCATTTGCATAAAAAGGACTCATGATAGGGGAGTCAGGCATCAAAAAAGGACAAATGTGCAATAGTTATGAGAAAGAGTGACAAAATATCTTTCCAGAAATCCAATTTCTGGAAAATTGTACAAAGCAATGAGAGAGCAAATTTAAGGAAAGAGACATGATATATACAAATATCACCCTAAAAAGTAGGAGCAAATATAGAGTTAGAACAAAATGGTGATGCATTGCTTTCTCTATCCAGGAAGAAAGTAAGAGGACTGGAAAATTAAGACTAGTTTGCTGACACAGTGGAACGTTTAATCAAGCTTGTTGAGTATCCTTTTCACTGTGACAATTTGAAATTCAGAGTTTGACTTGAAACTCTGGGGTTTCAGGATTTGTAATAACTTGTAACCTGTGAAGGCATACTAAGTATAAATTGTGTGACAGTAGACTTCTGTCCAGGAAGTTCACCTACCAGTGAGTGAAGCTAGCTTACCAAATAGCATTTCAACTGGGATGCCTCACGTCATCACTGTATGGGCCTGCTCTCTAACTATGAATACTATGAATTTGTTTACCTTTATCTCTGTGTGTCTATTACTGAAATATAATCCCAGAAATAGTGCCAAGTATTACTTACCGAGTACTGATATATTTATGAGAGTACAAGCAGACTTCAGGATAAAAAATCTATGCAGGTTTTATTTTTAGATGTAAAATTCTCATACTATAAAATACATAGATGTGAAGTGTATAGTTCTGTGAGTTGTGACAAATGCATAACCATGTAATCCAAAATCCCACGTATCATCTGAGAAGCAGATGTCAGTGGGATTAAATGTGCGAGAGATTTATTGAGAGAAACACCTGTGAAAGATAAAGAGAAAGAGGGAAGAAGTAGGCAGGAACAGCCTGACATTAATGAAAGGAGAGAACAAGAAAGAATTGAGTAGCTGTTTCAGACCATAGCAGAGGTTTGAGAAAGTTTCTAATGGAGAGTCCCTGAGCAAAGATTGCTCATTGGATTATTCTCATATTGAACAGGGGTGGCAGCTGAGGCTGTCAGTTAAGTATGCTATACAGTTGCACAGGGCAAATATCTCTGAGTGGTGTATCTCTATTCCCAAGCTGCAGAACATTTACATCACCACAGATACCCAATCCACCACAGGCAGCCATTGTCCTGATTTCCATCACTATAGATTAAATTTGCTGGTTCCAGAATTTCACATAAATGGAATCATAGAGTAGGCGCTCATTTTTTTTTTTTTTTTTTTGCTGGCTTACTTTGTTCATCATAATGCTTTTAAGATTATCTTCTATTGTTGCACAGGTAACTAATTTATTCATTTTTATTCTGAATAGTATTTATATAATATATGTGTATATATATTATATGTGTATATATATAATATATATGTGTGTGTATGTGTGTGTGTGTGTGTGTGTGTTTGTGTGTGTATATATATGAGACAGAGTCTCACTCTATTGCCCAGGCTGGAGTGCAGTGGCATGATCTCGGCTCACTGCAACCTCCGCCTCCCAGGTTCAAATGATTCTCCTGCCTCAGACTCCCGAGTAGCTGGGATTACAGGTGTGTGCCACCATCCCTGGCTAAATTTTTGTATTTCTAGTAGAGACAGGGTTTCACAGTGTTAGCCAGGCTGGTCTCAATCTCCTGACCTCGTGATCCTCCTGCCTTGCCTTGGCCTCCCAAAGTGCTAGGATTAGAGGTGTGAGCCACTGTGCCCTGTCCTAAACTATATTTTTTAAAAAGAATACACATGTCAATTGTATTTTTGCCCAGAGCAACTACCAATTCTTACCCAAATTTTACTCTTAAAAATAGCTCACTTCTTCATCTTCCCTTTCCCTTAATGTATTAAATGACTCTTCTATTGTTTTTTTTTAAGCAGAATTTCAAATTTGCTTACACTACACCCAGACCAGCAAAATAGATGCAGTTTATTTGTAAATAATTTATGTAACTTTCTTCATGAAGTTTCACTCTGCTGGCTAAAGTAGTACATTTTAAGATCTGCAATGATGAATCTTCTGTTGGTGCAGATGGTCTTTTTGTGTAAATACTCGTTCTTTCAGACCTGTATCCCACCACCCATACTTCTTTCACAAAGATATCAAGATATATGAAGGTAGAGAACTTGTGAATTTGGGGAAAAGAGACAAACCCCTGACCTTGTGTTGTTTTGGTTAGCACATTGATCAGGATCCACTGAGAAATGTATGCTTTCCCCTAATTAGGAAAGCATACATTTTTCAGTGGATCGTGATCAATGTGCTGGATACATTTTCCCTAATTAGGGAAAGCATACATTTATATATATATACATGTAAAATATATATTTATATTTATATATATATAAAATATATATATATAAATATAAATATATATATATTTTTTCCCTCAAGCCAGCTACTATGATAGCTGATATTAGTGTATTTGTTTGTTAGGGCTGCCATAACAAAATACCACAGAGTAGGTGGCTTAAATAACAAACATTTATTTTCTCACAGTTCTGGAGGCTTAAACTCTGAGATCAAGGTATTGGCAGGGTTGTTTTCTTCTCAGGTCTCTCTCCTTGGCTCATAGATACCCCTACACCAACCAATTCTCTAATAACAGATGGGTATCCTACAATAGTCTGACAATAGTTATCTGAAATTAACATCCCATTCCACAAGTTAAGTGCTCAGTCTCACAAGACTGTCCTCACTTCAGATGCCGGGCATAAGTCCTGGACTACTAGGACTTCTGACTGACCAGCTATAAATTCAAGAGGTTGCCACCACCCCTTCATTAAGTTTAAGAAATTGCTAGAACAAATCAAAGAACTCAGGAAAGCACTTCACTTGCTATTACTGTTATAAGGGTACAACTCAGGAACAGCCAAATGGAAGGGATGCACAGGGCAAGGTGGAGGAGGGGCTCTAAGTCTCCATGCACCTTTTCACCACTTTATTGGTGTCTAGAGGTGTTCACTAACGAAATGCTCTCTGAACTCTGTCAATTAGGGTTTTTATGAAGGTTCTATCACATATGCATGATTGATTATATCATTTGCCATTGATGATAATCTCCATCCAGCACCCCCATCTCTACCCACAGGTTGGGAGTAGGCCTGAAAGTTTGAACCCTATAATCATGCCTTTCTTTCTGGTGGCCAGCCTCCATCCTAAAGTGATCTAGAGGCCTCTAGCCACCAGTCATCTCATTAGCATACCAAAATACACTCATCACTTTGGAGATTTTGAGAGTCTTAGAAGCTGGGGCGGGCCTATGACCAAATATTATAACCAAAGATACACCTATCATGCTTATTACTCAGGAAATTCCAAAGGTTTTAGAAGCTCTGTACCAGAAACTGGAGACAAAGACCAAATATATATTTCTTTTTATACCACACTATCACAATCCTTTACCCAACTCTTGCCTGAAGTGATTCACCTCATGTTTTGCCATGGTGTTTTTCCATGCAGTCCTCCCTTTTGGTATTCTCATGCTTCTGAAAAGGGTGGAAAATTATTGGTGCCTTTCTAACACAGGAGCACTAAAGAAGGCGAGGGAGTAAAAACTGGGGCCTTCTATTTACCAATAAAGTTTCAATCTTATTATTTGAATAAGGCTACCTTATTTTGAAATGATATAATCTTGCTTAAGTCTATATTCCCACAGGGTCCCAAATGGGAGATGCTTTTAATTCCATTTCCCTGCTGGGACCAAATGCTTTCTACCGTCATCATTCTCTTTAACTTGTCTTAAACACAACTGCTCTTGATCTTGTGATCTGTCAAAGGTTTGTCCAGGCACTATTGAATTAAGGTATCTCATCTCTGCTTCTCATAACTCTGTTGTCTTCCACAAAATCCCTAGGTAAAAAGGGGTATGTTTGTGATTATTAAAAATAATATTTAATCTAAAAACTATTAACAAAAATACAGGTAAATATTTATATAATGACATAGACCTGATCTATATAAACATCAAATGAGAGACAAGAATCAGAATAAAAATACATAAAATATGATAATTTTTGATTATACAAAAATATAAAACTTTTGTGAAAAAAGTAATCTGTTAAAAGATATATAATCATTAAATTAACAAATGTTTGCTTAGACTTGGAATTTCAGAACCAAAAAATAAGGCATTTCACCTTTAAATGTTAAACATTCTATGCTAGTTGTTTAAAGAGAAAAATACATGATATTGAAAATGCTGATATCTTATTATATTTCACCATATTTTAATAAAATTCTTCTCAGATTAAATGTTTGGCAACTATTCATGAAATTTTCAAATAATCTATTTTAAATTACCTCAATTTTTTTATCTGAATCAATGACAATAACAGTTTCCAAATTTTCCCTTATAAGGGAGAGATTTTTTTTGAATGGTTACCATTTGTTTCTTCCTCACACAAAATGCCATAATGATGTTCTTGTGACTAAACTGCTAGGGTTACTGTGCTCATCACACTGGCATCAATGACAATGTTGCTGATGATGATATCGTCAGGATTCAGACTGTTAATCCATCATTGTCCATAGGTGAATACAACAGAAGACTTTTTTGCTGTTATGAAAATAAAATAAATCCCATGAGAGTAGGTTCCTATAATGAAACAGATCATGCGTAGGAACTTTGAAATTCAGTGCTAAGGCAATAACAGCTTCTGTCAGATCCTAGTAACTTCATTTGACAGGAGTAATGTTTCTACTTTGTCTTCATTTAGTACAACTTTGCTTCAGTGGCTAGGAAACATAACAATGAGTTGTAACAGCTAGCTAGCAGTTCAAACAGCTTTCACAACTGAATCCTGACTTGAAGCCAATAGACTTTTGCAAAGAGGAAAATTAATGGTTTTCACAAATTTGTCCCTCATGGCATTATCCAACTATAATTTTTTAAAAGATAGATATGAATTGATAATTGAAATCATAATAGAAACTGTAAAGCATATTCAAAATAAATTTAAGTTAGAGGGACTCTGGCTGCAGTGGATGTTTCTGTTTGAAAATGCTTGTCAAAGTCCAAGTTTTATGCCACAATGGTTTTATTCAGCAATGAGCTTGGATTTTAAGTCAAGCAAGCATGGATAGATTTCCTCAAGGACTGAGGCAGACTAGTCAGAGGTATATGTTGAAAAAATGTTATTGGAGAAAACTAAGATGTTATTTTGGCTTAATTCTAGAGAGATATAATTATATTTAAGTTATTTAATGAATCTTTGATTCTTGAGAAAAACACAAGGTGAGATTTTTTTTTACAGGCTGAGCTAGGTTCAGGACACGTGAGCTCTAAGTCTTTTGCCAGTTGCTAGCTGTTTGACCTTGGCAAATTAAATTCACTTATTTGGGTTAGGGTTTCTCATCTGTAAAATAAAGAAATTGAATTGAATTTATTAAAAATGCTGTCTATGAGACGGCACTCTGAAGTTTCAATGAATATTAAAAGGATAAGTTTCTCAACACCACCAAAGTAAAAGAGAGTGAAGAGATATAGACACAGGCCATAACATATGACACACATATGGCAAAAAGGCAAGTGGGGTTATTTATGGTCAAACCGTGCTATTAGGAAAAGTATTTCAGAATGGGCTGCCAATGAAGGCAATAACTGTGTATAATAGGGTTATTTACAGTAGTTTCTTCTGCAATATGAGTAAAATTCAGTTTCTTTCTTCAAGATAAATATCAGTAGTTTTGTATGTTCAAAAACCTCACAAATTCAACTCAAACAAGCTTGAGAAAAAGCCTGAGGTAATCTTTAAAACCCATTAAAGGAGAATTATGTCTCACAAAACAGAGTAAACCTTTTAAAATTCACTTTCTATCCCCAAAATTCTGTACACATGACAGCTAATAAAATAACCCTATGACCCCAAACCCGAGTAATTTGTACTTCTTTTCACTTGTCCACTTTCTTTAGTTAGAATGTTCTTCCATTTTGAATATTCATTTCCTAATAGAAGTTCTCAGGTTTTCTGTTAAAGCTTAGACTGAGGTAAGAAATAGTGCACACTGAGGTAAAAACAATTGCAATTTTAGAGCACCAATTTGACGTAGTCACTTTATCTTACATGATTGGATTTAAGCCTCCAAATCAGCCTGTGATGTAGGCATTGCTATCATTCAAACATAACAATGGGGAAGTAGTTTCTCAAAGAGGGCTGATAACTTTTGAAACATTTTATAGTTTGAAAAAGGTTAGTTTTGGAAGTGGAATACATCAACTTCTTTCTAATTCTTGGTACATGGATTAGAAAAGGAAAGATTTTGGTTAGACATACTAATTTCACATGGCAAACTAATATAAAAATAAAGCCAGACTTTTAAAATGCTATTAATACCATCTCTTCAGAAATGAATATTTTCAAATTAAAAAATCTAAATTTAAGATTTTTTCTGTTATATATAGATATTAGTATATGTTTATATTTGTGCATATGTACATATGTATGCATATATATGAACAGATACATACTTAGTGAAGAAATAAAAGGGAAAGATTATACACACACACACACCCCACAGCATATATTAATGTTTACATAAATAAGGATTAGCCCAGCCTGGTCAACATGGTGAAACCCCATCTCTACTAACAGTACAAAAAATTAGCTGGGCATGGTGGCGCATGCCTGTAATCCCAGCTACTCAGGAGGCTGAGGCAGGAGAATTGCCTGAACCCAGGAGGCGGAGGTTGCGGTGAGCCGAGATCGTGCCATTGCACTCCAGCCTGGGTAACAAGAGCGAAACTCCCGTCTCACAAAAAAAAAAAAAAAAAAAAAAAAAAAAAAAAAAAAAAAAAGATTAGCCTGCAAAAAGAAGTAACAATCAGAAGTTGGAGAAAAACATGAGAGTGTTGTTTCATGTGGACTTCAAGAGTCTTCCATTGGGAATAATTTGTGGAGTTTGAACTTTCTGAGCACTTGCATGTATATCTGTATTTTCACCTCAAAACTTGAATTGTAAGTTGGGCTGATTTTAGGATCGTAAGTTGAGTATTATTTTCTCTTAGAACTTTAAAGGCTTTCCCCATGGTCTTCTGAGGAGCCACTGAGAATTTCAAAGTCCACTCTTATTTATATTCCATTTTACAGAACTGGCTTTTGGTGACTGAAAACCTTTAGGGTTACTCATTATCACTGGAGTTCAGTAATTGTGCTATTTTTATCTTTTAGATGAGAGAGGGGTCATTAATGTTGATCTTACTTAACATGTATTTGACACTTTCTTTCTTTCTTTTTTTTTTTTTTGGCAGAAAGGTGATTTTTTATTTAGGTAGAGAAAAGAGAAGGAAAGGAGAGGAAGAGAAGAGGCTTCCACAAAGAGTGTGGAGGGGGGACACTTTCAATATATAGACTTATTTTTTTCAATTCTGACAGACTTTTTTTTTTATTTATCCCACTCTGATTGTTATTCTTTGTCTTGCTGGAACTCCTAATATTCAATGGGAATCTTCTAGACATTCTTCAAATTTGTAATCTATTGTCTCCTATTTCACATTACTTATCTTTTTGCTGAACTATCTTTGAAATTTCCCAAATGTTATCTTCCAAATGTCCAAACTTTCTAATGATTATATAAAGTGTGTTTAATAGATACGCAAATAAATATATGATAAATATTTTAATTCTTATATATCTATTATTAGTTTCTGATAGCCCATTCTTTTTAAAATATCATTCACTTTTGGTTTTATGGATGTGTTTTCATTTTCTGTTACTCTCTGTTCAGGATGTTCTCCATTTATCCCCTAAGATTCACTCTCTGTCTTTCTTCCTGTCCTTTGCTATCCTAGCTGATACCTGTGGTGTGAGTCATATGGGTTGTATCACTAGAGCTCCCCTGTCCTCTGGCATCTGGTTGAGATTTAACAGAGGGGGTCATGGGCAGGAGATCAGAGGATCGGCAGAAACATACAGGAGAGTATTTATTCTCCTCACTTCCTCCAGTCAGGCTGTGGCTTGGCAGTAAATTGTTTTCTCTTTCAAAGGACACAGCTTGTGTCTGGTGGCCCTCTTTTATACTTACAACTCTCATAGTTCTTGATAAATATGTTTTCCCAACCTCCTCAGACCCAGGGGTAATCAAAACTCCATGCCTTTTTCTAGGCCAGGGATGCTTTAGCATCTCTTGTTCTTTGCTCTTAATATTCACAACTAGTAGATAGTGCCATCATTGGAGTTTCCTTAGTCTCACATTTTGTGCACACCATATTTTCTTTTGCCAGGATCTTGACTGATCTATTTTTAATATATTAAGAACACATTAATGTATTAATATTTTTGGTTTTTTGAAAAAGCTTTTCAAAATTTTTTACTCTCACATTGTCTTTTCTTTGGGCTTCTTTTTCTTTCTTTTTTCTTTTATTAAATCCTTTGTGTATTTTTGTTCATAACTAAAATGAGGCACTAGAATTTTGGTAGAAACTTTTTGTAAATGGAAGGCTTCACTTTAGAGTGATTGAGAC
Source organism: Aotus nancymaae (assembly GCF_030222135.1). Taxonomy (NCBI): domain Eukaryota; kingdom Metazoa; phylum Chordata; class Mammalia; order Primates; family Aotidae; genus Aotus; species Aotus nancymaae. Next base: position 39,694,755 of record NW_026988431.1, on the reverse strand, counting down.
ACAGTCTGATTATTTTATTTATGGAGTCCCCTCAATAGGAGTACTTGTGTTTCTTTTTCTTTGGGGATAGTCAGTTTCACCACAGAAGCATCTTCTAATGTCTTGCCTAGAAAGTGTATGTCTAACTCCCACTATTCATGGGATGGGCCACTGTGTCTGACTGCGTATCCAGTAGAGCCCTCTTCTGCTTTCTTTACAGTGCTTGGTTTCCTTGGTCTGGGGCCTCTATGCTTCCATTTCTCTGTAAATTAAACCTTTAGTTTCCTGCTGAGTAGAGCAGTGATTACATGGCGGTGCTGAATCTAAGAGAGGATCAAGGGTTTCATTGCTCCTTATACAGACTTTTCAACACTATTCCTGCTTTCAACCCCTGCTTCAACCCCATTTTCCACAGTATTTTGTGCCATCAATTCCTTAGCCCTTCCAGAATATTATAGCATCTATATTCACCTGCTTTTCATGTCATCTTCAGAGATTCAATTATCAATTTTTTAAGATAGATATGCTTTTTATAGTCTAAAATTACTCTGATACCTTTCAGGTCTTCTTGTCCATTATCTTAGTGTGTGTTTAAATTAAAAAAATTTCTACCATTGTTATGATATATTATTAGAAAGAGTTTAAGTTCTTGGCAGCAATCTGAACACAGCAAATCTCTGTGAAAATTTTAAACTTGTTGGAGGGTGGTGGGCAGAATTTATTGTCTCTAATAAATAAACCCCCTCTTAGGATTTTATGACTTCCAAGAGGATGGAGAATTAAGGAAAACAATTCTAAACACTTCGTACAGAGCTATATTATAGGTATGGTACATCCTGGCTTCTAAGAAGTATTCTTATAGATAAAACATCAACTTTTGTCACTGAAACATTTATAATCTAAAATAACATCTTTTTTCACAAGACCAAAATAATATGCTTTGTGTTTTTCTGCTGTACATTTAATAGTTCACTTTTATCAACTGCAATGAGAAACAATATCAAGAATACAAAAAACCTAGAAGTGAGTTAAACACTCTCTCTCTCTCTCTCTCTCTCTCTCTCTCTCTCTCTCTCTCTCTCTCCAACACAACCATTTGTTTTGCTTCCTTTTTTTCTAGGTGCTTTGTTTGCTAGGGTTATTCTTAGTTTTATGCCTGAAACTCCTTGAATAATATTGGCAACAATCACTCCTCTTCTAACATAGGAAGATAATTATTTTCTAAAATTATTTATTTCTGTAATAGTAACATATAAATGAGAATTCCAGAATAAAACAAAAATATATTCTGGCTGAGGGCCAAGCTCTTTTGAATATTTATTTATTTATTTTTAAATTTATTTATTTTTATTTATTTTGAGACAGTCTAGCTCTGTTGGCTAGGCTGGAGTGCAGTTCAAGTGATTCTCCTGCCTCAGCCTCCAGAGTAGCTGAGATTACAGGAGGACATCACCATGTCTGACTAATTTTCTTCTTAGTATTTAAATAAAAGTTATAACATCAATAACTTTTTTATGAAACAATTTTTGTATCATATCTTTACTAATTAAAATCTGTAGCCTCTGTAGAATTTCAGTTTAACTTTAATATGACATCTGACATTTTAGTTTTTCATGTAAGAAAATTTGTTGGGCAATTTAGTCTTGAAATACCCTAATGACCTTAAATTACTTTTTATGTGGCTTTACATTTTTATGCAAAATATGCGATATAAAAACATAATTATACTGCTTACTTTTTAATGCAACTCGTTAAAGAAGTCCATTTTCGTTAAAATATAAAACTTGTTAATCTAAGACATTTTTCAATTAACTAAAATATTGGAACTGAATGTGGGATTATTCAGTAATACATATATTACTACTATATAGTCAACATATAGATTATATTCAAATATGAATATCAATGTTTGTGAATAGTTATACATTTTATGCAGAATGAAATATGTCCAGTAAGTAAAGCTATTTGAGATTAAATTGCATTAGCAGTTATGGTCAGAAAATGCACTGTGGGTAATGAAAAAGATTGATATCTTAGAGAATTGACCTACATAAGTACCCAGATAAATAATTATAGCTAACATTTATAAAGAAGTTAAAATTTGCTGGACACCGTATATATACTTTTGTATAATTCTAAAAATCATTTCAAATAGATACTGTTATCCCCATTTTAAAAGTGGAGAAAAGAGGCCCAGAAAGTTTAAGTACTTTGCTCAAGGTCACAGAACTAATAAACAGCTGTTGCAGGATAAAGCATGTGATTTCCAAGAAAAAGGAATTTTCTTATTTCTGTATCAATATAGAATATTTTGGTTAGGTTCACAAATACTTTATAGACTTATAAGACTGGATAGTATTTCAGCAGGTCGTCTAATTTATCCTACGTGTTCCAAGAAAGATTATTCAAAAATCAGCTTAAAAACACATATATGTAATTTTGCAAGTTATATATATGTATTATTTTAAAATAAATTATGCAAGCTTTATGCTTTTTGAATAGTTGATGTCTGAACACCACGTATTTCTGAGTTTTTGAAAGAGAGTAACAATTCATGGAACTACATGGGCTCTAAGGAATGGGTCAAAAAACTTTTAATCAAAGGCCAAATCACAAACTAGGATCTATATACAAATAACTCAATGTTTCAATGATCTACTGCTGTTTAATAAAATATGGGGCTTAAACGAACAATCACTTCATTTCATTTGTCTAAAATGCATGAGTATAAAATTCAGATGTTGCTCCTTTGGGCAATGCTTCTGCTTTATGTCATCTACTAGCTTCAGCTAGAGTCATCTACTCTGTTGCATTCAGTTGGTAGCTGGGCTGTCTGGAAGCTTCGAGAGGATTCATGGAGGTGACTGCTGACAAATCTCTAAATGGTTTTCCTCTCTCCATGAAGCAGAGTTCTTTTTCTGTGTGATCGTCAGGCTTTTTCATAGAGATGGGCTTTCAAGGAGACAAAACCTGAAGAAAAAAAATGCTAAGAAATACATATCTCACAAATACTTGTTCATATATATTTAGAGAGTTTACATAATTCTGATAGACATTGTATATATATTTATGTATACATTATACAGGTGAACAATATACATATTTAAATATATAATTGTACATTTTTATATATTTTAAATTTTTGTACATATCTCTATATATTTACTCTCCCATGCATATTGTACTAATATATTAAAAGCCTTGGAATTGGCTTCTAGGTCTTTCATAATTGTATTTAGAGATGTTAAATAAATTACTGGTATGAATGTTATATGACCTTAAAGCTTTGTCTTCATATTCTGTTTCCTTAATTTTTAAATGTCTATAAATCGTTATAGGTTCATATAATTTGCTAACATCTCAATGTACAGTATAAACTTAGAGGAGTATCCTGTTTTAAATATTTCAAGTGGTTATCTTGGTAATTAAATAAAAATATTTGGGTAGCATTTTTTTCTGATATGATTAGGTTTTTATCTTGCCTTCTGGTCAAATTAGAACTTCCTGGGAGAAAAGGGAAGTGCCAGGTCCTATTTTCTCACTGTTCTCATGTGTTTTGTTATTAGCATTATTCTTCAGCTTATTCGCAAAGAGCATTTAAAAAATTTTTTTTCTAGACAGGATCTTGCTCTGTCGCTTAGGCTGAAGTGCAGGGTGGTGCCATCTTGGCTCACTGCAACATCTGCCTCCTGAGTTCAAGCTATTCTCCTGCCTCAGCCTCCTGAATAGCTGGGATTACAGATGTGCACCACCATGTCCAGCTAATTTTTGTATTTTTAATAGAGATGGGGTTTCCAGTAGAGCTTTTTGACTGTTTTAACCTACAGAGTAGTCAGGAAGTGACTTCCAAGGGAATATAGCTTTCTCCTAGTTTCTCTTCCTCTCTCTCTCTCTCTCTGTCTTGATGCTTCCTTTTTGATGACTGCCACCATGCTGGGAGGCCATGTGTAGTTATTCTTGCTGACAGCCTCAGCTGAGAGACATCAATTGTCAAGCATGTGAGTGAAGAATCTTTCAGATGCGTCTAGTCTTCAGCTGCATCCCCAGCTGATGCTGTGCAGAACAGAGGCAAGCTGTCCCCATTAAGTCCTGCCAAAATCGCACATGCAGGAGCTAGAAAAATTATTTTACAGCACAATATTGTTTTGTTTTATAGAAAAAATATTGTATTTTTTACAGCAAGTTTGAGGAGATCTGTAATTTAGTACTTAGTAACTAGAACAAGAAGGCAGTATATTTTGCTCATGTTTCCATGGATTGCCTTGCACACAGCACTATGGTAATAATCAACCCAGCTTATAATTAAGAGATTCAAAATTAATTGAGGTTTGGGAAAAAGGGCAAAAATACTTTCTTCTGTCAATATTGTAAAACATGACCTACTGTTTAGCATGATGAAAATTCCTATTACAAAAACAATACTTTGACCCAAATATCGTTCTCCCTAAGAGTTGCCTCATGACATTTATTTCTTGGATAAATATAATGTTATCATGTTGAAATGAAGGTGCTAACATATTGAACTCTTATCAGATATGAATAAATGAAAGATTTCGTATCATAAATTGTTTTCACCATCGAAGTGGGTGAACTGAAAAAAGAAGGAATTTTTTTTAAAGAGGGACTTAAATGTGTTATTTTCTGGAGGAAAAAGATGTTTTGGAAACAGAGTGAAGCTGATGAAACTTTGATTACTTGTAGTGAAGAGCAGAGGTATCAAAGATGAGTAACAAAGCTTTGAAAGGAACGCTGAGAAGCTCCAACACATACTTTATATCTTAGACATTTTTGTTGAAATAGGTTTGCTCACCTCTGTCCCAAGAATTTTGATTGTAACATATTTTTTTTTCTTATTCTGTCAGATTTAGGGGCTCATTATTGTTCAAAAAACGTTGCTGCTGCTATTATAGATATGATTTTTAGGAGTACAGAAAAATGTTAACTGGAGGCTGATGTTTATGTTATTTTTACTAATTCAGGCTTGTTTGTGGCCTTAGGACTTGGATAAGCTTGTCACAATTGAAAAGAACAGGTAGAGATGAAAATCAGAGGTCCACAAGACAGCCTCAGATTCAATATGGAGAATAAAAAATAAATCCAATAGAATATGTATGTGGGCTGGAGGTCCCTGATTCAGTGAGTCATGATACGGATTATTTTAGAAATGGTGCAAATTTGAGAAGTGTAAAAAATAACAGATTCTGCTATATCTAGCTTGAAGCTGCAATGAACTGTCTCATCTTTGTTGAGCTAATGTTCAGTTCATTGCTGGCACCTTTCATACTAGAAGGCCTATTTTTTTTTGATAGAGAAATAATCAGTTCTTTGGCACTGTGATTGTTAAAAGAAAACATTCAATCCTCTCTCTATCCAAGCAAAGATTCGTTTTATCGCAAATGTCACTATCTTTCAGCATTGCAAATTCCTTCACTAAAATTTTGCTTATTCTAAAATATAATCCCTGGTAAATAAGGTGGATACTTTATAAAAATATATTTTCCTTGAACATTTCTTTAAATGTTTTAATATGTTTTACTATATATTAACATCATCTTATTATGTTAGCTAAGCGATTTTAAAGTGGTAATTTAACATATAATGAAATCACAAATATAAGATACTCTTAATGAAGCACATTTGTATTAAGTTGGTCATGGTTTGTGATTATGCGGTTATAAATTATTTATCTAGTATACATTTTGAATATTTTTTATCTTCAGTTTGTAAAAATTGGATAATACATTTTCGTATGGCAAGAAAACTTAGTAATGAAGATTTAGATAGTACAAATTTAGGTAAATTTGAGTTTTCCCAATCCGCTGAATTCAAGAGGTTCTATTAGTAGGAAAAAAAAACTTCTCACCTAAGTTTAATTTGACAATAGTTAATTTTTTTCTTTATTTGAATGCTCTTTGACTTTTTTAGTAGTGGTGGAAAGTCTCAAAAATTTATTTATTTTATTTAAATTTCAGAACAGTTTCCGGTTCATAGAGAAAGTAAACAGGAGGTACAGATATTTCATATATATCCTTTGACACTGCAAATGCACAACTATCCCACTATCAACATCTGCCACCAGAACAATAGTTTTGTTTCAACTGATGAACCTACATTCACACATTATTATCACCCAAAGTCCATTGTTTTCATTAGGACTCGGTCTTGGTATTGTATATGCTGTGGGTTTTAGCAAGTATATGATGACATGTATCCACTGTTACAATAATACCATACAGAATAGTTTCACTGCTCTAAAAATCCACCAGGCTCTGCCTATTCATCCCTCCCTCTCTCCTAAACCCTGGCAACCACTGCCTGTAATTTTGCCTTTTCCAGAATATTATATAATTGGAATCACATAGTACATGGTGCTTTCATTTTGGCTTATTTCATTTAGTAATATGCATTTAAGTTTCCTCCATGTCTTTTCACTCTTGATAGCTCATTTCTTTTTAGTGTTAAATACTGTCTCATTGTCTGGATGTGTCAAAGTTTATCCACTCACCTACTGGAGGACATATTCGTTGCTTCTTAGGTTTGGGCAATCATGAACGAAGCTGCCATGTTCAGGTTTCTGTGTAGACATATATGTCAATTTTGTGGGAACAAAAATACCAAGGAATGCAATTACTGCCAATGATAATAATATGTTTAGTTTTGTAAGAAACTGTCAAACTGTCTTCCAAAGTGGCTGTACTATTTTGAGTTTTCACCAGCAATAAATTAGGTTTCTTATTTCTCCATATGCTTGCTAGCATTTGGTGTTGTCAGTATTTTGGATTTTGGCCATTCCAATAGATGTATAATAGTATATTACTGTTATTTTAACAATGGTATATCGTTGTTATTTGCAGCACCGTAATAACACCCTAAAACTATTATTATAATGATGTTAAATACCTTTTCATGTGTTTATTTGCTATTTGTATATCTTCTTTGATGAGGTATCTGTTCTGGTCTTCTGCCCATTTTAAAATGGGTTGTTCATTTCCTTATTGTTGAGCTTTAAGAATTATTTGTATATTTTGGATAACTGAACTTTGTAAGATATGTCTTTTGTTAATTTTGTCTCTCAGTCTGTGAATAGACTTTTCATTCATTTGACAGTGTCTTTGGTAAAGCAGAAGTTTGTCACTTTAATAAAGTCCAGCTTATCAATAACTTTTGTTAATTTCCTTTTACAGCAAAAAATTCCTCATTTTGTCCTGTTAACTGCATAGCTATTTACAAATCTGGTCTAGATATACTTTTATTTCTTGGTTTGTTCCTTTCAAAAATGCTACTGCTACACTTCTGTAGTTTATATTCAGTAATAATATTCTCTAAATTCTCTAAAACCAAAGTATATTCATAATACAAGCTTTGTTGAGTGAATGAGTGAGGTCTGGGAGAGAGATTTAACTCAGCTGGAATATGAAAGTGATGTGATTTTAGTGTATTTTCTACGTTTAGGAAAAATAGTGTCATTAGGATTCAATAGAGAAGTACCAGTAGGAGATACACATTATATGTTGTTTTCCAAAGAATTGGTTTATGTGATTGTGGGCCTGGCTAAGCAAGTCTGAAATCTGTAGAGCAGGATGTCAGGAAGGGCAGGATAGAGCTACTGGACATGGACTGAAGCTGATTTTTGCAGGTGGAATATCTTCTTCAGAGAAGCCTCAGTTCTGGTCTTAAGACATTCCAATTGATTGAATCAGGTCCATATCTTATATGGAGATATTAGAGTGATTGACATAAGCCTTAATGAAGTGCAGCATGGATGAAGCGAAAGACCATTATCCTAAGCAAATTGATGCAGGGACAGAAAACCATGCTGCAGGTTGTCACTTATAAGTGGAAGCTAAACAATAGGTAATCATGGACATAAATGTGGCAACAAGAGACGATGGAGACCGTTAGAGGGGAGAGAAAGGAAGGGGGGCAAGCTTTGGAAAACTGACTTTTGAGTATTTTGCTTAGTACCTGGTTGATGTGATCAGGTGTACCCCCAATATCAGCATGATGCAATATACTCAGGTAACAAGACAGCACATGAACCCCTGATTCTAAAATAAAAGTTGAAATTATATAAAAATAACATTTAGGGTTATCATATATCATTTAAACCATGTTGACTTTTAGAGTAAAAGGGAGAACTATTAATAATTACACAGAACCAAAAAATGCACATTTCAACTGTTCTTGGAAGAATCAGAATGATCATGCTAACCTTATTGCAAATATTGGACTGATTGGCTCGACTCCACTCCTTGCAATGAACTTAAATAAAAGGAGAGCAAAGCTTTCTTGGAACTCTAGATATAAGGATTTATAGGACATCAAATATGTATGAAATATGTTTTTCAAAAAATAATTAGAATAAGAAGGAGGAAATAAGAGTGTTCTTCTTATATTATTACTACTGTTTATTTTTTCTTATTTTGATCTCTTGGTTTTTTTCTATTCTCACTTCATTGGTTTTCCTCTTCATGCCTGACTATTTACATTGGAAAATATAGATAAGTAATAATAATTGTGCTTTATTGTAGCACATTTCTGAAATTAAGCATATTCAGAAATATCTGTCTGCCTAAATATCTTAGAAAACCAAAGCTTAGAGGTTTACTAAAGCTTAAAAGAACATTTTGTAAAATAATTTTTTAAAATTGCAAAGTAGTATTTTTTAAAGATCATAATCGCAAATATTTCCCACTCCATTTACACAAATTATGCAAGAAAACACGTATTTTTGCTTTCTAAGTCCTGTAGAGAACTCTTAATTTTAAAAGGTATTCTTTTAATGCCAGTTTTTGATTGTAATTATAAATAAAAGCAACACAGTTCTAATAGGGATTATTAAAACATATCACATGAAAAATGAGAGCCCTATTTATTTTTCTCAACTACAAAGCCTGAAACTTTTTTACTGAATAAAGAAAGTTTAGGTATGTTTTCAGCCATAAATGGTGCTTCTGGGGACTTGACAATTTCAGAGTTTCTGCTTATGGCTAATAATTTATTCCACATGTAGCCGCAAATTGTCATAAACTTTATACCCATTTGTTAAAACTCCCATTCTGTCATTTCCCCCTTTATTGTAAATTTCAGCCTTATAAGACCAAATTTCTTTCTTTACCTTTATAACATGATTTTTCTTAGTGCTGGTGAAAGAACTTCAACAAAATAAAAATTAGAAAAGACTTCATTCTTTCTATACAGTTTTATTTGAGTAAATAACCTTCTGCTTCTTAATTGTTCTTAAGATATTTCAAAAAAAGAAGTCTTAGAGAATCTCTGGATTTGGATATTACTTTAAGTCCTATGAACACTGTTTAACCTCTCTCATAATACATAATATGATTGAAAATTGTAGTTTAGTGAACATCACTATTTTCTGAAAGATACATTTTTTTGAATTTTCTCCGGTAAAGGTAAATTCTTAAGCACTTCCTCTTCTATGTGTAGAGAAGAGAAATAAAATGTGAGCCTCTATTAGATTTCTTTTACTTCAATAAACATTTTGAAACTCTTTGAATATTAAAATTAATACAAGGTTCACAAAGAGCCAGATTTTTCTACATACAATTAAAATTGAAGATTGAAAGAGTTAATGTACTTTTGATACTATTGTTATTTTAAATTTATTGATATGATACTGAGGTAATCTGTGCATCCCATTTCAAATAACAGAAACTGGACATGAGGGTACAGAATATGTAAGTGAAGGTTTTATTCTCCTCACTGTTCCCTTTCCAAAGTCTCACTCTTCTGAGACAAACATTCCTTTTTTTTAGTTCTTCGAAAGATTACATTACACACACACACACACAGACACACACACACACACACACACACACACATAACATAATTGCAAGTGCTTCCCACTCCATTTCCTCAAATTATGCAAGAAAACACATCTTGGACAGAACCACATATGGATGAGGAGTAGGTAGGCCGGTAGATGAAGATCCCCAGGATTTCCAAATAGAGAAAAGTTAATTTGAGGGTTAGATTTCACTGTTGCTGTCATAGCTTAAATTTAGTTTGTCTCAGAGAAGATGGAGGCCTCAGAAGATTCTAATCCTGCTTAAGCTCTCTCTCGCATAGTTCAGTAAAAAGCAATGCAGAAAATTGTGCATCCTTGGCAGTGAAAGCAGCATGTGCAAAGGCAGAGAGGGAAGAAAAAATACATATCATGCATGGATTGGATTAGCTCATTTTATAGGAACAAATAATATGTTCTGAATTTTTCCCCCCAACATTGTCGAGACCCCAGAAATTTAAAGTTTAATACAGCTCTCAGCTTATGAAAATTGCTAGTTTTTATCAGCAAGTCAGTGTGTGTAGGGAGGTAGGGGAGAATAGAATAGCGCTATTCTGTGTTCTCTTGTCTGAAACATTTTGTTATCTGATCAACTGCTTCTGATTAGCTTGATTTGTCTGTATAGAGGAAGTTTCTGCATTTAAAAAAAAAGAGTTCTTCCATTCATCTCTTTCTTTTTTCTGTCTTTTAAGTAATATGAGACTAGTTCTCTAGTAGGAAGGTTTACATCTTCTTGAAACTAAATATACAACACAAAAAATGTGTTTACCTGTTTTTTATATAGAAAATACTAGAGAATTGATAGAAGCAAACAAGTTGTATCCCTCTCTCAAATCTGGACTTTATTTGCCAGTATACTCAACCTTCCTTGTCTGTAGATTTTGCATCCGTTATTTCAACTGATTGTAGATTTCAAAAATTCCAAATAAAAATTGTATCTGCACTGAACATGTGCAGACTTTTAATTCTTGTCATTATTTCTCAAACAATACAGTATAGCAGCCATTTACATGTTATTTACATTGTATTAGGTATTACAAGTAGTCTAGAAATAAGTTAAAGCACATGGGAGGATGAACATAAATTGTACACAAATACTGCACCATTTTATATCATGGACTTGAGCATCCATGAACTTTGGTGTCTGTGGAAGATCTTGAAATTAGTCTTCTACAGATACTGAAGGACAACTAATACCAAGTCAGTCACCATGAAGCGACAGAAAATTTAATGATGATAATGGTCATGATGTATCTCAAGTTCTTGCTTTTATTTTCTGGTTATTGTTGAGTTTGGTTGTAATTATGCTATTAATTCTGGCCAGTGAACTTTCAGTAAAGGGATCCACATTAATTAATATGGATTTCCAAATAAACAATACCAGTAATAGATAGATAACACAATAGATAATACAGTTACACACACACACACATACACACACACACACACACACACACAAATGAAGAGAGAGAGATCAAGATTTTAAGGAATTGGCTTATATGATTGTAGTTCCTGGTATGTCCAAAATTTGTAGGACAGGCTGAAAGTTTAGAAGTTCACTTAAGAATTAATGTTGCAAGTTTGACTTCAAAATTAGGTAGGTTTTATATTTTTTTATTATGCAGTGTTGAGGAGTATTTGTTCTTCCTCAGTCTTAAGGCCTTCAACTGATTAGTTAAAGCCCATCCAAATATGGAGGATAACTTCCTTGACTTAATTTACTGATTTAAGTATTAACAATATCTTTAAAAAATAATTTCACATCACTTTTGTTTTTATGCTCAAAAGATTGGGACTGTTGCCTCTGTAGCTCATGCACATTGTTGCTTATCATATAGCGAATCTCCTTGATATGGAGCAGCAGCCAGGCCTGCCACTGCATATCCCTAGGTTTTCCTTTATCTTCTCCAACCCCATGGCCAGCTACTTCCATTTTGAAACACCTACTCTGTGGATTCAGCTCTGGCATCTGACATGAAGACAACAGTCTTACAGAGATGACATCAAAACTGAGGCTGAGCATGCCTCAGCAAGCTGTAGCTGGCATGAGAGGGAGGGATTGTCAATGGAGGTATTTGCAACCCCAAAGCATTGTTGTGGAATCCAGATATAGGAAGAAGTAACATTGGCAATATGGCAGAATAAAAGTTCTTCCAGCATCACTGAGTCAAAAACAGTACAACCAGAAATTATTAAAAGACATGAATGCCACCCTGAATTCATGAGAACTTGGATGAGAAGCAGACAAACTCCTTAGGCCCAGAGAATTGAGATAGGCCACAACTGGAAAGAGGAATGGCCATTTCAAATGCACCATCTCCTCTCCAAAGCTAGCATAATGCCACTCATAGAGAACTTCCTTCCACCCACAGTTTTGTAGGCAGAAGAGGGAAATTGCAAGTGGTTGTTTGATCATTTCACCAGTCTGAAAATATTCATGGAAAGCCCACTCTTGTCTCATCTCGTGAATACCATTGAGAGTGCCAGGAGGGCTGAGCTACCTAGAGTAAATTGAGGACAAAAGTGGGGATGCTGATTGAAGTGACAGGTGCATGGATCTTAGCAGAGATGTCACACTGAGGAGATTGGCCAGCACCATCGCACTGCGGGTAGGTATGATTTACAGGAAGGCCCAAATTCTTGCTCCAATTTCTTACAAAGTGTTAGTGACGTGTTCACATGGAGCTTTCCTCTGAAATGCAAACATCTGAAAGGTTGGCAATTAAGATCTTGTGCTTGCTGAAATCTTTCCCAGACGTAGAAATAGCAGTAGGACAGTAATTTAGTTCCAATGCAGCATTGAAGTTCCAGAGCTCAACCATAAGTCTTCCCCAGACTGAGAAGCAATGGCAGGCCAGCAATTAACCTCTGATATTAACTAGTAAAGGTTTAGCACCACCAACAAATATCTTCAAAAGTTGGAATAAATGGCCATTTCTGCAAATGTGCAGCCATACATGTAAAGACATGAAGATTGTAAAATTTCAGCGAAATATGACACCACTAAAAGAAACAAAGAAAGATCCAGTATTGGACCAAGGAGAACTGAAGATCTATGAAATGCTTGAATAAAAATTCAAAATGAATCATTCTCTTAAGAAAATTCAATGAATCACCCACATGCAGATATAAAACTAAATAAAATTTGGAAGGCAATCCAGGAACAAAATATGAAATTTGACAAAGAAAGAGAAACAATTAAGAAAATCCTATAAATCTCAGAAATAAAAAATGTAATAATTAAACTGAAAAGCTCATTAGAACACTTCCAAAGCAGAGTTGATTAAACAAAGAAAAGAAACAATGACCTCTAAGACAGAACATATAAAATTACTCCCTCAGAGAAGCAAAAATGAAAAAGGAATCAGAAAACATAAAGAAGTCTTAGGAGATTTATGGGAGAACATCAAGTGATCTGACATACACATAATAGGAGTTCCTCAAGTAGATTATCAGAGAAAAGACTTTAAAAGTATATTTAAAAATATGATGCTGAAAATTTCCCAATTCTGGAGAAAGAAACAGCATCCAGGTAGAGGAAGCTCAGTAGTCACCAATCAAATTCAGCCCAAGGAGAAAATCTACAGGACACATCATAATCAAACTATTAAAAATCAAAGACAAAAAAAAAAAAAGTAAGAGTAGAAATAGAAAAAACACACACTACATTCAATGAAGCTCCAGTACAGCTTTCAGAAGATTTCTTAACAGAAACACTGGAGAGAGCAGGATAATATATTCAAGGGGCTAAAGGAAAAACAGCAGCAGCAGCAGCAACTTACAGCCAAAATACCATATCCAGAAAAGCTAGCCTTCTAACACAAAAGAGAATTTCCCACACAAACAAATGCTGAGGGAATTCATCTACACCAGATTTCTTGCAATAAATGTTAAAGGGAGTCCTTCAATTTCAAAGAAAAGGATGCTAAAATGTAACAAGGAAATATCTGAAGAAATAAAACTCACTTGTAAAAGTAACAATACAGACACATTCAGAATACTCTAATGATGTAATTGTGGTGTGTGAACCACTTATATTTTAAGAATGAATATTAAAGGGCAAAACTTTTGAGACAGTAATAACTACAATTTGTTGTGAAAACAATATGAAAAGATATACATTAAAACATCCCATAGTCAAAATGATGGGTGGGAAATGATGTTAAATTGTAGACTTTATTATTTGAGATCAAAGTTAAGTTGTTGTTAGTTTAAAATAAACTGCTATGACTACGATATTTTATTTTTAAGCCTCATGATATCCACAGAGCAAGAAACTATAATAGATACCTTAAAAGTTAACAACACAGAATCAAAACACACTAGAGACAGAACACACGAGAAAGGAAAATATTGAAAGAGGAAAAAAAGAAGAAAGAATACACAAGACAATCTGAAAACAAGTAAAGCAAGTGGCAGTAATAAAGCCTTACCTGTCACTAATAACCTTAAATGAAAATGAATTAAACTATTCGATTAAAAGTCATAGATTGGCTGAATGGATCAAAAAAATAAGACCTGACTGTATTTGGTTTACAAGAACTTCAATTCACCTATGAAGACATGAGAGAAAATAAATGAAAGGATGGAAACAGATATTTTGAGAAAATAGAAACCAATAATAGAGCATCTAAATAAATAGAGCATCTAAACCTTTTATCAAGTAAATAGACTTGACTTTAATTCAAGAACAATAAAATAATACAAAGAAGGCCATTATATAATGATAAAGGTGTCAATACAGCAAGAGGATATAACAATTTAAAATATATATGCACACAACACAGGAGTACCCAAATATGTAAACCCATATTAATAGGTCTAAAAGGAAAGTTTGACTATAATACAATAATGTCAAGGATTTCAACACCCCACTTTCAGCAATGGACAGATCATCTAGACAGAAAAACAACAAAGAAACACTAGATTTTAAACTCTAGACCAAATGAACTTAACAGATATTTATATAACATTCCATCCAACAGCTATAGAATACTGTTTTTTTTTTTCCTCAATAGTACATGGAAGCTTCTCCAGGACAGACCATATGTTAGCTCACAAAACAAGTGTTAACAAATGTTTAAAAATTGGAATCACATTAAGTGTCTTTTCTGACCACAATGGAATAAAACTAGAAATCAGTAACAAAAAAAAAAATGCTGTAAACTGTATAAGTTTATGTAAATTTAATAACATGCTTCTGAACAAAAAAATGGGTCAATGAAAAAAATAAAATTTAAGAATTCATTGTATGAAAAGAAAATGGAAACATGAAATAACAAAACCTATGGGGTACAGCAAATGAGCTCAAAGAGGAATGTTTACAGCAATACATTCCTACATAAGAGAGTAGAAAGATCTCAAATAAAGAACTTAACATTGTACCTCAGGGGAACTAGAAATATAAGAAAAAACAAAACCACACATTAGCAGAAGGACATAACAAAGATCAGAGCAGAAATATTCAAAATAGGGATAAAAAACCATATACAAAATATCAGAGTTTTCTGAAAAGTTAAAAATTCAACAAACTGTTATGTACAATAAGAAATAGGAGAGAAGACTTAAATAAATAAAATCATAGATGAAAATTGAGACATTACAACTTATATGATAGAAATACATAAAATCATTAGAAAACTACTGTGAACAACTATAAACCAACAAATTGAAACATCTAGAAGAAATGGATAAATGTCTGGACATACAACCTATCAAGATTGATCTATGTAGAAATAGAAAACCTAAACAGACTAGTAAGGAGTAATTAGTTAATGGGTACAAAGTTAGTTAGATAGGAAGAATAAATTATAGTGTTTTATTACCCAGTAGGTTGACTATAGCAAATAACAATTTACAGTATATTTCTAGATAGCTAGAAGAGAAGATTTTGAACATTATCACTACAAGGAAATGATAAATGTTTAAAGATAGATATAGTTAATTACCGAGATTTGATAATTATGCAATATATACCTGCATTAAAACATCACACTTTACCCGACAAATTTTTACAATTATTATGTGTCAATTACAAGTAAAAATTAATGAATAATAAAATACGTTCACAGCAACATCTAGACTGGTGTTTGACCAAGCATCTGTGCACTCTAGCCCAGGGAGATTGATGCATAATATTAGCCATCACAGTTACATTGAGCCTGAGCTGTTAAGCTGTAATGTCCTGTACATTCCTCTTTTTACCACATCAACCCTGGCGATCACATGATTAGCTTCAAGATGGAGCAGGGATATCTAATCCACATTGTTTTCTGTTTGTTTATTTCCTTTTAAATAGACTTTAAAGCACTTAGATTCGTAGCAAAGTTGAGCATAAATTACAGAGAGTCCCCATTAACTCTAGCCCCACAGATGCACACAGGCACAGCCTTGCCCACTATGAACATCTTTCATCAGAGTCATACATTTGTTACGGTTGATGAACCTACATTGACACATCATTATTACCTAAAGCCAATAGTTGACATTGGGGTCACTGTTGCTGTTGGACATTCTGTGGATTTTGACAAGCATCTGATAACTTGTATTCATGATTATAGTATCATAAAGAATAGTTCCCTGCCCTAAAAATCTGATGTGCTCTGTTTAGTATTCATCCCTCCTTTACCTCTAATTCCTGACAACTTTTGATCTTTTTATTGTCTCTATGGTTCTTCCTTTTCCAGAATGTCATATGGTTGGAATTAGATAATATGTAGTATTTTTAGATTTAGTATTTTCTTTAGTATTTCTTTAGTATTTTCTTTCACTTAGTAATATAAGTAATATACATTTTTGCTCATTTTTTAAAAATCACTTTATAGTTCATTTCTTTTTAGCACTGAATAATATTCCATTAAATGAATGTACCACAGTTTATTTACTCGTCGACCTAGTGAAGGACATCTTGGTTGCTTCTAAGTTTTGGTTATTATAAATAATGCTGCTGCAAACATTGGTGTGCATGTTTTGGTACAAAAATTGGACTTAAAAAAGTTGGAAAGAATCCTTTCTTGTCATAGGCACTGAGTTTTGAGTTTTGGAGGCAGGTGTGTTGTAGCCACTAGAATTGATTATACTTACTAATAGAGCTGGGCATTAATTGCATTGAAAATTCTTGCTCAGCATTTGATTTTACAAGAGAATTTCAATTCTACAAAGCTACCCAAATCTCCAAAAAAAAAAAAAAAAAGGAATTTTCCTTTAATCAACAGTGCAAAAAACATTTCAACCTTAACCAATAATTTTATACCTCAATTATTTATTGTTTAATGTATTTTAAAGCCTAACTCAATGTCAGAAGATGAAAATTTATCTAGATCATGATGTCCTAACCTATTATCTATAAATAAGTCTTATGGTAGATATGGACCCCCTGAAATATGATGCAAAGCTTTATGGTCATGTACATATATGTCTCTTTTTTTTGAAGACTGTTCACTGATTTCAAAGTTCTCAAAGGTTTCCATAACCCAAAGAAAATTCAAATTCACTCTTTGAGGACTTCTGACTAGATTTTAATCCTCGAATCATACAGCAGTGTATCAAATGTGTATAGCTAGATCTTATGGTGCTTAGTTTCTAGAAAAATACTTCCATTTTTGACTTCTCTTTGCTTCCAATTTTCATTTCTATTTATTCCCTACTTAGTGGGGGCTGTTTTAATTGAATTGTCTCTTAGTGATACATATGCTTTTATTGGAGGATGCCATACAAAAAACCTTGTAAACTATTCTTACATAGGCCACATTAATATCTTTAAGAGCACAGCATCACTCTACATACCGTAAATGAAGGCTTACGTGAGATTCAAATGTCCGTAAAGCTTATTTTGGTTAAGATATTTTTATATATTTTCATAATTTCATCTCCAAAAGTAGAAAGTCATATTTTTTTTACAGTGATTGCATGGCTACCTTTTTATTTTGGCTATGTCACTCAATTTTAGTTTAAAATATTACAAGTCATGGTTTTCAAATTATTTATACCAAATATATATACATATATACATAGTGTGTGTATATGTATATGTGTATATATATCTATAAAATCAATTAAATAAATAGCATACAAACATACAAAAATGTAAGCCATTCTTTCATGTAATCCATTTAAAATTTTTAGACATATATGAATGGCAGTTAGCTATTTCTTATAAAGTTGATACAGAGTAAATGCTAGTAAACAGGAAGGTTAGACTAAATAGTTTTCTTGGTGTTTTCTATTAAGAAAATCCAAAGAGTTCATAAAGTATCAACTAAATCAATGCATTAGTAGAAAGCTTCAGGTAAGATAAAAGCAAAATGTATATATTTATTGCTCACAAACAAGATGAAAAGATGGCATGTATCCATCAAGTGACTTGAATTTGGTTACACTGACCTAAATTAGCTGTAATAAAATAAGAAGGTGTACATAATAAGAAGGTATATATATGTGTGTGTGTGTGTGTATATATATATATATACACTTATGTTATTACAGGTATAAAATAAATAAGATATATATGTATGCCTTCATATTTATTTATAATAAGGTATATATAAAATAAATAAGAAGGTATATATATACTTTCTTATTTTATTACAGACATATGTGTATATATATATATACACACACACACACACACACATATATCTCTTTTTGCATGTAAAAATGTTGAATAAAGCATTTGAACAAAGCTTAAACAAAAATACTTTAGGAAATTATGCCAAATCCCAAGCATAAAACAGAAAGTTTATGTGACCTTCTATAATATGTGTGATGTTGCTTGTATCATTTATTTTGATAAGTGTTTATATTCAAAAATTTAAAATCCATCAGTGTTGTCAGTGTTTGGCATTAGGATGTAAGTATGAAACCCTTGGACTCTGCCCTCGAGTAATTCAGTCTTGTAGAGAAGGCATATATAAAGAAACAAATGCAATGCTTGGTGAGAGGGCATCAATAAATGTCTTAAACATAGTACAGCAGCAGCATAGAGGAGAAAACAAGGTTACCAAGTTAATAACTTTCCTAGTGATTGAAAAATCAGGTAAAGATTCATGGAAACAGAATATCTGATGAGTTTTAAATGATGGGTAAAGGTCTCCTATCTGTCATTATTTATAATTTAAGGCACTACAACTTTTATGCTTTCTCACCCAACCTTCCAAATACATACAAATAGATACTTTATCAGTTGGATAAAATTATAAAGGTTTTGAGAAATGCACAATTATAGCTGAAATCTTTAAGATAGTAGTGACTTCAAAATACCAACTAAGCTAGAGGTACATACTCAAGTTTCAGTAGTACCCGTAATAGCCTCTCCGATAACTTTCTTCTCTGTTTCTGATAATATGCCTTTAAAAACAATGTCCTTTAGGGTTCAATGGACCATGAAATAGTTTCTGCAGAAGTACCCCTGGTGCCAGCACTGAGACAAACATTCATTTTGGCTGTCAGCTATAAGAACTTGGAATAAATGAATCACATTTATTATGTGCTGATATATTCTAACTAGATAATCCTTTTTAGTTGGAGGCAGTATAAAAGCAGTGCAGATTACAGTTAGTGAAAGAGTAAAAAATAAAATTCAGTTGAGCTGCAACAGTTTTGCTTCCAATTTCACAGCTGAATAATTTCCTTTATAAACCTCTATTAAAAAGTTTTGCTGGCAATGAGTATATTATTAAATAAATAGTTTATGATATAGTAAACTCAGATAAATCAATGAACCGTCAAAATGACAATTTTCTATATTTTCAAAATGTGATGGTTCTAAGTGTTACATATTCCATGGTTCAGTTAAGTAACTTAATTATAAGAATTCACATTATTATTATCATGAAGGTGTAATTATAGGTAAATTTTTAAAAACTTTTTTTTAGGAAATGTTAAACAAACATCATTTGCATTTATAACTGTGGAAAATAAATCCCAAATATTGACTTTTCAGTATTCTAAAATATTAAAATGATAAATTATTTTCTATCTATGTATTAAAATAATAAACTATTTCCAATCTTTAAATAAGTGGTAAATATGATTAGAAGGTAAATAAAAGAGGACTAGATTAACTTCTTAAGAGTAAAATGTGGATAAACTTTTCAGGAGTTAGTGTAGCTATTTTAAAACATAGCAAAGTAGCATGTTGACCTGATTTTCATCTTTCAAAAGAAAGAGAGACACATTTAGTTGTACTTTGTAATATAGGAGGTGTTTTAGACATTTGTTAAACTTCTTTGTTTTTAAATGGAAACTTCTTTGTCATTGCAGCACTATTCAGAATAGCAAAGACATGGAATCAACCTAAATGCCCAGCAATGATAGACTGAATAAAGAAAATGTGATACATATACACCATGGAATACTATGCCACCATAAAAAAAGAGTGAATCATGTCCTTTGCAGGGACATGGATGGATCTGGAGGCCATTATCCTTAGCAAACTAACATAGGAACAAATAACCAAACGTCGCATATTCTCACATTTAAGTGAGAGCTAAATGGTTAGAACACATGTAATCATAGAGGGGAACAACACACACTGATGCCTTTCAAAGGGTGGAGGATGGAAGGATGAAGAGGACCAGAAAAAAATAGCTAATGAGCTCTAGGCTTAATATCTGGGTGATGCAATAATCTGTACAACAAAACCCCATGACACAAGTTTACCTAGGTAACAAACCTGCACTTGTACCCCTGAACTTACAATAAAAGTTAAAAAAGTAAATGTTTAATTAAAGGCAGTATTTGCTGTCTCTCTTCCTGATTTGAAGCATACCCTGTGCTATATTTATTCCAGTCGTGTGTGAAATATCAATGGAGCTTAGAATGGCACCCACGTAGTCTGATCTAAAATGAGTAACGTAGATGTGTTTCCACCTAGTGCTTTGGCCATTTTCATAGCAACTCTCTCAGACTGTCTCATGTTGCAACAGTATAGACAGACTCACTCCTCATCCTGATAATATGCTCTAAGGTGGATTCAGAGAGCAATAGCAGCATTATGAAACTTATTCAAATGTTTTGTCTGTTAAAGCCAATAGGAAACTAATCTGTATAGTGAAAGTTTTTTGTCTGATTGCTTCTTTATTTGTTATCACCTCCTTGGAAAATGGCTGGATGATTTTAAAACAAATTTTGGAGAGTAAGTTTGGGATAGACTAGTTTGGAGGGCACACTATGTGACATATTCAACATTACTTTGGAGACTTCAGACAATGCATCAGAAAGATAACCCCTCCTCAAAGACACCTATATTGACAGTCACATGCACAGCTGTGCAATGAATAGTAGCAGGATCAACTTATTTCACAATGGCTAATGGTTACTATAGTTTATGCCAGTGAGGCCCAGTAATCCAAAGTAACTCACTTGCCATCACTTTCATAAATGTGCCTTTCAGTTAGTCCCATGGATATTAAGTTCTTTGAACTAAGGAATGGGTTCTAATGAGAGGAAGTAAGTATACTTAAACATCTCTTAATTCATACGTGTGTGTGTATATATATATATGTAATATTATTACATGTTCATAAACTCCAGCATATGAGAATATATTCCATATTTCATCAAACTTGAGGTAATACAACTATATTTTACTTATCACCAAGAAAAAAATGTTTTTTAGTTAAACAATAATGTAATGCTTTCTTATTTATACATTTTAATGTTATGCATTTGGGAAGATATATTTACAGTCCATATAGATATAGATTTTTTTTAATCACATACCTTCATTTTGCATATTATATTAATTTCTTACTGATGCCATAATGAATTGCCACAAACTTAATTGTTTAAAACTGCATGGATTTATCTTACAGTTCTGGAAGTCAGAAGTCCAAAATAGGTCAGCAGGGCTGTGTTTTTCTGGAAGCTTTAGGGGTGAATTTATTTCCTTGCCTTTTTCAGCTTCTAGAGGCTGCCGTATCCCTTGATTCACAGACTATTCCTCTATCTTTACAGCTTTCAGCAGAGTATCTTAAAATTTACCTCCCCTTCCTTCACTGTTTATTTCCCCCTCTTTCTCCTTATCCCGCTTCCTTCTTCCCATCACTTCTCTCCACACATTTAGATTGGCTTGTTTCATCACATCAACTCCTCTGACTCTGATCCTCCAGCCTCCCTCTTATAAGGAAGGACATTTGTGATCACATTGGGCCCACATAGCTAATCCAGGATAATCCTCTGTCTCAGAATCCACCTAATCACATCTGCAAAATCTGCTTTAACATTCAAGATAACATATGCACAGGTTTTTTGGACTAGGCTGTGGACATCTTTGAGTGCTATTATTTTACGTGTCACACATATATAAAAGGAAAGATAGAAGTAAAATAAGTGAATTGTGTTTTAGCTACATTTTCATATACAGAGTTTAATTTTAAAAATTTTTACTTATAGAAAATATAAAAATTAAATAGAGTACAATAACATATTACAAAGTAAACACCTGAGGCATGACACACGTAAAAATGAATTATTGCTTAGAAAAATCAAGAAGTTTCTCTTGTGCCATCTCTGACATATCTGAATCTATTCTTCCTCCTTCCATCCCCAAAGTAGCCACTTTCCTGAATTATAAGACTTTTTTTTTTAGTTTTGTCTGATGAATTTTATAGAAATTGAATAATATAGCATGCACATGTATGTGCATATAGCATGTGTATGTGTATGGATGGTTTCTTTTGCTTAAAATTGTATTTTTGAAATTAATATATTTTGTGTGAGCTGTAGTTAATTCATTTTCATCACAATATTCCACTAATAGAATATAGCGTATTTTAATTTTTTGTTCTGTAGTGGATGAACATTTTGATTGTTTCCTGTTTGAGAATATTATAAGTAATGTATTTTTAGGTAGTTAATTACATGTTTCTTGGGACATAGGGCCATTCCCTATTACTTTCTACTCTCTGTGTTCTATCACTGAAGGATTGGTTTTTCCTAAAATGACACACAGTAATGTTTCAGGTCCCATTTGTTTTTTCCAGAAAGCCACTCCCTTTCTAGAGGTAGAACCTATGTTTTCTACCCTCGAACCTGGACGGGACAGGGTTTTGTGACGGCTTTGACAAACAGAATGTAGTCTAAGTAATGCTGCACTACGACAGAGGCTGTATCATAAAAGAAGATGTGACTTCAGCCTATTTCTGTTTATCCCTGAAACCCATTCACCATACCATGGAAGAAGCTCATTCTAGTCCATAGAGAGAGACTACCTGAAGAGGCTCACATAGAAAATAATGGAGATCTCCAGCCAAGGGCCAATATAAATTTCCAGATAAGTAAATGAATGAGCTTTCAGATGATTCCAGTCCCCACTCTTTGGGTCTTCCAGATGAGGCCCGAGACATCATGATGCAAAGACAATCTTCTCCTCTATGCTCTGTCTAAATCCCTTACCAGGAGAGTCAGTGAGGATCACATTACTAAGTTGTGGAAAATTTAAAGAAGTTTTTCTTTTTTTTTTTTTTGGCAGTCATAGTATAATATGTGCAATGCATAATCCTTTCTCTGAATTGATTTAGCTTTTTGGACATTAAAGTTTAAGTGGGATTATTATCAATGCATTCTCTTTTATTCCTAACTTTTCTAGTAATGATGTTTTAAACTTTCAAAGAAACTTAAGTAAGCAAATCCCATTGGGCATGGTATTGTTCCCTGTATGTTTCCTGCTACTTGAGAGGCTGAGGTGGAAGGATCTGGAGTTGGAGGCCAGCCTGGGCAACATAGTGAGAACTTGTCTTTAAAATAATTTTTTTGTAACCAAAGAAAATCTCAAAGGAGGCTTATAGTAAATGTTACAATTATGTAGATTCCATAAGAGATATTACTGTGAGCTATGTTACTTGTGGGAAAAAAAGCATTCTAATTGTGTAGAGAAAGCATTGAACATGTTTAGCTCATAAGTTTTTGCCTCAGAGAAGATCTTGAGAAATTTTGGAGAAAATAATTATTTTGGATTCTTCCATCCGTTTCTTTTGGCTTTTCCAAAAATTTCTAAATCAATTAGGTATTCTTTTTGTAATTAGAAGACAAGCCATTATTTAAAAATGCTTATTTTAGCAAAAGGCAAACTTTCCAAAGTAAGAAACAGTCAAACATTCAAACAAAGAAACTTGTACTCTAAATGAAATTATGTGGAGAGAGACAGGAACTTTAAAATAATGAATTTTGTAATCAGGACAAATTGTTCTTGAATCTATGTTGTATATATATTTTAATATTAACTAAGCTTTAAGAATAGTTTGAATAATTTTGGTTTGAAATGGCATAGGAAACACATTTTTCTGGTCTCTTACCCTGAAACCAGCTGAATACACTGAAAAAACAAAACAAAGCAAAGCAAAATCAACTATAAAACAAAATTATAGCTTCAATGAAGCTAGAAATCTGGCACAATCTTGACTATTGTAGCACTGGAAGAGGTGCTGCATGCCCAGGGAGATCCTAGAACGTGACTTTAGCTCTATTTGGTACTTTACCACAGAAAGAGAAGTTATGGGGCTAAAAGAGGAAACTTTCAATCATATCAGCTTTGCCAAAAGCAGGCTGTAAATGTGTCAGACTGTTGTGTAGTGGCGGTCAACTAAGACATTGTTACAGAATAAAATAAAATGGTAACTAAGTTCTTTCCTTGAAAGCCCAGGAGATCCCGTTAGCTAGCAACAATATAATCAGTCTTCTCTTTTGAAGACTTCCATTTCAAGGTGGAATCTTGGGCATATGCTAAAACTTTCACCTTGCTCAAAACACATGACATTATACAATAAAAACATACAACTCAATGCTTAACTTGAATTAAGCAAAGAAGAACATCTTTGTGGACCAGACTAGAAGAGAACTACACCTAGAGGCAGGCTACTTGCAAGGGTGTTGGGACCAGACTCTGGGATTATTATGGCAGTCTTGGATTGCATGGCTAACAAATTGTGAAAGTGGAAGGAAGCTTCTGTGGGACATACAGGAGGTAGCATAGGCCACCATTTCATATACAAGCAGCAAAGGGGGAAACAAGCGAGTTATAGAAAAAAGCCACATGAAGAATGTTATAATCTCCAAACTGGTGAAAATTATGATCAAATATTTATTTTTGAAATTAAAAATGTCAAAATAGTCTCAAAGAAGCACATGCTAAAGGTGAAATAAAGGCAATATACCAAAATATCCAGATCACATCAAAAGACATGAAGAATGAATGGTTACTCTTATGTTTATTAAAACAAGCAAAATAATGCCACAGGTGTGATGTGTGTGTGTGTGTTCACGTGTGTGTGTGGGGGGTGTGTGTTGTGTGACAAAATGTTATAAAAGAACAGATGCATGGGCTGAATACATTAGGATAGTTGTAACGACGTATTCTGTAGAGGGAAGAGATAAAGGAAGTTGGAATGAGATGATGAAAATCAGGGACTTCGTCTGAATACATATATATGTATATTCATACACGCATATTTAAATTTGAGGCAATATAAAATTTGCTAGCATTTGTTAATTATAGATGATCAATCTATATCCCTTATATTGGTATATTATTATTTTGTTATTTTTTTAAAAGGAAAACTATCATGACAAATTTTATTCATCCTAAAATGGCAGGTTTACTTCAATATTAGAATGTGTAGTAACATTATTCAGTGTATTAATCAGTGCTAGACACAACAGTATTATTTTCATATTCAGTAAAAAAGGTCTTTAGTGAAATTAGCCTTCATTCTGATACAAAAAAATTCCTAATAAAATATAAAGATATATGGACTTAGGCAACATCATTAATCAATATATTTAGTACTAATGAAATCTGAAATGTTCCCGTTATTACAAGAACAAGACAAGAAAGATCTCTGTTACCAGTTTTATTTAATGTTGTCCTGGCAATGATAGGACTGGAATTGAAAAGTAAAATAAATATGTGGCTAAAAAAGCAAAATAGAATTTACAAAATTCGTAATATTTTCAGATGATATGATTTTATATCTGAAACTTCCAAAGAATTAACAGAAAATCTAGCATAAACAGCTAGAGAATTCAGTAATAGCTCATTACATAATTAATTCAAAAGAAATGCCGTTTTAATTCATCAGAAGATCAGAAAATCAAAGAAATGTCTTCCATAAAAATTGTCACTTTTTAATAATGCTAAATCTCTGCCTTCCCTTCACGGCTCCAAAATTAAAATGATGAAAACAAAGAGTATGCCTTCATTTTCACTGAAATGCCCCCTGTTGACAACAGTGTACTGGGTTTATAGCATATAATTAGACATGTTTAAAGAATGATTGAATAAAAGAGTGATCACTGAATGATGTTCCTCTCACTTTTTCATACTTATGTAATTTACATTACTTAAACAAATTATATAAAAGACTTCTTTATATAGCTTCCTCTCAAAACATTTTTCTTATATTTCTGTGCTTCTTATAGATAGAGGATTATGTAATCCATTTTCTCAGGCTGCTACAAATTCTAGGGTTTTTATTGTCATTCTCATCGGGGCTTCTATCTATGCATAGTTAATGTTTCTATCTCTATATCTATATCTACATCTGTATCTATATATCATCTATTTTTTCTCTCTCTTTTTTCCTTTACTCCATACTCCAAGTAATTTTTCACTTAAGCAGTATTGATGACTATTGGATATTTAAGACCATATATTTAGCATATATTGTATCCTTGTTCTATTTATCTCTCTGACATGATAGTGGGGGGCAAGGCAACCTTCATGCAGCAAGAGGCTTGATTTGCTGCAATTTACATCCACTCACAGGAGACACCAGGAGAGTGAGTTGCTACATTTTCCCAGATATGGTTTCTTTTAGGCAGAGATGTCAGCTAGTTAGTAGAACATGGGTACTGCCATATGGTTACTGGAATACAGGATTTATTAATCACATTGACAGACCATGGTAGGTTAAGTAATAAGGGTTATGCATCCCATGTGTTCTCATATATTCGGATTTGTATTTACAAAAATTTAAGACCTGTGTCTCTTTTCTTTTTATTTTAACAAGGTTTAGATAACTTAGTTTTTTCTGGAGTAATTCTATGCCTGTGCTGACCAATAATGTAGCCTACTTTGACACCCAGACTGGGCATGCACATTCATCTCCATGTGACCAAATCACGATGCTTTGTGCAGTGGTTTTACCTTCTAGTTAGTCTATCCTGTTTAGCATCTACAAAGTTTGTCCTTGGTTATAATCTTAGTGCTAGCTTGTTTTCTTTTAGGCATGTACTATCCACACGATGCTTAGTGATCAAAATTATTCAAACGAACAGACTTTTACTAATGATTATGATAGGCTCCAGCTGGATTTAACATCACATATTTCAAAATTGTTTTTGTTCTTTGTTTCTGTGTTTTGATGAAAGCTTTTTTCTTTTATTTATGTAATCTTAGATTTACTTTTATAACTTATTTCTAGCAATTTTTCTCCTTCATGTGTTTTACAAATAATGTAAAAACAATAAACAAAATGTCTAAATTATCCCCAAGCCAGCTTTCATTATAAATTTTTATCTGCTATTACATATACTGATTTTTTTTTCAGTTTCCTAGATTCAAAAAGTCATACTCACACTTAGTTCTTTACCTGGGAAGCTGTCAAATAATGTAGATTCTATTTCTACAACATTTTCTTTTTCCATTTTCTCTTATGTGACCCAAGTTGAAGATCTTAAGTTCTGATTGGAGACATTTTAAGCCAACCAGCATGCTATATTGTTCTTCCTAATGTATGGGGTTATTCATACAATTCAGGTTCTCAGAACCCTAATAACTGCTTATTGCTGACAAATTAATAACAAATTTTGATAAAGACGGTTTTCAATTTATTCTTAATTACTTCTTCAAGCATATCACTCCCTCTTGAAGCATATCACTCCCTACCTATGATAGATAATCCAGCATGCTTTATTCACTGTATTTCAGATTACCCTGTATATTTTTAGCTCCACCATTTTGATCGTGCTACTTTTATTCCTAGAATGTTGTATGCCATATGTTCTTTTGAAAAAGCACATTTGTCCTTCAAAGTCCTTCTCAAGTGCCTCCTCTGTAATGTAACTTCCCTTGCATGGACTGTGCCTCAACTAGATATTGATGAAAATAAAAGCTTTAGCTTTTCTCTTTGTGCCCCTCTTATGGCTTGAATTGATACATTACTAGTAATTGATAAAAAAGTGGTACGATTATGCTCTGCAACCATTCTCAAGGATGGCCCTGTTTTAGTGAAGAATGTTGATCTTTGGCTCAGATTTCCTTGGATCCCTTTTATTGTTTCCATGCTCTCCTTTCCTCTGTTACTCCCTCCTTGGTTTGCTTTCTCTTCCAACAGCTAGAATTTGCAGCTCTTTACTAGAAGAGTGCCCTCCAGCTACCGGAGCCTGCTTTTCCAAAGGTACCAGAGAGCTGTAAGTCTCTGAGTTATAGCCTGTGGGAGAAGCCTTTAGCCGATGACCAAACTGATGCTAGAGTACCAAAGTCCAGCTCCCCGACTCAGCAACTAAGGAGATGTTGAACTGCAGTTTCCCCACAGGATCATACTGAAGCTGCCTTTTGCAGGAGTTTCCCTGTACCTTGCTTGCTTTTATTTCTTTGTCCTGATTCCTCCACCTCCTTACCAGGTTTCCCTGAGAACTCTTCTTTAATAAATTATCATAGCCAGATAAATGCTCATCTCAGGGTCTGCTTCTGGAGAATCTGCCTTAAGTCTACTCCATGAAAGCTACCCAAGTTCTTTCTCTGTTTATTTTAACTAGATACAACTAGGGGGATGAGTTGAATTGTTTAAGTTTGGAAATACCAAGTGCAAAATGCTACTTCCCTAGTATTCTGAAGAAGTTCTAATGTACAGTTGCTTTGGGCCTAGTTTTAAACCCCACTATGGGAGTTTAAAAGAGGCTTTTGAAGGAGAAAATGTTAAAATTTATCATTTATGTTTGTGATAACTGCAGGTAGACATGCTTACTCATGTAAGCGTATTGTTATAATGACTGTGATGGAATTGGCTGGAATTTGTGCCCCTGGCTTGAAGAGTTTGAATTCCCTTGGGCTATTAGAGTCAGAATTTGATTAGTGTGGGCTGCAGTCTAGTCCCTTATCAGCTATTTCTGTAACACATCAGTTCTGTGTCATTCAGAAATGCCTTTCCTGGGAAATAATTCTGACAATCTGGTCTATTTAAAATTTATCAAATAATTGTATGCAGGCCAGTCTTGGTGGATTTTCCACTAAAATGCTCCATATTTTCTTCTTGACAAGCTTCATCTCACTTTCTGTTAAGTTGTGATAAGCAGCCAGTGTCTGGCTAAGAGACCATGAATTGTTGTATTTTCAGTACTGAGGGCTCTATCAAAATACCCACAGTAAAGAATGGGGTTTGTAGAGAAACTTTAAACTATCTTTCTCAGAGATCGTATGAATATTGCTAAGTCAGTCTCCATTCTTTTTATTACTTTGTTCTTTAAATCAAGTATTTCTACTATATTTCTCCTCACAATTATTGTCTTTAATAAAATGCCCAGTTACAAGATACTTGCACAACAGAGGATAGCAATAATTCCAGGCATATCATCTTATCAGTTACCTGTGTTACGTTACCCATACCTGGCACTATATTAGTTTGCCCCACATTTGTCATTTCATAGTTTGCTTTCCAGACTGACAATTATTCTGACTGGTTTTTGTTTTTCTTGCTTTATTTATTCTAAAATGACTTGAGTTCTTTTTTACTGTTAGAAACTGTCTTTACTTCCAAGAGGAATTTTACTCATGTTTGGAAACTAGCAGTTACAACTAGAAGACTCAAAGTCAAAGGTCTTTGCTCTTTATACAAGTACAAAATGAACTGAAACAACATACTGATTTGGAAATTATTAATTTATTGTAATTTATAATTATATTTTCATGTGCAAAAATATTCAGCTGCCAGTTAAAACCGTTTTTCTTGAATATTTTGATGCATTTGAAGGATACATTTTGTATTCTTTAATAAGGTATAACAGTTAAGCAAGTATCATAATAATTTTCACTGCTTAGTATAGCCTTAGGAGGATGTATCCCAGAGAGAAACTTCTCTTTCTCGTATAACAGCCTTGGGAGAAAGAGGAAAGATCAGTTAAATGTTGGTGTCTTCATCTGGTCAGCGTGCTATAACAAAATACCATAAACTGTGTAGTTTACAAGTGACAGAAATCTATTTCTCACCGTTTTGGAGTCTGAGAAATCCAAGATCAAGGCAGTGGCAGAGTTGGCATCTGGTGAGGACAGGCTTTCTCACAGATCCTGCCATCTCACTGTGTCCTCACATGGTGGAAGGGACAAGGGAGCTCGCAGAGATATTTTTTATAGGAGCACTAATTCCATTCATGAGGGTTCTGCTTTCATAACTTTATCACCTCCCATAATATTGTCACCTCCTAATATTGTCACCTTGGAGGTTATGATTTTAACATGAATTTTGGAGGGACACACATCTTCAGACTACGGCAACTGTTTTTTCTATAAAGAATTTATATTGGGATGGGTGTGGGGGTAATACTTTAACACATGAGCTCTGCTTGTGGACATATGTCAACGTGTAGTTATATGTAAACTTTTCTTTAAAATGCCACCCTGAAACCTGATAATAGTACTCTAGTCCTACCAGTGGGAGAGCGATAAGAATGATGAAGATCCAGATAGTTCAGCCATAAGCTAAAATACCTCCAGGGAAGTATCTAAGAGCACAGACTCCTAAGAGCGTTTATACGGAATCAATAGTGCCATTGCTATGTTTCTGTGCTTTATATACCTCCTTGTGCTTCTCATTCTGAGATCGTGTAACTTCATTAGTTCTGCCCACATCATAACTGAATTAAACTTGGCCATCTTTACTATTTTGCTTAAGAGATGCAATCCCACAATGTTTGAACTTAGCAATCTTACTCTTGACTCAAAGTATGCAATACGGAATCATAGAGTTCCCTGAAAAGTCTCAGCCATATCAATACCATCAAACCTGATACTCTCCTGTCTTTCAAAGCCCACACACTCCCTCCTAGTTACCTACCCGCCACATGGAACACTCTGGACAGTATATCCTTGCTTGCTGCTCTACTGCATTTTCTTATGCGACCCACTGGAATCCCCATTCTCCAGTGCCCAGGCATTTCTGCCTGAGTAAACTCGGCTGAAATGCTGACAAAGGCAGTTTTTCCATTCTAGTTAGTAAAATTAACTACCTTCTAGGATGATACATACTTGAAAACAGCCATGAACAGAGTTGTATGAAATAGCAATTCTTAATCAGGAGTGGGGAAGATCAAATAGAATCTTCTAAAAGGAGATTATTTTGAAATGGCACTAAAATGTTGAGGAGGATTTAGAGATCTAACTGGTGAACAGAGGATAGGAGAGAATATTCTGTAATTAAAAAAAAAAGAAAAGTTTTCTGGATACAGACTGCTCCTGAAAAATAAGACATTGTGACTCCAAATCATAGGTTGGCTCCCACTAGAAACAGATCCTGAGTTGGAGATTGGCTGTGGGAGATTTATTGGGAAAAGCTACCAGGAGCAATATCACTGAAGAGAGAGGGAAGCAGGACTGGGCAGAGGGAAAGTTGAATTGTGATCACATTGCAGCAAAAGCCTAGGGCTGGATGCCCTTCAGAGTTGTCCCTGATCAAGGCAAGTGGGGTCAGCCTCTGTGTAACCACGCTGGCCTGCCATGTAATATGGGCTACCTCTGAGGAGAGAGCATTATATGAGCAGGGCAGCTCCCTTCCAGAAGGCAATGACCAGGGACAGCATGGAGAACAAGACCCAAACTGAAAAAAATCTGGATGGCCTACCACAGTACAGATTGCACTCGTGGTAGAGTTCAGACGACACTCGTTAGTTGTTAACTTTGACAGCAAATACCAGCTGTGTTCCTTTTGCTCTGACTAGTGAAAATGTAGACTGTATTGTAACTATACGTACTAGTAGAGCTGATGGTCAGTTTTGCTAAACATTAGAAAACTAATCATGTTCAAAAAAGCTTATGTTTAATTTTCTGAACATATAATTGAAAATAATGCCTAAACATTTTCTTGAAAAGTAACAAGTAAAAGAAGTGACATAATTCTCTCTTTCCATGGCTTACAATTTCGAAAGCTTATGACAATTGGCTGGAGGATTTTAGACTCTGATTAAGCATATTTAGGTTTATTCTTCTAAGGGTAGAGAAATGGTCTAGATGACCTATTTGTGACCAAGCCCCTGAAATTTTATCTTGTCATATAATTAAATCTTATGTTAATTGAATCAGTCACTTTTGAGAAATGCCAAATGCCAAGTGTTGCTTTTCTAACATGAATACTATATTTAACACAGTAAGGTCACAGGTCTAAAATTATGAATAGGCCTATGATGGATTCATTAATAATGTGACACTATCAAAAGTTAATATTTCTAAACATCATGTATCCCCACTTACTTTTTTATATCACTAAGCAGTCGATTGCTTTACGTTACAGATTTCATGCTATAGTAATTGCAGTAATTAAACTTACTGAAGCTTGACTCAGTATAATATGTAAAGAGTATGAATAAACATAAGTTTTGTCATCTTGTCACATGAAAGATGCATACCCTTTATTTTAGAAGAGAAGGTCATTTTTTAGAAATGTTTTTATTTTTAAATGTGTATTTTGAGAGATAGAAAGAGTAAAGGGAATTTAACTAGTAGAGATCAAGAGTGAAAAAGTGTATTAATTGTTCAGTACAATTTGTTCTGTATTTACCTACAAAAATTAAGGGGAATACTGGAAATACTTAGAAAAACAAAACAAAAAAAACTCTTACTCTATTCAAAATGTATCTGGAGGGCGAAAGAGGAGAAAAATAGTTTAAATGTATAGTGAATCCCCATTTGTAAATCTGAACTGCCTGTTCTATTAAGTAACTAAATGGGATGCATTTCCCTTCACATTCAATTTGCCAATCACACTTGTCCCAGCATTTCAATGAAGATAAATTACAACTCTTGGTAATTAGTTAATTGGTAATTTGCTCATCCATCTTTGTAGTGTGTTTTATCCTCTATGTTGTTTACTACATTATTCTTTCCTTATTTTCATTTCAGAATGTGGGAAGCAAATTTGGAATAAATATCAGCTCTGAAATCACCTAGTAACATATAGGCCAAGTGGTTTTTAGTGCTTAAAAAACTTAATTTAATTTAGAAGTGAGTGAGGGAAAGGCAGGAGAACATGAAATAAGACCCATCCAAAGTACAGGTAAAACTGCAATACTGAAAATAGTATAAGATTAATAGTGAAAGTCATAGAGAAGAACACATTTTATACTTAAAAGAAGTATTCTGATCATGGACAAGTTAGTTTACTACTCTAAACTTTAGCTACATTGTATCAGCCAGTATTCTTAAATTCAAGCAAGAAAAACACTTCGACTAGTTAAAAAGAAAAAAAAAAAACACTCATTAAAGGGTATTACACAGTCAATTGACACTCAGGAGGACTAGAGAATCAGATCTGGAGGCTTTCCAGTAAGGACAAATGCCCATATCACATCACATAGCTCCTCCAACAAAGACTACATTGATGATTCTTCAGGTACACACAGCACAGCTCATACCAGTGGTGCTGTGCATCTGATGTCAAAATCTCCATCACGGACATCAAAATCTCTATCGCAAAACTTGACACATTATTTACGTCTCAACCATATAATGGTTCTTTCAGGACTCCAACTTCTTCATGCAACTTTTCTATATCAAAGTCTTAAGCAGTTGCATTTTATTGGTATTTGATGTGATTAAATTTGCTTCTCTTACTGGACTCTTTCTATTATTCCTTATAACCAAATATTTAATTGTTTCAGAAATTTCAGAATCCTACATAACCATCTATAAGGCAAGGACAATAAACTGCAATAAAAGTCAGAAAGTGAATCTGATTGAATGTTATTTGTAATTTTTTTTAGAAGCTACCTTTTAATTTAACAGAAACAAATTCAGTGAAGATGAACAAGTATTTTGTAATTAAATAGAATCATCTTTCTCCCAGAAGATACAAAGGATAAGGAAGAGATAATTCCAAAGAAAACAGCCACTTTCCTGGTACATATCCCTTGAAATCAGCATGCATTTCTTTTTTTCTTCTTTTTCTTTTGAGGAACAAAACATGTCTCATTGCTGTGCCATGGTAGGGATCAAACATTTGGCCTTGGAATAACAGATAATCAGCAAGTTCAGCCATTTATCATGAACTTCATGCAATTCTCCTGCCTCAGCCTCCCGAGTAGCTGGGACTAAAGGTGTGTACCACCATGCCTACTGCAGTGGTCCACCTGAGAGCCACACCGGGCAGTGGAACCCCCTTCCTCCAGCCAAAGGAGGCGGTGAGCGAGCATGCTACCCAGCCAGCGAAACTGCTTTTTCCACGGAAAGGTGCAACCCATAGATCAGAAGATCCCACTTGCAAACCCACACCACCGGGGTCTAGCGTCCCAACCCTGGAATCCTGGAACATGCAGATTTGCAACAGCCTCTCAGCTGGAATCTGCTTAAGCCTACTGAACTCCTGTGGGGAGTGGCAATCAGCACTGCACTGCGGCTGCAGCTGCCTGCTGTCTAAGCCATTTGAGCTCTTGGGGCAAAGGACAAGTACCAGCAACGGGACTGGCAACTGCCTAACAGGCTAAACTCCCCGGGTGGGGGAAGGGTGGTGTCTATCTCCAGAGCTCTGGGCTGTTATTTTCCTCTGCTGAAGCCTGGGAGGCTGGACAGCTTGGTCCCAAGATTTGTCTCCCCCCACCCCCCACCACACACACACACACACACACACACACACACACACACACACACAGACGCTGTGGCAGTCTGCGGCCAGAGTGCCTCCTCAAGCATGACCCTGACCCATCTTTCCTCATTGATAGGGGTTTCCCTGCAGCAACTCCAGTAACTCCAGTCAAAGGCTCAGGGACAGAATGGGGATCTCCCTGGGCCTGAGCTCCTAGGGAGAGGGGTGGATGTAGTCTCTGTTGACAAGAGACTTAGCCTTTCCTCCCGATAGTTTTGAGGAATTCAGGCAGCCCAGGCAAGTGAGTTTCGCCCTACTGAGGCACACCCCTTCCACCAAAAAACAAAGTGCCTCATTAAATGTGTCCTGTTCCCTGTGCCATCCAACTGGGTGAGACCCTCCAACAGGGGTTGTCAGACACCCTATAAAGGAGTGATCCTACTGATATCAGGTTGGTGCACCTCGAGGTCAGAGGTCCCAGAAGAAGAAGCAGGTACCCATCTTTGCTGCTCTCCAGCTTCCTTGAGTGACATCTCCAGGCACTAGAGTGAATCAGATAAATAGGGCCTGATGTGATCCCCAGAAAACTGCAGCAGCCCTACAGAAGAGAGACCTGACAATTGAAAGAAAAACAAGCAGAAAGCAACAACAGCATCATTATTATCAACAACAACAACAGCGACTAAGTCCTTGCAAAAACCCCATCCAAGGGTCAGCAGTCTCAAAGACCAAAACTAGACAAACTCATGAGCATAAGAAAGAATGAACGAAAAAATGCTGAAAACCCAAATGCCTCTTCTCTTCGAAATGATTGTAATGTCTCTCCATCACGGGCACAGGACTGGACAGAGGATCAGATGGACAAATTGACAGAGTGGGTTTCAGAAGATGGGTAATAAAAAACTATGCTGAGCTAAAGGAGCATGTTCTAACCCAATGCAAAGAAGCTAAGAACCTTGATAAAAGGTTAGAGAAATTGCTAACTAGAATTACCAGTACAGACTGGAATATAAATGACCTGATGGAGCTGAGAAACAGCAGAGAAGTTCGTGGAGTATACACAAGTATCAGTAGCTGAGTCAAACAAGCGGAATAAAGGATATCAGAATTTGAAGACCACCTTGCTGAAGTAAGGCATGCAGACTAGAATAGAAGAAAAAGAATAAAAAGAAATCAACAAAGCCTCCAAAAAAATGTGGGGCTTCACAAAAAGACTGAGCCTATGATACACTGG
This sequence comes from Aotus nancymaae, assembly GCF_030222135.1. NCBI lineage: Eukaryota > Metazoa > Chordata > Mammalia > Primates > Aotidae > Aotus > Aotus nancymaae. The sequence goes on along the minus strand of NW_026988431.1, from coordinate 39,658,955 downwards.
AGTACCAGAAGGAGACAGGAGAATGGAAACAAGCTGGAAAACACACTTTGGGATATTATCCAGGAGAATTTCCGCAATCTAGCAAGACAGGCCAAAACGCAAATTCAGGAAATACAGAGAACACCATTAAAATACTCCATGAGAAGATTAACCCCAAGACACATAATCGTCAGATTCTCCAATGTTGAAATGAAAGAAAACCTGTTAAGGGCATCCAGAGAGAAAGGCCGGGTCACCTACAAGGGAAGTCCATCAGACTAACAGCGGACCTCTTGACAGAAACTCTACAAGCCAGAGGAGATTGGGAGCCAATATTGAATATTTTTAAAGAAAATAATTTTCCACCTGGAAACTCATATCCAGCCAAACTAAGCTTCATAAGCAAAGGAGAAATAAAATCCCTTCCAGACAAGCAAATGCTGAGGGATTTTGTTACCACCAGACATCCCCTGCAAGAGCTCCTGAAAGAAGCACTGAATATAGAAAAGAAAAACTACCAGTAACTGCAAAAACACACCAAAATATAAAGACCTATGACACTATGAAGAAACCGCATCAACTAGTGTGCAAAATAACTGAATAGCAGCATGATGACAGGATCAAATTCACACATAACAATAACTAACCTTAAATATAAATGGGCTAAATACCCCAATTAAAAGACACAGACTGGCAAATTAGATAAAGAGTCAAGACCCATATTGGGCCAAAAACTCCTTAAACTGATAAGCAACTTCAGTAAAGTCTCGGGATACAAAATCAATGTGCAAAAATCACAAGCATTCTTTTATACCAATAACAGAAAAGCAGAGAGCCAAATCATGAACGAATTGCCATTCACAATCACTATAAAGAGAATAAAATACCTAGGAATATGGCTAACAAGGGAGGTGAAGGACCTCTTCAAGGAGAATTACAAACCACTGCTCAACAAAATGAGAGAACACAAACAAATGGAAAAACATTCCATCCTCATGGATAGGAAGAAACAATATTATGCAAATGACCATATTGCCCAAAGTAATTTATAGATTCAATGTTATTTCCATCAAACCACCATTGACATTCTTCACAGAATTAGAAAAAACTATTTTAAATTTTATTTGTAAACAAAGAAGATCGTGTGTAACTAAGAAAATCCTAAACATAAAGGATGAAGTTGGAGACATCACGTTACCTGACTTTAAACTACAGTACAAGGCTGCAGTATCCAAAACAGCATGGTCCTGGTACCAAAACAGACATATAGACCAATGGAGCAGAACAGAGACTTCAAAAATTACACCACACATGTTCAACCATCTGATTTTTAACAAACCTGACAAAAACAAGCAATGGGAAAATGATCTCCTATTCAGTAAATGGTGTGGGGAAAACTGGCTAGCCATAATCAGAAAACTGAAACTGGACCACTTCCTTACACCTTATACAAAAATTAACTCAAGATGGATTAAAGACTTAAATGTAAAACCCAAATCATAAAAACTCTAGAAAAAAACTCACACAATACCATTGAGGACATAGGCATGGACAAAGACTTTGTGACAAAAATGCCAAAAGCAATTGCAACAAGAGCCAAAATGGACAAATGACATTTAATGAAAGAACATCTGCACAGCAAAAGAAACTATCATCAACTTACAGAATGGGAGAAAATGTTTGCAATCTACCATCTTGACAATGGTCTACTATCCAGAATTTATAAGGAACTTAAAAAAATTTACAAAAAAACCAACCCCACCAAAAAGTGGGCAAAAGATATAAACAGACACTTCTCAAAAGAAGACATTTATGCAGCCAACAAATGTGAAAAAAAAGCACAGTATCACTAATCAGAGAAATGCAAATCAAAACCACCACGAGATACCATTGCCAGTCATAATGGCTATTATTATAAAGTGTCAGGAAACAATAGATGTTAGTGAGGCTGTGGAGAACTAGGAACACATTTACACTGTTGGTGGAAATGTAAATTAGTTCAACCATTGTGGAAGACGGTATGACATTCTTCAAGGATCTAGAATCAGAAATACCATTTGACCCAGCAATCCCATTACCGGGTATATACCCAAAGGAATATAAATCATTGTACTATAAAGACACATGCACATGTATGATTATTTCAGCACTACTTACAATAGCAAAGAAATGGAACCAACCCAAATGCCCATCAATGATAGACTGGATTAAAACAAAATTGTGGTACATATATACCATGGAATACTATGCAGTCATAAAAAGAAATGAGATCATGTCCTTTTCAGGGACATAGATGAAGCCAGAAGCCATCATCTTTGGCAAACTAATACAGGTACAGAAAACCAAACAACCACACACACTCACTCATAAGTGGGAGTTGAACAGTAAGAACACATGGACACAGAGAGGGAAATAACACACACTGGAGACTGTTGGGGGGTGGGAGGTGAGGGAAGGGTACTTAAAGGACAGGTCAACAGGTATAGCAAACCACCATGGCACACGTATATCTATGTAGCAAACCTGCACATTCTGAGCACATATCTTGTTTTTTTTTTAGAAGAAATTTAAAAAAAAAGAAAAATGTATATTATTTTTCACTGATTAAAATTATATATACATGCAATCAATTATGAGGTAATAAGAAAAAGAAGAGGAGCCCTGGTAAATATTTATGCCTGTAATTAAGTAGTATATCACATTATAAATTATTTGTAAGAATTTGTGTAATTTATTATAAATACATTTATATATATCTAATCTCCACTTTATATTCATAAATAAGTTTTATTAAAAACCAATTGATGCTTACTAAAGAGTTTAGGAAAATGGGCACAGAAGCAACAAAAGCATCATATTCCTGCAACTGTTAAAAAAGCAACAAACTACTGCTATTTTAGCATATTCTCTTTTGGGCATCTTTTTAAGGCACACATAGTGGTTGTATTAGTCAAGGTTTTCTACAGAGACAGAACTATAGTATCGATGTATATATAAGGGAGAGTTTTTTTTTTTTTTTGAGACGGAGTCTCGCTCTTGTTACCCAGGCTGGAGTGCAATGGCGCGATCTCGGCTCACCGCAACCTCCGTCTCCTGGGTTCAGGCAATTCTCCTGCCTCAGCCTCCTGAGTAGCTGGGATTACAGGCACGCGCCACCGTGCCCAGCTAATTTTTTTTTTTTTTTTGTATTAATAGAGACGGGGTTTCACAATGTTGACCAGGATGGTCTCGATCTCTCGACCTCGTGATCCACCCGCCTCGGCCTCCCAAAGTGCTGGGATTACATAAGGGAGAGTTTTTTAAGGAGTACTGACTTAAATCCTAGTCTTCGCTGTGATTTTTGAATCACTCTGATTTAAAAAGCCTAGATTCTAGTCCCACTTTTGCCCTTAGTTTTTGATGTGAGGCAAATATTTAGCTTAAAAGAACCTCAGTTTTCTCTTCTATAAAGCCAAGGGCTTAGATTTGATATTCTCTAATTTCCAATTTTCAAGTCCATGATTCAGTTTCTTTTCACATTTTACAAATATTTCATATATATTTAAGGAAAGACACCATCCATGTGTATTATTACAGTGAATGAGAGTTTATATTATCTTTTTCAATATACTTATTCACTGTCAATATAGTCAAAATAAACCAAGTTAATTTTACCTTTGTCTTCCTCAGTTATTGTCTCACAGAAAAATTTAAACTTGAAATGTTAAGAATTACATAGGTAATATATACTCATGACTATAGTACATATTTCTAAAACGTGATAAATGAAACATGCTTTTTTCAGCTATGAACTTTTAAATGTAGGATCCTATATACTAATATGTACTATATAAGATGCATTTGACATATCCTATTAGGTGACATTATTAATTCTCTGTTGATTTTACAATTGAAAACAAAAGATATAACTTCAGAATGGTGACTAAAATTCCATACAACCATTGAATCCCTATGATATGATTTTAGTTACAGATAATAATTTAAAATGATATACAGATAGTTACAGATACAGATTTAAAATGAGAAAGAGGAATGTGGAAAAGCCAAATTCAGAATTTTCTGGTAGCCTTGCAGCTTACTGGGTAAGAGTCTAGAAAATGGATCAATCTCAATCATAATTATTTCAGCATCTGTCATGTTGCACAGATCTTCCACCACTATTACCTTCTTGATGGTAAAATATAGATAGGGCTTCAGGCCAGGCATGTAGCTCATGCCTGCAATCCTAGCACTTTGGGAGGCTGGGCGAACACATCACTGGAAGCCAGTAGTTTGAGACCAGCATGGCCAACATAGCAAAACCCTGTCTATAGTAAAATTATAACAAACAGCTAGGCATGGTGGCACGTACCTGTGGTCCTAGCTACCCCCTGTGCCTCAGCTGAGGCACATGGAGGTTGAAGTGAGCAGATACCACGCCACTGCACTCCAGCCTGTGCAACAGAGAAGGCTGTCTCAAAAAAAAAAAAAAAAAAAAAAAAGAAAGAGTAATATTGAAAAGTCAAATTCAGAATTTCCTGATAACCATGAAGCTTCCTGGGTAAGAGTCTAGAGTTTGAAATTGTATGGAGATAAGTTTAATTCAGTCTTAACCACTTATCATAAGTTGTTTAACTCTGCTATATGTCAATGCTTTTATCTACAGAATGGTAACAATTATACCTCACCTCAAAGTAAATTACATTATATAAGATGATTAGAAGACTTCCTGATATATGGTAAATTATCAATATGTTAGAGATTTTATGGGTTTACATTACTATTTTGGGGGCTTGGAACATTGAAAACAGAAATAATTTACCTTAGTCTGGTTCTGATGAATTTCCATATAACTTGAAGCTAATGTCTTAGTACATTCTTTGCAAAAGCAAAAGCTCTTTGTGAGAACATAATTCTAAAAACAGATTTGATTATTGCAATGAAATTGCTACATTCAGCATTGCCTAGTCTAGAATCTTATGTTTTCTGCTCAAAGGAAAGAAACAATTCACTGGCAAAAAGAATAATTTCTAGGTCTTTCATTATTGACTGTAATGTTTCTTATATCACACTCTGGATTAGCAGCCCTGAAACATTCATTACACTGTTTTCACAAAGTGATCTCAAAAAATTATTTGTCATCAAGTTGTGGCTTGATTATAGGACCGTCAATTATCAGCTATTATCAGTAAAATGGTACATTCATTAGATGAAATATTTTGCTTTCCTTGGCATGGTAATTTGCATATATTTTTAATCACTTTGGTAGATGTTTGCTGAAAACAAACATCTTTACTCAAAACATTATTAAGAAATTATATCACAATGTTTTCTAGGTGTCCATTGTTCTTATTGTCTTTTTAGTTTAATCTTCCTATTTGTGTTTTTAAAAATATTATTTCTATTTTTTTTCTGAGACCTGAAAGTTCTCTTTCTGTTGTGTCTCTTGTCTAAACAACTCACTTAAAAGCTTTTACAATTCTAGTTTTCATTGCTCTGTTCTAGTCTCTAGCATTTTCTTAATTTTCTTCAGTTCATTCATTATTAAAGCACAGTTTCCCACAATATTTTGGCCGTTTTTTTCTGATATGACTTTATTTTCTTTATGTTTCTCAGATACTTACTATCCCCCTTTCTTTGTAATATATGAAAATAGGAATAAACAGCAGTCCTGTAGGGGATGGGGTAGTCCAGCTCCATGGTTCTAATTCTTCCTCTTCTCAACTAAGACATCTTCAGGACACCTCTGTTCACAAACTTCAAAAAATATAGGAGCTATCTTTCTCCTATACCACCAGAATTCCTGTCTCAATCATTTCATGTGATATTTTCAGCAGTTACTCCTCAGTGAGTGGTTCTTTTGTAAAGTCTTTCTGAAAGCAGAGGGCCTAGTGCCTTCAAGCTTTCATATTTCATTCTTTCAATTATTTTCATGTAAAACAAAAGCCTTTGAAATCATCTTCTATTCTTGATTGTTAACCAGAGATATGCCAATTGATTTTACCATCCAATTAGTTTATCTTCTTTTAGGGTAAATACTTGCAAGAAATTGCACAGCTGCTGTTCTATGAACTCTTTTATTTTAAATTTTATTCTATGTGTCTACTGGGGTTTTTAATAACAATTTGACCTATATTTGTTGGAAATATTATCGAGGAGTTGTATCTTTTGTTAGCCTTGTGGCTCTGTCTCATTTTAAGAAGCATTAAAGAGATTAAAGGTATTTATTCTTACAGCTGCAGCTCTGTTTGACCAACAATTTAAAAAATTGTATACGTAGGTTCTTGACTAAAATTATATTCAGGTTAAAATGAACATTGCCTATATAGTCTTGATGTAGGTTAATATGTGTATTTACTATCTATTTAAATCTATTACTTCAAGCAAAACTGAGTCAACACAGATTAACATAATGGATAAAACCATCCATCTGAACGTGATACAGACATTGTAAACTCAGGGAACTTAAAAACTCATGAGGGCGATTGAACACCAGAACATAAAACAAACAAAATTTTTGGATAGTAATAAATACCATAAAGTAATAAAATACAGTGTGTGTGTGTGTGTGTGTGTGTGTGTGTGTGTGTGTCTTTATAATATTTTAGATGGAATCATCAGATAATTTTTCTCAGAAAAGATGATATTTAAGCTAAAATCAGAAAAGATGATATTTAAGCTAAAATCTAAAACATAAGAGATAACCAGTTATAAAAATGAGTAGTAGGATACTTTCAGGAATAGCAAATTGAATTTTCTTTTACTAAAAAGTGAGACTAACAATAAAAACTTTTACATAAGTAACTAGCATTTATTTAATTAGAACTTTTCTTAAAATAGCAAATGTAGTAGGAAAAAAATGGGAGAGTTAGTGCTATTTCAAATTTTGCATTCTCAGCTTTTTTCATCTTGATAAAAAAGATCTACTTTTGTATTATTAAAAAGCTTAAAGCTCCTTTGCCTGTGTTTGTTTTGTTTTTTTTTCTCTACATATAATAGAGAAAAATGCAGAAATTTAGGCAAAACATGAAATAATAGTTTAATTTGACAGGACTAATTAATCTAGATAAAACTGAGATTACATTTGGAATAAATCTTCTTCTTCTTCCAAATACATTATGTGACAAAATTGTAGATTTTGCTGTTCCGGGAGGATATCAAAATACTATGATTGGATTCAAGGTAAGATTAAATAATTGCTAAAAATAGCTCTGGTTTGTAAAGTAAGCATTGTGAAGATGTAGATAATTAAATCTGTGGTCTAGGATATAAGACAACTACCTCTGGAGAATAAGATTAATAAGCAAAACCCTCACCAGACAGTTTTCATACATCACAGTGAAAAATAAACAATCAGCATATGCTTGATATGCCTTAGGAGATCATTTGTAGTAATAAAGTAAAAAAATAGTGTTATCGAAATTGTTCTTACATAAAATACATATAAAATATTTTACATAGTACATATGCATTATATACATGGTATGAGTGTGAGCATTAACCCTTCAAATATGTACTTCATAAAGTAGATTTTGAAAAAAGACATTGTATTATATTGAAAACAAATCTATTTAGCACAGAAAATTACCATGAAAAAATTTCAGGTAAGTGTGGTGTATTGAAAATTTATGACCACTCTGAATATAGGTTGTGCTAAGTAAGTAAGTATATGTAAAAAGCCAGCCATGAATTAAATTTCTTTTTTTAAAAAAATATTTATTATGGAGACAAAACAGTTGTACATATTTCTGGAGTACATGTGATATTTTGATACAAGCATACAACATGTAAGGACCAAATCAGGGTAATTGGGATATTCATCATCTCAAGTATTTATCATCTCTTTGTGTTAGGAACATTCTGATTTCACCTTTTAAAATTATTTTGAAATAATGTATTATTGTAAACTGTAGTGGGCCTATTTTTTTCCTGAATACTAAATTTTAGGTTCTATGTAACTGTAATTTTGTTTCCATTAACCATCCCATTTTTATTTTGCACCCCCAGTACTCTTTCCAGGCTGTTGTAACCATCATTCTACTCTTGATCTCCATGACCATTTTTTTTCTTTAGCTCCCACATGTAAGCAAGCATATATAGTATTTGTCTTTCTGTACCTGGCTTATGTCACTTAGATAATGTCTGTCAGTTCTATCAATGTGATTGCAAATGACAGGATTTTATTCTTTTTATGGCTGAATAATATTCCATTGAATAAATGTACCATATTTTCATTATCCATTTATTTGTTTATGGACACTTAGATTGATCTATATCTTGATGAACTTGAATATTCCAAGTAGTACTGCAATAAACATGAACATACACATGTAAATTTGCCATGCTGATTTCCTTTCTTTTGATGTATATACCCATCTGTGGAATTGCTGGATCTATTGTATTTCTTTGAGAAACCTCCATACTGTTATACATTTTGGCTGTATGAATTTACATTCCCATAAGCAGTGTATGAGAGGTCCCCTTCCTTCACATTCCTGCCATCGTTATTGCCTTTTAAAAATAAAAACCATTTTACCTGAGGTGAAATAATATCTCATTGTAGTTTTGAATGACATTTCTCCGTAATTAGTGATACTGAGCATTTTTAAATTTATCTGTTGGTCATTTGTATGTCCTCTTTTGAGAAGTATCTCTTCAGATATTTTGCCCATTAAAAAAATAAGATTTACTTTTGTTTCCTATTGAGTTGCTAAGCTCCTTATATATTCTGGTTATGAATCCCTTGTCACATGAGTAGTTAGTGAAAACTGTCTCCCATTCTGTGGGCCACCTCTTCACTTTGTTGATTGTGTTATTTTCTGTGCAGTAACTTTTTAACCTGATGTGATCCCGTTCTCTATGTTTTCTTTGGTTACATGTGCTTGTGGAGTATTACTCAATAACTCTTTGCCCAGTTCAGTGCCCTGTAGGGTTTCCTCAAAGTTTATTTTTGTAGTTTCATAATTTGACATCTCATATTGAAATATTTAAAACATTTTTACTTTACTTCATATATGGCGAGAGATAGGAGACTAGTTTCATTCTTCTGCACATGAATATCCAGTTCTCCCAGCACCATTTATTAAGAAGATTGCTCTTTCCCCGATGCATGCTCTCGATATCTTTGTAAAAATGAGTCCACTCTAGATACATGGAATTATTTCTGGGTTCACAGTCCCGTTCCATTGGTCTGTGTGTCTGTTGTTATGCCTGGGTCATGATGTTTGGGTTACTATAACTTTGAACTATAGTTTTAAGTCATGTAATGAATGAGATGTCTTCAGCTTTGTTCTTTTTATTCTAGATTTCTTTGGTCTTTTGTGATTTCACATAAAATTCAGAAAGATTGTTTTTATTTCTAGAAAGAATCTCATAGGCATTTTGATAGAGATTGTGTTGAATTTGTAGATCGCTTTTGGTAACATTGGCATTTTAATAATATTGATTTTTCCAATTTATCAATATGGAATATCTTTCTGTTTTTTGTATGGTCTTCATCAATTTCTTGCATTGGTGTTTTATGGTTTTCAATGCAGCCCTCTTTCACTTCTTTGTTAAAGTTTAGTTCTGGTTTTTAAAATTTATTTTTAGCTATTATAAACAGGATTACTTTCTTGGTGTCTTTTCTAGTTTGCTATTGGCATATAGAAAAGCTAGTTATTTTTGCCTGTTGATTTTTGTATTCTGCAACTTTACTGAATTTTTTTTTAATGAGTTTTGTAATAGATTCCTGGTGGAGTTTTTAGGTTTTCTAAATATAAGATTTTTTTTTCCATGTAAAAAAAAAAAAGAAACTAAATGGAGGTGTGGGGGTGAAATGAACTTCCTTTGCTCCCCACTTAACATGGATATTTGAGTTTGCTTATATGCCTTAAACAAAACAGATTCAGTAACTTCAGGTAACGGATCTGGAAGAGCTCTGTAAACTGATGAAAGGTATGGATTTCATGTTGTCCTGGTTACAGATAACACTTTATTTTTTATTTTTATTTTTTTGAAGAAAAAAAGGAAGAAAGAGACAAAGAAAAAAAAAGAATGAAGAAGAGAAAGAAAAAGGAAGAGAAAGAGGGAGAGAGAATAGGAGTATTGCTTTATTGCCCAGTCTACAATGCAGTCTAAAAATGGGAATTGAAAACCTCCTTTATGCCAATAATTGTGCTTAAGAATGGAGACAGGAAGGAATAAGGGAAGAAAATAACAAACAAGCAGCCAACCAATATTTCATTTAAGCCTATGAAAGGCTATGCAATTATTGAGGCGTGATTTACTTCTAATTATGTAGTCACTTTTGGAATAGGTGTGATATGATACTGATAAGAATGTGTTTTGTGTATTTGAAGTGGAGAGTTCTATAAATGTTTATTAAGTTTACTTGTTCTGGGTCTGAGTTCAAGTCCTGGATGTCCTTGTTAATTTTCTATCTCGTTGATCAGTCTAATATTGACAATGTGTGTATATTTAGGATCGTTAGCTCTTCTTGTTGCATTGATCCTTTTAATGTCCTTTGCGTCTTGTGATCTTTGTTGCTTTAAAGTCTATTTTATCAGAGGTGAGAATTGCAACTCCTACTTTTAATTAATTAATTAATTTATTTTTGCTCTCCATTTGGTTGGTAAATCTTCCTCCATCCTTTTGTTTTGAGTCTTTGTGTATCGTTGCATGTGAGATGGGTCTGGATACAGCATACCGATGGGTTTTGACTTTTTATCCAGTTAATAATATATATGAGTTTAATACTGCCATTTGATGCTAGCTGGCTGTTTTGCCCATTAGTTGATGTAAGTTCTTCATTATGCTAATGCTGTTTACTTTTTGATATATTTTTGGAAAGGCTGATACTGGTTGTTCCTTTATATGTGTAGTGCTTCTTTCAGGAGCTCTTGTAAAGCAGGCCTGGTGATGGTGAAATCTCTAAGTACTTGCTTGTTTGCAAAAGATTTTATTTTTCCTTCGCTTGTGAAGCTTAGTTTGGCTGGATATGAAATTCTGGGTTGAAAGTTCTTTTCTTTAAGGATATTGAATATTGGCCCCCACTCTTTTCTGGTTTGTAGGGTTTCTGCTGAGAGATCTGCTGTAAGTCTGATAGGCTTCCCTTTGTGGGTAACCTGACCTTTCTCTCTGGCTGCTCTTAGTATTTTCTCCTTCATTTCAACCCTAATGAATCTGACGATTATGTGCCTTGGGGTTGGTCTTCTTGAGGAATATCTTTGTGGTGTTCTCTGTATTACTTGGAGTTGAATATTGTCCTGCCTTACTAGGTTGGGAAAGTTTTACTGAGTAATCTCCTGAAGAGTATTTTCCAACTTGGATTCATTTTCTTCGTCACATTCAGGTACACCTATCAAACGTAGATTAGGTCTTTTCACATAGTCCCATATTTCTTGGAAACTTGGCTGATTCCTTTTTATCCTTTTTTCTCTAATCTTGACTTCTCATTTTATTTCAATAAGTTGGTCTTGGACCTCTGATATCCTTTCTTCTGCTTGATCAATTGGACTGTTAAAACTTGTGCATACTTTGTGAAGTTCTTGTGTTGTGTTTTTCAGCTCTATTAATTCACTTATATTCCTCTCTAAATTGTCTATTCTTGTTAGGATTTTGTCAAACCTTTTTTCAAAGTTCTTAGTTTCTTTGCATTGAGTTAGAACAAGTTCTTTTAATTCACAGAAGTTTCTTATCATCCACCTTCTGAAGCCTACTTCTGTTAATGGAACGCATTCATTCTCCATTAGGCCTTGTTCTGCTGCTGATGAGGAACTGTGATCCCCTGTAGAGGTAGAGACATTCTGATTTTGGGTATTCTCAGCCTTTTTACACTGGTTTCTTCCCATCATTGTAAATTTATCCACCTGTCGTCTTTGTGATTACCGACTTTCAAATTAGGTCTCTGAGTGGACGTCCAACTTGTTGATTCCCAGCGCCAAAATCTGAGCAATCCACTGCGCCAGTGAAAACAGTGGTGTTAAGATTGATGGTGCTTTTCTGCCCGGGAATTTCCAGTCTAGCTTCCCGGAGCTCCAAACAACATTGGCCAAAAGGGGACCCAGTCCCGCTCACTCTGCACCAAGAACTGCCGCGCCGGGGCACTGGCAAAACCGCTGCGCTGGGCCGCAAGAGTCGCGCTGGCGACCCGTGGGGTTCCTCCGCTGGGAATCTTCTGGTCCGTGAGTAACAAAAATTCATCTGAAAGTGTGGCATCCTCTCGTTCTCTGCACTTTCACTGAGAGCTACAATCCCGAGCTGCTAGTGATCAGCCATCTTGGATCTCTCTCCAAATATAAGATTATATTGTCTGCAAACAAGGATAGTTTGACTTTTTCCTTTTCAATTTAAATGCCTTTTATTTGTCACTCTTGTCTAATTGCTCTGGCTAGGATGTTCAATATTATGTTGACTAAAAACAGTGAAGGTGGATATTCTTGTGTTGGACATGTCAGAGGGAAGTTTCTCAGTTTTTTCTCATTTAGTGTAATATAGGCAGTGGGTTTGTCAAATAGACTTTTATTGGGTTGAGGTATTTTGATTCTATTCCCAGTTTGTTTAGAGTTTTTATCATGAAGAGATGTTAAATTTTTTGTGTGCTATTGCAATGTTCATATGTTTTTTGTCCTAGATTCTGTTGATGTGATATCACGTTTATTAATTTTCATATGTTAACTCGCACTTGAATCCCTGAGATTAATTGCACTCAATTATGATGAAAGATCTTTTAATATCTTATATTCGGTTTGCTAACATTTTCTTGAAGATTTTGATTGTATGTTCTTTAGATATATTAGCCTGTAGTTTTTATATTGTGTCCTTGTCTCATTTTTTCTTTTGGGATAATAGTAGACTCAAATAGTGAGTTTGGAAGTGTTCCCTTGACCTTGATTTTTAAAAATAGTTTGACTAGGATTTGTATTACATCTTCTTTAAATGTTGGCAGAATTTTTAGCAGTGAAGCTGCCAGGCCTGGGGATTTGCTTTGCTGGAACATTTTTATTACTGCTTTATCTTGTTTTCATTACTGGTATATTCAAGTTTAAGATTTTTCATGGTTCAGTTTTGGTGTGTTGCATGTGTCTAGGAATTTATCAATTTCGTCTAGGTTTTCCAAGGTATTAACATATATTTCCTCATAATGGTTGCTTATTACAATCAATTTTTTGAATTTCTGTGTTATCATTTGTAATGTCTCCTTTTACATTTCTGATTTTATAAATTTGGGTGTTCGTGCTACTTTTTAAATAGTTTATTGAAGGTGATTATCTTTTCAAAAAACGTATTTTCAATTTGTTGATCTTTTGTGTGTGTGTGTGTTTTTTTTCCAATTTCAGTTTCTTTCTTTCTTTCTTCCTTTTTTTTTTTTTTTTTTTTTTGACAGAGTCTTGCTCTATTGCCGGACTGGAGTGCTGTGGCATGATCCCGGCTCACTGCAACTTCCGTTTTCTGGTTTCAAGCAATTCTCCTGCCTCAGCCTCCTGAGTAGCTGGGACTACAGGCACACACCACCACGTCCAGCTAATTTTTTGTATTTTTAGTAGAGATGGGGTTTCACCATTTTGACCAGGATGGTCTAGATCTCTTGACCTCGTGATCCGCCCACCTTGGCCTCCCAAAGTGCTGGGATTACAGGCATGAGCCACCGCACCCAGCCTCCAGTTTCAGTTTCATTTATTTCTAGTCTGATATTTATTATATCATTCTTTCTACTAATTTAGGGTTTGGTATATTCTTCCTCTTCTAGTTCTTTAAGATACACTTTTAGGTTGTTTATTTAAATATTTCTAGACATACATTTTTAAAATGTAGATATTTACTGCTGTAAATGTTCCTTTTAATAATACTTTTGTAGTATCCCATAGATTTCGGTATGTTGTGTTTCTAATTTTTTTATTTGTTTGAAGAAATTTTTAAATTTTCTTAATTTCATCATTGACTCAATCATTTCGGAGCATATTGTTTAATTTCATTGTGTTTTTATACTGTCCAATATTTCTCTTATCATTTTAGTTTTATTCTACTGTGGATACAAAACATACTTGATATAATTCTAAATTGTTTTGAGTTTTTATGATTTGTTTTGTGCCCTAACATGTGGTCTATCTTTGAGAATCTTCTATGTGTTGAGGAGAATAACGTGCATTATGTTGTTTTCAGATGAAATGTTCTGTTGTTCTGTCTATATGTATTAGATCCATTTAGTGTATACTTCAGATTAAGTTCAATGTTTCTTTGTCAAATTAAATGATCTGTCCAATATTTGAAGGAGGGTGTTGGAGCCCACATCTGTTATTGTATTGGCATCTATCTGTCTCTTTTATTGGAATCCTCACTCTGTATATCTGAGTGCTCCAGTGTTTGATGCATTTACATTTACAATTGTTACATTTTCTTGCTTAATTAATCCTTTTATTAGATAACAACCTTTTTGTATATTATTAAAATTCTTGTTTTGAAGTCTATGAGATGTAAATATAAGTACTCCTGCTGCATTTTGCCTTCCATTTGCCTCAAATAGCTTCTGCCATCCCTTTATTTTCAGATTATTTACGTCTTTGTAGATAAAGTGAATTTTTTATAGGCAGCATACAGTTGGGTCTTGTGTTTTTTAAATTTTTTCCCACATAGCTACTCTATATTTTTTTGTTTTAGAATTAGTCTACTTATTATTACTGACAGATAATGATTTACTACTGTCATTGTGCTGTTTGTTTTCTGTCTCTTTTGTTGTTCCTCTCTCTCTTTCTGCCTGTCTTCCTTTGTGTGAAAATTATTTTCTGTGGCAGATATCTTAATTCCTTGCTTTTTATTTTCCTTTTTTGCAGAACTATTATGGTTTCTTTTGTTGTGATCATAAGGCTTGCAAATAACATATTATAAGCAATTATTTTATACTGATGACAATTTAATTCTTATCAAAAGTAGAAAATAAGCAAAGAGACAGCTAAAAAACTCCACTTTAACTTCTTCCTTACTCTTAGGCTGTCTGCTGTCTCTATTTATATTGTTTTGTACTGTCTGTCTCTTAAAATGTTGTATTTATTATTTTGGATAGACTTATCTTGCAGGGTTCCTACTAGAAATAAGAGTGAATAGCAAACTGTAATTGCAGTGTTGTATTCTGTATTTTTCTGTGTCTTACTTACACCATTGAGTTTTATACCTTCAGATAATTTTTCATTGTTTATTAATATCTTTTTCTTTTAGATTTAGTCAGCAGGTGGTGAATCCAGCTAGGATGGGGTTTGTCCCATTGGAACAGTGGATTTTCTTGTAGTCAAAGTTTTGTCTAGAAATGCCATCCAATAGCTAAGACCTGGAATCAGGGGCTTCAAGAATCTGCCTGGTGCTTTATTTTACTCTGGCTATACTGGCACCCACATTGCAAAATAAAGTCCTCTATATTTTTCCCTCTCCTTCCCGCAAGTGGAAGAAGTCTCTCCTTGAGCGGCACTGCCTGGAGTTGGGGTAGAGTTGTCGCAGACACTCTTGTGGCTGCCACAGCTGATGTCACACTGGGTTGCATCCCTGCACCCCAACTCTATTGCCTATGAGACCAGCACAGCTCCTGAGCTTCCTCAAGGACTGCAGTCATTATGGCCTAACTTCCTCTCATTTATTTGGGGACCCAAGGTAAAGCTGGCCAACTTAGTTTTCCTCTGCTGGGGTAGAAGATTCCTTTCTGGCCCAGGTTTTTCTAAATTTTCCCTTTATGGGCCCCTCTGCCAGAATTCTGCTCTGTTTGTATTTTACTGTGACAGGAAGCACTGAGTTCCAATGCAAAGTCCTATAGTCCCACGTTGCTTTGCATCCCCAAAGCACATAAATTCTCTTCATGTTATATTGTTTAGGGTTGTTGGAAAGGTAGTGTAGGCAACACAGAACTGTCCTTCTGCCTTCCTTAATGCCTCTTTCTTTGTTTTTGTGTTAAAACCAAGTATATAACACATATCTGATGTTTTGTTGTTGTTTTTATGAAGGTGCTTTTTCATGTGGGTAGTTGTTCAGTTTGGTGTTCCTGCAGGGGGCCAATCAAGGAAAGGTTCTATTCAGCCATTTAGCTCTGCCTCCTCCCCTTTAGACTTCGAGTCAAATTTCTTACTAATCAGCTATGTAAAATGTGGTAAATACTGTACAAAACATGAGGAATGGAGAGCTACAGTTCTACTCTGATATTTCTGGTAAAAAAAGAATAAAAGAATGAAGCTGATCCACATTTGGATTATGCTTTCTTAGAGAAAATGTTTGTTCCTTCTGGAGGAGAATTGCTTAGTGTGTAGTAGAAGGTATGCTGCAAATACAATAAATATAATTTGATATAATTATTTGGTTCTCTTCTATGTTTTCACTACTTAGGCCATATTATCAACTTATGCTGAGAAATGAATTATATGAAAATGTAGTTTACATTAGAATTCAAGTAACATTTTAACTCAAATTTAGATATTATAATCTAAAATTATGAGTAACATAACTCAGTTTGTATTCACATAAAACAAAAAACATATTTTATCAAGAATAAATAGTTCTGATTTTCCAATGAAATTGATGAAGTAATACAGAAATGAAATATTAGTAAGATTTTTATTGTAAGGGCATAAACAAAATATTTGCTTCAAGCCACTTTTCTTGATATGTATCTACATCTATCTACCTACCTTACCAAATTTATTAATTTTTATTAAAAATTATTTAGTTTTTAGTTGTTCATAATGAATAAGATTCATATAATATCTGTTTTACTTAAAAAATACTCCTAGAATAGTCAACTTGTGGGAGAAAATTATGTTCAAATATTTGAAAATATAATAACGTATCTTAGGACTTGTGACAATTGATTGTTTAAACTAGTGAGCATTGCTTTCTATGATAATGCTCCATTATGCACTTAATTTGACTTATTATATGTCTGAAAATATACATTAATGTTATGTTGAGTTATTTAAACCTCTTAGTTAATACATCCTACCACTTTTCCCTGTCTCTATGAATCCAACATTTTCCCGGTAGGATATGCTCTAATGTGATCCCTAGTCTTCAGCCTCTTCTTCAGGATTTCTATGAGCTCTAGATTTTGTTCCTCTGCATTTGTGTCACTTTGATCTATCAACAAAATAAATCAAATGAAATATAATCTAGATTTCACAATATATCCTACAAGGAAAGTTAAACCAGAGAATTTGTAATTTACACACCTCAGAACTGAAAAAAAATAATATAACACTTCTATTATTTTCTACTGCTTGTGGGGATGAAATGAGAGGAGAAACTGTATTCGATAATTGAAGGTAACAATTAGTTTTTTAGGTTAAACAATGTTTTTTGATTTAAAAGTTTCCAGACATAAGATTAAGCAATTTAAATTTAAAGCATTGCTAAAGTTGTTTATCCCACATCTTCCTACTTAAAATGGCTTCTGGTCCACATGTCTTCATATTGCGTAAACACAGTTAAAAGTTGCTCTAGAATTTGTTGATGTCCGTAAGTGAACCTTTTCTTCTGTTTGCTGGTCCTGGTTTACGTATTTTGTCAGCTCTCCTCCCTTGCCCCAGTGCTTGCCATTGCAAGAGGATGTGCCCCAATATCTTTGGTGATTTCTGACCTACAAGCTCTGAGAAATCTTAGCTTGAAAGATTCATCTAATAATTTTTGCTTCCAGCTTGTGTTCACCACAACCACTCATGGTTGTTCTGAAAATTTTCAGCTTTTAAATACTACACGTTTCCACATACATAGAGAAGGAAGAAATACTTACAATTCATCCTATAAGGTCAACATTGCCTTGAAAACAAGGCCAAATTAAGATAACACAAGCAAAGAAGTCTACAGATACAAATCCCTCTTGAATATAGATGTAAAAATCAGGAAGAAAATATTAGCTTACTAAATCCAGAAATATATAACAGGAATTATGCATTACAACCAACTAGGATTTATCTTAGGAATTTAAGTTTAGTTTAACCTTTGAATTCAATTTAAATACACCAGTAGTAAATACAATGAAGGTCAAAAATCACAATTGTCTAAATACAGAGAAAAAGTGCTTTATAACATTTAACATGCATTTATTAGAAAAACTGTCAACAAACTTGAACTAGAAAATGTTCTGACTTGATAAAGGGCTCTATGAGAAACTTACATCTAACTTAATGGTGAAAGACTAAAGGTCTTCTGTTAATATCAAGAAGAAGTCAAGAATGCCTACTGGTGTCATTCATGTTCAACTTGGCACCACAAGGTCCAGCCAGTGCAATCAGCACTGATAATCATCAGCAGAATAAAGTATAGTCAGATTGGAAATGAAATATTAAAAGATAAAAGAAGATTATCAGATAAATCTAGTTTGTATATTTTTTGCTAATTGTTTCAGGTTATATAATAAAATATAAGCAGTGCACAGATTATGGAAGACCAAACAGTAATTATGAAGAAAAAATATTTCATATTTAGAAGCCATAGAGTGAGTCAAAGTTAACATTTTGGCAGACTTATACAGAATCTTTTTGCATATTTAATATTGTACCATATGTGCAACTCTTTCATGTATACTAATAAAAATATATAGAAATCTAAATGCCAGTTTAATTCAAATATTTTCTCCTGTTGAACACTTTAGCTTTCAATGCTACGTCTATACATTATATAATTAATCCATTTTAAATACATTTCTCTCACTTTGGATTAATTCCTGAAGGATATTTCTATAATAGGAATGACTAGAAATATTTCTATAATAGGAATGACTATAATAGAAATGACTAAATAAATAACATTTCTCTCACTTTGGATTAATTCCTGAAGGATATTTCTATAATAGGAATGACTAGAAATAAAGCATATATGGCACTTATTATATTGAAACACTATTGATTGTCAATTATTTAATTTTTTTGATCCGTGTATCTACTAACACTATTTGATAGTACTGATACCATTATACAACATCCAGTATTATGTATGAATTAATTTTTAATAATTAAACATACAACATTGATATTATGGTATTAATTTGTTGACTCATAAGATCTAAGTTTTAAGATAGATGTATCAGGTATTTGTATATTTAAATTCTTTTTTATTATGAAATAACACAAATAGAGAAGTATGTAAAAGTGATCGTAATATTTAAGAAATTATAAATTAAACACCTATGTAACCATTATGTGAGTCAGATCAAGATAAATTACCAGCCATTAAAGAAATTTTTCACAAAAACTCCATCTCTACCACCTAAGAATACCAAATAATTTGACTACTGTGGTAGCCAATTTTTAAAAACTTTTCTTTATTCTTTTACTATTGCATGTTGTGATATTAATCGAAAACCTAGTTTTTTGTATGTTTTGGAGGGAACTCAATGCACTGAGACAGTATAGTATACAATGTTTTATATTTGAGCTTCTCTAATAATCATGTTCGTGGAATTCATCCATGCGTAATGGTATAGTTTATTTTTATTTCTGTGTGTATTTGCCTTTATGTATACATTATTTTATCTGTTTTTACTGTTTATGGGTCTCTTAACAGTTCCCAGCTCTTGATTATTACAAATAATGATTCTATGATCATTATTTTAAATGCCTCTCAGTGCATAAGCACATGCATTTTTGTTTATTATGTGTCTAGGTGTCGAGTTGTGTAGTAGGAACAGCTGTATATGCTAATCTTCAGTAGATAATGCCAAATATTTCTACAGAGTGAACGTATTGATTCTTCCTATCACCAACACTATGAAGGAGCTTCCCTTGTTCTACATTCTTGCTAAGGCTTACCTTGCCACTCTTTTTGTTGTTGTTGTTGTTTAGCCATTCTTTGGATATTAATGTTATTAAATTTTACTGTAATCTATATTTCATGGCCTTGTGCTTATTGACCAGTAGCTATTATATTTGTCCCCTTTTATATTGAAATACCAATATGTCATTCTCCCACTTTTTTGTTGATTTCTAAGAGTTCTTATATATACTAAATATATAATATTTGTGTTATGTGATGTGAAGATCTTTTCCCATCCAGTGGCCTTTATTTTCTATTTCCAAATGATGTCTTTTGATGTTAAAACACAGTCAAATGCACGAGACTTTGACGTTAGGATCTTTTTATTGCCTTCACCTAAAACATTTTTTTCATATAAGTACTTTCATTTAAATTGGAAAAGTCTTGTTGTTTCATCATTCTTATTACATTAAGAATGTCTTTAACTATTACACCAGGGATCTAGAGCTTAAATGCACTGATATAACTTTGGATTGCCTGATTTTTACAAATATGTTTTATATTCTGCTAGTCCATTTTTAGCAGCAGTATATAATTACCTAAGTTTTGATTTCACAACTAATTAGTCAGAGTCTTTGCAATGACCCTTGGTGGTGGGGGTTATTTATGGTTAGATTGGGGAAAGAAAGATTAGTTGGATTTTATTTGTGAAAATTTTTCTCAGGTTATGAGCACACATTGATACAAGTTAGACTACCTTGTTTGTGCTGCAATCCCATGAAAGAATAAACCACTCAGTTACATTCACACTCCTGCTATGTAATCAGTGCAATCTATAATGAGCACAGACAGCAGTGTAAATATCACGCTGAAACACATGTCAAGGTAAACAATTCTTAAAAAAAAACACCCATTTTCTCTAATGTGTTACTATAGGAACTGAAATTGGATGTCACCCTGATGCCTGTAAATAGATTATTTTTTGAATTCAAAGGTCTATGCCTGAAGAAGCCATTAGTTCTCAATCCTGGACAAATCATGCTGGATCATGAGTAGTGGTCTATTGATAAATTGATCTGGTTATTGTATTTTAGTGTCTAAAAACTATTAAAACAACATTATCAGGTTTGTAATTAAACACCTCTTTATTCAAGCACGTGGTGAAGAAGTCACCTTGATTTTCAGTCAAGAATATGGATGTGAATTAATTCATTTATTCATTCACCATCAAATATTCGTTAAGTGCGAAGTCAATACTCACTGCAGTTACTATGCTGTACATGAGGGTTCCTTCAAAAGCATATAGTATTGCCTTTAAGAATCTGTTAGTTTGCTATGAATATGTCTTTTATGCTGAGAAACTCTATTCTCAATAACCTGCCAGCAATTTTGCATGTGCATGTGTGTATGTACTTCCTGATAAGGTCTTGTCTGTGTGTGTCTCAAGATAACAACAAAGATTAAATTAATAATTGATGTTAAGCTTGTGGTGAACTTACATAATACAACTCAGTATAGGAATTCATTTATTTTTAAAAGTAATTTTATAATATTTTCATTTTTCAAGTAAAACCACCAGCTATTTTGTAAATCAGAAGACATAGGATAACTATTAAATATTGTAAAGCCATTAGGCAAGTATTTAAAAACAAATCATGGCATCTATTTCTAGGTAGGCACACTTATTATTTTATATTTTCATAACATTATTATAATATCTATACCAGATGACTTCTTGATAATGTGCACTATAAGTTTTTGTGAATTTGTATGTGTGTAGTAGTAGTACCAGCAATAGTAATAGCATTTAAATTGAAAGTAGAAAATTTAAATTTAAATTTAAAGTAGAAAAAATTTAAATTGAAAGTAGAAAACCTTAAATTTAAATATTCATTCACATTATTGGGTTTTTTCCTTTCAAATACTGAAATTTTACTTTCCTTTAAAAATATTAACACAACCTAATATAAAATGCTAACAATTTTAATCAAGAAGTGACAAGTTGATTAAATTTAAAGGCAAATTTATGATGTATATTAGTATTAACAGAACTTGAGTTGTAATGTTGGCTCTATAATTGTGTACCTTACCTCTGGCTGAAATAATATGTAGACAGGAATTACTAATGTTAGTTGAGATTGTAAGTTTATGAAATGTTTGGGATTAACACAAAGTGAAACAAAACACTATGGAAGAGGCCCGTGGAAATGAGAGACCGTGTAGTTTAACCTTTAATATCTTTATGGCAAGCCCTTGATTATAAATAAATGTACAGGGAATTATAAGACTGGAAAAACAAAATATTAATATTTTACTGAGATTTCTAAATGTATGAGTAAAACAGAATTATTAAGAATTTATTCATTATATATTATCATGCTAGCAAATGAGTGGCTGCTCAACTTCCAGGTGTGTGTGAATAACCTAGGCTGTTTATTAAAACTGCTGTTTTGTCCCATGTATAAAGGTTCTGATTCTATGAGTCTGCAGGAAAGCTTAAGAATCTACAGTATTGATAAGCAAACCATGTAATTGTTACAAAAAACAAGCAAGTCTTTAAAGACACTACTTTACCCGGGGAAGTTAGAAGCTGTAAAACTCTAGTTTCAAAAAAGGCAGTAGGGACAGGCTAATAAATCCATTTATGAAGGACTTAGGTAGATTCTGCATTTCTAAATTTGTTGGCAACAACTTAGGAATTTTGGAAATGTTGACTTACAAGCTAAATCTTTAACATCAATATCAACTTATTCTAAAAACTGTTTACAATCAACATGAAATCATTCAAAATACTTTCCCTGAATACAAATAATGAACCTATGATCTAACTTAAAAATTATTTTTCTTAGAAATTTTTATACCTGGTCAACTGCCCTATTACTGTATCTTACATCCCTTGTAACATGAGCAAAGCCATCAACATACCTTGATTGAATTACTGAAATAGCCTCCTGTACTTTTTGTCTTGTATTTGCGCTTGTTATAGTAAGTACCATGAGCAGGGCAGGAGAGGGCTACCCCCCACCAGGAATGTCAGATGAACATCAGGTGATGGTCAGGCAGTTGTTAAGCTCTCTCTCTAAAATAATAATTGGTCACAGCTGGTGCCAGGGAACGACAGTCTCCCAACAGATAGAAAAACCTGAAACTAGTGATCAGCAGCTTCCTATTTAGAAGGCAAGGTTAATGGTACGGGGTAAGACTGGCTCATTCCAGAACCCCAAGGGTGAACAGTTGGCCCATCATTCACTCTGGTATGTCCTTTGTTCTCAAGTAGGTAATTGTGACGAGATGATAAAAAAGTTGAGAGTAAATGGTAGGAGTGGTTTATTCCAGAACTCTGAGTATGAATGACAGATGCCATATTCAGGATAGTAGAAGAGTCAAATTATTCTTTTTCCTTATTTTTCCCTCCTCTGTTCTCTCCTTGTAGATGGGTAATGACATGTCCATACCACAAGACATGTACCTCAGATGCATACCCCAAAGCTGGGAAGTTTGATTCCTCCAAATTTTAAAACAAAAAGCTAGTTTTCTTTGTAATACTGTTTGACTTAAAAAAGAACGGGGAGAAAATTACAGAAGTTGGTCTTAGAACCCAGTGAAAATCCTCAAATTAGCCTCCTCAGTCTTTTATAACTGAGATCATCACAAAGAGACCAGGACTAAGAAAAAAAATGAAGAGGCAAGAGACAGGCTCAACTATTGACTGGTTTATAAGCTTTCCAGCTCCCAAGGACACTCTGCATGTGACAAGTGAACTTATAACTTTCCCTTTTGGGTTCAAGAGCTGCCTATCCTGTGCTGGTCTCCTTCTCTGAGCAATTCTCCTTCAACTCTGTTCAGTAATGGGGACAAATGTCACCTCCTCCAAGATGGGTGCCTACTTTACTCAACCTCTGAATTCATCTTTCCCTCTAGCCCTATTTCTCCTGTGAAAGCTACCTAAATCTTTAATGAATAACTTTAACCTGAACAGTCCTACCCTAGGGGTATAGAAATAGCATGTAACTAAAGTAGAATGTGGTTTTGGCAAAAGAGTATAAGAAGGCATGGTAATGTGAATTATTTTTGCCTAGTTTAGAATGTTAAAGTATTGTTTTAAGTTAGGATAAAGATAGAGGTTTAAACAATTTGTGAAAGGTTTGTGAAAACTTAATCCTATAAAAAAATTCTGTGTCTCTCATAATTCTGATATGACTCAGTATGTGTTATCAATAATAATTACAATTGTTATGTTAAATTACTGTGTGTCACAGAGGTAACAAATTTCCTTTTAATCGTGTTTTTGACTGTAGCTGATCTAAGATGTTTTGTCATCAATGGACATTTGTTGTCTTATTTTGAACCTCCTTTAAAAGGTGGTTTTATAATAAGTTACAGGACTCTAACAAGTGCTCTTAAATGCATGTTTTTCTGATAACTCTAGATACTGGGTAGTATGACATTAGAATAGAGGAAAAAATTTTCAAGACTCTCATGGAGAGCTGAAAATGTTCATGGATATTAAGCAGAACAGATGTTAACTGTATTGGCTGAACTAGTAAAAGAATAAAATTATCCTCTTATGCCTTTTTGCTTAAAACATTGCTAATATTTTGTTTGTTTTCCAAAGCCAAGAAAACTGTTCTTTTGTTCTTTTGAACTATGTACAGCTGGTAACAATTTAGAAAAGTATACTTCTATAAATAAAATTTGAAGCATATTTCTACCAGATTTCTCAAAAATTTTGAAACTATCAGTATTCCTAACTCATAGCAATAAAGTTACTTGCAGAAGTGTAATAAGAATGTTTATTTTTTATTTTTATTTTTGCAACAGGAGACAATTAAACTGTTTATTTTACCGAGACTTTAACTCGAATGCTCTTCTTTTAAGAGATCAGTTTCAACTTATAGAGCTAATAAAAGCCCCTTGGAAAAACTGGCCTCATAACTTGTCTACACAATCTCCTTACAGGATTTGTTTTTATGGCAAGTAAAGATGTCACTTTCTGACAGGCCCAGGAGCCCCAGGCTATCTTGGGACCTTGAGAGGAGAGAAATCTACCCAACTCATACAGATATTTGATGGCACAAACTCACGGCTAGGCTTAAAGTGTTAAAAAGGTCTTATCTGAGATTCCTTATGAAACGAAATTTCATCAAAGCCAATTTAAAAAGAAGTGTATATGGCAAATAATTACTATTGCTGTGGTTTGTGGAAATAATTGGGCCAAATATGATAACTCTAAAGCTTGTTTTGCAAACAAATTCGTCCTATCATGATTTGTTTTTAATAAAAATGAGGACTGGCAGGGGGAAAATTATGTTTGAAGAACTATCATACTAGTAACACTAATATCATACTAGAACTATTAGATTGTATACTTATCATTTGTTTTTGAACTTCTGTCTGCAATTTAGATTAACCTTGCTTATTCCTGTCAACCAATTAGTGATCTCTAGCTGCAGCTCAGAAGAAACAAGAGGGATGGATAATGTAACGATCTGGATCAATATTCTAAATCTGAGCACATATCGGAATCAGCTAGCAACCTTATGCACCCAAGTCTTAGCAGGCGTGACTATAGCCACTGTCTACCTAGGCATGTCAGCAGTCTTGAGATTTTTTTTTTTTTTTTGAGCTGTCCTTACCACTTTATTTCATTTTGACATCTCTACTTATCTTAAAACCCAAGGGTCCTTCTATATTTGTGGCTCCTTGTATCTCCCCACTAACTAGATTGTAACTTGTACCCCTGGCTATGTATCCCTGGATGTTTTCATAGTCCCTAGCAATCTCTCTTTTCCAGTAGCAATTCCATCTTGCTCAGCGTGAAGAGTGCTATCCAATTAATTTTCCTTCTCATGGGATTTGGCATTATACTTGGTCCGGGAACCAGGATTGTTGGAATCACAAAATCCTCCTAAACCTGTAGCCAGCTCTTAAAGAAAATACTCAAAAACATTTATGCCATGGCTAAAACCTTAACAACTGTGCATGAACAAATGGACTCCTTAGCAAGTATAGCCCTCCAAAATCATTGAGGACCAGATATGTTAATGGCAGCACAGAGAAGAATTTGTTTATCTTGAGATGAAAAATGTTGCCTTTGGGTAAATCAATCAGGAAAAGTACAAGACAATGTCAGATAATTCCCAAACTAAGTCACTTCTAGTTTATGGGAACAAGTCTTCCAGAATTAGTTAAATTGGGAAGGAAGCTGAAAATGGTTCTGCTGGGTTCTTCCCTTTTTAGGATCACTTGTTAGTCTCATCCTTTTGGTCTTTTTTGGTCCATGTCTTCTAAATTAAATAACCCAATTTGTCTCCTCTCACCTTCAAGCCATCAAGCTCTAGATGATCCTCAGTGTGAATATTGAGACTCTTGACTCTTAATATTCAAGAGTCATTCATCTACAAGGGACCCTAGACTGCCCTCAGTCATTGAGACATGGCAGGTGAAGTCCTGCCCCTGTCTCCCTTGGACACGATCAGATACAACTTTCATCAACCCATGGAGCAAACCCTGACCTGACAGCTAGCAAGAGGCCAAGACCAACAGTACAAGTACAACCATGCTTCTGTCAGCAGGAGGCAGTTACAGTAGACACCTTCATCCATTTTCCCCAAAGAAGTGGGGTCTTTGACTCTTGAGGGGGAAAATGTTATAGTAGGTAGCTAGTCAAGCATAAGCAGGACAGGAGAGGGTGCCCCCTCACTCACACCAGGAATGTCAGGTGATTATCAGGGGATGGTCAAGCAGTTGTTAAGCTGTCTCTCTAAAATCATAATTGATTACAGCCAGTTCCGGGAAAAGGCAGGCTCCCATCTCCCACTAGATAGGAAAACCTGAAACTGGTGATAACTTTCCTGATAAGATCTCATGAACTGGATGAGTGGGTTTGAGCATAAACACTAAGAGGCAAAATGGCAGAGTTTAACTGGTATGTGATCTTTCCCTAGGAACATGACTGGTAAGAGAAGAACACCTCAAGTGAGCATGTGCAAAATTTTGCTAAGCACGAGACACATGTGGCCCCTGTGTGCTGGCAAGCTACTGAGCTTGCCGACAGCCCATCCCAAAAGAAGAATCATGCACATTCTCTAAGACAAATGCTATGCGAATTTTATTGATCAGTGCTTCAATTCAGAGTTTCTACATAAAACACTTTTAGAAAATTCCAGGAGGAAATATTTCCTGCATATATAAAACATTTTTTCTATTGTCCATCGTTATATCTCCTGTCTCCTAAACACTTTCATGCTTCCTTACTGTTACTGTCTATAAGTACTTTTGGTAATCCAAGAACTTATCACAAAAAAAGACACGATTTTTGGAAACACAAATATTGCAAGCTCTAAACACAAGCTCCTTCCTTTTAATTTTCTCAGTGACTCTACTTACATTTTACCCATTTTAAATCTAAACAAAACCATTTATTAATATATGCTTCATTTCTGTCACATAGCTTTCAGTCTTGTGAGAGACATTGAATAATAAACAATTCTATTACAATATGATTCAGTGCTGTGATAAGCCAGCATTTTCTGAGGTCCTGTGGTTTTTATTTACTTAATACTTCCCAAATTCATCTACCAATTTCCCATCTTGATTATATGTTTTTAAGAAAGATTGCAGCCATCTTGACTTATAGAAATGTGTTCAATCCATTTCTCATGGAGCAGCCAGAATGATCTATTTGATAGAAAGATATTTTAGTCCTTGCTTAAAATATTTCCTTGTGGTTATCCCATTAATACTGGAGTACTAATTTTTTAACATGATTTACTAGACGCATGGGATGTTTCCTTTACTGTCCTGTCTCTTTATCTTCACCTTATTTCCTGCCTTCTATTTGTAATATGTAATCTACAGTCTAGCCATGCTGCATTGTTTTAGATGAATTAGGCTTCATATTCAGCAACAATGCACATACCATTTTTCTGATTGAAACACACTTCTCATAATCAGCTTCCTCAGCTTCTAGTTAACTTCTCTTTTCTTTGGCCTCAGAATTTTATGCACTGGTGGGAATAATAACCTTTCATTGTGTTTATTGCATTTTTCAGCCAGGTTGGAGGCCAGGACCATATAAAGCTAAATTCTCCATAGATGTATGACTTTAAATAGAAAGTCCTATGAATTAATAATTAATGTCCATGCCTTTAAATAAAAAGTTATTGGATGTGGGATCCCTCTGAAAGAAACACCCCAGCTTTACTTTTTAAAAAATTTTATTTGGTAATAATTACATTTCTGACTCTAGCAATACCCAAGATATCTTTTTTTTTTTCTTGAAATCTCTTCAAAAGCAACTAAATCAAGGTTAATATCTTTTTCACTTTCATAGCAATTTTCATTGATTAGTAAGAGGCATTATGTTTACTATTTAAATTTATAATTTCTGTTGTGTTTGCTTCCGTTGTCAAACCAAACTATACAAATTAAATTGTGGGATTCATGTAGCTAGCCCATGCTAAGTATCTGCCATCTACAACATGGACCTCTATTTATTCTGAATGTCTTAATCACATAAGCATTACCCTTGGATTTAAATTTCAGATTTCTAGACTGTCACTACCATTAATAGAGGTAGTTTAGTAAAGAAAACATGAGAAAGTAACAGGAGTCTTAGTTATGAAGGGAGCATGCCTTCTCTTTTGATTCAATAAAGACAAAAGCATATTGAAGTTATTGCAAACCAAAGACTAAAAAAGGAATCTGAAACGTGTGCACAGTGGAGTCTCTTTCTACAAATCGAATTTTCTTATGAAGTCAAATAATAACAGAATTTGCTTTAAAACATGCTTATTTAGTTTTACCTTCAAAATAGGAGAAGTGTAAAGTAGCAAGGGCATAAAACAATTGTAAAGGAAAATATCCTAGTTAAACCAGAGGAAGAGAGAGAATTCCTTAGCAGAACATTGAAGATCTTAGAGAACAGAGTAGGTAGATATGAAAGAGAAAAATAAATGAACCTGGGTCTAGTTGCTTTTCAAGATATTTCCTAAAAAAGATGTCTTAGGCATTACTAGAGTGTAATAGAAAAATGTAAAAAGGCAGGCTAGAGTGATTCTTTTAGAGGGATCCTAGGTCCAATAAAGTATGTGGAGTCATATTGTTAAGGCATAGATTGTACAGTGAGAGCAATTGGTGAACAAGCTCTTGAAGACTGAGATAGATTTGCAATGTGTTTACATAAAAGTTGGACTGATTTAAGAGGCAAACAAATGAGAATATCAGAACAAGTGTTAAAATGTTTTTGAAATGTTTCACATGACACGATTACTGTGGTGGTTAATGCAGATACTGCCTGTGTTCTGAGAATATGTACAATATAAATTTTGAAAATATAAATTAATAGGATGTGATATATGCTAAATATAGAACATAAAATATACTAAAATTGATCTTGACAGTACTATGATACATTGAATGCTATATTAGATTAGTTGTTAGCCTAATTAAAAAATGCCTCCTGTATGCTATTGTCTAACTTAGGGAAGTAAAGAAAGGCAAGATTATCTTTAAGCAGCAGATAATTTTTCACTTATAAGCAAATTAATTCATACTTATAACTGAGTTCACCCACAAGAAAAAAATGTAAAGGATATGCTGTCAAATCAATATTTGAGCCTGAAAGCAAAAGTTAAGTGAAAGGAAAACAGGAAGTATTGGTACACAAGCAAGAGGCCAACTTAATCAGGTTAGATGGTAAAAATGCAGATGGTTGCCTTCTCAAAAGGAATACATCAGAGGAAAATAACACCAAAGTTACATATCTCACAACTGCACAAATAAGTTTGCCATCGTATATAGTAACAAGTTTGCGTCAACCCCAATAATTACAATAGTAATATTAAAGATCACTAATCACAAATCACTGTGACAGATATATAAATAATGTAAAAATTTGAACTATTGCAACAGTTGCAAAATGTGGCACAGACACAAGGTGAGCACCTGCTGTTCGAAAATGTTCTCAATAGAGTTGCTCAATGCAGGATCACCGTAAATCATCGACTTGTGAAAAATGCAATATCTGCAAAGTGCAAAACAGCAAAGTGTAATAAAACAAAATATATTTGTATATCTTCAACATATTAAACAATGGCAGGTTTTCTAGATGCTTGTATCAGTTACATGCTGGTGCAAGTATCCCTGACAGACACTCCCAACATTGGTGCTTAAATTTCTCACGCTACATGTTGTCATCAATACTTGAAACTATCAAACATTACAGATTGTATCTATAGATTGCTTTGGGCAGTTTGATAACTTCCAGTATATTGATTCTTCTAATCCATGAGTGTGGGATGTATTTCCATTTATTTGTGTCATTTACAAATTCTTTCAGCAGTATTTTGTACTTCTTCTTTTAGAGAAGCTTCACCTCCTTTGTCAAGTATATTTCTAGGTTGTATTTGTTTTGTTTTGTTTTTGTTTTTATGCAGCTGTTTTAAAAGGAATTGAGGTTTTATTTGATTCTCAGTTTGATCATTGTTGATGTATAGCAGTGATACTGATTTGTATACATTGATTTTGTAATCTGAGACTTTACTGAATTTATTTATTAAATCTAGAAATCTTTTGGCAGAGTTCTTAGGATTTTCTAGGAATATGATCCTATCTTTGATGAACAGTGATAATTTGACTGTCTCATTTCCAATTTGGACACCATTTCTTTCTCTTTCCTGATTAGTCTAGCTAGTACTTACAGTACTATGTTGAATAGAATTGGTGAAAGTGAGCACCCTTGTCTTGTTCCAGTTCTCAGGGGAAATGTTTTCCACTTTTCCCTACTCAGTATGATGTTGACTATGGGTTTGCCATATGTGGCTTTTATTAACTGGGGGTAAGTCCCTTCTATGCCTACTTTGTTGAGGGTTTTTTTTTTTTTTTTCCAGAAAGGGAAGCTGGATTTTATTAAATGCTTCTTCTGCATCTATTGAGATGAATATATAGTTTTTTGTTTATAATTATGTGTATGTGATGTATTATGTTTATGTTTTTAGACAGAGTCTCTCTCTGTTGCCAGGCTGGCATGCAGCGGCACAATCTCAGCTCACTGCAACCTCTGCCTTTTGGGTTCAAGTGATTCTCCTGCCTCAGCCTCCCACGTAGCTGGGACTACAGGTGCCTGCCACCACACCGAGCTAATTTTTGTATTTTTAGTAGAGTTGGGGTCTCACCATGTTGGCCAGGATGGTCTCAATCTCTTAATCTTGTGATCCACCTGACTGGGCCTCCCAAAGTGATGGGATTACAAGCATGAGCCACCACACCCAACCAACTCCATGTTTCTTTGTTGAACTTCTATTGAAATGATCTGTTCATTAATTACAGTGGGATGTTGAAGTCCACTAATATTAAGGTATTTTAGTCTATGTCTTTTTTAGTATTAATGTTTGTTTTATATATTTAGTATGACTTGTTGGATGCATATATATTCATTATTGTTATATCCTCTTGCTGAACTGATTACTTTATCATTATACACTGACCTTTTTTCCTCTATTTTACATGACTATCTTACCTGTTATAAGTATAGCCACTTCTAATCTTTCTTGACTTCCATTTGCATGGGATATTTTGTTCCATTCCTTTACTTTTAGTCTACATGTGTCTTCATATATGAAGTGGGTATCTTGTAGACACATATAGTTAGGTCTTATTTTTCCATCCATTTGGCCACTGTGTCTTCTAATTGGAGCTATTAGTCCACTTACATTTGATACTATTATTGATAGGAAACAATTTACAGCCACCATTTGTTACTGGTTCTTTGGTTGTTTTGTATCTCTTCTGTTCCATTCTTCTCTTATTTCTGTCTTCCTTTGTGATTAAGTGATATTTCTCTGGCAATATGTCTTAAGTTTTTGCTTTTTAAATTTTATTCTATTATAGGATTTTACTTTGTGGCTACAACAAATCTTGGAAAAAAGAGCCTTTAGATATAACAAATTATTTTGAACAGATGGCAAGATAAATCTGATTAGAAAAAAAGAACAAACAAAAGGAAGACTAAGAACTTTACATTAAAACCCAATCCTTCTCACATTTTGACTTTTTATTATCTTAATTACCATCTTCTTATGTTGTTTATTTCTTAATAAGTTGTAGTTATGATTTTTTTGTCAGATTTGTTTAATATTGATATTAGCGATATGAGTGGATTACACACCACAATTATAGTATCAGAGTATTCAGTTTGTTTTTATACTTACCTTTTTCACTGAATTTTAAAGCTTCAAATGTTTTCTTTTTGTATGTTAGCAATTTTTTTCTTTCAGATTAAAGAACACTCTTTATTTTCTATGTAGACATGTCTAGCAGTGATAAAAACCCTATATTTTTATCTGTCTGGGCAAGAGACACTATCTCTCCTTGATATTTGAAGAATGATCTGATGGATACAGTAACCTTGGTTGACAGGTTTTCTTCATTCAGCATTTTGAATATGTTGCCACATTCTCTCCTAGTCTATGTATTTTCCATTGAGAAGTCGTTTGCCAGGGAAAGCAAAGCTCCTTTGTATGTTATTTATGCTGGCTAAGGTGTCAGAACCCTGGCATCAGAAAGTGGTCAACTCACGGGTTGGTAAGAAGAATTTACTAACAGTAGAGGTTTGAAAAATGATAGTTCCATTAGAAAAAAATAACACTTCAGAACTGTACAGTCGGCCATCTCAGCAAGAAAGGACTGAGTGCACCATGGTGAATTTTTCCTTAGGGTTATTTAAGGACCTTAAAGCAGGAGCTTAAGGGTAATTTGGACTGTATTAGCCACATAGGTGATTACATTTGTAAAAATTTTCATGCCTTAATGACAACAAGGGTTGCACAATGCGTTTTGACATGCATGCATTCCAGAGATGCATAGTAATTCTAGTTACTTATAAATTTGGGAAAGAAATCTGGAACCAGATGCCGCCTTAGATAATAGGGAGCTCCAGTTACTTCTAAGTTCCTCAGATTTAGGAGTTTTGGCTCTGGGCGGTCTGCTTCAGGTGACCTTTACTCACCTCATTTAGGTCCGCCCGCCCACTTGCTACTTTATGGATATCCTCTTTGCCCTTCCTCTTTGAGACTTTGATTGTTATATGCCTTGGAGTAGTCTTATTTGGATTAAATCTGTTTGTTGATCTCTGACCTCCTGTACCTGGGTATTTATAGATTTCTCTAGGTTTGGAACGCTCTCTGTTAATATTTCTTTGAATTTTTTTTATCTTCCTCAAATCACTCTTGAATGCCAATAACTTCTAAATTTTCTTTTTTAAGGTTATTCTGTATATCTTTCAGGTGATTTTGTTTCTTCCCATATTTTTAAAAATTTTTTTATCTGGCTGTATTTTCCAATATCCTGTCTTTGAGCTCATAGAGTGTTCCTGTTTTTTTTTTTTTTTAATTGATGGAGTCTTGCTCTGTCACCAGGCTGGAGTGCAGTGGTATGATCTTGGCTCACTGCCACCTCCAACTCCCTTGTTCAAGTGATTCTTTTGCCTCAGCATCCCGAGTAGCTGGGATTACAGGCATGTGCCACCAAACCCAGCTAATTTTTGTGTTTTTAGTGGAGACGGGGTTTCACCATGTTGGTCAGGAGAGCTCATTGATTGTTTCTTCTGCATAATCCATTATGCTGTTCAGAGCCTCTAATGCATTTTTCAGTTCAACAAATATCTTTCTCCTTTCTAGAAGTTATGTTTAGTTTTTAAAATTATATCAGTTCCTTTGTTATTTTGTGTGTGTGTGTGTGTGTGTGTGTGTGTGTGTGTGTGATGGAGTCTTGCTCTGTCGCCAGGCTGGAGTGCAGTGGCAGGATCTCAGCTCACTGCAACCTCTGCATTCTGGGTTCAAGCTATTCCCCTGCCTCAACCTCCCAAGTAGCTGGGACTTCAGGCTTGTACCACCACACCCAGCTAATTTTTTGTTTTATTAGAGGTGGGATTTCACCATGTTGGCCAGGATGGTCTCTATCTCCTGACCTCATCATTCACATGCCTCAGCCTCCCAAAGTGCTGGAATTACAGGTGTGAGCCACCGGGCCCAGCCTCCTTTGTTAAATTTTTCTAAGGTTTTGAATTGATTTTCTGTGTTTCCTTAGAGTTTGCTGAATTTTATTAGAATTGCTATTTTTAAATCTTTATTTGAAAGCTCATGCATTCAATCACTGGCTCTTGCTTTTTTCGTTTGGAAAGGTCATTTTTCCCTGTTTGCTATTGTTTCTGTTGGATCTCCATATATGGCTTCACATGAAGGATTATTTATTCCAGTCTTTAGTAAGGCTTGTTGTGGTTATTCTAGGGTATGTTTGCTTAGAAGATTTTTTCAGTTGCCTGTGGATGTTAAAAATATCAATCAAAGTGAGGGACTTCTATTCCTGGGTCTGTGAGGGGCGTTGTTTCAAAGGCAGGAGTTTCCTGGCTCCACGCCTCCATCAGGGAACCACAGGGGTTTCAAATGTAAAGTTCTTTGTCTGGTTTTCCCGTGCACCTGCTAGGTAGAGAAAGACAGGTGAAGCTCCTTTGTCCCAAAAAATCCACGGAAAGCTCTGGGAGTAGGGGACTCTGTAACTCAGAGTTGTGGACCAAACACACAATCTGGTATCAGAGTCAAAGATCAATCACTCCAGAGGAAGTTTGAAATAACTCCTCTCATTGGACGAGAACACGAATGGGGAGGGAATAACTCAAGGGTTAAAATTCCAGCTGCTCCTGGATTCCTTCTCTGGGTCCCCTCCCACAGCGTAGGAGCAGTCTCTTTCCTCTCTCTCTGTCTCTCTCTCTGTCTCTCTCTCTGTCTCTCTCTCTCTCTCTCTCTCTCTCTCTCTCTCTCTCTCTATCTCTATCTCTATCTCTTTCTATCTATCTAATAAATCGCTTTTCTGCAAAACTTTTTGGGTCCACGATATTTATTCCACCGGCAAACTCACCGGGCCTCCAGGGTCCCTTTCCCCATTGTTCTGGGTTAGCTAGACTAAGAACCTCTTCAGAACTGGGAGCTGGAGATGCTCACTCCCCCAGTTACAAAAGTAACTGGAAAGGAGTGGGATGTTAAAATAAATAAAAGCTGGCAACATCTTGCAGTTGAGGAATGACGGGAAAAATGCTTTAAGTCAGATATACAGTATAGTGGTGACCTTGAATATTCTGTTCAGCTTGGAGTAGGATTCTGCTCATAGCTTGTGTTATAGCAGAGTATCCATCCTTAGGAATAAAATTGTGATGATATGAATAGAAATATGAGAGAACTAGTGTACAAAGGAATGAGATAGTGAGATAATAGAATACATGACTTTGACAAATAAAGAAGTGGATGCTGAAAAGACCATGACTTAATATGCAAGTACTTACATAGGGTTAGGCAAAGCTATGCATGTGAGGGGTAAAGCAGAAATACTTAGTACAAGCCCCCCAAGTTGTGATGGTCATGGCAAGAAACTGATAGAATCCTTTTTGAAGAGGTGACCTTGGAATTAAAATTATTTTTTTTAAATGCTAGTATAAAGAAAAGAGAGAAAATGTGCAACAATTTTGAAAAAGGATTGCATTTTAGGCAAACAGGTTATGTGGTAGTGAATTAATCTTTAGGAAACTCATTTTTAGAGTAGATGTCCTGTCCATAGTTATGTAAACTGCAACTTTTTTCTAGTCTTAATATTCTGTGGTTTAGAAATATGAGAAACGGCTAAAATAAATGGACTTTAACACCCACAAAAATACAGATAGCAAATAATTAGAGAAATCAAAACTATCTTAAATGCTATTAATTAATTCTAAAAGTACCTAGCTCTCATTAAATTCTGCTTTCTGCTGCATTCTTTAGGAGGATGGGATTGATTTGTGAGCAGCAAATCTGATACAGCCACAGTATTTTTTTTTCAACATGAGAAAGGAGGGAAATAACTTTTAAGACATTAAGTCTTTCAGAGACACATTTGTGATTAAATTGAGCAATTTCAGCTCACTGTTTAAAAAAGGACTATATAATGCAAAAATTATGCACAGAGTGGATAATAAAAGATGTGACTGGAGAGATTAAAAGTTAAACAAACCTGCAGAAATCACAGCATGACAGCAAATTCCAGATGGCTGCCTTCCCCAGGGTCCTTGAGGAACTTTGAAAGGGTAAGCTGCGTGTCATCCAACAGATTTTCATCTCTCAAAGCCTATAAATGAAGGAAGAAATGTTCCTGAAAATCCACCACTTCAAAGAACAGTTGTTTTGAACTCTGTGTGAGGGCTTGGCCAAGTTCATGACTCAGTCACCCAAAAAGCCCATGCCCAAGGGATTAGAATTGTTCTAACAAGAATTTGCTCCTATGCTCTGAATGCTATTTGTTTTGCAGATGTATCTGAAGACAATTCCAAAATCTTGTATTTTCTTTTCTATCTTCATTGAGGTATAATTGTTGAATAAAAATAGTATATATTAAAGGTGCATAATGTGATGGCCTTTTTTATGTAAACACTGAAATTATTATAGCAATGGAGTAAATTAACATATCCATCACCTCACATAGTTATCTTTTTATTTGTGTGTGGTGAGAACACTTAATATCTACTCTCTATGCAAAGTTGAAATATGCAAGATAGTATTATTTACTATAGTCACTATACTGTACATTAGATCCCCAGAACTTATTGTACGCTTTGATCATTATCTCCCCTGCCCAACTTTTTTCTCCCTCCTCCAACCACTTCCCATCCCTTGAAACTGTTATTTTACTTACTGTCTCTATGAGTTTGACTTTTTTAGACTCCACCTGTGAGACCATACGATATTTATCTTTCTATGTCTGGTTCATTTTATGGAGTACAATGTCCTCTAGGTTTATTTATGTCATAAATGGTAGAATTTTCTTTTTTAAGGCTGAATAACAAACATTTAATTTTATATTTATCTTACATTTTCCTTATCCATTGTTCCAATGACAGACACTTAGATTGTCTTTATATCTTGACTATTGTGAATAATGCTGCTATGAACATGACGTACCAATATCTCTTTGAGATACTTATTTCAATACTTTTGAATATATAATCAGAAGTGGGATTGCTGGTTCTTATGAAGTTTTGCTAATATTTTAAGGTAGCTTCATACTATTTTTATAATATCTACACAAATTTACATTCTCACCAAAAGTGTATAAAATTCTCATTTGTACAAAAATCTCTGTGACACGAGTTTTACCTATATAACAAACCTGCACGGCTTTCTTGAATCTAATATAAAAGTTTTAAAAAGAGTCCTCTTTCCTCCATATCCTCACAAATATTTCTTATTGATTGCTTTTCTGATAATAATCATCCTAACATATCTGAAGTGGTATCTCATTGTAGTTTGATGTAAATTTACCTGATGATTAGTAATACTGAACACTTTTTCATGTACGTTTTCATACACCTGTTAGCCATTTGTATATCTTCTTCTAAAAAATGTCTATTAAGATCCTTTGCCTATTTGTAAATCGTGTCATTTGTGGAGGATTTTTGCTTTTGAGCTGAGTTCTTAAATGAGCTTTAGCCTTTATCAGACACATGGTTTTCAAATATTTTCTCCCATTTCATAGGTTGTATTTTCATTATGTTGGTTGTTTCATTTACTGTGCAGAAACTTATTGGTTTGAAATAATCCCACTTTACTTTTACATTTGTTTCCTTTGCTTTTGGTGTCATATATCATAAATCATTTTCAAGACGAATCTCAAGGAATTTCCTCCTCCTATTTTTCTAGTGGTTTTATGGCTTTAAGCATCACATTTAAGCTTATAATTCATTTAACTTTTGCTTATAGTGAAATATAAAAGTCCAATTTTATTCTTTTGCATGTGGATATCAAGTTTTCCCTCTGCCATTTATTGAAAAGACGACTATCATTTCTTCATTGTGGATTCTTGGCACTTTTGTCAAAGATTAGTTGACCATATGTTCATAGTTTCATTTCTGGTCTAGCAATTCTGGCCCATTGTTCTATATGTTGTCTTTTGTGCTGGTATCATGCTGTTTTGATTACTAGAACTTTGTAATCTAGTTTGACATCAGGAAGTGTGATGCCCTCCTACTGAAGATTGCTTTGTTTATTTAGGGTCTCTTGTAGTTCCATATGGATTTTGAGATTTTTTTTTTTTATTTTTGTTAAAAATGCCATTGAAATTTTGATAGGGATTGCATTGAATCTGTGGATCACTTTATGCAGTATGGACATTTTAATAGTGTTAATTATTCCAGTTCATGTGAAGAACATAGCTTTCTGGTTTTGTGTCTTCTTCAGTTTCTTTCAGTTAACTTCCTTGGTTAAATCTATTCCCAAATATTGTATTCCTTTAGATGATTTTTAAAATAAAATTGTTTTTCTCATTTCCTTTTCTGATAGTTTGTTATTAGTGTATAGAAACACTACTGAATTTTGCTTGTTGATGTTGTGTCTTGCAACTTTACTGAATTTATTTGTTCTAATAGTTATTTTGTTGGATCTTTAGGAATTTAAGTATGTCAGATTACGTCATGTCTAAATACAGAAAAAAATCACTCTTCCTTTATAATGTAGATGGTTTTTCTTTCTTTTTTCTGGTCTAACTGAATTTGGCTAGGACATCTAGTAGTATGTTGAACAAAAGTGGTAAGGTGGGCACCCCTGTATTATTCCTGATTTTGGAGAAAAATATATCAGCTTTTCACCAAAAAATATGATGTAAGCTGTGGGCTTGTCATATATAGCCTTTATTAAGTTAAGGCTAATTCCTTCTATAACTAATTTGTTGAGAGTTTTTTATGATAAAGATGTGATAAATTTTGTCAAAGGCTTTTATTGCATCTCAATATAAATCATATTATTTTTATCCTTTACTCTGTTAATGTGGTGGATCACATGTACTAATTTGTATATGTTGAACCATTCTTGCATGGAAAGGATAAATCCTTCTTGATGATGATGTATAATCCTATTACTACGCTATCGAATTTAATTTGCTAATATTTGCTTGACAGTTTATGCATTTATGTTCACCATGGATATTGCCCTGCAATATTTTTCTTTTTTCTAATGTTTTCATTTTCTGATGTGTGTATCAGGGTAGTTCTAATCTCATCTAATGAGTTTGGATTTTTTTTTTTCCATTTTTTTGAAGAGTTTGAGAAGAACTGGCATTCATTCTTCTTTAAATCCTTGGTAAAATTCACCTGCTAAGCCAGTTGGTGCTTGGTTTGTCTTTGTTAAGAGGTTTTTGATAACTGCTTCAATTGCTTTACTGTTTATTCTGCTGTTCAGGGTTTCTGTTTCTTTGTGATTTCATCTTGGTAAGTTGTATGTTACTAAGAATTTCTTAGTATATTTCTTCTAGTATATTAAATTTTTGGCATATAATTATACATAGTAGTTTTTGAACATTTGTATTTCTTTCATATCAGTGATAATATCTCCTCTTTCACTTATGATTTTATTTGAGTGTGTCCATCTACAGGCTTATTTTTTTGTATCTTTTCAAAAAACAACTCTCAGTTTTATTGATTTTTAAAAATTGTCTTTGTGGGCCTATTATTTCATTATTCTGCTATGATATTATTCTTTTCTTCTATAATTTTCTATAATCATTACTTTCTTCTGCTTTGTGCTATGTTTTTTTCAGTTCCTTGAGGCATAAAGTTAGGTTGTTTATTTGAGGTCTTTCTCATTTCTCCATTTGGCATTTATTGCTAAAAACTTTTCTCTGGGAAATACTTTTGCTCCATCCCATAAGTTTTGATATGTTGTCTTTTTGTTTGTTTTTATTTAAAGATATATTTAATTTATTTTCTTATTTTCTTTGTCATATTGGATTTCTTTGAGTTTATATTTACCTTAATAGTGAGTTTTACATTTTCTTGTATAGTCATGTTCAGGATGATGTGTAAATTTCACATATTTGTGAAATTTCCAATTTTCCTCAAGGTATTTATTTCTATTTTTATAACAGTGTGATCAAAAAAGAAATTTGATAGGATTTTAATCTTTTACAATTTATTCAAACTTGTTTTGTGGCCTAAAATGTGATCTATCCTTGAGAATTCTCTATGCAAGCTAGAGAAGAATGTGTATTCTGTTGCTGTTATATGTAATATCGTGTATATGTCTGTAAGGTCTATTTATCTAAAGTGTAATTCATGTTCAGTATTTCCTTATTGCTTTTCTATGTCCATGATCTATCCATAGCTAAAATTGGAATATGGATGTCACCTGCTGTTATTTTATTCTTATATATCTCTCCTTTATGTTCTACTAATATTTACTTGATATATTTAAGTTCTCTGATATCAGGTTATTGCAAATTTACAACTGTTAAATCTTTTTGATGAATTGAATCCTAATTATTGCAAAATGACTTCTTTTGTCTGTTTTTACAGTTTTTGACTTAAGTTCATTTTGTCTGATATAACTATTCCTGCTCTCTATTTGTTTCTATTTGCGTAAAATATATTTTTAATTTCCTTCACTTTCAGTCTCATGTGTGCCTTTAATGCTAAAACAAGCCTCTTGGGTGGAGTATATTATTCTATCATGTTTATTTTGAATTTTACCTATTCAGATACTCTATACCTTTTGATTGAAAAATTTATTCAATTTACATTTTAATTTTTTTAAACTATTTTGTAGTTCTTTGTTCCTTTCTTTCTCTCTTGCTTTCTGTGTTATTTACTTGCATTTTTGTTTGTGTGTGTGTGTGTGTGTGTGTGTGTGTGTGTGTGTGTGTATATATATATATATATATATATATTTTTTTTTTTTTAAAAGACAGGGTTTCACCATGTTGGTCAGGCTGGTCTTGAACTCCCGACCTCAGGTGATCTGCCTGTCTTGGCCTCCAAAGTGCTTGGATTACAGGCATGAGCCACCATGCCCAGCCTTGTTTGTATATTTAAATTCTTTTCTATTTATCTTCTATGTATATACTGAAAGCTTTTTTCTTCATGGTTACCATGAAGCTTACATGAAAAAAAACTTATAGTAATAGTCTATTTTAAATATATATATATTTTATTGTGTTTTAGGTTTGGGGGTACATGTGAAGAACATGCAAGATTGTTGCATAGGTACATACGTGGCAATGTGGTTTGCTGCCTTCCTCCCCATCACCTATATCTGGCATTTCCCCCCATGTTATCTCTCCCCAACTCCCCACCCCCCACTCTCCCTCCCCTAGTTCCCCCCAACAGACCCCAGTGTGTGATGCTCCCCTCCCTGTGTCCATGTTTTCTCATTGTTCAACACCTGCCTATGAGTGAGAACATGCAGTGTTTGATTTTCTGTTCTCGTGTCAGTTTGCTGAGAATGATGGTTTCCAGGTTCATCCATGTCCCTACAAAGGACACGAACTCATCATTTTTGATGGCTGCATAGTATTCCATGGTGTATATGTGCCACATTTTCCCTGTCCAGTCTATCATCGATGGGCATTTGGGTTGGTTCCATGTCTTTGCTATTGTAAACAGTGCTGCAGTGAACATTCATGTGCATGTGTCCTTATAATAGAACGATTTATAATCCTTTGGATATATACCCAGTAATGGGATTGCTAGGTCAAATGGAATTTCTATTTCTAGGTCCTTGAGTAATCGCCACTCTGTCTTCCACAGTGGTTGAACTAATTTACACTCCCACCAACAGTGTAAAAGTGTTCCTATTTCTCCACATTCTCTCCAGCAGCTGTTGTCTCCAGATTTTTTAATGATTGCCATTCTAACATAATAGTCTGTTTTAAGCTAATAACAACATAAGTTTAATCACATACAAAAACTCCACTTGTACTTCTTCCTACCACATATATGCTATTATTGTTACCATTTATATCTTTTAAAATTATGTATCTATTAACTAATTATTGTAGCTATAGTTATTTTTAATAAATTTGTCTAACTTTTATACTATAGTTAAAATAATTTACTACCATTGTAAAAGTAGAGTAATCTGAATTTAACTCTATATTTACCTTTAACAGCAAGCTTTATATTTTCTTATATGTTCAAGTTGATACTTACTATTCTTTTATTTTAACTTGAAGAACTCCCTTTAGCATTTTTTGGTAAATGAGGCTATCTAGTTGTAATTAGATTACAACTGATCTAGTATTACAACTGATCTACAATTAAGGCTGATCTAGTTGTAATTAGCTTCCTCAGATGTTGTTTGACTGGGAATTTTTTTTATCTCTTCTTAATTTCCAAAAGATAGACTTACCGGGTGTAGTAATCTTAATCGACAGTTTTTTTTTTTTAATTTAAGTACTTTGAATATATAATTCCACTCCCTCCTGGCTGGCAAACTGTCTGCTGAGAAATCCACCAGTAGCCTTATGTTACAGCAGTTAATTTGTATGTGACCACACTCTTTTCTCTTGCTGCTTTCAAGTTTCTCTTTGTCTTTTACTTTTGACAATTTGTTAATAATTTATACCCTGGTGATGTTTGTATTGATATTGCCTGAGATCCCTTGAGATTTGTGAGTCTGTATGTTACATCCCTCCCCAAATTTGGAAAGTCTTAGTCTTTCCCCCTCCCCCTTTCTCTCTTCTGTGGAATTCCAATAATGTATATATATATATTTTTTGTATAATGGTATACCATTG
The DNA here is from genome assembly GCF_030222135.1 of Aotus nancymaae. NCBI lineage: Eukaryota > Metazoa > Chordata > Mammalia > Primates > Aotidae > Aotus > Aotus nancymaae. The sequence continues at coordinate 39,616,712 of NW_026988431.1, read as the reverse complement.
GTTCTATATGGTTTCTTTACACTTTAATATTTTTTTTTCTTCTAACTTGGCAATCCCTAGTGGCCTGTTTTCAAGTCTGCCAGCTATTCTTCTGCATGATTGAGTCTTCTGTCAAAGCCCTTTGCTGAATTTTTCAGTTCTGTTATTATATTCTTCAGCTTCAGGACATCTGATGATCCTTTTTTATGGTTTCTAAATGTTTATTAAGCTTCTCATTTTGTCCATATATTATCTTTGAGGTTTTATTTAGTTGTCTATATGTGTTATCTTACATCTTCTTGACTTTCCTTTGGATGATTATTTTAAATTATTTCTCAGGCAATTTATAGATATTCATTTCTTTGGGATCATTTATTGAAGCCATGTTAATTTCCACTGGTGGTGTCTTGTTTGCCCAGTTCTTTATGATCTATGGTGCCTTGTACTAATGTCTATGCATTAAAAGGAACAATCACCTCTTCTACTCTTTACAGACTGGTGTCAGCAGGCAGTAAATAACCTCCTGTTGTGTCCCTAAGGATTGCAGTCAATTAGCATTGAAACCAAGTCATATAGCTGCTCCTTGGTCTGCAATGGGGTCTATGGTTCACATGTTACCAGGTGCTTGGGTGAGTGTGAATTCTGTCTGGTTGTCGGACAGACAGGAGTGTCTCATTCATTTTGGTCAGTGGTTCTGGTACTGGACAAGGGTTTACCTCATGATCTGCAATTGGGTTCACAGATGGTAGGGTTTATTACCAAGTCTGTGGGCAAGTGTAGCCTCCAACAGGTCCCTGGGAAATCTCCTACTGGGCAAGTAAGACTGTTCTGGTGGTACAGATGATTGAAGCTAAAACTAAGTTATATGGTCACTTCAGGATCCACAGTCATACTGAGGCTGGTAGCCTACCTTTGATGATACAAACAGGCATGTCTCCCACTACGTTGCTGGGCAGGCAGGACTGCCCCTTGACCATGTCTGAGAGGGGCTGGAACTCAGTAACAGGCTCATTTTAGGATATGCAACTGGACCAAGGTCAGTTGCCTGTCTTCATGGAAAAAGGTAGGTTTGTATTTCATTGGTCCATGCATAGCCAAGAAACATGCATGTTTCTGAACTGCTATGAGAGTCTGAGCCACGTCACAGGCTGCATCAGGGTCTATAGCTGGTCCTGTGGTCAGTAGATCTTATGCCAGAGGCATGGCCAGGCGCGGCTCCTTCTAGATCCTGGGATAGATGGTGTTGGTGGCAGGACAAAGTCCAAATGGGACTTTAACCAAGTCCACAGGGGCACATGGCTGTTTCTGGGTCTGTAGCTGGGACCACAGCCAGTAAGCCTGGCATCTAGACACTGGTCTACCTTCTCAAAATAATTTTATTTGGTCTTGGGCTTCGCCAGGGTTTTTGCAGCCTCTTACCTGGATACCAAAGCTCTCACAAAGACACATTTGTCTATGGTTTGCGGCTAAAATACGGTTGTTGGAGGGATGTAAGTGGGTAAATTTTTATTCCTCCAACTTGCTGATGTTATTTCTAAGGTTTTTGCGTTTCGTTAACTCTATAATAGAGGTAATAGGAAAACATGGGATTGGGTAATACAGGAAAAACGTTGGGGCTCCCAAGTGAGACCTATATACTTGATTCATGAGGTACCCTGGGATTTAGGAGAGGCTTGTTTCCAGAAAACTTTCCCTTTTAAAAATCCTCAACTCTTTTTTATGGAAAATAATTTTGCTTTGTATAATAGTTAAAAAGCATTCAATCTTTGAAAGAAGACAAAACTGGTTTTGACTGTTGGACTTGCTACTTTCTTGGCACTATGCTCCTTAATTAACTTCAGTTTTTACATCCTTTTTAAAAGGGGTAATAACAATGCTTATTTCAAGAGTTGTGACTATAAATGGAACATGCTACTTAAGCACCCTACACATTGTAAGGCACTCAATAAATGTATCAATGTCAGTTTTTCTTCCTTTCTAGTGCCTGTGTGTGGATGTGTGTGTTTTGGATTTCTAAATCACTGATCTCCTCACACGTTGTCTCTAAAATTTTACCCTAATTCACAATAATCTCCCATAAATAACATGAATATAATGCAATATGAATACGATGTGCCTGATAACTGAATCATCTCTGTCCGTAAAACAGTGTGCTAATGTGTGTGCGCGCGTGCACACACACACACACACAGACAAAAGCATATAACACAAAATAGTTACATTTTAAATGCTCAATGGCCCCATGTAACTACTGTTACATATTGGGATGGCAGTTTTAGAATTAAAAATATGAATTTAAACTTAGATGGGAAATAGATGTTTTGATGTTAGTCAGCTCAGAAAAGAAATTCCTGATATTTTAATAGAAATTTTATTTTGTGCCACTAGCAAATTTACTCTCCCCTATACCAAACCATGGTTTTCATATTGTTTCTTGCTTTCAATTTCTGGCACCACTTGCACCCATTTTTCAGCTTATGACCTTGCTTAGAAATTCAAAAAGAGATGAAATAATCAATATGTTACCTTTGCATCCTCCTACTATTGGTATGCCCATACACATATGCATTCTGCCTCTCTTGAATTTTTTTTTAAAAAAGATGATCTGTCTTGCCATTATTTAAGATTAACTTCATCAATTTGTAATGGGTTGTTCCACTTTCTCAATGATTCTGCTGTTACATACAATTATCTTCCTTCTTTTCTTGAAATTATATATTTTAATTTTCTATGGGAATCCTTCTCACTAGCTACCAGACATGTTTATTAGTGCTCCTCTAAAATAAAATAAAATAACAATAATCACAAATCCATTCATAATTACTGCCATAATTTGATATTCCCAATCACAGCCAAATTCTTTTAATATTTATTCTGCCATACTCCACATTTAATTTATAATAAAATTCTATCAAGTTTCATTACAAATACATATCCTGAGTCTATCAATTTCTCACCACTTAACTTTCTCTACTGTTCTAATAGACCAATCCAACATTGCCCCTCTCTCCACAGATAAAGAGCCTCATGGTTACTCTCTTTGCTTTAACCCTAGCCCCTAGATACTTTTTTTTACCTAGCAATTAACCTAAAATTTTAATCACCATCATATGAATTTTCTAAAGTCAACCATCTAAAGTTTTCTCATCAGAATTGAAATAATATCCAAAATTTCTATAAATATCTAAATGTCGCACTTGGCTTCATCTATGAAGTTGCCTATTATTCACTGCTCCAATCTTGTTTGATTATGAGAGAGATAATTTTATTGGGTACCTTTTTCCTTCCACTAGAATAGAAGCTTCATGAAGACAGTGACTCTGTTATGATCAATGTTATATTTCTAGTGCTCAGAATAATATTTTGCAAATGGTAGCTAGAAGAGGAGGAAAGTTTGTGCATATGTAAATTCTAGGCTTTGCTGGATTTGACATTTTTCTAACTGAACAGTCTTATTTCTTAGCACACTCTTTTGATGCTTATACTCCCCCCGCACTTACTTTTCCTTCAATCTTCTGTCTCAGTGATGTTCTCACAGTTTCCTCTGCCCAGAATGCTCTTCCTGGGCTCTGCAACTCTGTACTCTTCTAGTTCTATACTTAAGTGTCAATCCTCAAGATAGCTTTTGCCTCCTTAATTCAAAATATCTCTTCCCATCACCTTTACTTAAAATGTCAGCTTTCCTCCTTAGCCCTTATAAAAATTGTGACTCAGTTGTTATTTGCATCATTATTTGTTTTTTGTATTCCTCCCCCACTAAACTGAAATCTTCATGAAGGAACGGCTTATGTTGTTTGGTTTTTGTTTTATCTTTCTATTCCTAAGATCATGCTTGGAATCTAATAAGTATTCAATATTACCCTAATTAAATCTCTGTCTCCTCTTAGTTGGTCACAAAATGAGGTCATATTCAAAAGTAATGTTAAAAGTAATTGATCCTGTAAAGTACTTTAAAACTTCAGTTAATATCTCTGGAAGAGGCACCACAGGGGCAATTTTATTTCATGAAAACGTTTGTCTCTTGAGTCATCATAGTCACTCCAAATATCTTATCTTACTCTGTATCTAGCTATCTATCTAGCTAGCTAGCTAGCTAATATTTATCTGCTTCTTCCATGTTAAGATTAGCTCTTCAATTAATGGATAAATTTATTATTTTCAGGGTTATTTTAAACATATCAATATTCCAAACGTGATAAACGCTATCTAAAAGGCTTTCAGATAAATACAAAAACATTCTTATTAATTTTGTAGCAGGTGAACATTTAAATCCTTATAGATGTTTGTCCATTTTAAAACTAAAAGAATAGATGATTGATTGAACCATATTCTGCATGTGACTTGATATACTGTGGTAGAGAAGCATGCATTTCAGTCCAGTCTGCCATGGCCTCAAACTCCTTCTGTGGCACTTATTAATGGCTAAATATTGAGATGCTAATTAACCTCTCAAACTTTGTTCTGGTCTGCAAAATGGCAGTAAAAGTTATCTACCATGTGTGCAGAAATATGAGCGTTATATAGAATGATATTAAATGACTAGCAGATGGTTTAGACTTGAAAGTATAGGAGAAGCTCAACAAATAAACGATGCTTATTTTGAATTCACATGATGTTAAAAGTACAGATGCTGCTCAACTTACAATGGGGTTATGTTCTGAGAAACTCATCATAAGCTGAAAATGTAAAAGTCAATTTAACACACCTAACCTCCTGAACATTACTGTTAACCCAGACTACATTAAACATGCTCAGAACACTTACATTAGCCTACCGTTGGACAACGTCATCTACCACAAAGTCTATCTTACAGGAAAGTGTTAAACAACTCATGGAATTTATTGATTACTGTACTGAAAATTAAAAACAGAATGATTGTTCTCAATGTACAGTTTTTCTGGATGATGCCTTTGCATGATTGTAAACTTGAAAATAAATAAAACAAATAATAAAAACACAAATAACCCATACAAATTGTGCTTCTAGCTTTTGGCACTGGAACAATTTCATGTTTTATAGTTTTTCATATCAAATACCTCACAATAGCTTCAGAACACTATCCCTGGAAAACTGCATTTTTTTCTTCCTAGAAGTGCTGAGAATTATTAGATGTTTTCCATCACTGATCAGAAAGAAGTTAGCATCTCTTTATCAAAAACACACACAAAAATTATATATATTTTATAAAATTCCTGAGGAAAATGCATTTTAATTTAACTGTATGGGTTTCTTTTGTCATCAGACTTACAAGATACATTCTGTAATTTGATTTAAATGACTGTGTTATTATTTTCCTTATTTTTACATTTATTCTTTAGAGTCTGCAGAAAAAATGATATAATAATATACTCAAATTGTGTCCATCTCTGAAGCTGAGAACAGTTGGTCTCGGAGAGATGATTAGTACTCCTAGCAGGCTCAATATCACTTAATTCAGTATCCTTTGAACCTGAATTGAGTGCTGATAGTGCTATTTATTCTGCGTTTGAGATGACGGTTGATGGCTAATATTTTCTGTGGGGGAAAAACATATCCTTAAGCAATAAACTTGGAATGCTTAACAGTGAATTGTGGTACAATAACAATAGAGATCCACCTTATTTTTAAAATTCCAGTAGCAAAAACAAATAAAACATGTGATGTTATAAAGTATATATTATAATATTTGTTACATTGATAGAAAGTGAATACATGTTATTGTGACAGAAAATCCAATTGACTGTCTGTTGCCTTCAATTTTGATTTGACAATTGCTCAGTCTTATGCTGTGTTTCAAGTTCTGTCATTTATCTTTTGGAGCATGTACTGTAATGTCTCCTTGAGGCAACTGAAACTATCTTTCCATTTAATTTGCTAAAAATACCTAGGTATATTTGAGTTTATTAGGTGCAGATATGTGAGAAGCTAATTCTGTTGTTAAGATCTTTTTGGCATGTGAAATCCATCATGACTTTAAGTTTGAAACTGTTGATTGCATCCTTATTTGTGTGACAAGCAGCATACACATGAAAACTATTTCTATTGTCCTCACATATACACCATGTAATTTTGTGATCCATATCAAACTCACTTAAACAACTTCATCAATTGTAAGTATTTAATTATTTACTTCAAATAATTTAATTGGATATGAACGCAAGCTTTCCATAGGCTGTAATTATTTTACAGTATGCATTAAAGAAAAACCTTAACACTGTAAAATATTAGTTTTCTTTATTCATTTACTATTAGACAACTATTCCAGAGAATGCAAAATTGTATGGAAGGAACATCTTAGAAACAAAATATAACATTTTAAAAATAATTACAGCCGGGGGTGGTGGCTCATGCCTGTAATCCCTACACTCTGGGAGGCTGAGGTGGGTGGATCATGAGGTCAGGAGATCGGACCATCCTGGCTAACAGGGTGAAACCCCATCTTTACTAAAAATACAAAACAATTAGCTGGGCGTGGTGGCATGCGCCTGTAGTCCCAGCTACTTGGGAGGCTGAGGCAGGAGAATCACTTGAACCTGGGAGGCAGAGGTTGCAGTGAGCCTAGATTACACTACTGCACTTCGGCGTGGGTGACAGAGCAAGACTCCATCTGAAAAAATAACAGTAATAATAACAACAATAATAATTACAAAGACTGCCAGTTCATGTTGTCATATGAAACATTTTTTTGTCATCACTCTCTCCAAAAATTCCAACAAAAAGACAGTAAATAAATAAGAAGATGTATATTCTCTAACGTACAGAAAATAGAGAGGAAAAGAAAGCAGGTGAAATACATTAACAATACTTTAGAAGATGGAAAGATTATGAATGACTACAGTAACATTTGGATAGTGGAAAAAGCTGAAATCCAGATGCGGGGTTAAGAGATGGCTAATTAAATTTAATTCAGTGCATCACAAAAACAAGGAAAGATTGAAACTGAAGGCAACTAGAGCCTCTTGTAGGGTTGCCAGGTAAAAGAGAAGACACACAATTACATTTGAAAATCAAAGAACATTTGTTTAGTATACTATAATTGCATGGGTTATACTTACGCTGAAACACAATCAGTCTATCTGAAATTCACATAGGACTGAGCATCTTCTAATTTTTATGCTAAATCTTGCAGCCTGCTATGAGGATAGGTTGAGAAGTGGCACTGAAATTTGTATAAGGATTAGCTGAAAGTGGAAGTAATAAGCAGTGTAATTACTAGATCTCCCTCTCACCCAACCTGTAGTGAAGACTACCTCACTGCAGCCCAACAGGCAATGGAATTTTACTCCCCGAAGAAAGTGAACCAGAGATACTATATTTAGGGAAAGGCATTCTGTACAGCACATCAGGGTTGAGTCACCATCCTAAAAATACTGAAAGTAAAAGTCTGAATAATAGGAAGTAAGACCCTCTACCATATTGTCCTCACTCAGGGTTATAGATTCTAGAAGGCAGAATTACCTACCCCCACTCCCATCAAATCAGAGATTTAGAGATCCCTTTTGAGAACAGGCTCCCCCAACAAAAGTGCACAGATGCTTATGTTTGAGGGTCATCAAACAAAGTGGCCAGCTCTCTCTCTTTTTGATCACTCCACAGCCAAACTGAGATGTTGACAGGGTCATCTCATGCTCATAGGAATTAGTTAAGATTTTCAGTATCTCCTTTTGAAATAAGAAAGATTGCCAAATATTCATCCATTTATTCATTCACCAGATATTTGTTGACCCAAGCACTGTTTTAGTAACTGGAGACACCTCCGTAAACAAAAGATCAAGATATACTTGACAAAACTTCTAACATAAAAGGGAAAAACATAAAAATGTAAAATACAAAGAGATAATAAATCAATAGCAATAAAAATAGATGGTTAGTAGCTTTGAAAAATAAAAATATATCCTGCACGAATACAAGAACAGCTGGTTTTTAAAGATTAAGATAATAAAAGGTATTTATTTGGAAATGTAAAAAAAATTATTGAATCAAAACTATTTTTTAAAATGAATTTGAGTAAATATTTAAAAATAGCGAAAGACAATTAGAAAATAAGAGAAAAAAATAGCAAATTAGATAATACAGCTAGGTCAACCAACATAAGTTACAGAAAGGGAATAAAGAGAAAATTGGAGAGTATGATTACATAAAAATAGAATTCCAGAATAAAAGAAAATAGGTTTTTACATTAAAATGTGGGTCAAATATTCAGAGCAATAAATGAGGAAACACACATACACACAAAGAACACACCATTTGTGAGACAGCAAAATAGAGATTTTTTAAAATCTCCAAATATTCCAAAGTAAGAGTAAAATAATTCAACTTTGTATATGAAGGACCAGAATGAAAATGACATCAGAATTCTTCATAGCAGCAAAAAAAGCTGGAAGTCTAATGAGTAATGCCTTTTAAAAATCTAAGAAAACTGTATTTGTGATTGAAAAGTCTAAATCCAGCCACCCTACCAATCAAGTATGAAGACAGAATGTTTTGAGATTTGTTTTCTGATTTTCAATATTTCAAAAACTTCTCTCCAGCCATCTTTTTTCAGCAAGAAATTTAAGGGAATTTAACCCTTCAATAGCAGAATACAATAGGTCATATATATAGGGTAAAATAAAGAAATAGCATTGTAAACTTATTTGGTAAGTCTATTTGGTAGCTATGTTCATATCTAAACATTTAAATACCTGAAAATGGTTTCTTCTGGAGTTTGAAACATGACTGTGTAGTTTAGCCCAGGATATCGTGTTTTATTGTTGTTGTTTGTTTGCTTCTTTTAGGCCCTAAAGTACTCTGCCTTTTAAAGCTATATATAAGCCATACTTTCATAAAAATAAAAAATTTAAAAAACTCCACAGAGAGCTACATAATTTAATTACCTCTATTCACAGAATAAGACACTCAAGTAAACACTATATCAATTGGAGCCGTAGAATTCCAATTATCTCTTGAAATCAATTTATGCAATTTGGATAAAATGCTTGTTGAATTGTGACTTTAATTACTTGAGGAAAATAATATTAACAAATCAATCTAAGAAATATCCAAAGATTCGTATAATCTCTAAAGTAAAACATCAATAAAAACGTATCTTCAGACAGTATACAATTTGTTATACTTCTAAAAATCATTCTATAGTCACTTAGTAACAGGAATACAATGAATGAAGTGACACATGTTACTTAATATCCTTTATAGATCTAAGTTCTTTAGCTCCAAACATTATACTCTGGTGATGAAATTTTGTTAAGCACAGGCTTAATGATTAAAGTGAAAGTGACATCTAGTAAAATAGTAAAAATACAATTAATAATATGTCCTTCCAAGGAAATCAAGCCCAAAATTGCTATTTTTAAAATAAGAGCAAGATAAAAAGTAATAGCAAAGAACTGAGACAGTTTTGTGCTACTCTAGTTACCTTAAAGCAGTAATTATTTGGAAAGTTATATCAATCTAAAGTGGACTCTGATTGATAGGAGAAGCAGATGTCTTCTTTCTCTCTTTTGAAAAAATCATTACTTAAATTATCTATACAATAATTTACTCAGAGCATGCTTAAAGTGAGCTCCTTTACTTATACTAATTTAATTACCTTATGCCAATTTAAGTATTTTTGGTAAATATCAGAAATAATGGTACCTAATGAAACAAATTCTTGGCTAACTTCTTCAGTCTAGGAATGCAAATCATTTTTATTTTTCTACTATTTCTGATGACAGCCAAAGTCAAGCTAGCTTTAGTTTAGAAAGGACTCAAGATAGAGTCTATTTCAGCAAGCAAATGAACTGGCTTCATTGGTATGTGTTATACTGTTTCTTCTAAATGATTTTCAAAAACTGGTTCATTAACTTATTTTTGGAAATTGTGTCCTGAATGATGTAATATCAATGACTTAGAACGGCTTGCTTGGTTCATTAGCATATCATTGGAGAAAGCAGAATTGTCTTAAATGAAACGTCTTTAGTTCAACTATCCTCAGGGTTCAGTATGTGCATATAAGTGTGTGTGTGTGTGTGTGTGTGTGTTTCTGTGTATGTGAACAAACTCAAATTTGTGTTATAGTTGAAGTCAATGGTATTGACTTCCTTCTCATTTATGATTTTCATACAATATTTTTGTTTGTAGTGATTCTAAAGGGCAGGAAAGAGATAAATAGCAATTTCTGGAATGTGAACTATGGTAGAAAGATGAAATGACTATGCAGGGGATGATTGGAAATGTTTAATAACATGCTTTTGAGGGGGCTCAAAATATTAAGGCCAGAACTGAATTATTTTTGATATAAATCTTTGGATTTATTCATTATGGGTTTAAATGAGAAACTTTCCCTCAATATGATACATAAAGTTGATTTGCATTTGCATCAACTGTCTCTAGTAGTTCAACTTATACAAAATATGTTTGCTAGAAAATAGGCTAAGCTAATAATGATTATAGTAAAGGTAAAAGGCAATGTCAGCACCAGGAAAAAAACTGGGGAGCAGAGAGGAAAAAGTTACCTCACCATTCTTCCTTCACTTATCCATAGAAGTTCACTGAACACTTATTAAATAACAGACACTGTGTCCAGAACAGGGATATTTTCTGTAACAGTTATACACCGTGGAATACTACATAGCCATAAAAAAAGTTACACCATGCCCTTTGCAGTAATATGGATGAAGCTGGAGTCCATTATCCTAAGTAAACTAATATAAGAACAGAAAACCAAATATAACATGTTCTCACTTAAAGTGGGACCTAAGCATTGAATACACATGAATGTAAAGATGAAAACAATAGGCACTGGGAGTGTGGGCTGAGAACAACATATTGGGCACCGTGCTTACTGCTTGGGTGATGGCATAGTTGGAACCCCAAGCTTCGGCATCACACGGTATATACATGTAACAAACTTGCGTGAGTACCCTTTAATCTATGATAAAAGCTGAAATTGCAAAAAAAAAATCATTTTTACTTTTAATTAATTTTTAAATTACTCAAACATCTACAAAGGGAAGTTTGCATAAGTAACATAATGAGGTTTATAGAATTTTTCGTCCAATAGGACATCAAAAATGTTTCTAAAATAAATGTTTTGCTGTTGTAATTTTTTAAATTCAACATGGATAATATAGATTAAATTTTAAAAAGTGAAACAATGCAAAAAGTGCAGCGACATAAAATGTCGATGCAAACAACAAAAACTGCAGAAAGCAGTCTAATTTGTCGGGATGGTAGGACTTTCAAACTTTGAGAGAAGAAACAATTTATCATCAAACAAGATCAATAACTTTCTAATGAAATAACTCAGGATAGTATTTTCCTAATGATTTAATACTCCAGAAACATTCTCAGGACCATAGTGAGAGTAATGATGCTATATGAACTTAATAGAAACTGAAAGACTTTGGAGTGTGTAAACCGAAGTACCAAGGTATTGATTTATATCAATAATTTAAGTTACAGGAGCATTTTAAATTGACATGAACATTCTTTGCTCAAGGAAAAGTATTTGGGAAGTCAAATTATTAAATGATTGCATGGCCTGAAGAAATTCAGAGCAATCAATTATGTAATTCAAAACTGTAATGGCATTCAACTGATTGGATTGCCTTCACAATATGATTTATACCCATCAAAAATGAACAGATGTTTTCCTTGCAATATGGAGCATCATTGCTCTTGGGCAGAATTTAAACTAGCAATGATAGTGTTTCCCTATGCAGTTGACTACTGTTATTTGTAACAGTCCCAAAAGTTTTGACTACCTTTTCTATATTCTCCACATGTTCCACAGTGTGGAGATGCTACATTTTCAATGTGCTTTCAAACAAACTCACTCCAAACTCACACTTTGACAAAATTATGTAGCTCTCTATGGATTTTTAAAAAATTTTTATTTTTACGAAAGTATTGCTTATATAGAGCTTTAAAAGGCAGAGTACTTTAGGGCCTAAAGGAAACAAACAAACAATAATAAAACACAATATCCTGGGCTAAACTACACAGTCATGTTTCAAACTCCAGAAGAAACCATTTTCAGTTATTTAAATGTTTAGATATGAACATAGCTACCAAATAAACTTACCAAACTCACACTTCCCAGAGTTCTTTGCTGCCAGGACACAGACACAGACAGGTTTTGTCAATAAAAAGACACATCCACATAAATCTGAAAATGGATGACTCCATTTTTTGGGAAAGGTAAAGGGTACCTCTTGTGTCAGTGGTAGAAATGTTGCTGCTTTTTCAGGTTAGTTATGCAATGATTCTGAAAATATCTCTAAGAAGTTCCAGTTATACTCTTATTCCACCCTTTACAAAGATATGTTACTAATACCTGGAAATAAATTTCTCCTACTTAATCTAGCTAGAATTACTTATGTTTTCTACACTGAAGAACCCTGCATGCCACAGTCTCTCACCTTCATAGAGTGTTCTATTTCTGACTACACCGCTTTGGTACCATAGTATTTTTGGGTGAATGTTAGCTCATTATATTTAGAAAACTATCACAACAGTATTCAATGCCATTTACACCATGTACTAAGCAAAAGACCAGGATAGAAACTTTACTTCTATGAGTATAGAAAATGAGTCTCTTATTTTGAAATCCCATTTCAAATGTGGATTCTTATGAAACAACTGAGATTTAAACCAGAGTTATTTTTTTACCACAAAGCCCTTACCTCATAACATTTTATATTGGAATAATTTGTATGAATATCTTACAATTCTGTATTATTTTCATAAAAATATATAAAGATATTTGGATCCAATGCATCAATTGATCTCACAATATTTGTCATATTACTGCTACTATATTTTCGAATTAATGATTATTATTTTGTTGTCTTATATATGTGTAGAAATAACTGAGAATATTTGTTAAAAGTACTAATGTGTATCAAAACCATTGTCTTGATATGCAGTGAAAGAAGATATTTTATTAAAAATTGATTTATAAAGAAGGCTATTGATTCCAAGGTATCTACTAAAAGATAAGCTTTAAGCAATCAAAATGCGGCTAAAGGAACAATGTATATAGATGAATGGGTAATGGATGATCCATTTTCATGAAAGTTCCATGAGTGTTTGGAAAGCAGGTATAGTCTGTATTTTTACAGTGTAGTGTTCTATATATATTAAAAAGATATACTTTATGTCTTTTAAAGATTTTACACTCCAAATAAGTTTTGTTTACTTGCCTGTCTCATGTGAGAATGAAGTGTTTTCTTCTGTTATCAGCATGTTCCTAATTATCATTGCATCCTCTCCAGTTTTTGTTTAATATAGATATTTATTTATTATTTGTTTGACAAATTGATAGGCTCGACAGCTATCTGCGTTTTGGAAGATGGCTTTAACATTATAAAGTATGCCTTTTCTGTTTCATGTAATGCTCTTTAGATTGAAGTCTACTTTGATATCAGAACTGCAAATTCTGTTTTCTCTTTGTTTCATTTGTCTGGTAAATCTTTATGCATTTTCTTATTTTTCAACTATATGAATCACTGCATTTTAATGTGTCTGTTAAAAGCAGCATAGAGTTAGATTTTGTTTTATGAGCCAATTTTAAAATCCTTTACTTTAAATAGGCCCATTCCTGTTGGTTATTATTCTCATGTTTGATCTCAATTCTGCTATATTATGTTCTAATTACTGTTTATATTATTTTATATTTACTGGGTTTCTTTTTCTATTTGATTATCTTTGTTTATATACCTACAATTTCTTGGGGTTTTTAGAAAGGTTTGTCTTTCGATTCTGGTAGTTTTCGTGTGTTAATGCTTTTCGCAGACCTTTCAAATCCCTTTTTCTTATTTAAACTTTTACTTTCTGTCAATTTTAAATGGTATTCTTTGAATACAGTCTATTCTGTAGTGCAGTCAATTTGTATTTTTCTACCGTCTCTTTTGTTTCTGTTTCCATCTTATTAGGTGCATTATTTCTTCTTCATCAAAAACAGTGTTGTCTCTTATTTACCTATGACCTGAAAGCCCCCACTTCAAGTTGCAGCAAATCAAAATTGGGCACCTGTCCTCAGGACCACCTCAGATTGTGTCCTGGGTGAGTCTTTAACCTTGGCAAAATAAACTTAAATTGATTGAGACCTGTCTCAGATATTTAGGGTTCACAGTGTCCCACCATGCCCAGCCAATTTTTGTATTTCTAGTAGAGAAGAGCTTCACCATGTTGGCCAGGCTGATCTCGAAGTCTTGACCTCATGATCCGCCTGCCTCAGCCTACCAAAATGCTGGCATTAAAGATGTGAGCCACTGTGCCTGGCCACATGTACATTTCTCTGCAGTCTATAATTGGTCCCATTTTATCTTGATTGCAGAAGGAACCAAACAAAACATACAACATTTAAACATAAACGTGGCCTTACTGTTTAAAGCACAAAACAACATACGTGTATTATTCTGATTAATTTAAAACTGACATTGTATAGTATGGCAGTTTTTCTGCCTTTTTGTTTTCTTTCAAGCAAATTCATTATCACCATGTAGTGTCTGGGCACAGTGGAAAGCTGAAACAATTGTTCTTACTTTTAGTCCCAACATACACATACACACAAATTGACACACTGGATTCTAGAAAACTGATTCATTTTACCAGATAGAACTTCCTAGACATTATACTATGCAGATCTAACATGTGAAGGTTGACATATATTATAGGATGAGGTGATCTTACCCAGTAATAATGGTAGTTAACACTTAGAATAATATAAACTGGATATATATTTTATTTTCATATTTAATATATTTCTAGAAGTAAAGAGACAAGAGGGCAAAAGTTTTAACATTTTTATATATTTAATTTTATAAAATAACTCAATGGTTATTTAGCTCTTAAAAAAACTGCTTTTGAAATACTTTTGTTGACTTTATCAATTAATTAAATTTGTTAATTTTTCAGAAATTTTTCTTTAATAATCATGTACTTTGTGACTCACATGTTTCCAAACTAAAATAATTGTTATACATTTAAGTCAGCCTCTCAAAATTACATGTGAATGCAATGCAATTAACTGTGAAAAAGTAACCTAAATATCTATCTTTATTATCTATCTGTAATGTCTGTTAATCTGTCTTCTATTCATCCAGACATATACCCACACCTACACCTGAACACACACATGAAAACATATCCATACATATATTCTCTTTTTCCTGTTTTGAAAATTCTTATTAGTTGTTGTAAAACAGTTCAGTTTGATAGCTGTGGAGCAGATTACAATGTGAATTTGTTGTATTGTCTGAGAATATTCAATTCTAGCAAGAAAAAAATAAAAGAAACTCACAAGTCACATTAAGTACAGATAAGCAGTTAGTAATTAGAGCACATGTAGGTTAAACATAGAGAAGTATAGAAGGACCAAGAGTGCAGATTATTCATTAGGCATTAAATATTCATGAGGCCCCACAGGCAGGCATTGAGTATCAGAATATGGTAAATATGCATGAGACATATGAAGCACTCATTATTCATGGGTCCTAGTTTAGACACCCATTGTTGACACCCATGTTGGCCTTGACAGTTCTATGCCCAATAAACTCACATAAGACCTATGGCTGCCCAACAAGTTAATTGGCAAGCTATACCTGTTTGCCACACATATTTGTCCCTGTGTCTCTCTGTCATTTGTTGAGGTGTCATTCGCCCAGGGCACTTTCTGCCACTGGGTCCCCCTGATTGAACCTCAACTCTCATTCTGGTAACCAAATCACATTGGGAAGGCAGAGAGGGAGGACAATTGAACATTGTGTAACATGAATTCAGATAGCATGGTCTTTCCCATGCACTGACATTCTATTTTAAATGGCTTAACTTACTTCATCTCTTTCAACTTGCTTCATGCTGTGTGGAGTTAGTATATTTGATAAACCATGTGATTTGAGCATTTTAATTTGGTCTGTGAACCTCTCAGGTCCATGCCCAGTATTGCATCAGGGTAATTTTCCACAGAAGAAGGATGCCAAGTCCTACTTCTTTAATCAAGTACTGTCTTTATAAATATTACATTGGCAGAAAATCAACATTATTTTCAAGTAAATATATACTGCAGTTATTAGTTCTTTTAATCCTTACAAAAATGTGTGTGTGTGTATAAAATATAAGCAAAAGCAACTCATTCGTGAGAGGTAAACACACCCAAAGAAACAATAACTGACATGCTTGTTCATTGTGGCAAATGAGTAAATTTGTGTGTGTAGATAATCATAGCTAGCAATTATTTACTGACATAAATTAATTATGATTACTCTTTTCAAATGATTCCTTGATGTTCAGTCAAATTGCAAGTGTTAGCTGGTTGGCTCTGGAATAAAAAGATATTACAGTCTCTGTCAGGACATCCATGGTCATTCTATGTATTTTTCTCTCCATTGGTGGTGAGTTCCTGCTGTGACATTAGCATTTTCACTGAGGCCCACTTGTGAGAGGTTTTTGGACTCCTCACCAGGAAGTCGACAGTTTTTAGGTTAAACCAACAAGCCAATCTGTTAAATCTATGACCTGGGCCTCTTAAGCAATGTGAAAACACTGGTTACTATAACTGCCTTTGAAAACTCTAAATTAAACTAAGACTGAAAGCAAGGCTCAACTTACAAAAAATTACTATTTTTGAATTAACTGAAAAGCCCATTAAAAATGCTATGTGGATTAAGCCTGCTATTCTTGAAAAGCTAGTTTGCAGATATATTTTTTACCCTCCCTATAGCACTTGTTTTTTAACTGTTTTGTGTATTGTCTGAGTGTTACATACTGCCTGAGGCAAGACTATCTATATTTACATTTTCTCTTCAGAATCTTCTTTTGAAATGTAAACATTTTCCACAAATAATACAAACTGAAAATAAATGTTAATATTACAAGAAATCAAACTGTTGAATAACAGCTGTTACGTAGTGGAATACATTTAGGAAATACAATAATGTGCTTCTTAAATTCACAATTTAAACTTCACTGAGCCATAAACACATGTATTAGTCAGGGTTCTCTAGAGAGACAGAACTAATGGGATTTACTAAGGAGTATTAAACTTAACACAATCACAAGGTCCTAAGATAGGCCACCTGCTAGCTGGGGAGCAAGGAAACCAGTCAGAATCCCAAAGCTGAAGAACATGAAGTCTAACGTTTGAGGGCAGGAAGCATCTAGCAAGGGAGAAAGATGTAGACTGGGAGGCTAAGCCAGTATAGCCTTTTTACATTTTCCTGCCTGCTTTATATCCTGGCCTCACTGGCAGCTGATTAGATGCTGCCCACCCTGATTAAGGGTAGGTCTGCCTTTCCCAGCCCACTGACTTAAATGAGTTAATCTCCTTTGGCAACACCCTCACAGATAAACCCAGGATCAATAATTTGCATACTTCAATCCAATCAAGTTGACAATATTAAGCACCATCACAAGTCCACCCCTTGTCAACTTGAACCCATACACATCTCCTGAGATTATACATAATCTTCAAATAAAGGTAATAATAAGGTTATAACTATGTCTAACATAATACAACTATCCTTCATACAACTGGAAACACACTAATCCCCAACCCAAATGCTATTACACAAAGTTAACAATAATTAAATGCTGACATAAAGTTAACAAATTTTATGTCCATGATGAAGGAAAAAGGAAATAAAATGAAAATATATTCTTAGAATAAGTGTATACATGCACAAACATGTTTTTAACAAAAGAAGAAGGAAACACTCATGACAATTACAGTCCTTGTACCTGCAACTGGTCATGTGGTTATGGCTGGCATTGATGACTACCTTCTATTACCCATTCTGTATTCCTTTTGCCTTCACTAAGCACTTCAGCAGGTCATGGTTTTATTCTTGGTGGAGTGACCCAAACCTTAATTCCTTGAAGGTTCTGGGCCATTTGTAGTCCGCCTGGATTGGGCTGTTGTAGTTTCCCATTGACCTTAATCACAGGGCATGGTAACACTAAGAGACACCCTAATGAATCACCTATGTCCCATATGTACTCTTCCTTACCTCTGTCGTGGAGTAGGACTGATTTCATCTTGATAGTCTGGGTCAATTACCCCAGCCAACACTGTAACTGTCTTCTTAGCCTGTTGACTTAAATGTAGGAGGAGCCCAAAGTGTCCAGGTGTCAATCTTAACTTCCAGTTTAATGGAATCCTTGTTATGTCTCCAGGTGGCAGCATTCCCCAAAATTTTTCTTTCTAGTGGATCACTAGGGATGATGGTGAGTGGTGCCACATCCGTCCCTTTATTTCTGGACCCAGGAATCCTGGCTATGGGAGAGACAGTGCCATATATTGGATGCTGATTCAGAACGCTCATGGTCTTCTAGAGCACTTTGCCCTGGCACTACAAAGTATTGTCACCTGTGGTGTAATTGTGACTTCAAAAGGCCATTCCACTGTTCTATAATTCAGCTGCTTCAGGATAATGGGAAAAATGGTAAAACCAATGAATTCTATGATCATGAGTCCAACGCTGCACTTCTTTAACCATAAAATGAGTGCCTTGGTCAGAGGCAATTCTGTGTGGAACACCATGACAGTAGATGAGACGCTCAGTGATTCCACCGATGGTAGTCTTAGCAGACTTAGCATTTCTCCTTCCATGCAAAGGGCACAAGCAGGTGCACTGCTTAAGTTCTGCCCCCTGTGAAGATTTTCCTTCACTGCTATCCTTCAGGGATGTCCTACAAAGGGGATGTAGTGCTGCAGCTGTCCTCTTTTGGGTGATGCCTGCATATCATGCAGAGCCATCTGTGGACCAGGCCCTAGTCTTCTCTTCCTCTGTCAACTGGTCATAGGGAACTCCCCATGGGGCCATCATTGTGTGCTGGGGGAGAGAAAATAGGGTGGCAGGAGCAGAGACCTTGGGCATTTGAACCACTTTCTCATTTAACTAGTATCTTCAGGACCTGCTTGAGCCTAATTACATATATACCACTTCCATTTGATGATGGAGTGCTACTGTGCACGACCCATTTAATGGCTAGATGGATCAGAAAGCATGCAGTTCATGATAGGCAGTTCATGTTGCATGGTGTCTTGATGACTGTACTCCCTTTGCCTTGTATTAGTCCATTTTTATGCTGTTAATAAAGACATACCCAAGACTGGGCAGTTTGCAAAGGAAAGAGTTTTAATGGAGAATGCACAGTTCCACATGGCTCGGGAAGCTGCAAATTCATGGCAGAAAGCAAGGAGGAGCAAGTCACATTTTACATGGATGGTGGTAGGCAAAGAGAGAGCTTGTGCAGGCAAACTCCCATTTTTAAAGCCATTAGATGTCACTGATGAGAGCCTCACAGGAAAGACCCAACCCCATGATTCAATTATCTCATCTCCCACCAGCTCCCTCCCACAACACGTGGGAATTACAGGAGCTACAAGATGAGATTTAGGTGGGCACACAGAGCCAAACCATGTTATTCCACCCCTGGCCTCTCCCAAATCTCATGTCTTTATATTTCAAAACCAATTACACCTTTCCAACTGTCCCCCAAGACAACTCATTTCAGCATTAACTCAAAAGTCCACAGTTCAAAATCTCATCTGAGACAAGTAAAGTCCATTCTGCCTATCAGCCTGTAATATTGAAAGCAAGCTATTTACTTCCAAGATACAATAGGTATTGGGTAAATACAGCCATTCCAAATGGGAGAAATGGGTCAAAACAAAAGTGCTGTAGGCTCCATGGAAGTCCCAAACACAGTGGGGAAGTCAACTCTTAAAGCTCCAAAATTATCTCCTTGGACTCTGTGTCTTGCATTCAGGTAACATTGATGGAAAAGGGGGGTTTCCATGGTTTTGGGCAGCTCTGCCTCTGGCTTTGCAGGGTATAGCCTCCCTCCTGGTTGCTTTCATGAGATGGCATTGTGTCTGCAACTATTACAGGTGCACAGTTCAAGCTGTTGGTTGATCTACCATTCTGGGGTTTGGAGGATGGTGGACCTCTTCTCACAGGTCCACTAGGAGGTGCCTCAGTAGGGGCTCTGTGTGGAGGTTCTAACCCCACATTTCCCTTCTGCACTGCCCTAGCAGAGGTTCTCCATGAGATCCTGCCCTTGCAGCAAACTTCTGGGTGGGCAGGCAGGCATTTCCATCTTCTGAAATCTAGGTGGAGGTTCCCAAACCTCAGTTCTTGACTTTAGTGCACCTGCAGGCTCAACACCACATGGAAACTACCAAGACTTGGGACTTCCACCTTCTGAAGCAACTTAGAGACAAGGCAGCGCTCTAAAGGGGAAACAATAACTCTAGATATTTGGAAGTTCAACTTACCAAATAACGTGGGAAGATAGTCAGCTTCTTTTATAATGAAGGTTTTTTTTTTCCCCTCAATGGAAATTATCTACTTTGGTCTACAAGACATTGTTTCTAAAATACCTGTAAGCAGTTTAGTAGTTTGCATTGATTGTGGGATGGCCAGAACAGTGTTCCTACAGAGATGCAGAGAACGTTTTCAGCTTTGGTGGAGAAAAATCAAAAGGCTTTTAGTAAAAGGAAACAGGCTAACAATCATTACAAAGGATTTGCTTTGATGTGCTAGAGAGTCAAGCTTTCCCACTCCCTCATACCTCTTTCTCAGTAATATTCCTCATGCTCTATAGTCATTTGTAATAGGCAAAATAACTCTTCTTCTGTCAAAGTTTAATTAAGTTCCTGATGTGTTAAATAACTCAGTGGGTCTCCTCTCCAAATTCACATAAAGAATCAGAATATTTTCTTAATATCCACCTTTGCTTTTCTCTACTTTTAATATGTAAATTATCTGTACTTATAAATTATCTCCATGATCAAATTGCAAATATCTATGTATTTATCTAACCATCCATCCATTCGTTCTTCTTCTTACTGTAGAGAATGAAAAAATGTCTTTCTTCCACCCTCCTAAGTTCTTTGCCTGGGGTGCAAATAAAGTTGATATAAAACAGATTAACCAAAAAAAAAAAAAAAATGCTAATTACATGCTCACACATAGGAGTCCTACAAAAATGTGAAACTGAAAGAAGGACCAGATGATTGAAGCTTATATAACATCTTGAGCTACAAAGAGGAACAAGAGTTTAGGGGTCCTGGTGGAGACAAATTATGGGAGGATGAAGGGCAGAAATGTATGGTGAATAAAGGTTGTCTTGTTATGCAGATAAAAGTATCTCAGGAGATAAAAGTTTTCTGTGAGCAGCTCTCTTTCTGATACAGATCCCTTTTACTAATGAAAATTTTCTTTATACATTTCCTTTACAAAAAGACAGGTTTTTAGAGGTACTCCTGTGTTTGCAATTTCTTAATATAACCTGCTCAAAATATGCCAAAAATTTGTATTTTGTGGTAGTACATTCCGTTTTTCTACAGTCATATTTAGGGGGATGTGTTCTGACACCAGTTAGGGCTCAGAACATGATCTTCCAAATTGTGGCACTTTGGCATACTGGGTACTTTGAGCTGAAGAACTTTGAAGGGGTCTCAGAAGCAAGAACTCTCTGACCTTTAGTCCTCCTGTCTCCTGCCTCACTTTCTCCTCTAAAGTAAGTCATAGAAGCCAGAATTCTTTTTATCCAAGGCAGGTCATAGAAACTAGCACTCCTCTCCACAAAATACTAGAAAAATCCTGCTTCCTTTCCTCTCTTCCCCCTTTAAGACCCTCATTCCAGAGAAGTCCTGTCCCCTACCAGGGAGAAGGAATGCTACATAAGCAGGCCAAGAAGAATACAGACAGACTTTGTTGGGTTCCCCCTTCAGTCTACTATTAGTTTATAACTTTTGTGCATTTGCATTTCTATACGGCTGCACATTTTTTCATCTAACACAAACAAAACAACAGTTTTTCCTGGGTCTTCAAGGTTTCATTTCTGAAGACTGCTTCATTATATAAAATTTTGATTAAACTAATTTGTTATGCTTTTCTTCTGCTGATGTATTTCTTATTATAAGAATGTAGGCTGTGACCCTTATGATGGGTGAGGAAAAGTATCACGCATTTCAGCCCCTTTGGCACCAATGCTACCAGCTTATTTATTATAAATACAATATTGATTATACCCTGTACCTTACTGCCAACTGATGAATAAAATACAATGCTTTTATGACAGTTTCTCACTATGAAACGATACTATTTAGAAAATATTGGAAAAATTTTCTGCAGCTGTCAGTGATGAAATTCAAGTAAATTCAAAACAAAAACTGAAAGCAAATGATATCTCCTTAAAATTGATACTTTAATTATTATCCATTACAATCTTATCATTCTAAACTCCTTTTATTAAAAATAAAAGTACATTTCAATAAATTCAGGAAAAAAGATAAAAGCTTGTGCTCTGAAAGAGCAAAATATTCAATGTTTCTATATATTTATTTTTCAAAATTTTAAATTTCATCCTTTTCTATTGTTGACTCAAAGCAAAGATGTAATGAATGCAAAATTATGCTGATAAAATCTGATTCTGAGTACATCTGCACATTTAAATTTGCTCTTTTTTTACTATCATTCTCCCTAGTTCTAAGTGACTGTTTAGAGCATTTATGTCTCCAGTGAGCTTAATCTATAAGTAAAGTTTATTTTACTTTTATCTCAAAATTCTCCTGCTAGGTGAGCAGGGTAGAGATACTATGTTTAATTATTAGCTCTTGTACTCAATACTCTAACTTGTTCTTTTACTTAATTTCTAGAAGAAGAACCACAATATTATCATGCTACATTTTAGTTGAATGTGAAAAGTTAGTTTTACAACTGTTAAGTATACCAACTTTTGTAAACTCAGTAGGGCAAAGCAAATCCTAACTGATAACACAAAATCAAAACTACCAGGGAGGCTGCATGAAAGTATAATTGTCATTATATCTAATGAAATGAAATAAAATCTTTCTCATCTAAGTAGTATTTGGTGTTTTGTTTCCATTGTGCTAGTGGTGTATGTAGTAATAAAATTGTTTTATCTATTATGTAGTATCAAAATTATACCTCATATAAACTTAAAAAATAGCTGTCGAGGAGTATAAGCAAAAAACAAATGACATAAATATGAGAAAAATAGCAAGATGTCAATTAATACAAAATCTTATCTGTATTTAAATTGTATGCAATTTGTGTAAACAGTCTCATTAAAAGAGTCTATCTTATGGTCATTTTTTAAATTTAAATTGCCTTTATTGGCAAATATACTAGTAGGAACTGTGAAAATCAAATTGGCATTTAAAATATAAATGAAATGGGATTTGCCTGAGAAAAAAGGGAAACTAAAATGCAATTATACTAATTTAAGTAGTACTAAAGGGATGAGCTTCAAATGACTTAATCCTCTGAAATTAGAAACTATATTGGAGCATTTTCCAATTATGTGTTTTACTGTATTTTATGTCCTTCATAATTTTAGAATACATTAGTTATAAATGTTCATTTTTTCATTTCTTTATTTATTCAGCAAATATTTTTGAACATATATTACATGCTTGACACTATATATATAACTACCATTGAAAAGTAAAATATATAAATAAATACAAACACACACACACACACACACACACACACACACACACACAAAATAGAAGGGAGGCAGCAATCCTACCTTAATTTGGACTACATAGTCCTCAATGTGGTGGTTACATTTGAGCAGACTTGAAAAGGTGAGGGAATTAGTAATGCAACTATCTGAGCTTTTCAGCCAATATAAATGTTCTAAGTTGGGGGTGTACGTAATCTGATCTAGAAGCAGAAAAATGACCATTGTGGATTGAATAGAATGAAAACCAAAAAGCATTTCTGGCTTTTATTCTTAGGAAAATAAGAAGCTACTTCTCCACAATGAACATCTGGTCTTTCAAGTATAGAGAATCCTGTAGAGATTAAAGTGCATTTTACTGACAAATATTTTATGCAATACATCTTACATACTGTCTTGACTATGTCATGGCATATTTTTCAGGGCACTTCTACGTTTTTTTCATATTTTAAAAGTTCTATAACCATCATTAATCTTTATAAACCTGGCATGTGATATGCAAATGGAGATTTAAAAAAGAAAATAGGTAATTTGGGCTTGTTAAAACATATTCTGTTTTGTGGCTGTGGTTATTATTGTTATATTTTGCTTTTGTTTTAGAAACTTGCTCTGTGTGTGTATGTGCATATGTCTGTTTGACATAAAATATATGAAATATTAGATTAATAAATGATGTAATCTATTTCAACTTGATCACCAAATATGCAATGATAGTCTTTAACTCACACATATCTTTTCTGTGTACAAAATTTCTTATTTTCTTGTCTGTAAAATAGAAGAAAGTATCAATAAAGGAGAGAAAATCTCCTTAAGAACACTTAGGATTTTACTGGTATGGGAATTGAAGATCTTAGAAATTCACTGTATAACTGAAGAAATAAAAGTTCTTAGAGTGATTTGCCTATAATAACACCAGAAGACATAAAGGCTACATTGCCTTTGACAATGGAGAAGAATCCAGACACAAACCTGTGTGTGTAAATACATTAATAACTGTCTATTATAGAAATAAACTTCTCCATTATTTGTCATAATGTTGTGATAAAATAAAAATAGGGCATAATTCTCATAAAATATGATAGTTATAAATGCTATCAAATATTGTGATACTTTTGCCTAGACACAGGATTATAATTTACTATCCCAGAAGTTACTTGTGCTTCAATGAGTAAAACATGGATGAAAACATGTTCTTTGTACACTTTTGGCTGACAGCATTGAGCCTGAGCATAGTTTAACATGTGCATTTCTTCTCACTTCAGCAAGTACCCAAGCCCAGAGATTGCATCTGTTTAGCCTGGGCCCTTGGGTGAGTGGCAAAGTACAACCCCAGCTGATCTATGATGGACATTTACCATATTAATGTTTTTGTAAGCCACTGAGGATGTGAGCTTGTTTTAGCATATCACAGCCCCTCCTGACTGATAGATACAGGTTTGCTTGCTTCCCGTATCTGCCCTGGAAAATGGAATATAAGATTTGAGGCATAGGTCTTATCAATTATGCAGTGAAATTGTATGGGATCATGTTAGTTCACAGAACCTAGACATTCTTATCATTTGTACCTGTAGATTCTTGGGCCTGCTGCCTAGGTGTAATGACACATTTGTGGATTTCACTCCTTGATTAGATTTAGATAATATCTTTTAGATTTATATAATATTGTACCTTTTCTTATACATTTCATCAGGTTGCCTTTGCTTTTTAGCTGATATTTTTTGTTAGTTGTGTTAGCAAACGTCAAGCAGAAATGGCCTGTTTGAAACCACCTAGGATTTTATTAAGAAATTAAGGCCCTTAAAGGATCATTTTACAGATAAGGAAAATGAATTTTTTTTTTTTTTAGAAAGACTATGAATAAAATAAGGTTTTGGGGTTCCTGCATATGTAAAAATATTTTTATTTTACTGTCACAACTGAGTGTTTTTTGTCACTTACATAATTATAGGATCCATGATAGTTAACATTTTGGAGAATAAAAGGCCTTATTTTGTCAATTAATTGGCATCAAAGAGACATCTTGGGTCAATTTTATTTTGATGAATTTTAAAGTTTTATTTTATTGTTATTATTGAATACTTCTTTTATTCTTTGTGAAATATAAGTATGTATCTAGATATGTAATTTTAAAATTATTTCCTGCTTTGTCATTTGGTGAGCCATCTAAATGTGATGGTTTTGTCCTCAGTTCTCAATGTTCATAGTAAAGATTTTCTTTTATATAATCTATAGTTAAGAATTTTTTTCTGTTGTTGTGCTTTTATGTTTGAGGGCAGCACTATGATAATTAGTATATTTTCCTTGTAGTTGTACTAGTCTATTCCTCTGAATATGAGAGCTGTCGCTGAGGCTTCCTTTGAACAGGCATGGTCTATCCTCAGCAGACTGAAAGGAGGATGAAGCCTAACCTGGAATGCAATAGGGTAATGCTACATTGTTGAATAGAAAAACAGATCATTTAGACTTCTGACATTTTTATCTGTATTCCTTACACAGGTCTGTAGTGACACTTGGCTATATTCTGCTTTTCAACCATATGATCTCCCCATGTAAATAGTTTTCTGTGTTTAGGAAGTAATTCTCAAAGCTCGAAGCAAAGGTGCTCAAGGAGAGGTTCCAGGCCCAGTCTTGACAGGAGGTTCAGTATTTATTTAACTATGCTAGCAATTCTCAAACTTCTCTATCTGAGGACTCATTTCTATGCTTTTATTTAGGTGAGTTATCTCTTTTGATTTTTGCCATGTTAATAGTTAAAACCCAAAAATGTTTAAAACTGAAAAAAATACAAACACACATTCCATTAGCCATTGAGCAATGATGTCATCATATGTAGTGCAGTCTCTGGGATGTATCCTACTACACATTCTGAGAGAATGAGAATGAAGAGATTATGTAATACTAAGAGTTTCTATTATTAAAAATAGTTTTGAACGTGTAGACTGTCTGAAAAGATCTTAGGGTTTCTTAGGCATCCCCTAAACCTCAGTTTGGTTCTCAAACTGTGAGAAACACTAGAGACATATGTTTTTTTCTCTCTGTGCTGCTTTGCTTTATCCATGACCTGTGGGTTGATAGATACACTGCTCATTCCTGCACGTGTATTGGTTGGCTCTAAGTTTTAATTCTAT
Source organism: Aotus nancymaae (assembly GCF_030222135.1). Taxonomy (NCBI): domain Eukaryota; kingdom Metazoa; phylum Chordata; class Mammalia; order Primates; family Aotidae; genus Aotus; species Aotus nancymaae. The sequence continues at coordinate 39,590,139 of NW_026988431.1, read as the reverse complement.
TGGGAAAATGACAGTTAATTCTACAAGACCTTTCTTTGCTTGTGTTTGATTTTTCATCTCTCTATATGTTCCCACAGAGTTATCACACCCACTTTCTGTGTTTCTTTCTGGTCAAACTCCTTTTCTCACTCCCAGTTTCCGGCAACAATGTATCTGCCATCACTATTATTTTGCCATTTTAGAACTTAAAAATATAATTCTACAGTATGCAGTCATGTGTATCTTGTTTCTTTTACTTAGCATAATGCTTTTGGGTTTCCTTCATGGTGTATATATCAGTAGTTTGCTGCCTGTTATTATTCAGTAGTTGGATTCATTTTATTGCTTTTACATGGACATTTAGATTGTTTATCAATTTTTGCTTTTATGAATAAAATTGTAATGAATATGTTGTACCAGACTTAATGTGGACAGGTTTTCATTTAACTAATGTGTTTTTAATTATATTACTTCATTATTAATTTGATCTTGAAGTGATTTGCCATCTGCCACAAACATGTCATTTTTTTCATTTTAATAAGGGAACAGAAGATGAAATAGGCATCTCAATTCTATTGATTTCAAAAAGAAAATTTTGGTATATGGTCAGTTACAATTGAGAAATTATAATTCAAGGACTTTTGGAACATTTCAAAAGTGCCTTAAATTTTTTTATTATCATAAGAAATTATAACAGCTAGCAACTTTTAAATGAATTGGTTTGTTATAAAATACTTGTGACCCCAAATTGATGTTAGACTACAATCAAACTTCATGACTTTATAAAAAGCTGTAAATCTTACGGAATATTTTTCCAGTTTCCTACCTAGTATAGAATGTTTTGGGGAATATTGGGCTCTATTCATATTGGTAAATGTCTTGATCTTTAAAAGACATTTTTTTTTTTTTTTAATTTCATGGGCTTTCTCATCTTACAAATCATTTTACTTTATATTAATCATTTAATAAATATTTACTGAAATCTAATATGTTTTAGGGCTATCATAAATTCAAATATCAGAGAGAAGAGATGAAAATATGCACAGAACATTTCATAGCCAGTTCAAGACAAGGCTTCAGCTTTGCCCCTGAAACCATAGCTATAAAGACACACACACACACACACACACACACACACACACACACGTTTCTGAGTAATGTTACATTGTTGAATGGAAAAATGGATCAATCCTTGATGGAACAATCCTTTATTCTACTAATTCTGCTTCCTAGACAGTTTCTGGAGTTCTTCACACTCTCCACTTGCCTCACCAGTGAAATTTCTTATATGTAATTTTGCTCTCTGAATGAAATATTTCATTGTTCTTAAGATTGGTTGAGAAAAGTTTCCATTAATGCTGATGAATCTGAACTCTGAAGGAGATTGTTCAGTCATAACCTCCTTTTCCAAGTAGAGAGATGTTTTAACAAGTGCTGACTTATCAAAAGCAATCTATCTACAAATTAAAATACTTGACCCAATTTATTATATCAGAGAAAGTTCTATATTTTTGAACCCAATATACAAACCATAAATTTCTAAAAAATAGAAAGTTATTAGCAAATGTGGACTGAGTTAATGTATAAAAGAAAATACAAATAAGTGACTGAAAATTAATTCTTTACACTATGAGACAAATTGCTCTGTCCATTAATCCTACAGGTTTCTGTTTCCCCATTTAAAATGTTTAAATTATATAAATGGAAAAAACATAAAAGAAAATAGAATGAAACAAAATTTCAGAAAGCAATTTTAGTGACAGACTATTAAAAGAATCACAAAACAATTTTAGTAACAGATTCATTACCTCAGAATGATAGAATACTGTGGATACCCAAAAAAGATGGTATTACTGGGTGGATAACAGGGAAGATTATTATTTGCTTAATAATTCAGAATCACCAAGAAACTAAATTTGAAAATTTCATGATAATATTGGAATTAATTTCTCTGAATGAAATTTTTAATACCAGGGAATTTACTTTTAAATTAGAGAAATTTCTATTTCTTTTATAAATCTGACTTAAAACAGTACCTTTATACATAGATATTTATACCTTTGTTCTTTTCATTGCTGAGTGATTTATATTAGTGTCCTAACTTGTGAACTTCTTTTAAGCCAGGTCATTTTATTTAATAAACTTCAGAAGATTCAAAGTATCTCTTTATTCTGAAGGTACTCAATTCTGAAGGTACACAGTGGAAAGCCAGCCTTTAATTCTGGTCTTCCGTTGTAATTGTTCATTGTCTTAAAGAGTTCCTATCATAAAAAAAAAACAAACAAAACAAAACAAAACAAAACAAAAAAACTATTTTGTGTGGGGAATATTAGGCCGTTTTATTTACTTATCTTTCAAAAAATTCTGGAAAGTAATTTTCATTTATTTTAATAGTTGGGAGATATGCAGGCAGTCTAGGGCTATGGGAGCTATTCCAGCAGCTTGCCAGTTATTACCACTTTAAAAAAAATTCAATTTTTGTGGGTACACAGTTGATGTATATATTTATGGGATACAAGAGATATTTTGATACAGGCATGCAATGCATAGTAATTACAACATGGAAAATAGTGTATCCATCCCCTGAAGCTTTTATCCTTTGTGTTACAAACAATCCAATTATACTGTTAGTTATTTTTAAGTGTGCAATTAAATTATTATTGACTATAGTCACCCTATTTTGCTATCAAATACTAGGTCTTATTCATTCTATTTTTTGTACCCATTAAACATCCCTACTTTCCCTATCCTGTCTCCCCCACTACCCTTCCTAGACTCTGGTAAAACCATCCTTCTACTATCTATCTCCATGAGTTCAATTATTTTGATTTTGTTTTCTTCTTTTATTATACTTTAAGTTCTGGGGTACATGTGCAGAACGTGCAGGTTTGTTACGTAGTTGTACACGTGCCATGGTTGTTTGCAGCATCAATCACCCTGTCATCTACATTAGGTATTTCTCCTAATGCTAACCCACCCCTAGCAATGGTAAGATGCCAAACTATCCCTCATCAGTCACGGTGACCAAAGCAGTGATAAATGTTGAGCCAGGACATTCTCACAACCAAAAGATTTATATGTATTTATATATACTTATATTTCAGAGTTACAAATGATTTGCAATAATGTTGAGAAAGTCTCAGAGTAATGGAAGAGAGGCTTTTGAGTTGTTATTTTATCTTAATCTTTAGAAGAAAATGCCCACTAAGGACATAACATCTAAGTTGTACTCAGACTGCTATAGTCATATGTTAAACATTGGTTTTATATTATTTTTTATTAATAAAAATTTGTTGAGTGCATAAAATGTAAAATTATTATGGTAATATATTTTATTAGCATAAGAGTTTTCTGAAAAACTCAAATGCATACTAATATATTTATGCTAATATATCACACATATATCTATATGTGATATATACTTAATATATATCATATATAATATCTAATATGCATCATATATAATATGCTAATATATATGTATCATATAATATGCTAATATATATGTATTATAATATATATGTTAGCATAAACATATAATATATATAATATTTGCATGAATACATTAGCATGTATTTATAACAGCTTTTCAGAAAAAGTGCTAGTAGTCACTTCATTTTATAGATAAGAAAACTGAAATGGGCAAAAGCTGGAACCACTGCTCTTTAGAACTGGAACAAGATGAAGATGCCCACTGTCATCACTGCTATTCAACATGGTGTCTGAGAGCAATCAGTCAAGAGAAAGAAATAAAATATATCAAAATAGGAAGAAAGTCAAACTATCTCTCTTCACAGTTAATATGATTTTATACCTATAAAGCTCTTAGTTTCTGCCCAAAAGTTGCTATATCTGATAAACAACTTCAGCATACAAAATCAATGTACAAAACTCAGTAGCATTTCTATACACCAACAGCATCCAAGCTGAGAGACAAATCAAGAACACAATCCCATTCACAATAGACACACACACACACACACACACACACACACGTCTAGGAATACAGCTAACCAGGGAGGAGAAAGATCTCTATAACAAGAATGACAAAGCACTGCTGAAAGAAATCATAGAGGACAAAAACAAATGGAAAAGCCTTCAGTGCTCATAGATAGAATCAATATTGTTAAAACGGCCAAACTGTCTAAAGCAATGTAAAGATTCAATACTTACCATTTATATCAAACTACCAATAACATTTTTCACAGAATTAGAAAAAAGCTATTCTAAAAGTCATATGGAACCAAAAAAAAAAAAAAAAAAAAAAAAAAGCCTAAATAGCCATGTGAATCCTAAGCAGAAAGAATCAAGCTGGAGACATCACTTTACCCAGCTTCAATCTATAGTACAAAGCTACCGTAACCAAAAGAGCCTAGTACTGGTATAAAAACAGATACATAATACAATGGAACAGTTTAGACAACCCAGTAATAAAGTCACACACATGCAGCCACCTGACCTTTGACAAAGTTGATAAGAAGCAATGGGGAAGGAATTCCCTATTCAATAAATGGTGCTGGGATGACTGACTAGTCACATGCAGAAGATTGAAACCGGACCCCTTTATTTTACCATATACAAAATTGAATTCAAGCTAAATCAAACACTTACATGTAAAACTTAAAGCTATTAAAACTCCAGAAGCAAACCTAGGAAATACCATTTGGACATAGGCCTTGCAAAGATTTCATGACAAAGATGCTATAAGGAATTGCAACAACACAAAAAATGACAAATCAGACTTATTTAAAGAGTTGCTGCACAGCAAAAGGAGCTATCAACAGATTAAACAGACAATCAAAGGAGTAGGAGAAAATACTTGCAAAATGTGCATCTGACAAAGTTCTAATATCTAGAATTTATAAGGAACTTAAGTCAACAAGCAAATAATGATAATAATAATAACCCTATGAAAAAATTGAACAAAGGACAGAGGCACTTCTGAAAAGAAGACATATATGTGGCCGAAAAGCATATGCAAAATGCTCAATATCACTAATCATGAGATTTCAAGAGGAATAAAACCATGAATGTCAGCATCATAAATGTTATGTCTTGCAAATATTTTCTTTCCATCTTTTCATGAATATTCTTCTTTATTCAGTTATAAATATCGTTGACTATTTTGTTTTCTGTAAGTTAGATATCTCTTAAGGGAAACATACTTATGGGATGCAGATACCTTATCCCAATTAGTGATGCATATAATGAGCCATTTACATGTAGCAAATTATGGTATGGCTTTTTAAAACACCAAAGAGTGATATAAGATTGGAATCCATATTCTTACAAAATTATCTCATATTGAGTTAGAGAACGTCAAGGCAATGGAGGAACATTATGCAAGAAAATGTGTTATCAAAACACAAACTATATACAGCATTTAAATAAAAGATATTTTTTAAGAGGGAATGCATATACCAAACATTTCAGCAATTTAAAGATTACATCTTTTTGTTGATCATATTGAATTAGGAAAGGTTCAGTTCCTCATTTCCTACGAGGATTAGAGCATTCAGCAAGAAGAGGGATGGCACTTCACCTCAGAAATGTGTTTGGGCCATGGTAGCTGAAAATGCGCACCATCTGGAATGTATCACGTGGGTTATATTTATGTTCTCCAGAGTAGAGAGACAGATGTCCACATTAAAAAATACTTGCCATGCTGTCATGCTTGTTTCTTAAGTGCAGAAAACATGCTTTCTGTTCAAAGAGGCTCACATGTGAATTTGTCCCTAGAATAATTTTCTTCACATTCCAATTAAAAATAGATTAAATGAATTTCAGGAAATTTTATACCAAGTTAAAATTAATTTAAAAACTTTTTGGTACACTGCCATCATTTTTCACTGTTTAACAAATAGTTTAAAACTTGAATTGATTATGCATGCCTGTGTTCAATAAGTGAAACTTGCTTCTCAGCAGCATTAGAAAAGCAAATCATTTGCAGATTCCTAATAATTTTTTTCTTATTCTATCTTCTCAGTCATTGGATAAAGCTTAATTTTAATTATATACAATAGTTTTCTATTGCATACTTTATACAGTGCAGAATGTTACATTGTATGTTTTATTAATGCTTTGCTTCAGATTAAAAAGAATGAACTTTATTCATTTAGGTAGTAAGAGAAATAGGAAAAAAAGAAATTTTCTGGAATGGAGATATGGATTATAGTATTAGTCCTATATTTGAATATTAGACAAAAAATTTTTATTAAATCACCCTTGTTTTATTTGTAAAATGATTATATTCCACTACATATTATCATATTTCCAAATACATAATTTTTATACACTTATATTTATGGTTTATTAATGCTCAAAATATTGCTTTATTATTTCTTAAAAGAAAATATTTCAGTTATCTCATATTTCTCAAATATATATTCAGAATTATGGTCAGTCAAAATGTTTTCAAAATAGACATTTCTCTTCATGTGTCTATGTTTGTGTAGACTTTGAAATTGTACTCAGGAAAGTATTTAAATATATTTATTAAAAATATTTTATCTAAGTTTCTTGTATATGAGATTTACACAATAGCTTTAAAATTACAAATTTCAAAACCTAAAATATAAAGATAATGATATTAAGAATGAAACGCATCAAAACATTCTGCCTCTGTCATCCATTTCTAAATCTGCATCAGTTTTTCCACTTTGCTGTGTGTATGCTAAGACTGCCATGTATATAAAATGAGTGACATAATTCTTCTCGTGAGAAAATTAACAATAAGTATTTCACTGGTGTGTTGACCATACTAAAATAATGGTATGAAATTTCTTAAATGGAGTATTTTGCATCTTCATTTCAAAGATAGTCATGTTCATCCATTTGTGAAGTATGCATGTGCTCTGTCAATGTGTGCAACAGCTGAGTAACAGAGAGATATACAAGTAGTATAAGTCATGGTTCATTGCTTTAAAAGACTTAAAATCTATTTGGAAAGATACAAAGGGGCAAAAAAAAAATTTTTTTTTAAAATACTACAGACATGTGCCAGGTATATTGTAAGGGACTTCAGAGAATAATCAAGATTGGTAAGAAAGAAATGAAGGAGTCAGAAAAGAGATATTGCTAGGTCTAGTAAATTTAAGAAAGATTACAAATAGAAGTAAGCAAAGAAATAAGCACTTGATAACACATGAAAATAAATCTAAATCATCAGCAATTTCAAGACAAGTCATTATGTGTTGATTGAAAATTAAATTCTACTGTATGGCAAAGTACAAAATGACATGTCACTAGTAAAGACTTTCAGTGGCGTAGCTCCTAAGCAGTCACCTGTAAGATTCCATAGGTGAAGAGTTCACTGCACTGCAAATACTATTCAATGCAGTTTAAAGTTAATGGAATCGAATCAGGAAATGCTATTTGACCATCAGTAGCTGCCTATCTTCCCTGCTCTTTCCTGCTGCCATCCTCCAGAAGTAATTTTTTTCTGTAGTTTTGGGTAAGTGTAAATTAACCTTATTTAACTTGTATTAGAAAATCTTAAAGAAAAAACAAAACCTACAAGTTGGAAAACTACCTGTGCATGAAAGGAAAATAATTTTACTGGACTCCTTATTTCAGAATTCCTTCATGCAGTTTGCATATCTATATATGGTTTTACAATATTTTTCTGTAGATTTTTTAGAAAAGTAAAGATTGAGAACTATTAGTTTTATTTTTCATATTGCTAGAATGAATGTAACCTATTCTTAGTGATTCGAAATTTTGAAGATATTAACTAGTGTTTGTAGCTACATCACTCTACATAAATGAACATGTTGCTTGGCTACTATTCCAAAAAATAAGTTGTGTGGGGTTCAAGATATAAAGGGAGCAAAATTATTTTAACGTAAACACTAAGAAATAGAATATATTATTAAACAATCTAAAATAATAAAACACAAAATGTTTATATAAATGTATACATATAAATGCATATATACACATTTAGAACCATATTTGTCTATAAATTTAATGTTTTAAATCCCTGAAAACAAAAGGAATTTTAATTAAATATGACTTATTCTCTTAGGTATGGACCAGTAATTTAGTTCACAACAGATTGGGTCATGGAGAGAGGATTTTTGAAGGATATTCTGGTATCTCACAGAATCAGAGTAAATATTACAGTCAATGTTCATGCAGAGGCCTAGAACCAGGAGCTGGGGATTCATGTGAGTGGACTTGTCTCTGTTTTTCCATCCCTGGTTGGGCCTTTGTGTTTCTAAGGAATAAATGGATTAGCACACTAGAAAACAATGAGTAGCCAAAGCATCTTTCCTGCATGAAGCTCTTCTACTTTTCTCTGCGTGTTTGCTTTGTTCTTTTTTCTTTCTGTCTAGAAACTAATTGACTCATAGAGCATATGGCTAAATAGTTTAAAACTTAGGTGTCGCATTTGTTTCCTACTTCATGCTATAGACGGGAGAAATACTTTAGCATGTATAACTATTGGGCTTGAAACAATATGAGGCAGGGCAGATGCAAAAATTGGCAGAAATAGACAAACATGAGAGAGAATTGTGATCCAGTATTATTCACCTGAACTCAGTGATACTAGAGAAAATTACACAAATTATAGCCCAAGATATACTTTAAGAATAAGGAACTGGAAATTTGGGTTTTGTGGAATAACGACTGTAAATTTAGGCCAGGTGTGGCAGACTTATTTTTAAATAGCCAGATAGTAATTATTTAAAATTTTGTATGCCACATGTAGTCTGTCATATATTTTTCTTTATTTTATTTTGCCATCTTTTCAAAATATAAAAACCTTCTCAACTCTAGGGCAATACATAAACAGATTGCAGATCCTATTAAGCCACAGTTTTCCTATCTGTCCTTTAAGTAGTCTCAGGTCTTAAAGACTAAATTGAATCAAAGGCAGAAATGGAGAAAACTGAGATGCCTGCTTCACTCCTGGGCTTCAGAAACTCGACCTGACACTGTACTATGCTGGCAGATGTTTAACAATGTGTTTTTCTTTTTTAAAAAAACAAACAAACAAACCATGACCAGGCTCTGTGGCTCATGCCTGTAATCCCAGCACTGATCACCTGAGGTCAGCAGTTCAAGAGTAGTTTGGCCAACATGAAGAAAACCCGTTTCTACAAAAAAAAAAAAAAAACTTAGCAGGGCATGGTGACAGGTACCTGTAGTCCCGGCTAATTGGGAGGCTGAGGCAAGAGAATTGCTTGAACCTGGGAGGCAGAGGTTGCAGTGAGCCAAGATAGTGCCACTGCACTCCAGTCTGGGCAACAGAGCAAGACTCCATCTCAAAAAAAAAAAAAAAAAAAAAAAAATTGACAATATTTGTCAATATCTCTGGCTTCAAAAATTCAGTGACATACTGGAGCCAACTCCAACCAGCTCGCCAGAAGAAATTGTTAAAAATTTGCAGTAGGTTTACAAAGTTGATTCAACTATGGTGGGGATACTTATGCCACAGCATTGATACATGTGGTAAAGCAGGTCATTTTTCTTTTGGAGAAGTGGTTGTTAAACATTCACCAGAACACCACTAAAGCATTCTCACCATGGATGACTTCAGACTAACAACTCAAGATCATTGAATGTGGAGTTGGGAAGCTGTGCACAGAAGCATGTCATTATATAGTATTGTAAAAAGAATAACCTTAGACAAATTAAATTTCAGAGTTTTAGCAAAGAATGATTCATAAATCACACATCCCCCAAAGCAGTAGAGGTTCAGAGAGACTCTAGAGCTGTCCTTCAGTCAAAGAAGATTTATGAACAGAAAAAGAAATGGCATACAGAATATGGAAGTGAGGTACAGAAACATTTGGGTTAGTTACAGTTTGGTGTTTGTCTTATTTGAACACAGTTTGGATAATTGGCTATCTTGATTGGTCAAAACCCAATGACTGCTGCAAGAGTAGGTTACAACCTGTCTACACATTTACTTAAGTTACAGTTCACCATGTACAGAGAAATCTTTAGGCTGACTTCATAGTATGTAAGGAGGCAGCTTTAGGCTAAACCTAAGAGTATTTACGCAGTATGGATAAAACAGGTGTAAATAACCTTAATAGGATGGATAATAGCACAATATAGTTTTAAAGTGGTAAATTTTGAGAATTTATTGCTCATGTTTTTAATATAATTAATTTTATTATAGTTCATATTATTTAATTTCTATTAATGGTTGTGTTTAATAGTTGGCTTTGCAAAAGTCTTGAAAATGTTATAATAGATTCTAGATAATTGGTATGCCCTGCTCCAGCAGATCACTGAGTTTCTGTGGTCCACAGAAAGAATAAAGGAGATCTTTTCACCAAAGGTTTTATGAATACTAAATTACAAGAAGAGTTGTTTGGGACATAGGATTCAAATATCTACAAAAGGAAAGCATGTCTTTAGCAGTACAAAAATGACTGAAGGGGATACTTGAGGGTAGGTAGCTACCAAGGAGATGAAAGTGAAAAAAAGAAGGAGGCTTTTTCTAAGAAATAATTGGAAGGGTGGAGTTGGGATGGCGTATGGAAGGAGTGATATGGGAGTTGGAAGATTTTTCACTTGTGTAGATTGAGAAAACGATCAGCAATTTTAGGATTTAACTGCAAGTATAACTTCATTACCATTACAAGCTGTGTAGGCCTGTAAATATTTGGATTCTATCTGAAGGATACCCTACATTTTAGAGAACAATTTCCCTTACATAGTTTTGATTCTTATTTGCTAATTGAAAATACAGTTCAGAAATGTTAAGTGACTTGTGCATGCCAAGAAAGTTGTATCTTATGGGAGAAACCAACTTTCTGCCGACTTTCTTTTAACTAGTCTTTGAAATTTAATTTGTGGTATGACAAATTTAAACTGATGTTATTGAAAGTCTCTCAAAGCAATTTCAGCATCTTGCTTTTGATTTTTTCTCCTTGTATCCCGAGTCAATCCTTGAAGCAAAGTTCCTTAATGAAACTGGATGCAGTCTGAAAAAAGATGAATACAATAGAGCTGCTCAGAAAGTAGAGATATTTCTGCAGGCACCATGCTGAATGCGGTCTGATTATTGCCACTGTCTGATTCAGTTTGATAAGGGGAAAAGCTATAGCAGTGACATGTAGCAAGTAGTTGAAAAGGTGGCATCTAATGACTCCTCCTGCCTGATAATTTTTCCTGTTAAAACCAGGTACAAATATCTATCAGATTTAAAGTGACCAAAGGCAGTATCTTCTGGAAAATTAGATATCAGGCAGTGGCTGAGATATGGAAACAAACATTAGAGATATTATGAATCAACTCTATGAGGTATGTATATATATGACATATGTATTTTAAAAACTCAACCAAACAAATAAAAAGCTGCAGTGGAAATGGATTCACTGTCTTTTAATAGCCAATTTTAGCATTTAATATTTTAGTTCCGTTGTCTGCTGTGTTCAGGCCCAATAAAAACAGTGGAAACATTTGCTGGTTTAATGTATATTCCTCCACTGGAAGTCTATTATTAGCTGCCAAGCATGGCATTATTTGTAAGTAATTCTATTTATGATAAGGGTGCAGGTCTAACCAGAATTTCTTCAAAGCTCGAAAAACTCCTGAACCTATGCTTAAATTTTTTTCTTATTGTGAAGAAATATCAGTTCTATCTATTTTTTAATATGTCTTGGCATTTTTTTTTAGTCTTCTTCCTAAATATGTAATACATGCAATACATATTCATATCTAATCATAGTTGTGTTTTATTAAAAATATTACATTATAATATCTTTATCATTTTTAATTACTACCCAAGTTCTTTAGATAACTGAATTTTTTGTTAGATTTATTTACTTTAAATATATTCTGAAAAGATAAAAGTTATAGAGAAAACAAAGAATAATTGATACTTAAAAAAATTAACCTGCCACATTTTTAGGTGCTTGTGAAAGTGTAAAGAATTTAAAATGTTTAGTTCTTATAAAGAACTTTTCCATAGAATCCCTGGAAAATTGAATCAATTATATTTTAGTCTCTATACAGTGACGTTATTTTTAAAATATTGGCAGTTTTATTTAAAATTACTTTAAATCTGGATAAAGCTTCTGTTTAGCCAATGTGTGAAGTGGACAGAAAGTTCCAGCATGTTGAAATCTCATACATTTAAATCTCTTACACAAAATAGGTCAAATAGGATAGAAAGTAAGATATTTGTAAACATACAAGTCATGTTTAATTTAATTGAGGGGGCTACGTAAATCTTACAGGCAATCCTGTTACTCAGTGAATACATCTTATGTAATAATACAGATGAACCCTGCAAAATTGGGTGTTGTGCAGAAGCTGGGGCTAGTAAACCTAGTAGAGATGTAATAATCAAAATGTGTTAGATATGAATAAAAGTATCGTTTATTTAGAAAGGCATGTTTGTCTTTAAAAGTAAAGAGAGCTTTAGTTATTTTGACCTTATTTTCCTCAGAAAGAACAAATATTTAAACTAAGTATGCTCAAAATTAAATTTATGAGGTTAAAATCTCTTTAGCCTTTAGAAATGCATTTATTTGAAGGCATCATTCTGTTTTGTTTACAGACTTCTAGATAATTCACAGATCCTAAAAACAGGTAATTTTAACAATTCAGCCCCCCGCAAAGGTATTAAAACTCAATGTATTGCTTCAAATATTCTTTAAAATATTAATCCTAAAGAAAGTTAAATGTCATAAAACATTCTTAATTTTGTGTTTCTGAAATCCTGACAGAGGACAGATTTATTTTACTATATTTAGAAACAAAGACCAAGCTATAATAAAGTATATAGGGAGCATCACATATGCTTATAAAACTATGCTGTTGGTTGTACCTAATTTTAATTATATAAATAGGTTTCCTAATATCAAGTAATTTACAAGATGGTTAAGCTTTTTTTTGTAAAGAGATAACTCTGCAAAACTAGATTTGTATAATAATGTTTTGTTTACATTTTAATCCTCAATTTCTAATAAATTATTGCTTTTATAAATGCTAAGTAATTTTATGAAATTTTAATTAGTCTAAAATCAAATGCTGTTAGATAAATAAGTCAATCAAGTAATTTTTTCATGTTAGTGAACATTAATAAAGTAGCTTTTTAAAGGACCTTTCATTAGGAAGCTTTTTCTTCCACAGAGAGGGAAAGTAATATTTTTCCCCTTTTGTGATTCTCAAAAACTAACAATTCTTACAAAACAAAGGTTTTTTATAATAATAATTTTACATCTTCCAATAGCCTTTGTAATTCTGAACAGTGTGGTTAATATTTCTGTACTATGGTTTTATTAAACCCTTCTATTTGGTACATGGGAAGTAGTGACTGGAGGAGGGGACATGCCCAGCACCGAATCTGGTGATTTGGTACATATGAATAAAAGCATTGAAGCAAGGTCATGATCAAAGAGATAAATGTACAGATGAGAATAGTAATACATTTTATTAAACATCAGTGTATTGCCTGTCAGGTTTATGTTAGTCAGTGATATTGATTGATAGAGATGAAGGAAGTCAAGAAAGGTGTGTTGGAGGAACTGTGATTAAAGGTAATCCCCACAAAACAGGATAAATTTGTAAAGGGCAGAAGAGTAGGAGGACTTTCTTTGTGTGAGGTTAGGAATTGGTTAATAAGCAATTGTCCAATGGACTGCATATGAGATAAAACGGTGACTACGTTGAGTACTGAGGAGTTTTATTAAAGCAGTGAAGTGTGTATACCGATGTCTTGTTTGGAGCCTGGAATTCAAATAGATTTAAGATTTAAAGGCTTTATTCATTGAAGAATCACATAGGCCACTTGAAACACAAAATTATAGAAGTTTTTTTTATAGTTAAGGATGTTAGAATGCATTAACAACTCCTGAGCTCATGTTTTAAAACACTTCTCTGCGCCAATTTCACATATCCAGATTTTTGTATGAACCCTTCGGGAGTATTAAAGGAAATATAAATCTGTCATCTTTCTAGTCTCAGTGTCCATGCCTGTAAAATAAAGGAGTTTGCTTAAATGGACTCTAAAATTCTTGACCTCTTACATGTTTAAGGTTTTGAATAATTTTGGAAAGTTTACAGCCATTATTTATTTGACTATTTTTCCTGCTTGCTTCTCTATCTTCTATCCTGATAGTCTTTTATATAGGGTGTTGCACTTTGTTTTTGTATGTCTTGTTTTTATTGTTAAAAATGGAACATTTTAGGCAATATGTTTCAGCACCTCTGGGTATGGATTTTCCCTCATACATAGTTGTTGTCACTATCTTAGTAAAGTATTTTCTTCTGAAGTCTATTGCCTCTGCAATAGATTGCTGCCTTAGAAAATGCACTCGAGAACAGTACTGGCTTTTGCAGGACTCTCTTGGATTGTCCCTTTATATATTATTTCTGTTAAGTCATCTATCTTTACTGGTATCTCACCAAACTCTTAGCCTCTACTAATTGCTGGCTGATCGCTATTTTGCTTTCTACAATGACCTAGGTCATAAATTAATCCAGGGTCTTAGCCAACTAAATTGTATTCCCCTTCAGCGGTGGTCTTGAAGCAAGTCTTTAAAGTTTATTCTGACTCCAGGAGGATTCTTCTTAGGTATCTTTTCTCTGGTTCACTCTGGTAGACAAAGTGGCCTAGTGTGTAGTCTATTGCCCTCATTTAGATACCAATCTCTGTTTTAGCAAAGAGATTGACAGCATTTTGCCCCTGCCCTAGAGATTTGTGAAACTTTGAACTTGAGAGAAATGATTTGGGGTATTTGGTGGTTTTGTAGGCTGGACCCAGGGACTCCATGCTGTGTACAGCCTAGAGACTTTGTGCCCTGCAGCCCAGCCACTCCAGCTATGACTGAAAGAGGCCAATGCAGAGCTTGGGCTGTGGCTTCAGAGGGTACAAGCCTCAAGTCTTGGCAGCTTTCATGTGGTGCTGAGCCTATGAGTGCACAAAAGTAAAAAACTGAGGTTTGGAAACCTCTGCCTAGATTTCAGAGGTTGTATGAAAATGCCTGGATGTCCAGGCAGAAATTTGCTGCAGGGCCAGGGCTCTCATGGAGAACCTCTGCTAGGGGAGTGTGGGAGGATAGTGTGGGGTTGGAACCCCCAAACAGAATTCCTACTGGGGTACAACCTACTGGAGCTGTGAGAAAAGGGCCACTGTCATCCAGACCCCAGAATGGTAGATTTACTGTCAGCTTTCATTGTACACCTGGAAAAGCCACAGACAATCAATACCAGCCCATGACAGTAGCCAGGAGGGAGGACATACCTTGCAAAGCCCACAGAGGTGGATCAGCTGAAGAGCATGGGAACCCACCTCTTGCATCAGTGTACCTGTATGTGAGACATGGAGTCAAAACAGATCATTTTAGATCTTTGAGATTTTAGTGCCCCGCTGGATTGAGGACTTGCATGAGACGTGTAACACCTTGGTTTTCACCAGTTTCTCCCATTTAGGACAGGTGTATTGACCCAATGCCTTTACCCCTGTTGTATTTAGGAAATAACTAACTTGCTTTTGATTTCATAGGCAGAAGGAACTTGCCTTATCTCAGATGAAACACTGGACTGTGGACATTTGAGTTAATACAGAAATGAATTAAGACTTTGGGGAACTGCTGAGAAGGCATGATTAGTTTTAAAATGTGAGGACATGAAATTTGGGAGGGTCCAGGATTGGAATGATATGGTTTGGCTATGTATCTACCCAAATATCATCTTGAATTGCTACTCCCACAATTCCCATATGTTATGGGATGAACCCGGTGGGAGGTGATTGAATCATGGGGGCGGGTCTTCCCTGTGCTTTTCTCGATATAGTGAATGAGTCTCCAAAGATCTGATGGTTTAAAAATTGTAGTTTCCCTGCACAAGCTCTCTTTATGCTGCCACCATCCACAAAAATTGTGATTTGCTCCTCCTTGCCTTCTGAGGCCTCGCCAGATATATGGAAATGTAAGTCCAATTAAATATGTTCCTTTTGTAAATTACCCAGTCTTGGGTATATCTTTATCAGCAGTGCAAAAACAGACTAATATATAAGGTATTACATTTGAAACAAATAATGAAGTAGAGAGATTTGTAAATGCTCAAGTTCATGAAATTAGCAAGGTGAGAATTTATTCCAGAATGACAACTGCATTACATTTTGACATAATTTAGTAAAGATTCTAAACAGTTACCAATAAATCCTTTATTGGCAAACAAAGTTTCCATTGCTAATGTATCTTTAAAATTCAAACTTCAACATTAAAAAATGTTGTAGAAACCTCTTGCTATATTTTGGTGATTGACTGGTCAACTCATGTTGAAATTTGATTTCCATTGTTGGAGGTGGCTCCTAGTGGGAGGTGTTGGGGTTACGAAGTAGATCCCTTATGAATGCATGGGCAATTCTCCAGGTAGGAAGTGAATTTTTGCTTTATTAGTTCCCATGAGAGTTGGCTGTTAAAAAGAGCCTGGCCCCTACCCACCGTGTCTTTTGCTTCCTCTGTCACCATGTGATCTCTGCATATGCTGGCTCCACTTCACCTATCACAATGAGTGAAAGCAGCCTGAAGCCCTTACCAGAAGCTGATGCTGTCACCATGTTCATTGTACAGCATGCAGAATCTTCAGGAAGGACATTCCAGAAAATATGAGAGTACCACAAATTTCTAGCAGAAATAATAATTCAAGAAGAAGCCTGAAAACTGCTTGAGTTCACTTTGAATACTTTGAAAAAGATTTCTTCCCTCTTGTAGATGAAAACTCTTTCTGTGGGATAGGCAGCTCACATAACTATGTGTGTGTGTGGTGAGTACATTTATGATCTACTCTCTCAAATTCAGACCAATAATAAGAGTATTATTAACTCTTTGCAATGTGCTGTTCATTAGATACCAGAACTTATTCATCTTATAACTGAAACTGTACTCTTCTGCCAACCACTCCCCATTTTCCCCATGACACAACCTCTGGCAACCACTATTCTACTTTGCTTCTATGAGTTCAACTCTTTTCTATTACACATATGAATGAGATCATATAGTATGTCTGTTTCTACATTATTTCACCAACCATAACATTTACCATGTTTTCCTATGTTTTCACAGATGACAGCATTTATTTTTATGGCTAAATAGTATTGAATTGTGTCTACATGTTTATACGTACATATATGAACAAATTCTTTATCCATTCATCCACTGACAGACACTTAGATTCTTACCATATCTTGGCTACTATTAATAATGCTGCAATGAAAATGGGATGCAGATATCTCTTTGAGATATGGATTTCGAGTTCTTTGGATATATACCGTAAGTGGGATTTCTAGATTGTATTTCAGTTTTTATACTTAGTTTTTTGAGGAAATTCTGTAGTGTTTTCCAAAAATTATGTACTAATTTACATTCCCATCAACAGTGTGAAAGGATACCCTTTTCTCTACATACTCACCAACACTTGTTACCTTGTCTTTTGAACAATAGGCATCCAACAGGTGTGAGGCGATATCCCATTGCGGTTTTGGTTGCATTTTTACGATTTATAATGCTGAGCACCTTATTCTACACCTGTCAGCCACTTATATGTCTTTTTTGGAATAATGTTCATTTGGGTTCCCTGCCCATTTGATATTCAGTTTTATCAGTTCTTCATATATTTTGCATGTTAACTCCTTTTAAGGTATATGATTAGCAAATAGTTTCTCCTATTCTCTAGTCTTTTCATTCTGTTAAAACTATAATTATTTCTAAATTTAGCACAATATTATGAAGTAACTTATAATTATTCTTATGCTTCTATAAATGCTATAAAAATATCTAAAATATATTTGTAATTTTAAGTAGACATACATGTGAAAAATGGCATTTGTTTCATTCATACAAAAAAGACCTAAAAAAGCCATATAATAATGATATACCATAAATAATGGTATTTAAGTGGAAACATTATCTCTGATTGTGTTTGTTCTACAAAATATTATTTAATATTTATTATGCTTTAAAAATTAATATTTTCTTTCTCCTGCCCTTATGATAAACATTCAGTGCTGCACAAACCTTAGAAAACTCAGCCTGGACACAGTGGCTTTTGTAGACTTTAATTTTAAGTTAAAATTAACTTTTAACATTTCCTCATAGTGCAGTGCATACACACACACATACACACACACACACACACACACACACATATATCCATGAGCTAACGTGTGTGTATATATATGATATATATAAAATATATAATCAACAAGGGAGAAAGGGGATAGATAACTTTAGCACTTTGTAAAGTCCTTCTGATAGCTCTTTATATATCCAGAAATTACATATTTTAATGTTTGTCTTAGAGAACAAGAAAATAAAACAAAGAAACACACAAACAAGTACTTTTGATTGTTTCAAATTATGGTAAAAGAGAGAGTTCTAAAATTTTACCTCAGTTTTCTATCTTTTCCCAAAAGGAAAATAAAGGTAAGCCAGGAAGCCATTTAACCATCTTGGCTGTTAGCACTTACCGGGTCATACTCATAGATTTTAAGCCCAACCCACACCTTCCAGATGCTGTTCTCAAACAGTTTGGGATATATGAAACATAACGCTAATCATCAGTTTACTCTGATCAACCTGTCCCTGATGAGAATCTCATTTCTCAGTGGCAAATGTTCACACAGTCTTCATGTGTTCAAATTCTGCCCCTTTTATCTAATTTTAGAAAAAAATGAGTAGCCCCCATAGTAATAATCATGTACTACAACTGCCGTCAGCCACCTCCAAAACTGAAGCTCTTGCCAGTTACTTATAGCTATTGCACATGCAAAGTTTGTGTTTGCTGATAGTACAAAGTAATCTCCAACACCTCCCAGTGCCAAAGAGATCAGGTAACTCCATGAGAACTGGAACCATGCTTCAGAACTAAGCAAAACCTGCCCATAACTGTAAAGGCTTCACAAGGAAGTCAGAAGACCCCCCAAAGGGGATGTGTTGTGCCTTTTGTTTTGTTTTGTTTTGTTTGAGAAAGAGCCTCACTCTGTTGCCCAGGCTGGAGTGCAGTGGGGTGATCTCAGCTAACTGCAACCTCCGCCTCCTGGGTTCAAACAATTCTCCTGCCTCAGCCTTATGAGTAGCTGCAATTACAGGCATGTGCCACCACACCCAGCTAATTTTTTTTTTCTATTTTTAGTAGAGCCTGGATTTCACCATATTGGCAAGACCAGTCTGAACTCCTGACCTCAGGTGATTGGTCCACATTGGCCTCCCAAAGTGTTGGGATTACAGGCTGAAACACTGAGTCCAGACATTGTGCCTTTTACTGTGCTCCCTAAGGGTTCTTGGGGCCACTAGAAGTCTGCTCTAGATTTTTCCATGTAGCAATAAAAATGTTAAAAATGGCAAAGAAGGAGGAGTAAGAGTAAATGGGAGAATAATTCTTAGAAAAACCAATTTGTGAAGATTTTAAGCTTTCTAAAAGCCAATGAAATTTAATATTTTTATCAGCAAAAATTATGCCAACAAGGAAGAAAACAAAGAACCAAACATATTTAAAAAGGGGTTTCAGTCAACTGAAAAAACTTGCAAAAACCAGAATCCAAAAGAGAAAAGGCAGAAAATCCTTAAAAAAAAAAAAAAAAAAAAATAGCCTGAGTATCAGCTTTTAATTAAGCTGACTTCTGATGATGGATTTCTTTAAAATAAACATGTTTGAAAATCTCTTATCAAATTTTAGCTAGACTTAGCTAGGTAAATCTAGGTCAATTTACCAAGATTTTAAATTTCATTTTTAAACCCTCAAAACTTTGTATAATTGACAAATGGAAAAAGAAAGTCAAAAGCCGTCTCTGGAAAAGTATCAATAATAAATGGATATCCCCAAAAGTCAAGTGTCACACACATGATTTCCATTGGTGTAATGCTTTAAATAGTGGCTCAATCTAGTAACCTCTTTATGAAAAGCCCAGCAGGCAATTTTCCAGGTTTAGAATAAAATTTTACCATATAAGCAAGAGGTATTTTCTGGAGACGGAATAGAAGAGGAATTCCCTAGAGAGGGCGTAGAAGAGGTAATTCCAACAATCCCCACCCAAAAAAGTTCACTTCCAGGGTTAGGATAAAATTTCAAAAGATTTGTTTTGTCACAGATGGTTAAAGATAATTGTATGTTTATGCAGACAGTGCCTCTGATATCCCACAGATTTGTGGTGGCCAACAATCATAGACTCAATCCATGACACTGGGTAGGCAGTCCTGGGATTAGACTTTCCCGCAACTAGCAAGGCAACAAGTGTTGAGATGACACAAGCTCCTTACGGATGGGACTGCTTAAGGTAAACTTCCCCGAGAATTTGACACCTTCAGAACAAAAAGTATACTGCTTAAAATCTTGCATGTTTTAGGGTTCCCAGTCTTTTCAGACTGGCCACCAGACATGACTCAAAAATCATGCACCCTAGATGGTTAAAGTTGAGAGAATGCTTCCACTTAGTCACAAGTCAATCTCCAAAGTACACAAATATTAGATGAGAGGGGAGTCTCATCTGGTTTGTATTATGGGGACTCAGAGCAAAGTTTGTCTAAATAGACACTGGTCTGGCCGGAACTGCAAAACTGACCAGTCTGCCGCAGTTGCTTGAACAATTGGTTTGTGGGAGTTTTAGGCCAATGTACTACTTGATGATACCTCTAAGACAGAACAAAACAGACAAAGACAAAGGAAAAGACTACTTCTAGGAGGAAAAGGATGAAATAATATTAGTATTCATACTAAAAGTGTACCAGAGTTGCTATACCTAAGACTGATAACACAAATTCTTTTCTCTCATTAGTCAAAAGTTTTGAGGGGAAAAAGAGACAATACATGATTTTTACCATCTGCTCAAGCAGAGTCAGTAGAGAGTCTGCGAGCCTGGCTGGTAAGAATTTCTTACCCCTCTGTCAGCTTGTAAGGTCCTGGCTTCCGTTGGCTGTGGCTTCCAGAAGAGCAGAGCATATTTAGTGACCTATTTGTGACTCTAAAACTGTAGCGGCCAAGGGAAACCTTTCCCTTCACCTTCTGTAGGCTCTCTGAAAATCAACTGATGGAAGATAAATTAATAATAAAAGAGATACAAATTTATTATTGTGCAAAGAGGGAAAATCAGAATGATTACCCTATCATGTAATGGGTTATGAGTGATTATTACATTTCTTCTTAGAGGTAAGGGAAGTGAAGGAAGTTGGATAATTTGAGGGAGCTAGTAAATAATTTTAAGGGGGATTCAATGGGCTTGGAGAGAGGACAATGATTTGTGACAAAAGTCTATCTAGGTTTGTTGACAGACTTCAGTCTTTCTTCCTGTGATGTGAGTTTGGTTAATGAGAAACTCAGGGAAGGGAGCAGTTGTTTTTTTTTTTTTTTTTTTTTTTTTTTTTGTGTGTGTGTGTGTGTGTGTGTGTTTAAATAGGGACATTCAAAACCTTTATTCAACAACTATTTTAAAATACAGCAGTCCCAGCTTACTTGTAGTTTTGATTTCTGAGGTTTCGGTTATTCACCAGTCAACCAAGGTACAAAAATATCAAATGGAAAATTCCAGAAATAATGCATAAATTTTAAATTGCACACGGTTTTGAGTAATGTGATGAAATCTTGGGCCATCCCACTATAGCCTGCCCAGGACATGAATCATCCGTTTGTTTAGCAGATCCACACTGTTTACATGGATCCACACTGTTTACATGCATCACGTGTCTGTTGCTTACTTGGTGATTGGATTGACCATCATGGTATTGCAATGTTCAAATAACCCATATTATAATAATGGCCCCAGAGCTCAAGAGTAGTGATGCTGGCATATTGTTATAGTTCTATTTTGTTATTAGTTATTGTTGTTAATCTCTCTTTTTTAAAAATTTTACTTTAGGTTCTGGGGTACATGTGCAGGTCATGCAGGTTGTTGCATAGGTGCATACATAACCAGGTGGTTTGCTGCCTCTATTCCCCCTTTGACTATATCCGGCATTTCTTCCCATTTTACCCCACCCCATGGCTGTCCCTCCCTTAGCTCCCCTGCCAACTGCCCCCAGTGTGTGATGCTCCTCTCCCTGAGTCCACGTGTTCTCATTGTTCAACACCCGCCTATGAGTGAGAACATGCGGTGTTTGTTTTTCTGTTCTTGTATCGGTTTGCTGAGAATGATGGTTTCCAGATTCATTCAAGTCTCTACAAAGGACACGAACTCATTGTTTTTTATGGCTGCATAGTATTCCATGGCGTATATGTGCCACATTTTTTTGGTCCAGTCTATCACTGATGGGCATTTGGGTTGGTTCCAGGTCTTTGCTGTTGGGAGCAGTTTTAATTGTTTTCTTCAGCAAGTCTAAACTTTGGCAGATAAGGGAATGTCAGAGAACTTCATTCTGTGTGTTGGGAGAGATTCAAGATCTAGAGACAGGGCAGTGTGGTCAGGATCAGGGAGACCTAGAGGTTTCTTCTTCAGTTCAGCATGTCATTTTGCTTCAGCAAAAGCACTACATTTTGAACATCAGTTTTGAAGCCCCAACATCAGAAATATGAAGGTCTCTGAAATAATGATATTTGAATAGTCTTTACTTGCTACCTGATACTGTTAACCTGGAAATAGAAAGATCAACCAGGGAATAAGAGCATTATGTAAATATTGAGGGCTTGACATGTGGAAAAATATATATGCTTATTCTTTGTGTCTGTATAACACAAATTGGAACTAAGTGGGAAAAGACAGAAAAAGGCAGAATTCAACAATGAACTTACTTTTCTTTTTTCTTAGACTATTTAAAAAAAAATACAAAGTACAAAGAGTAGGTAATAAGATAAATAAAAACAATAAATTCTACAGAAAGGCTAACTATAGTTCAGTGAAACTAAAATATCTGAAGCTTATAGGGAATTGAACTTAGATAGAAAAGGCTATTTGTTTTATTTCTGCTTGCATCAATGGCATTCTCTTTGTATTTTAATCCATTTCATACTAAATCTGAGACACAGAAGGACCTACTTATAGATAAAGATCCTTTTATTGTTTGACTCTGAAGGTTAGTTTCCTCATTGCTTTACACTTGGAAATGCTGCGCATTATCCAAGTAAAAATGGAATTGTAAATAGGTTATCTTCATTTGACTTGTGAAGAATGTTCTTTTGTTTTCAGACATGCTAGTATTCCATGACCCCCTGCTCAACATCTTAGAAACAGTGCCTTGGGGAAGTCTCAGACTTTGCAATTAAAGATTGCAAAGTCTGTCTAGTCAAAAAACCCTCTGGCAAAATTGTCTGCTTGTATCAGACTTTATAAGTTTGCTTTGTACTATATATATACTGTGTACTATCCAGGAAAAAATAATATAGAGAAAAAACACATTATTTAGACAGTAAACATTGTGTAAAATATTACATATGTTGCAGGTAAACCAACTGTACAATGGAGAATAAATGCATTAAGCAGATAACACACTTCAGGCTTCCAATGCGCTTTCATGCTACTGACTAGAAAGGACAATGCTGAACACTAAGATTTCAGATCACATTATTTGTTAAATCTACCAGTGAGAGTGATACTAAGACTGTGTTTGTTGATTTTTCTTTCCTTACGTGATGAAATAACAATGGGAATATAATTCTGGATTTTTGGTATAAATGAACATGTAATATTACATATATATCTTTCCATATTAGGGTGTAATATTAGGTATATGTTTTTCCATAAAAAAGAATGCATCTTTTTGTAAATTTATATAAACATAATATTTCTGGCCGGGTGTGGTGGCTCACGCCTGTAATCCCAGCACTTTGGGAGGCCGAGGCAGGTGGATCACGAGATCAAGAGATCAAGACCATCCTGGTCAACATGGTGAAACCTCGTCTCTACTAAAAATTCAAAAAATTAGCTGGGCATGGTGGCGCGTGCCTGTAATGCCAGCTACTCAGGAGGCTGAGGCAGGAGAATTGCCTGAACCCAGGAGGTGGAGGTTGCGGTGAGCCGAGATCATGCCGTTGCACTCCAGCCTGGGTAACAAGAGCAAAACTCTGTCTCAAAAAAAAAAAAAAAAAAGAAATATAATATTTCTTTTAATAAGTATGTATCAATCTATAATCTGTACATAAATGTGTCTCTTTGTCTGTAGAGAAATAAAAGTGAATGCAGGAAGTTGTGAATAAGTTAGGAAGTTCCAGAAAAAAATAAATTCTGAATTAGAAATGGAAAGAACTGAATAGCATTGGAAACACACACAATAACCTGGTAGAAAATGGTCCAATTCTGAGTCCCTTAGGAGAAGAAGTGCTGAGATTTTTCTCCCTGCTTCTGTGAATAAAGCCTCTCAGCGATCTTGCCTGTAACAAAATTCTAATAAAATGTGATGAAGAAAATAAATTGTGTGTCATATTTCTCCTGAACAATGGTGGTAGAAATGAGAGGTAATGGAAAAGAAAATGAAGGTGAAGGGGAAAGAAGCAGCTGAAAAGTTGCTATTGGAGATAGGCAAAACCCAAAACTGTATTGGAAACATTAGTCATATTGAAACTGGTTTCTGCTTTACAAAGAGGCAAGCCTTCTCTCACTATGTGGACTCAGAATTATAAGTGGAGATGATGTTAGACCTTGTTTTAGTGACTGGAAAAGTCCTCTGGAAAATTCTATCTGGTGCTAACAATAGGGTCCATTTTAATGAAGAACTGATTGGCTAAAAGATTGCCAGAAGAGGTTTAAATTAAAAGAGATTCAAAGATGATGACTAAGCAAAGACCTACTTATACTTTCAAACATGGATAAGAACATTTCTGGAAAAATCATCCTAGACCAAATGCAGTTTCATTTGTAGATATGCCTCAGATATAAGTGCGTTTTGAAAGTAGACTGTACTTTGTATTATTAATAAAAGATAAGAACTACATTATTTTTCTATAAAATGATAAAATATATGAAATTTCCCTTGTGATATATTTGTTTTGCAGTATGCTTATTTCATTCATATTCATAAGCACACACACATACACACACATATATATACATATATACAAAGTCTGTCTATTTGAAAATGACATAACTAATTAATGCTTATATAGTTTATACCCAACTTCTAAAAATGACTTAATAGTCTTATGACTTAAGTCATAATAACCTAAGATGATTTGCCTGTAACCCATTCACCACTCTTCAGAGTCCCTGGTTCTGTACCACCAGAAAGCCTCAAGAGTATTTAGGAGATATTACACTCTTTAAGTCTTAATGACATAAATGACTTACTCATATTCTAATCATGAAATTTGTCAACATTTTCTCAAACATAGCAAGATAATCACCATTTTGCCCAAAGTGTCAGAACTGGATTTTTTTTCTCAGTATCTGTAAAAGTTCACAGATTCTAGTTCATTGATATTTTAATAAGTTATTTTATTTTTCTGCTTATACATTAACTGAGTGAGAAAAATACTGGCACTACTATTAGTTCTCTTTATAATATATTGGCATCAACGTTAATACTGAATGAACCCAAATGACTCATTTGCAGATACAGACATGAGCTTATTGGAAATTTAATGATTTTCAATTGTTTGAGTGGAATTATGCTTGACATTCAATGGCTAGAATTAAAAAAATTTTGCTATGAATTTCATAACCATTTATAAATCATTTTCTGTGTGCAGCCTCAGATTTAACATCAAAATACCTATAAAGACACAATTACTGTTAAGTTATGGTAGATAAGGTATGGAAAAAATTGACCAGACTTTCAAAGAAAAAAATGAAGGTGCATCTATGCTTGGCATAGTAAAAAATAAGTTTAATCTACTTAAAGAATAAAACCAAATTCTATGAAAAGAATATAACAAATACTGAGAGAAAATAATTTGCCTGTAACCCACTTACCACTCTTCAGAGTCCCTGGTTCTGTACCACCAAAATGCCTCAGGAGTATTCAGGAGAAATTACCCTTTTCTTCATGTGCAATTTTTTAAAGGTACAATTTCAGAATCAATTTGGACATTTTTTCTGTCTCCCTACTACACTTATGTGCCCTAAGTTAATTTTCGAAAATCTATTTTAACTTCAGAACATCAAGAAAAATGAAAAGAGAGAAAGGAAGCTGGTTGTGAGACATTACATCCTAAAAGAGGTGTACACACACACACCTATGGGTATCAAGAGCAAAGTATGCTATTGAATTAGCAAAATAAAGCAGCACTCTAAAGAATAAAAGGATGGTTGAGTGCAGTGGCTCACACCAGTAATCCCAGCACTTTGGTAGGCTGAGATGGGTGGATCACTTGAGGTTGGTAATTCAAGACCAACCTGGCCAACATGGTGAAATCCTGCCTCTGCTAAAAATACAAAAATTAAGCAGGCATAGTGGTAGGTGCCTAGTTCCCACCTCAGCTACTCAGGAGGTTGAGACAGAAGAATTGCTTGAACCCAGGAGCTGGAGGCTGCAGTGATTTGAGATCATGCCATTGCACTCCAGCCTGGGAAATAGAGTTAGACTTCGTCCCCTGCCCCCCAAAAAGTAAAAGGAACATGACTATAAATATATTATATAGTAAGAAACAGAAGAACAGAAGAATAATTTGAAAACAAATTATGCATTTCTTTTCTCTGTCTACTGTTACATAACAAAGCAGCCTAAATCTTAGTGGCTTAAAACACTGTTATATGTTGTTTTATAGTTTCTTATTATTTTAAATTGACTCAGAACAACTGCATAGTCTTCTCACTTTATGTACTGTTGTCTGGAACTGTGTTCAACTGGAGGATTGATTGGGGCTGAAACATTCAGGACAGCTGGCTGATACGCTGGCAGTTGTTGGTTGCAGCCTGGGTGCTTGTCTGGGGATGAACAAACAGCATGTCCTTGCTCCTCTCATATGGCCTTTTTCCAGTTTATTTGGGCTTTGGAGAGCATGCTGATTCCAAAAAGAAATATTTCAAGATGTGAAGGCAGAGTGTGCAGATCTTTTAGGACCCTGCCTCAGAATTACCACAGCATCTCTTCTGCTGTATTCTATCAGTCAAAACCAATCACAGGACCATCCAGATCTGAGAGGAGGGGCAATAGTCTATCTTGCTCAGTAGAATAAATGGCAAAGAACGGCAAAGAATGTGTAGCTCCTTTCAATCTAACATAGGTGTCTTCAGGAGGATGGAAGATAACATCTTCTGTAAAACTGATATAGAAAGAAATAAAAAAAGATTTAAAAAAATAGAAATTAGAAAGAAACAAAATTAAGAATGGATTACAAAAAAGCATTTTATAAAAGTTTCTGTCCTTTTCATATTTTAAGTAATGACTTTTGTCAATTTATCAGTGTGCAGTGTCTTTTTATGATGCTTATAAGATATTGTGAATATTAATAATGAAATCTAAACTGTTCAACAGTTTTCTGAATTTCTTGGTTTACTAGTGTTTTTTGTTGTTGTTGTTTTTAGATAACTTCTTAGCTGTGGATGTGGGTTGAATTAATTGAGTCAATAAATCTCAATCAATTTTAAATGGAAGAATATTAAAGTACTGTACACACTTCTGCTAAATTTCAAGTTTAAAGAATACTAACTTATTGGGCATGGTGGCTCATATCTGTAATCCCAGCACTTTGGGAGACCAAGGTGGGCAGATCATGAGGTCAGGAGTTCAAGAACAGCATGCCCAGCATGGTGAAACCCTGTCTCTACTAAAAATACAAAAAAATTAGCCAGGCATGGTGGTGTGTGCCTGTAGCTCCACCTATTCAGGAGGCTGAGGTAGGAGAATCGCTTAAACCTGGGAGGCAGAGGTTGCAGTGAGCTGAGATCACGCCCACTATACTCCAGCCTGAGCAAAAGAACAAGCCTCCATCTCAAAAAAAAAAAAAAAGACTACTAACTTATGGTAAATACAAAACAACAACAACAAGGAAAACTAATCATTTAGCTAGTCTTTTTCCTGGAAGTCCTGAGATATTTAGCTATCCTTGACTGATCATGCCCCACAGTCAGTCCATATTCAGTCAAAGAAAACTATTTCACCCTTCCCTCAAGAAAAGAATGTTCAGTACAATATTGAAGAGCTGTCTATGTATAATTTATTATGGTTTTTATTATGTTGTATTTTAACTATTTGTTAAACTCTCTGTCTCTCAACCTAGCCTGTGGGCTTTCTTATTCTTGTAAAATCATCCTGAGGCTTGGAAAAATTCCTATCACAGGGTTTGCTAAAAGGTTAATGAAAGGGCTTAAGCATTAAGTAAGAGGAAATTTAAAAGGTTCTTTCTATTCAGAGTTAATGGATTTTGTTTTATTTAGAATAAGTAGTGACTATTTCTGACTTTTTTTTATATACTTAAGTATGTTACAAGAGAATTAATAGACACAGCCACTAGTTTGGAAAGGAAAATCCTACAACTTTATATATATGATTTCAGTAATGTGTTATAAATAATTCCAATAATGGCTTTCATGATAACATTAATTCTATAATAATAATAGCTGTTTCACTCAATATAAAGATTTTTCTCAAAAATACCTTAAAATATTAAAACTTAGACACAATGAACTTACATTTCTATACTAAGTTACTTACTTATGTTTGGCATAACTTTGAAAATCTGTTATCTGTTTTAGTTCCATAGGTATATGTGTCAATTTAGTTCTGTTACTTGGTGCTATCTGGAGATTCTGTTGGAATTTTGATCTATAAAAAGAAAAAGACATGGTTTTGGACATCAAAGAACATTTTCAATCAATCAACCAACCAACCCATGTGACTACCATATGAAATACATGTGTTTAGTTGTGGAATATAAATATATTATGTGGCTTCAAAATGTTTTCAGTAGTAGTAAAAATAACAACTTTTTTTGAGTGATACCTTTTTCTTTTTTCCTTTTTTTTATTGTACTTTAGGTTCTGGGGTACATGTGCAGATCATGCAGGATTGTTGCATAGGTACACACATGGCAATGTGGTTTGCTGCCTCCATTACCCCGTCACCTACATCTGGCATTTCTCCCCATGTTATCGCTCCCCGACCTCCCCCCAACACTGTCCCTCCCTTGGCCCCCCCAACCAACCCCAGTGTGTGATGCTTCCCTCCCTGTGTCCATGTGTTCTCATTATTCAACACCCATCTATGAGTGAGAACACACAGTGTTTGATTTTCTGTTCTTGTGTCAGTTTGCTGAGAATTATGGTTTCCAGATTCATCCATGTCCCTACAAAGGACACAAACTCATCATTTTTTATGGCTGCCTTTTTCTATCACTGCATTAAGGTGTTTTATACATATTAGAACAAATTTATGAATTAAATTATATTATTATCTCAATTTTACAGGCCCAGACACTAAGTATTACAGGACTAAAATAAATAAGGCAGGAAAGTCACTAAGAGACTAGACCTATATTTTAACCAAGAAGTTATTCCATAGCCCAGGCAACTCGTACAAATTAGTTATTTTGTAACCAGTGGCAAGAATCTGAGTTACTCTGAGTTACTGGCAGCATATCTATAAAGGTTCCCAGCAATTCCAGTCCTTGACTCTTCAGAAGAAAGAATTTATTTGACTGAAGGGCATAAAGCAGAAAAAAAGACTGAGGCAAGTTTCAGAGCAGGAGTGGAAGTTTATTTTCAAAGGCTTTAGAACAGGAAAGAAAGGAAAGTTCACTTGGAAGATATGCAAGGGGATGCCTGAAGGTCAAAAAAAGCATTTAACCTTGATCCTAGGGCTTCATAGACCCACCCTCTTTCCCATGATTCTTCTTTTAGGGTGAGCTTCCTGTATGCACAGTGACCAAGTCTTTACTCTTGGGAATTGAAGACATGTAGTGTGTTTAGGAAGTTGAGCACACGCCCATCTAAGGCTTTCTTCCCTTTTTCAGTGGAATGTACCTAGAAGGTCATATTTCGCTATTTTGCCTCTTAGTGCGAATGCCCAGGACGTTTCTTCTCCAAGACATCTACAGTTCAACTAACACTTTTAATGATAGTAGCTATGGATAATCAGGAGATTGTCTCTCCCTGTGGCTGCCAAATTATCATTTTTGAAGAGGAAGTGTGATAATCATCAAACCACCACCTGACATTCCTAGTGGGTGAGGAAAGAGCCCTCTCCTGCTGCACTTATGCCTATCTAACTACCTGTAACAATTTGAGAGAGTACATATGGATTTTGAATTAATTACAAGAACGTGACAGGAAGAATATAGAAAAGCAAAGAAGCTCTCAATTCAAACTATATAAAGGGCTATTTTGTCTTAAAAAAAATTTAAGACGATTTTAATTATGCTAAATGAATTTCAAAGACCAAAGATTTGAAACTAAGTAGTGGTATGTTTTTGTATGACTCCCTACATTTTGATCACACACACACATATACACACACAGACAAGAGTATCTATTAGTCAAATAAGGGCATTAGAAACATTTAAAAACATACAATAAAGATAGAATATTTTTTCCTTCATCCCCAGATAAAGAATCCTATCTCCTACTTAGCCTTCAAGATGATAATTCTGTGTTCTGATTTGCAAATATAGACATGGCTAATATAAATAGACTATGCATACTGAATGAATAATTAATTAGACTAAAGGTAAATACATATTATAAATATAAAATGTATACACATCATAACAATTTTAGATCATTCAATAGAGAGAGATAGACAATAGCACAGGGTTACACTTTACAATACAATGTTGCATATTTGGTAAACCATTTTTTTCTTAAGGAGTGTGCATGGAACTCCTGTAGTAATTATATAAACGCTCCAAAAAAATTATTGCCATTAGCATCGTTTTAGAAACAGTCCAACAGCATAATTTAAGTAACAAAGTTTCACACTTTAACTGGTATTTGAGATTTACTAGTTCAATTCTGCCCGGTCTATGGGGTACTGTTGATAGTTTTTGGTATTTTAGAGTTATATTTTGCCAAGATTATATATTTTAGTTCATAAATTTTTTCCTAGCTCTATTCATACCATGTAAGCAATAGACTTCTGAAATAAGACATGGTGAATTTTTCATGTTCTTGGTTTGGATTGAAACTTGCTTGTACTCTTTTCCACTTCATGTCTTAATTTGTATTGAAACTTGTATTATTTAACAATTGCTTAAGTATTGCATATTCCCTGCCTTCTTTAGCATGATTATAAAAATATTCTGTGGCAAAAAATAGAATAATATTTAGAAAATTGTATGTATTTCTATTCTCTGTTTTTGTTGCTTACCAAATAACTCAAAACTTACTGGCTGAAAACCAAAGTGGTGTTTTATGGTATTATTTTTAGATTGACTTAGAACAGCTGCATAGTCTTTCCTCTTTATGTGCTATTGTCTGGAACTGTGTTCACTTGAAGAATTGAGGCTGAAACATTCAAGACATCTGTCTGACATGGCTGAGACTTGTTGCTGGCTGTAGCCTGGGGACTCGGCTGAGACTAGACAGCATGGCTTTGCTCCTCTCATATGGCTTTTTCTCCAGTTTATGTGGGTTTTTCAGAGCATGGTGGTTCTGAAAAGAAATATTTCAAGATGGAAAGGCTAAACCTGCAGATCTTTTAAGACACTGCCTCAGAATTAATCACAGCATCTCTTCTACTGTATTCTATCAGTCAAAAGCAATCACAGGACCAGGAATATCTGAGAGTAGATAAAATAGTACATATTTCTCAGTAGAAGATATGGCAAAGAATGTGCAGCCCCTTTTGATCTACCACAGATATCTTTAGGAGGATGGAAGGAGATGTCTTCTATAAAACTGAAATGGAAAGAAAAATAATAAAAATGATTTAGAATAAAAATTAGAAGAAAACAAAAATAAGAATAGATTATGGCTGGGCGTGGTGGCTCATGCCTGTAATCACGACGTTTTGGAAAGCCAAGGTGGGAGGATTCCTTGAAGCCCAATCATTCAAGACCAACCTGGGTAGCAAAGTGAGAACCCATCTCTGCAAAAAGATTTAAAAAATTAGCAAGTTGTGGTGCCACATGCCTGCAGTACCAGCCAGAGGAGAGGCTGAGGTAGAAGGATTACTTAAGCCCTGGAAGTTGAGGCTGCAGTGAGCCATGTTTGCAACACTGCATTCTAGCCTAGGCAACAGAGTGAGACCCTGTCTCAAAATAAAACAAAACAAAAAGAAGGGATTATAAAAATGCATTTTATAATTTTCTGTCCTTTTAAAAATTTTTTTGTCTAATTAGTGTACAGTGTCCTTATGATACTTATGGTTGATTGTAAATATCATTAATGAAATCTACAATGTGTAATGTTTTACTGATTGCCATTATATCAAAAGCTGACCAAGATATTTTCAGAAAATAAATAAACCAATATTCTTCTTGAACATAGATTAAAAAATAATAAACTTTGGGAAAAAGTGAATCAGGCATGACATAACTCAAATATACATTTTGACCCAGTAGAACTCATCCTGGGAATTTAAAGTTGACTTACATCAGAAAATCAGTTTATACTGATTACTCCAATAAGAGAATAAAGGAGAAATGGCATTTTACATATTCCATGAATTGGGGGAAAAAGCAACATAAGGTATGTCAGCAGAGTAGAAATAAAAGGAAATAGGAGAAATTAGTGAATCTGATTAAGAGTATTTATAAAAGTCCTACAGCTAGCAAATTACTTAATGGTGAAATACTGAATGTAAAACTCCACATAATTCTAATGTTATCTGCTCATACTTGTTCTCTTCACCATAACACTGAGCACTTAGAGAGTGTAGTAAGTCAAAAAAGTAAAGGAGGGTAAATATTAAAAGACTTAAACTGTGTTTCTTCATGGAAAGCAAGATAATGTCTACAGGAAACTATGAAAATTCTAATGGATAACCTAAAATTAATAAATTTATCAATGTCAAAAGATTTAAGGCCAAAATTTAAAAATCATTTGTACTTCTATATTACAGCAATGCATTAAAACACAAAAATATAATTTCAAAAGAATCAAAAAATTTCAAATGTTTAGTAATAAATTTGGTGAAAATGTGCCAAATGTTTACTCTGAACATTAAAAAGAAAAAATTAAAATATAAATGCACAATAAGTATATTATTTAAGTGACTTGGAAAAAACAAGGTTTATAAGAATTTAATTCTACCCAGCTTATTTTATACATTTAACAAAATCCCTATAAACATTATAGCCAGTTTTTTTTTAGAAATTGACAAATACATTTTTAAAATTATGTGGAAATGCAAAATATATTTAATGCTCCCCCAAAATTGTGGTAACAAACAAAATCAAAACAATTAATATAACTGATACAAAAGTTATACTAACGCTAGAATAATCAAGGCATTATGATATTAAATCCAATTACTGTTAAACTCAAATTTGTTAGTATAGGAAATGTATGTCTTTTTATAAATGATGGCAAAGAAACACTATATTTCTTATTTCTTTCATTTTTTTATTTTTATTTTTTATTGTACTTTAGGTTCTGGGGTACATGTGCAGATCACGCAGGATTGTTGCATAGGTACACACATGGCAGTGTGGTTTGCTCCCTCTATCCCCCGTCACCTACATCTGGCATTTCTCCCCATGTTATCCCTCTCTGACCTCCTTACCCCCCCTCTGTCCCTCCCTTGGCCCCCTCAACAGACCCCAGTGTATGATGCTACCCTCCATGTGTCCATGTGTTCTCATTGTTCAACACTAGCCTTTGAGTGGGAACATGCGAATAAACACCATGTTTCTATAGAAAAATATATTTCAAACTGGAATTCTATACAAAAAAAAATAATTTTACCTGAATCAGAGATGTAAAATTCTAACATAATTAAGCAACTTGCAGCAAAATTAGAATATTACCATGAACCAAAGGTAGGCAAAAATTTCTTATACAGGAAATATATTAAATAAACCATTAATGAAAAAATAACACTTCCATCTACAATATTATGTGTTTTTACAAACAAAAGGTAAAAGAAAAAAAATAAAATTAAGAAAATGGGCATGTGACTAGGAAAGACAATTTATGACAGATGACATAAAAATAACAAATAAGTGCACACACAAAGATTTTCAATATCCTTAGCCATTTAGCCATCATGAAATCTACATTATGTTCACAGTAAGACCTATTTTGCACATACCTTAATGGCAAAAAAAAAAGAAAAGAAAAAACTGGCAACATTGAATACTGGGGAGAATTTAGAGTAGCTCGAACTCCAAATTTGGAGTAGCTGATTGAAATATATAAAATACACATCCACTTAGAAAAATATTTCACAACTTCTTATGAAATTGAGTTCTTTAAACATATGTAAGTAAAATTGCAGGCATTACTTTATTACACAAGGTAAAGAAATAAAATGTCATATGCAAGATTGCTCTAGCAGTCTCGTTTACAGCAGTCTAAAATGGTAAACACTCAACTGTCCATCAACAAGACAGCTGATAATTGTTTTATACTATTCATATCATGGAATAGTACCCATCAATAAAAGGCAGTAAACTGTATTGCACATGACAACATAGGTAAGCCTCACAGATATTATCTGAGTAAACAATTTTGGATACAAGCAAGTACATATTGTATGATTCAACTTACATATATACAAATAGCAGAAGATGTCAATGTGTAACATAGAAATCATAAAGTTGTTGCCTCTGCAGGTGGGGAAAATTGAATGCAAGAGCTCAAAACAGAACTTTCTATAGGAATGGATATATACATCCACAAATGTTCAAACTCATTAAAATGAAGGCGATAGCTGTACATTTTATTATATGCAAGTGATACTACAATTTTAAAAAGTAAATATTTGGAAGCTAAAGCCTCAAAATTCTCACTTTCCTTCTGGATCTCCTTATGAACATCTTGCTGCCTAAAGTTACTCCCCCGGAGCAATAAATACATAAGTAAATAAATAAAGCAATTTATTGGCTAACACACATTTAGTTATCCAGAAACTGTTAATGAATTATAATGAAAATGAAAAAATATGGAAATAAAATTACATTGCAAAAAAAGCAGAATTTTCCTAAAAATATGAGGGGAAACAAATATGTATGTATAAGAGAGAAAACGCGTGTATATATGTGTGCATGTATGTCTTTTTCTTATTCCATTCCTATGCCATATGCATACTTTATAATTATCTGGAAGTTAGAAAAGTATATTGAAGTCTGCTCCTCCTCATATTTGCAGTGGCTTTGCTTTGAATGTTATTGATATGTAATTTTATTTACAACCCTCTATGACCTTTATATATTCATTGTGAAGTGGAATTGCTAATGATACAACATGATCCTCCCTGTCCTGTTGAATGATTTCTAAGGTACTCAAGGGACAAGGAAGTAAAACAAAGTGAGCTACTCTGCCAGCTAAGACACTCGGCCCTTTTTTGACTAATTAGGTATTGGCAAATATTGATTTAATGCTAATAAGTGTTAAAATACAAAGCTCTAATTTCTCCCTATTGGATATTTGAAATGATGGACTGACTTTTAAAGTCCTTCATTTAATTTGGATTAGGCAATTTGGAAGTCTCAGGCATTTAAAATTTGGGATTCTGTGAAGCTATGTAATATGAATATGTACTATTGAGCTATAGCTGTGTCTGCCCTTCCAGGATCCAGAAAGATGATTTGTACTAATACTGCTATGATGCTCAAGAAAACATGTATGATCTCACTAGCTCAGCTGATACATGCTGTTTAAGGAGATTTACATGGGTGAGTAAAGAAATGAAACCCTCACCAACATAAGTGCCTTCAAGTAGTACATGATAGTATAGAAACTTGTAATTGTGGGATCAGCTGTAGTCAGAAATATTTCAGGAAAGGACTGTTTTTAAAAAAGGCCTTTTTAAAAAGCTATTATATTTGTTCAGAGAATAACCAAAAATGCCACATTTAGTAAACATTTCTATTAATTGACATTCTCCTATTTATTCAAAAAAGCAATGTAAAACAATATAAATATAGCTGTACACTGATGTTCATTGTACCATTATTCAAAATAGCTAAAAGGTGAAGCAACTCAAATGTCCATAAATGGATGTGTAGATTAACAAAATTATATATATATATATTTATATATATGGAATATTAATCAGCCTGGAAAAAATAATTTTATACATGTTACAATATGGATGACCCTTGAAAACATGCTAAGTGAAATAAGCCAAGCACAGAAGAACAAATATTCTATG
This sequence comes from Aotus nancymaae, assembly GCF_030222135.1. NCBI lineage: Eukaryota > Metazoa > Chordata > Mammalia > Primates > Aotidae > Aotus > Aotus nancymaae. Next base: position 39,554,077 of record NW_026988431.1, on the reverse strand, counting down.
ATTTCAACTAAAAAGGTATCTAGAGTAGCCAAACTCATAGACACAGATGGTAGAATGGTGGTTGCTGTAGGTTGGAGGTGAGGGTAATGACAAGTTAGTGTTTATTTAATGGATACCCAATTTCAGTTTGTGGTAAAACAGTTCTGGAGAGGAATATTGGTGATGATTGCATAATAATGAGTATGTACCTGATTTGCCACTGAATACTGCATTTAAATATATTTAAAATCATCAATTTCATGTTATGTGTATTTTACTATAACAACAAAAAGCAGTCACATATTTTAAGGCGACAGTGACACAACACTGTGTGTCTACAGACCATGTTAGAATTTTTCCATAGTAATGTCTTTAAAAGCAATCTTAGTGATATTAATTTTAAAATAACCATTAAAGTAAGCATTAAAAACCTGAACAACATATAAGGCCTGTAATTGGAGGCTTAATTAGATCTGTCATCTTACTAATGTTCACAATTATAACAGTAGTACTTCAAATAAAAGACAATAAGCACTAAACCTATTTCTAAACAACGTGAGCACTCTTGACTTCTACCACAAACTTGGGACTCTAAATGGATACAAATAAATATGGAAACTGTCTAGACCACATATCCACTGACATTATAGGAGTAGGTTTAATCTATAAAGCTTTCATTTGGAGGATAAAAGTCCATTCAGTCCAGTTATCTGATGGAGAAAGATGTTAAATACATTGTGTCACTTAAAATTAATTAGCTTCAAATCAAAGAAACAAAGTTAGAAAGGACTGTAATAATTCCATTTCTTCATGTTCTCAATCCCTGTTAGTTGATTTCCCAGATATATTAAATATAATTGCTTTTATAAAATATTGACTTGATCTTATGTTTTATTAAAAATTATCATTATAATTTATCCTGTCTGATGTTTTCTGAACTTCTTGAATCCGTGCTTTGGTGTCTGCCAATAATTTGGAAAGTTATTGATCTTGAGTGTTATTACTGCAGATATTGCTTCTCCATTCTTTATTTCTTCTCCTTCTAATATTCTATAATGCCTACCTAATACCTTTTGAAATTGCTCATGACATTAGGATGGTCTGTTCTGGTTTCTGCTCCTCCTTTCTTCCTCCTTCTCCTTTTTCTTCTTCATTCTACTCTCTATTTTCTTTTTAGTATGGAAAGTTTCTGTTGATCTATTTTCAAGTTCAATAATTCTTTCCTCAGCCACTTCTAGTCTTCTGATGAGGACCATCTAAATTATTCTTCATTATTGACATACTGCTTTTGATTACTAGACTTCTCTTTTGATTCATTCTTAAAGTGTCTGTCTACTGTCTCTTTATGTGTTCCACCTTTTCATCAATTCTTTTATGTTGCTAACATTTTTTATTAAAGTCTTTCATTTTATTAACAGTAACTTTAAATTATTATAATTATTATATCAAAATAGCAATTAGTTTCCATCTCCCATGCCAACTCTAGTTACTTAGCTGTAGCTTCCTGGACCCCTCCGTTGGAACCAAAAATAGCAGGAATGTATTCACTCTGCTCAGAAAGAGGGACTGGCTCTGCTATGCATTTGCAACGGATCAAGTAATAACTTATAAAAATCAATATGAGTGCTGTTTCAAAGTTCAAGGCTTATGCCAAATAGCACAATGGTAACTGAACTTTTAGGAAAGAATGTGTTTCCAACACATCTTTGCTGTGTCCTGTAGTTAAAGTTACAGATTTCTAGCATTTGTCACTTTCGATAGCATTACTCCTAAACTCATTTGTAGCAACTCATTCAGTAGGTCTAGGCAACTTGGGTAGTAATTTTTTTTTTTTAATTGATAGACTGGTCTTTATTTCTAGTCTCATAGCCTTTGGCTACATTACACCAAAAGAGAAACCCTAGAGATCATTTCTGAGATATCGTGTTTTAAGTCAGTGTTAATCTAACTCTATTAGAAAAGGCAGCTTTATGTGGGTTAGGCATAGTGCACATAAATGATCTAGAACATTTTTCTTAAATTCTCATTGATGAAGTATAAGCTCATCTTTTCGTATGTTCTCCTCACATGTTATGCATTGATACTTTTAAAAATGCCATAAAAGTATATAATTAGGGAAATGGTTATTATAACCAGGAATCCAGAATAACTAGAAAAGGCATCCACAAGGCCAGATCTTTAAATTTTTAGAGTCAACTGTCATAAAATTTGTCTGTCATATTGTAGCAAATTTCTAAAACATTCAACTTTTAATTACTGTATTTAAAATTTTCTCCTTTTCCTTTTAAAATCTTATTTCCCATAAAATACCAAAGTACCAGTTATTGTATTTATATCAATGAGATTGTGTAACAATTTTTATGGATCAGCAATAGCACAGTTTGAGTATTATAGACTATTTTATTTAAAAATTAGCTTCTGCAGAATAAATAGAACAAACATATTCCAGCCCTGATAAGGTCCTGGCACTGCACTAGACTCCAGAAATAAAGAGTTAATGAAATTCTTGATCTAGTGGAGAATCCTGTTATGCAATTTCAATTACTGACATGGTGGTAGTAGGACATTATTCATCATAGATGACATGGAAGTGTAGAGGATACTGAGAGAATCCAGGAATTGATATTCCAAGATTGTGCCAGAAAAACTGCTCTGGTGTAGGAAATATCTAGCATCCTAGGGACAGCTTCCTTTCTAAAGAGAACTTCTTTGCCAGGAGCTTGCACGCTAGGAATATTTGTTAAATACACATGTTACTGAACGTATAAGATGGAGCCTATTCATCTGTATTTGAAGCATAACAATATAATTATTGGCCATGAATGCCGCTTGAGTCGCTTATTCTCCTTTGCTTAGATTTCATTCTATTTAAATGTATTCAAAGTTGAAGGGTTATGTAAATAGTACAGTGGCACCCGAACTTTTAGGAAAGAATGCGTTTCCAACACATCTTTGCTATGTTCTGTAGTAGTACATCTGACACTGAAAGCAGGGTTTGGTGCTCAAGACAGGTGTGACACTTAAAGTGGTATTTTTCTAGAAGTATTGTAAAATGAAAATGTAAGGTGTGTTTGTTTGTTTTTATTTGTTTGTTTTTTGAAAGGGAATCTCCCTCTGTCACTTAGGCTGGAGAGCAAGTGGCACGATCTCTGCTTACTGCAACCTCTGCCTCCCAGGTTCAAGTGATTCTCATGACTTATCCTCCTGAGTAGCTGGAATTATAGGCACATGCCACCATGTCCAGCTAATTTTTGTATTTTTAGTAGAGACTGGGTTTCATCATGTTGGCCAGGCTGGTCTCAAACTCCTGACCTCAGGTGATGACCTGCTTCGCCCTCCCAAAGGGCTGGGATTATAGGCATGAGCACCATGCCTGGCTGTAAGTATTTTTAATCTTACAGTTTTCCTCAAAACAGTGATCATTTATCATTTCTCTACTGACAGCTGGAAAGAAATGTATGTGCCTTTCTTGATTCCAGTTGCCTTTCCTTATCTTTAATAGCTATATTCTTGATTCATCTTTCTGACGACATATAATTTGAATTGCTAAACCACTCAGGCACATTTTCCTTGTAAAATATGTTGGTTTGAAATTACACATGTCTATATAAGGGCTGAGAAAACCTTGAAAAATGTTTACTAGAGTGAGGATTTCAGAGGTTTAATACGGTTATTGTAATTCTTCTATTTTGTAATTCTGAAGCAAATGCTTTTAATTACCATTGTGCAAAAGATTAATTAAACTTTAGCTTTAATGTGACAACTCATTCAGTAGGTTTAGGCAATTTGTGGAGTAAATTTTTTATTAATTGGTAGGCTGGTCTTTATTTCTATTCTCATTGCCTTTGACTACACCACACTAAAAGATGAATACTATTATACATAACAGGAGAGCATGTCATGAAAATAAAATAGAATTACATGTTAAGAGATCATTATTTAATTAATGTTGGAATGTCATTAAATAAATCATAGTCTGTTGTTTCTAATGCCAGATCGAATGTAAAAAAATTATGTGAAAATCAAACATTATAATGATTCAGAAAAAGTAGTCATCTGAATTACTGGGGATAAAAATGCAAATTGTTTATTCTTATTGCTTATCTAATTTTAGTCTGATTCTGCAGAACTATGAACATGAAAATGTAAAATATAAGGTGTGTGTGTACTTATAGTATACTACGTAGCACTATGAAATAGATCTTTCAAGCTATGAGTAGGTCACTTGTTCTCTCCCTAGAGTTTTCGCCCAGGTTCTGAGACTACTCTTAATCAAACAGAAATAAATTAGAAGCTTTATGACAGTAAATGTGATGTCAGCTCTGGTGGCTAAGACATTACCTTAAAAAATTGAATACTAATGTTATTCAGTGTTGAGTGTTTGTCCTAATATCCCACCAACATACTTTTTGTCTTGTTGCTATGACGATGATGAATAAAATCTCAGCTGTGCACTTTAGGTTTCGTACTGAGACTTTATTTCATATCATCTGCTGCCAGATTTCTCCAGGACCTGGCATGATAGGTTTTGATTCTTGTTTTTAACATTAATCATATCTTGTTAGTAACTTCTAACCATTTTACTTTTTAACCTCTCACCTGGTCTTTGGGGAGCCCAGTTATCTTGTCTTCTGCCCAAACTTTCAATGTCATTGTGTTGCAGCAGTGTGAGCAATTTCATCTGAAAAAGGTACCTTATCTCTTAACCTTAGTGGCTCTTCTACGTAATTATTTTCTTTTCTAAAGCTGTACCTTGGTCTGATATAGACAATTATTTTGCTACAATGACTTCCAAATCATTTTTGCTCATCAGATCTGCAGAACTGATCAATGTCCCATTCTCTGCCTCCCAAGGCTAATTATCTTAACAGTAATTCAAATTGAATTAAATATGCTATCTCTCAGCACAACCAACTAAAGAGGAAAACATTGTGAAATCTTCATCAATACTAGTATCTATAACATTAAAAAGAGGGAAAAAGCGAATTTTATAAAGTTAAATTTGAATTGTGGCATAGAAAACACACAGACATATACTACTAAAAAACAATGCTTGATGATTCTTTTCCAAAACATAGTATTTTGTGTCCTATGATTCCTTCTGCCTCTAAAGTGACCTGCAATGGTAGGCATTATAAACTATGACCCCGATGTAAATCAAGCATTCTTGGAGTTATTTATAGTTCTATGTATAACACACTCAGAATGTTGGAATTATTTATTGGGAAACAACGCAGCTCTATTTGCCCTTATGCACTTTGGAAAAGTCATGTGTCTTCACATGTTGTACTCCAGTCACAACTTTCTATACTCTAAGTTGTCAATATATATCAGTGTGTAATTTATGAACTTTTTATTAAAAATAAGCTGGGCAGTTTGTCCAAATTTAATCACCTGGTGTTAAAGCCCCACCCACCTCCCAATGATCTTGATTCAGCAGATCTAGAGTGGAGTGTGAATATAGGCATTTTAAGGCATGCCAGAATATTTCTTACATCTATTGACATTTTAATGCCATTGAGTTACTAGACAATTCACTCAATTATTTGAGTTGTTTCCAAGCACAAAACAACTTAATGTGGTATTGAGATTAAATATTAGGACTTCTGTTTGTTTTGTTTTGCTTGTTTATTTGTTTGTTTTCAACTACCAATAAAGAGACACTTCTTATTATTGAATGCATGGAATAGAATGTGTGTACTTGGATGGTCACATGGCCAGTTAACCTGTGGCATAGCTTTAAAGAAGTGCTGGGTTTCCACAGATAGAGTAGTTGCAAGGGCCATCTTCCCTCACTGTTTGTGCATTACAAGACTGTCTAGATGTTTCCACCTAAATTGGTTTACAGATTCTGTTCTCTAATCTTAACTGAACTAATATTTAGAAAACATAAAATTGATCTAGTATTCCTACAAAAAATTAGTAATTAAAACTAATAATAAATATTTCAGAATGTGTTACCTATAAAAAGAAATGGCAATGCCAGTCTTTATCAAACAAACACATTAAAAGACAAAATTAAAACCCAATGGCAATATTTCAGAAAAATAATAGTCTTTTTCATGTTTTTCACTCAGTAATGGAAGACAAAGACCACAAACCATTGTTGAAATATTAACTCTTACAGAAGCATATAATTAGGTAGAATAGTACACAGAAAGCAAAACAGAGACAAATAAAAATGCATTATTTTTTCAGTATGCAATGTTGACAGGTACTAGAATGTATTATTGATGATTTAAATAAAAAGTTTTAGAAAAATTATTTACTGTGGGAGGTTTACTGTAAAACCCCATGACAGCCCAGATGTTTCTAATGTCTCACTTCATTTTCTGTGCTTTATTTTGCAAATCAATGCATCAAAACTGCTTTTTGAAAGCTACCAAAGGAAAGGTACACTGGAAATGCATGGCTTTTAAAAAGTAGATGGCACTTTTGAATTAGTTTAGAAAAAAGCTAAGTGTTCTAAGCTAATGGTACAAAGAAGTTTCCATGCATGAATTTTACAATATCATTCAGAAGAAAGCATTTGTCCCATCACAGAAGTACTATAGAAGGCAAAGTATATAATGATGTATATTATACATGATGACATTCATGCATTAATTTTGCAAAACAAGATCTTTAAAACATATACAATAGAAGGAGCTATTTTATAAGGAGACAGTAGGAGGAGATGTTTTATGAGGAGATGATGAAAAACTGAAAATCTTTTAACCACAGAGAAATATGCAGGTTCTCTTGTGGCAAAGGGCATAAAGTAGTTGAACCAAAAATGAGGTGCATTTTTTTAAGGACAATGTTATAAATTTGTCAGATTTTTTATGATAAATGTCTCTCAGTAGTACACTACTGGCAGGTAATATTGAAAATATAATCTATTGTTGCAGTGCAAAGGTCATGATTTGAAAATGGGTATGAAAATAATGTTTTTGAAATAAATTTCTGTTAATTAGAAACACTTCTGAGATATGAATATTTCCCAACATTTTAGGATTTATTAGCTAAAATTTGTATGAATTACAACAATACTTTTAAATCTCTATTCTTAAAAAGTTGAAAACTTCTTATTTAAAAATGTTTCCAAGTGAAGATTTACAATGTGCTTTGAAGAAATTTGTTACTTATATAAAATGTACATGTTTTCAAAATTGGGTTACAAGAGCAAAATCAAAGAAGATGAAATTTTGAGCTCTCAGTTTTATCTTTATATACATGCACATATAAATAGAAAAAGTAATACATTTATATTCAGCCAATGCTCTTCTACCATTTTCATCTACATATCATTGTGTGACAGATAATATAACCAAATATCAATTTAAACTGATTTTATAAAACCCTAACAATGCATTTTTAAATAAACTGATTTTCCAAAGTTTTAATCATAAATTTTTGTGGAATAAAGCAAATGTAAGTGTGTGGCTATATAAATTATTAAACTATTTATAATGGTTTAATAAAGACAAGAATATTTTATAGAATTAATATATAAAATAAAACTATTCATTAAAATGTTATTTTGACACATTCCTATACATTTTGGGTTTTGGAATTTGCATATAAACCCCTCCAATTGTAATTAAATAAAAATACATGTTTTAGTGCATAGGCAACTTTTTTTTAATTGACAGATGCATGTTCAAAAGTTTGGAGGTCCTCAACATAGCTTACTGTGCTGATGAAGAAATCCCTTTTGACAGCCACAATGTGCAATCTTAAGTCAAAATAAAAATCAGTGATGTGCTGGTAATTATTTTAAAACATGATTGGGGTAAAAGAATGCTTTCTTTGGTAGGGTTTGCTGATTTCCATTATGATTTTATAAAAATAATACATAAAATTAATAAAAATAACACCTGAGAGTTAGTTTCATTAATTAACTGCAAGAAGACAGTAACATTAATACTCTCAGTAACATTAATAACACTAACATTAATACTTCTGCAGGAGTTAATTTCAAATTACTAACGGCATCATGCAGAGCTGGGAATTGATGTGAACAATCAACTTCTGCACACTGGTCTAGCACACCACTGGATAAAATGTGTCCCATTGGCAAGAGATTGTTTCACTCCTGTTTGTGAAAAATCATATGTTAAAGTCCAGCAAAGAAATTTTCGACTTGAATTTTTTATTTTTTAAAATTTCCTCTGCACTATGCAATAAGTACTCTGTACATGTTTCTTTCAGTATATGTCGTATTTAAATTCTAATTATTTTCATATTCTTAACAATTTAAATATAATCTATAGACACATTATGTTCTCTAAGCATGTTTTAATATAAAAAGAGGTAAGCCATGCAGATTGAAAAGGAAAAAGCAGAAAAATATTTCTGCAATAAAGTATTTTAATTCTATATAAAAATATTTTTTAAACAATTGGCTTAGACAGCTGAATAAGAATCACTGAGGAAATTAAGTTTGGCATGCATAAACTTCCCATCAAGAAAATTTAAAAGAATGAATGTAAATATAACACCCCTCCACTAGACACATGCCCACTTACCCACAAACTCAATTAGAACATTTAAGTGTCTTGATTTGTTCCCTTAGAACAAATCAGACAGAAAGCACTTTACACTCATGTGGACTCATTTCTATTCCAGTGTTTTTTCACTTAGCAAATTATGATCTTTCCTTTCTCATTAAGATTAATTTAGAAAAGAACAGAGTGTGTGATTGCTGGTGGATTCCTCTTCAATACACTGCTCACATACAAGAATCAATTATGCTTGGCTCATCCAATTCTTAAAAACAGGTTTAGATTGCTTTATAACTCCCATCTATTTGTCAAATTATTCTGCCATTATCTTTGTGTTCACTAAAACTAGAACAAAATTGTGTTTAAACAAGTTTACTTTAATATCCTAAAGTTCAAAAGAAGATAATTGAACAAACACTACGCAAATATGCACTTAGAAATGAGCATCCTTGTTTACTTTATACTAGAATCTAATTCTACTTACCTATAAAATACCTTTATATGATGGGAATGGGTCAGAAATTATATTAATTTTTCTCAAATATTTTAAAAGGAAAGCCATGCAATCTTAATCTTACTAACTGAAACTCTTGTCGGCTTAGCTAATTAAATGATCATGCCAACCAACTTTGTTTTGCAGCAGGAGAAAAAGGCAATAATTCATAGATTACTGCATAAATCTCTTGATTGAACTGTTTGCCTCTAAGCTCATTCTCCTCTACTCCATTGTCAATGTTGCCATCAAGTTGATTTTCTTTTACATGAATTTATTTACTTCTTTATTCACTAAGCACATGGACAGAATCTCTACCAAACTTCATGATCAGACTGTCAAGATTTTTCAAACTATGGCTTGAAATGGATCATTTATTCAGTCATTCATTGACTTATTTAGAAATATTTGTAAGCGTTATTTACTAAAGATTTCTCAAATAATCATGATACAGAGAAAACCTACAATCCTTCTACCTAATGTGCTTGCCTATCTTTCTCTTCATTTGTCCTACCATCTTGGTAGACACTTCATCTGCCTATGTTTACTTCTCAAGCACATTTTGCAGTCCACTGTCTCCCAGCCTTTGTTTATACCTTTTATACGTTTTGATCTTCTTGGGATACTGCCTTTTGTTTTCCACAGATGCATCTTTCAATTCCAGTTAAGTTCTGATTTTCTCTGTAAAATGTTCTCAAACTTGCCTTAGTAATAGAAACATCTTTTACATTACTGTAACAGTCTTTTGTATTTTGTCCCATTATTCAACACATTTTAAAATTTTTCTTTACTGTGTCTCAGATATGTTGCTAGATCCTTAAGTATGTTTAAACAAAAATCTACAATCACATAACACAAAAAAGCTTATTTCTCATTCATATCATAATTTAATGCAGAATATAGGCTGGGGTGTGGCAAGATTAAAAAAAAAGGTTCTAAGTAGTCTTTTAGGGATATAAGCTTCACATAGTGGAGCCTAGTTCTAAAGCTTCACCATCCCTGGAGCCTCAGAGTTTGCCATTCCATCAGCCTCCAGCTGGCAGTTAAGGGAAGAGAGAAGGTATAGGTGATTGTGTAGGAGGTTTTCAGGGCCAGGCATGAAGGTAGTACACATGGAATCTGTAGAATTGTATTGGCCAGAACTCAGTCATGTGGCTTCTTCTAACTACAAGAGAGGCTAGGAAATGCAAGCTAGTTTTTTTGTGCATAAGAAGAAAAGGAATTACAGTTTTGTAAAAACATTGCACACTTTGCCATAGTCTGCCTGTCTCTGCCCATCTATCTCATACAGTGTTCTCAGATTAACATTCACTCATTCATTGAACAAATGTTTGTTGAAGGCCACAATATGCAAGTCACTATGTGATGCACCGAGGATATAAAAATGCATGCATTCTAATTTTGCCTTTCTTGGAGTTCACTAGATGTGGGGAATGATAATAACTCAAAAAAAATCTCTATAATGAGTTATGTACCATGATGAATTAAACAAAACATATACACACATATTTTAGAAAATTTATATATATATATACACATGCATACATATACACATACACACACATATATACACATACACACATACACATATATGTACACACATATACACACACATATATACACATTCACATATTCACATTCAATTGACACAAATAGTTTGTATTTATTGTGTACATGTTTGGATGTATGTATACATTGTGGATTGGTTAAATCAATCTAATTAATGTATGTATGATCTCACACTTTTTGTGATGAGACACTTAAAATCTACACTTTTAGAATTTTTGAAGTATGTAATACATTATTATTACTCTTGTCTGACTAAAATTTTTATATTCTTTAATCAATATTTCTCTAATCTCCTTTCCCTCCACCCCCAGGCCCCTGTAACCCCATTTGATTCTCTGCTTCTATGAATTGGACCTTTGTATATTCCACATGCAAATGATGTCATGTAGTATTTTTTTTCCATGCCTAGTTTATTTCATTTAATATGATGTCCTCCAGGTTCATCCATGTTGTTGCAAATGACAAGATTTCCTTCCTTTTCAATGCTGGATAGTATTCTATCTATCTATCTATCTATCTATCTATCTATCTATCTATCTCCCTTGGTGGACATTTAGGTTGATTCTATATGTTGGCTATATTCTTTGGATATATATACCCAGTAGTGGGATTGCTATGTCATATAGTAATCCTATTTGAAGTGTTTGAGTTACCTTCATACTGTTTTCCATATTGTTTGTAATAATTCACTTTCCCACAAAGGATTCCTTTTCCCCCACATCTTTACCACAACTTCTTATATTTTGTCTTTTGGATAATAGCCATTCTAGCAGATGTGAGGCTATATCTCATTGTGTTTTGAATTTGTGTTTTTCTAGAGTTATGTTAAGTATTTTCTCATATACGTATCTGTTGATCATTTGTATGTCTTCTCTTGAGAAATGTCTTTTCAGGTTCTTTGCTCATTTTCTAGTCAGGTTATTTGTTTTCCTGCTATTGAGTTGAGTTTCTTATATATTTTGGATATTAACCCCTTATCAGATATATAGTTTGCAAATATTTTATTTTATTCCATTGAGTGTCTGTTGCCTCTTGTGGTTTCCTTTGTTGCTCAGAAGCTCGTGGAGTTTTAAATAATCCCATTTGTGTATTTTTCCTTTGTTGCCTGTGCTCTTGGAATCATGTCTAAAAATCATTGTTCATATTAATGTCATGGAGAATTTCCCATATATTTTCTTCTTGTAATTTTACAGATTGAAGTCTTATATTAGACTCTTTAATGCATTTTAGTTGATTTTTATATATAATGTGATATAAAGGTCAAATTTAACTCTTCTATAGGCAAATTTACAGTTTTCTCAACATAATTTATTAAAGAGTGTGTTTTTCTCCATTTTCTGTTCTTGGAACCTTTCAAAAATCAGTTGAGACTGGGAATGGTGTCTGACACCTGTAATCCCAGCACTTTGGGAGTCCAAGGCTGTTAGATTGTTTGACCTCAGGAGTACCAGACAAGCCTCGGCAACATAGCAAAACCATGTCTTTACCAAAAAATACAAAGATTAGCTGGGTATGATGACATGTGCCTGCAGTCCCACCTACCCTGGAGGCTGAGGTGTGAGAATCATCTGAGCCCAGGAGATCGAGGCTGCAGTGAGCCAAGATCACACTACTGCACTCCAGCCTGGGCAACAGAGTAAGACTGTCTCAAACAAAACAAAACAAAACAAAACAAAACAAAACAAAACAAAACAAAACAAAGCAAAACAAAACACAACTAAGTGTAAATGTGTGTATTTATTTCTGCCTTTGTAATTTTGTTCCATTTATCTATGAGTCTGTTTTCATTTCAATACCATGCTGTTTTGTTTACTATAATTTTATAATAGCATATTTCAATGTTAGGTAGTGTAATGCTCCCAACTTTGTTCTTTTTGCTCCAGTTTGTTTTAAATATTTAGTGTCTTTTGTAGTTTCATATGAGTGTTAGAATTTTTTTCTCTTTCTGTGAAACATGTTATTAGAATTTCAGTAAGAATTTGCAAGAAAACTGTAGATCACTTTAGGTAGTATGGACACTTTAAAATATTAATTTTTCTAATCCATGAAAATAGATCTCTCTCCATTTATTTGTGTCTTTTTGTATTTCCTTTTATATTGTTTTGTAATTTTAGTTTTTGATACCATTTTGGGAAACTTGGAAGTGCCTATGTAATTTCTAAGCAAAGATGTCTGACAAGATATTCAGTATACAATTGTGGGACTAATTTGATAAATTTGGGCGAGGGAGATGAGTAGTCATCTACATTTTTAGCTAATTGAATGTATGTTAGAAGATTACAATGATAAGAAACCTTGTACAGGCCTGTGGGAAACATAACACTATTAAGATAATTTTTAGGTAATTAGCTAAGTAGGTAATTGTGAAGCAAATGTCATCTAAATATGAGGACGAAATAAAACAGAAAATTTTATAATTCACAAAAAGAAAGAATCTTAAGTTGAGAGAAAATGCAGGTGTCATGGTTCTTTTGTAGATAGACCTGCAGATGGTAAATAAAAGTGAGAAAATCAATGAAGACCAGTCTTGAAAGACTTAATTTTCTTTCTATTACCAACATCATTGAATATTTTTCTTCATATCAGGAAATGCATTAAGAATACAACCTCCTTGAGTCAGAAGGGGGTCATCAACTAGTCTTCACCAGCTTTATTTTCTCAGAGGGATGCATGAAAGCCAGCATTTTTAAGCTCTCTTCTGAGAAGAGAATGTTAAATTATTTCGTTCCAAAATAAAGAGAAACATGTACCTTCATGAAGTATGGCAGCATCCATTCCATGATTGGTTAAAATAGAACAGGATGGATTTAGAGAAAGATCCTTATTGTATGCCAAAAAATAGCTTTGTCAGTATAATTATTTGAAATGAATGTAGAGTGATAAAAGGACTTATACCTATAAAATATGTGTATGTGATTTTGCTACATATTTCTTTTTTATTAAATGCAATAATAAATTAAGCAGGTCATTTATACTATAAGAATTAATAATGGAAAGTGATTAAAATCATTTAAATCCTGAATATTAAAAATTGTAAAGATTAAAAGAGATCTTTAATCCTTATTTTTCATTATTGTTATTCAGATATACTAAAGTATGTTCTTGAAGATGCATTAAAAAATGCATTGCTAATAAAGTCTAGGATCAACTTGTTGAGTTGGATTAGGAAAGCGATAAGAAAATTAGCCCCTTGATATTTTCTGTATCCAGATGCCTTGCCTTTTAATAAAATTTATTTTTCTTAGTCTTTTGCTTTTGGCAAAATTTCAGTAATTAAATATATTCTATGTGCTATGTTAGTTATAATGGAAAATGAAGAGTTTTCTTTCTGAAAGCACTAATCAAAATGTATTAGATTGTTGTTGAGCACACATTCAGTTCTAAAATTTTATAATTTGATGACTATATAAATATAGTTCCTCAAAGAATGCACACGTGTACATTTGGAAAGGCAGTAGTATTTTACCTTCAGTTTCTTTCCAAAGACCTTTGTATCATGGAGCCCAATAGTCATAGTATAGACATATAGTAAGTACCCACCTCTTGCTTGTCTGACTTTAATTCACCACTGAATTTGAGGAATATTTTCAGAAAGAGAACAAATCAGCAGGTAATCTGGTAGAACTATTTAAAATTTTCAAGTAAATTAAGGAAATCTGAATTATATGTTTGCTCTCTAAACGTTCATTATACTAATCAGGACAACTTTTGTGAAACTTGTACTACTTTTGTTTCAGGATTCTAAAGTTTTCCTAATATGTGACAAACTTTTTAATGGAAACATACATAGGTGCCTTCTTTGATTAAAATTGCACCTGGCAGGCCTACACAAAGACTGCACTCTTGTAATTATTTTTTTCTTCCAACGCTTTAAAAAATTGAAAAGACAAAAAAAGTGTGAAATGTCATTATTTTACTATGAAAAGACATGAATAGGTCTCTGTATTAAAAGATAAATTTCTATACATTTTAAATGACTTTGATTTCTTTCAGAAATAACTAGTGAATGTCCTCAATATTCCCACTAATCACACACACACAAAGGCAATAATTGTCTGATAATTTTCTTGATCTTTAGAGTTTCATTTTTTATTTTGTGATTCATTTCCAACAAACTTACTGATCTCAGATTTATCCTTTCACGTTTCAATTTTTATTTACCATTTTGTACTATTCTCAAGCCGAAAGGTGAGAGTAAACATCTCCATTTTTTTCATCCTACTGCCCCAAATCATACCTTTCCCCAGTGCCCCTACTCATAAATCTTAGAGTTCTGAACAAAGGATAGGAGAACAGAGCATCTATTTCATTTAATTTTATTTGAGACCACAGCCTTACATCTTAAGCCATTCTATGTTTTGCTTCTATTTTCCTCTCTAAACTAATTTAACAGGCAAAACAGGACTGAAGAGTACTCCGTTGTGTACATTTCTTTATTCATTTATCTATTGATAGACACATAGGATGATACCAAAGCATAGCTATTGTTAATAGTGCTGCAGTAAACATGGGAGTGCTGATATGTATTTGATATATGAATTTCCTCTCGTTTCGGTGTATACCTAGCACTGAGATTACCAAATCATACAGTAGTTATTTTTTTAAAACCAAATCCAATAATGTATTTCACAAGAACTATGGCAAGGTGAAGTAGAGTTATGACAGGATCACAGCATCAGAAAAATCTAGCTGTGTGATTCTCCATATTAACAATTAAAAAAACAATTATTTTGAGGAATCTCCATACTGTTCTAGTGGTTGTACTAATTTACATTCCTATCAACAGTGCACAAGGGTTACTTTTCTCCATATTGTCACCAGTATTTGGTATTGCCTGTCTTTTGGATAAAAGCCATTTTAACTGGAGTGAGGCGATATCTCAATGTACTTCTAATTTGAATTTTTCTGATGATTAGTGATGCTGAGTACCGTTTTCCATATCTGTCTGTCATTTATATGTCTTCTTTTGAGAAAAGTCTCTTCATACCTTTTGCCCATATTTAAAAATTGATTATTAGATATTTTACCCAAGGGATTTTACCAAAGGGATTTAATTGAATCACAGTTCCTCATTCCTGGGAAGGCCTCAGGAAACTTATGATCATAGTGGAAAATGAGGCAGGCACATACTACATGGTGGCAGGAGAGGGACGTACAGGCAGGGGAAATGCCAGCTGCTTATAAAACCTCAGAACTCACTCACTATCCCCAGAATAGCATGGAGGAAGCTGCCTCCATGATCTAATCACCTCCCAGCAGATTCCTCTCTCAACACGTGAGGATTACAATTTAAGATGAGATTTGGGTGGGGACGCAAAGCCTAACCATATCAAGAGCTAATAATGTTTGCTTTATGTATCTGGATATTCCAGTGTCAGGTGCATACATATTTACAGTTGTTATATTCTTTTGCTTAGTTGAACTCTTTATCATTATATAGTAGTAACTATTGTCTCTCTTCATAGTTTTTGTCTTGAAATCCATTTTGTCTGATAGAAGTATGGCTACTCTTTCTCTTTTTTGTTTTCCATTCTCGTGGAATATCATTTTCCATCCTTTAATTTTAGCCTGTTTGTCGTTCTAGGTATAGTGCATTTCTCATAGAAAACAGATAATTGTTTCTTGTTTTATATCCATTCAGCCACTGTATGTCTTTTAATTGGAAAGTATAGTTCATTTACATTCAGTGTTGTTATGTATAGGTAAGGACTTACTCCTGCCATTCTGTTATTTGTTTCCTGCTCTCCTCCATCTTTTTTCCTTCCTTCCTGTCTTTTTGTTAGTGGAAGTGACTTTCTCAGGTAATATGTTTTAATTTCTTTTTTTAAAATATTTTTTGTGTATTCATTGTATGTTTTTTAATTTGAGGTAACCAGAAGGCTTGCAAATGATATCTTATACACATTACTTTAAACCGATTACCACTTAACGTTGATTGCATAAACAAACAAGCAAAGAGAAAACTAATAAATACTCTATACTTTAACTTCATCTCCCTGCTTTTTAACTTTTTGTTGTTTCTATTTTTATCTTATTATACTATGTCTTCAAAAGCTGTTATAGCTATTATATTTGATAATTTCATCTTTTAGTCTTTCTATTCAACATATGAATGGTTACACACCAAAATCACAGTGTTATAATTTTCTGTGTTTTTCTGTGTACTTCCTATAATCAGTGAGTTTTCTATTTTCTATCAGATGATTTCTTTTTGCTCATTAGCATCCTTTTCTTTTGCCCTTTAACTTTGTGGTTCTTGCTGACTCATAGAGGCACTACCTTGGTGTTCTTAGGTAAGATCCAGCAGGATTCTTCCCTGGATTATTAGGTGGAGACGCTGGTCCTTTTCCCTTACTTTCCTCCCAAAAACTGCATCTGTTTCTTCCCATGTTGAGCTGCCTAGAGTGGAGGGAGAGAAAACACAAGCACCTCTATAGTCACCACCATTGAAACTGTGCTGGGTCACACCTGAAGCCAGTATAGCACTGGGTCTTGCTTATTTTCTGCAGTGACAACTGCCTGGCTGCAGCCTGTGTTCACTGAAGGCAAAGGCTCTACAATCAGCAGGTGGTGAATCTAGCTAGGCTTGTGTTCTATCCCTTCAGGACAGAGTGTTCCTTTGGGCTCTGCACAGATCTGGAGATGCTGTCTGGGTGCCAGGTCCTGGAGCCACAGGTCCTCGAGCCAGGGACCTCAAAAATCTACCTGGTGCTCTATTCTACTGCTGCTGAACTGTCACCCAAGCCACAAGACAGTTATTCCCATGCTTCCCTCCCCTTTCCTTAAAAATAGGACTTTCTCCCCATGGCCAACACCACTCAAGGCCCACTGCCAATACTGTCTGGTCACTGCCAATGTTCACTCAAGCCCCATGGGCTCTTCAATTAGCTGTGGCAAAAGCCATCAGTCCTGTGTCTCTCTCTTCAAGCTCCCCTTCATCTCAGGGCAGTTAATGACATGCTGTCCAGTAGCATTTTAGTGCTTACCTTCTTTAGTGCCTCTTTCATATACATGATATGAAAATGGGTACTGTGATGCTCATCTGATTTTTTGTTATTATGAAGGTGCCGTTTTGGAGGGTTAGTTGTTTAATTTGTTGTTCTTTCAGGAGGGACAATTGCTGGTGAAGAATCATATTTGGTCATTTTGTTGTACCTTACCCATATTATTATTCAGAATGTTCTCAAGTATGCATAAATAATATCAAGGAGAGACATGCAGTGTTCTGCAACTTGCTCTTTGATATCCAGAACATTTTCTTGAGATCTATGCAATATATAAATCTAATTCCATTCCTTTCATACTACATGAAATAAACTGGCATTCTTTTTCTTCAAAATACTATAAAGCTACATAAAATGTGCTGTAAGGAAATGTGAATGAATACACAGTGGCATCATCAAATGGCAGGGTTATAAGTCGTTTATCACTTAACTGTATTTTATTATTTCTACTTTTATAATAAATATGTATTGCTTTCATAACCATAGAAATAGTTTTGTTAGATTTACCACTACTCAAATTTGTAGAAAATAAATTTTATTCAGATTTTTTCTACTTCAGGATTCTTATGCTGGACCATTTGAAAATGCCTACATTTATTTTCTATCATTAAATATCTAAAATAGCTACACCGAAACTTGAAATGAGGATCATAACATTGCAAAATTTGTTGTCTTATGCAAAGATGTGAATCACTGAAATAATTACACACATAAGCCTACCACATTACTTATGCCTAATATGTTTGCAAATTATATTGCTCTTAGGGTGATACTGAATTCACCATTTGTGCAAACTCAGTATTTGAAGTACTTTGAACTAGATATACCCTATTCTTAACAGGGAAAAAACAACCTTACAACTTCCTTAGAAGTTAGCTTCACTCTTTCTGTCCAATATATTTCATGCCTGGTATATGACTCTCTGTTTAGCCAGGAAGGAAAGAAAAAAATTAAACTTTTGTTTCTGAGTATATAAATATATTCCTTGTAATATTCCAAATAAACTAAAGCTGTTATTTTCTTAAGGATCACATTTGGTATTCCTCTCAGCTTAGAGCCTGGGCAGAGTTCATCTCCTTCCTAACCCATTATATTCATTATTTGTGGCACCAAATGCAATATAACTGTCACTCAGGCACTAGTCTCTTTGAAAATGACCTAGTGCCTTCTGCTTCTGCTGATATGCACATGATATATTTAATGTATTTGGTATACAGTCTCATTACGTGGTTAGTTAGGGCATTATGAAAAAGAGGTCATGGCCGTGCTGACACCACCACTGTAGCACTTCAGAAACTTTCTGATTTATAATCTCAACCCGGGCCACCTCCCTGCCTGCCTCCATTAACAGTGAGGCACAGATAAAGAAACACAGATGGCACCTATTCACCAGCGATACTAGAAAACACAGGAAACCATAAACCCTCGGAATAAGACTAATTAGAACTGTGCTTTACATGGCAAAGATATGTGACTTTGTGTATTGCTGGTTAAGTTATAAATGACACATCAGAATTACAGTTGGCTGGGGCCCCTGGCTTTGTCAGCAAATAACCATTTGAAAGGAGGAAACTGCTATTAGATGGAGAATGCTACCCATTCTATGCCAGGAGATTTCACAGGAAAAGTTTCAGGTCCTCTGGCTGAGAATCAAATTCATGCAAACTCTAGGCTGTATCTTAATACAGAGAAGGTTTCTGAGCAGATGACCGTGACTCCTCAGTTTTGTGAATCTTGCTTGTTTTACCAGTCGGGATGACACTATTCACAAAAAGGATAGAGTCCTGAAATGACACAAATAAATGTGCTTGAGAAACAGCAAAGTATTCGGCAGTTAACTCTGCTACTTGTTACAATTGCCAGCATAGAAACGTATCTGAAATTAATTCATCTGCATTTCCTTTCCTTTCACCCTAAAAGGCACAAGCCTTCAAAGTAGACAGACTCAGTTTGAAACTTTCCCTCCAATTTACTGAGAGTCACCTGCACCCCATAGTCCCCTCAAGTTACTAGTGGAAGGCTTGTGAATCAGCAGAAGCACCCCATAGATTTTCTAATCTTGACAAGTTTTCTCAAAAGTTCTGAGAGAATAAGTCAATCAAAAACACAGGTTCTATACATGAGGGAAAACATGAAGTGAAGCAAATTACACATCTTGTAAACAGAGGAAATAACTTGAAGGCAGGTACTCTTTGCCAGGACGATAACGTTTACAGGTTAAAAGTTGATCTATTACGAGTTTTCTCAATTACATTCTATCATACTCTATAAGAGATTTTACTGTTGATGTTAATTCTCAATGATTTTAAGCAATGGTTTCTCTTTCCTTGTTTTTACTGAGAACAAAGGCTTTCATTATAATTTACTCAGCATGGAAACAGTGGCTTTGGAGGATGTAGATATTCTAATAAATATGCATATTCATTTTATTAGATCCATTACTGAATGCTTTTTAATCCCCTGTGGTGGGCTGTGGTATGTAGAATCAGATGAGTAACATGTTTTACTATGTCAATGATAACATCCCTTTAGAAGTGGTTACACTACAGGAGCAAAGAGCTGTATTGACCGCTGCATTTTTCCTGCACACACACAGAACTTGCTTTGAATGGAGGGGAATATTCATACAGGGAGAATAATAATTTTTTGAAATAAATCTAAATAAAAGCAGGTCGTTTTTACTGTTCTACCTGTTACAATTTAGATTCCATTTAGCATTCACTTCCTTATTGATGTTAAAAATTTCTTAAATGAATATTTTTGGTAGTTCATTTTTAAAATAATACTAAGAATCCTGCTTATATTGAATCTACTGGCCATACAACACCATTGTATATCTCACTTTTAATCCCTCTTCCCAAACGAGCTGAATTAAATTTAAATATTTAAAATCTGCTGCAACGCATTAAATTGTTTTAAAATGATAATACAAGAACAGAAATATTTTTGGCTGCCAGTCCAACTCAGTCAATTTTAAATTTTCAGCCGTATATCTGAGGCTTATGTAGAGAAAAGAAATATTAGGTGTATAAGATGTATTAAGTTTATCTTCCTCTTTTCTACAGAAAATTGTATAGCCTTGGATCACAAATAATGCAAAGACATTAAATGTTAAATGACTCCTCTGTGAGTTTTTCTTGGGCTTTTTGTTCGATATGAAAAGGATTTTATGGTAAATATTACTACTTCATCAATTTTAAACATAAGAACTTTCCATGGAAATAATGAACACTTTTATGAATTGATATTACCATTTATAAAGGAAGCATACTCTCCAAAACAGGCAACTTTCCCTTCAAATTTTCATTTTCTTCCATTGTGTCCATCCCAATTTTATATACTAGTCGATGACGAAGTGACAAGAAAATAATTAAAACTTTTATGTTTTAAAGGTAACCATCCTTAAGAAATAAATATTCACTGTAAATGGCTTGCATAGCTTATGGTTTTCATGGTTTTTCCCGTTATATCAAACTAGCTCCAAAAATATAATCCATCAGGTGTTGTGTTACTTTTTTCTCCCAGTATGCAAATTATATTGTTACAAAAATTTATATTTAAAAAATAAAAGAAGTTGTTATAGACAAAGTTATGGAGGCACTGAGGAATAAAGTGAAGTAAAATCTATACAGTTTTGTGAGACTTGAGCTCGTGGAGAGCAAATAAGTTAAAACTACAATAGAATTATGGAGAATTTTTGTTAAGCATTTTGTTTTGACTATGCTTTGGATTGACTGAACTGATACTACTTGATCCAGATTTACACTTACAATTCTGAAAATTTAGTAAGCAGAATGGCTTATAAATTCCTAAGGGCAAGAAATTTTTGAGACAGACACCAGAAAATAATCTTAAAAATAGTCACTTTAAGAATGACAATGGGTATTACAAAATTTGATTCATTTTGGATACAGAGAAGATGCCAAAATGGTAAGATTTTACTTTTATTTCTTCAAATATAAATACTTCAGATATAGACCTGTATATCCAAAGAGCTGTCTCTATCTTGCCTGCATGATTGAATTTCCACTGAAGAAGACTTTCTGTTACTCATAAAACAGTGAAAGAACATTTGCTTTATTCATTTACCTATTAATTCAGCAACGATTTTTGGCACACCTCACCTGCCAAATAAGTTTTATTAACTAGCTGTTTCTAATTTTGGTTGGTTTCCACTCATTCTCTAGGTATCTTCATCTTCTTTTATACATTTTACCTTTCTCTGAGTCCTTATCCATTAATTTGTTTACCCAAGGAAATAATGATTCTTAACATTGCCCATGTCCTAGACCTTGCCTTTACTGTTTCTGATCACATTAAATAAACCCAAATGTAGGAAATTTGCTTTTTAAATTGTTCTTTCTTTTCTTTTATACTTTAAGTTCTGGGGTACATGTGCAGATCATGCAGGTTTGTTACAGAGGTATACACATACCACAGTGGTCTGCTGCATTCATCCCCCTGTCATCTTCATTAGATATTTCTCCTAATGTTATCCCTCCCCAACCCCCCCACCCCCTGCTATTCCTCCTCTAGCTCCTCCAGCCCCCAAAAGGCCCAGGTGTGTGATGTTCCCCTCCCTGTGTCCTTCTGTTCTCATTGTTCAACTTCCACTTATGAGTGAGAACATGCAGTGATTGGGTTTCTGTTCTCGTGTCAGTTTGCTGAGAATGATGGTTTCCAACTTCATCCATGTCCCTGAAAAGGACATGAACTCAATGTTTTTTATGGCTGCATAGTATTCCATGGTGTATATGTGCTACATTTTCTTTATCCTGTCTATCATTGATAGGCATTTGGGTTGGTTCCAAGTCTTTTCTATTGTAAACAGTGCCACAATAAACATACATGTGCATATGTCTTTATAATAGAAAGATTTCTAATCCTTTGGGTATATACCCAGTAATGGGATTGCTGGGTCAAATGGTATTTCTATTTCTAGATCCTTGAGGAATTGCCATACTGTTTTCCACAATGGTTGAACTAATTTACACTCCCACCAACAGTGTAAAAGTGTTCCTATTTCTCCACATCCTCTCCAGCATTTGTTGTCTCCAGATTTTTTAATGATTGCCATTCTAACTGGCATGAGATGGTATCTCAATGTGTTTGATTTGCATTTCTCTTATGACCAGTGGTGATGAGCATTTTTTCATATATTTGTTGGCCACATAAATGTCTTCTTTTGAAAAGTGTCTGTTCATATCTTTTGCCCAGTTTTTGATGGGGTTGTTTGTATTTTTCTTGTAAATTTGTTTTAGTTCTTCGTAGATTCTGGATGTTAGCCCTTTGTCAGATGGATAGATTGCAAAAACTTTTTCCCATTCTGTTGGTTGCTGGTTCACTCTAATGATAGTTTCTTTTGCTGTGCAGAAGCTCTTAAGTTTAATTAGATCCTATTTGTCTGTTTTGGCTTCTGTTGCCATTGCTTTGGTGTTTTGGTGATGAAGTCCTTGTCTATGCCTATGTCCTGATTGGTATTGTCTAGGTTTTCTTCTAGGGTTTTTATGGTGTTAGGTCTTATGTTTAAATCTTTAATCCATCTAATGTTAATTTTTAATTAAAATATCTTATTTGTCTTTAATTGACAGATAAAATTGTGTTTACGATGTACAACATTATTTTGAAGTATATATATATATAGTTGAGTGATTAAATCTAGTTAATTAACATATGGATTATCTCACATAGTTGTCATTTTTGAGGTGAGAACACTTTGCATTCCCTCTCTTAGCCTTTTTCCATGCATTGTACTGATGCATGGAAAATTTGCTTTTAATCTTCAGCATGTTGAAGCAAGATTATTAAATCTGTTTCTATTCTCTTGGAAAGCTATTGTGACAAGGTTCCTTTTGGGACTTAGGGAGACGAATACCATCAAAATAGGTGGAAACCAGAATACTTATGTGGATTACTCATAATGTTCAGGATTGGTCGATCTTTGTAATAAAACTGGTGTTACCTTAGAGTGCATTTTTCAGAGGTCCTGATCTGTTCTGTTCTGCATTTTTAATACATCAGTGTGAATTCAGAATGTATGCTTAATAAACTTGAAAGAGAGATAACCTTTGGAGTGTTAACATATATTGGTAAAAGAATCTGAGAGAATCACATTTCAAAACTTCATTAAGAATGTGAAATTGCAGATCAAATCTAAAACTATTAAATTAATTGGAATGTGTAACTTAGAGCCACAAAGAAAATTTACAAAGACAGCCAGGCACAGTGGCTCAGGCCTGTAATTTCAGCACTGTGGGAGCCTAAGGCGGGCAGATCACCAGGTCAGGAATTTGAGACCAGCCTGGCCAACAGAGTGAAACCCCATCTCTATTAAAAATACAAAAATTAGTCAGGTGTGGTGGCACATGCCTGTAGTCTCAGCTACTTGGGAGACTGAAGTGAAATTATTGCTTGAACCTGGGAGGCGGAGGAGGTTGCAGTGAACCGAGACCATGCCATTGCAGTCCAGCCTGGGTGACAGAATGAGACTTAAAAAAAAAATTACCAAGTTAAGAGTTCAAGAGATAAGAGATAAGGGAGGAAGATTTAATTAGGATGACTCGTGTGTAATTCCAGCACTTTAGGAAACCAAGGCAGACAGATCACTTGAGGCCAGGAGTTTGAGACCAGCCAGGCAAACATAGTAAAACTCCATGTCTACAGAAAGCAAATAAACTAACTAAATAAATATGTAAATAAAATTGAAGGCCAATTTTTTTCAAACTATTCAAAAAATTAGTAAGATAAAATTATTTCAAATTCATTATATGAAGCCATTATTATCTTGAATCCAAAACCAGTTAAGGTCACAACATAGAAAAGAAAAATACATATAGGCCAATATCTCTGATAAACATAGATGCAAAACTCCTCAACAAAATACTAGCCAACCAAATGCAGCAGTACATCAAAAAGATTATACACCATAATCAAGTGGGATTCATCTCAGGAATGCAAGGAGGATCCAACATGTGCAAATCAACACACATAATATATCAACAGAATGAAGTAAAAAACCATATGATTATCTTGATAGACTCAGAAAAACATTTGGTAAATTTCAACAATGCTTCATAATAAGAACTCTCAAGAATTAGGTGCAGGCAGAAGGAACATACCTCAACAAACAATAAAGGCTGCATTTGACCAACTCACAGCTGAAGAAAGCTGTGAGAATGAATTTAAAAAGCTGTAATCCTTTTCTCTAAGAACTAGAATAGACAAAAATGCCCACTCTCTCCACTCTTAGTAGACATAATACTGGCAATTCTCATCAGAGCAATTTAACGAAATAAAGGGAATTCAAATTGGAAAAGAGAATGCCAAATTGTCCTTGTTTGCAGATGACATAATCTTATATATTAAATAACCTAAAGACTTCATAGAAAACCTCTTAGAACTAATAAATTTAGTAAAGTTGCACAATACAGTATCAACATAGAAAAGTCATTCATGTTTGCATACACCAACATCAAACACTATTAAAAGCAATCCCATTAACAATACATATAAAAGAAACGGAATAAATTCAAGCAAGGAGGTAAAAGATCTCTACATGAAAAACTATGTAATAAATTTTAAAAGACACTAACAAATGGAAGGGCATTTTATGTGATTCATGGGTTACTAGAATTAATGTTGTTAAAATGACCACATTACCGAAAGCAATCTACAGATTCAATGCAGTCCATATCAAAATATCAATGACATTCTCACAGAAATATAAACAGTAATCCTAACATTTCTATGGAACCTCTAAAGAGCCTGACTATCCAAAGCAAACTGAACAAACAAAAATGAGGCACCACATTACTGCCTTCAAAATATACTACAAAGCTATAGTAAAAAAAGAGCATAGTACTGACATAAAAACAGGCATAGATCAATGGAACAGAATAAATTCAGATAGAAATCTGTATCATTTACAGCCAACTGATTTTCAACAAAGGCACCATAAATATTCATTAGGGGAATGACAACGTCTTCAATAATTGATGTTGGGAAAACTGGATATGCACATGCAGAAGAATGATATTAGACCCCTATCTCTTATTATATACAAAAATGAGCTCAAAATATATTAGAGACTTAAGTATAAGACCAAAAACTACTAAACTACTAAAAATAACTTAGAAGTAACACTTGAGGACATTGGTCTGGGCAAAGATTTTAAGGAAAAGATTTCAAAAGCATAGGAAACAAAAATAAACATTGATAAATGAAATTATAACATATACAAAAACTCAAAGAACTTAATAGTAAAATATAATAATCTAATTACAAATGGACAAATGACCTGAATAGACATTTCTTAAACCGAGAGAGACATACAAATGGCCAATAAGTACAAGAAAAATTGCTCAGCATCACTCATTATCAGGGAAGTCCAAATCAAAAGCATAACAGAATATATTGTCTAACCCCAGTTAGAATGGCTATTACCAAAAAGAGAAAAAATACCAAATGCTGTTAAGATGTGGAGAAAGGGGCCCTTCAATACGCTGTTGGTAAGAGTAAACATTATTGTCGTAATTATGGAAAACAGTATTGAGATTCCTAATGAAACTAAAAATAAAGCTTTAATATGATTCAGTAATATCACCACTGGGTATATGTCAAAAGAAAGGAAATCAGTATGTCAAAGTTACATCTGTAGCCTCATGTTTATCGCGGCATTCTTCACAGTAGTCAAGATATGATATCATCCTAAGAGTGTATCAACAGGTAAATGGCTAAAGAAAATGTGGGGTATATATACACAATTCAGCTATGTAAAATAATGAAATTGTGTCATTTGCAGCAATATGGATGAGCCTGGAGGACATTACATTAAGTGAAATAAACCAGGCCCAGAAAGATAAATACTACATGTTGTTGGTCATATGTAGAAGCTACAAAAAAGTTGACTTCACAGATGTGAGGAGTTCAAATAATGTCTCCTCTCAAGGGAATCAAGTATAGAAATGCATTGTGACATGACAGCAAAGGAACAAATATTTGGTGAAATTCAATAATGACTACTAGATACAGTTTTGGTAAACATCATGATAGGCTTGTGAGAACATAAGTAATTTAGCAACAGTAAAAATTTGAACACTATAAAATGCCTGTAAAACAAAACAAAACAAAAAACAGTCCATGCTTGATACTTACGTATGCTCAAAGTGAAAAAGAATACACTAAAATGATAATGGAAATGCAGCCGTTCTTTATTTTTTCTCTTTTCCTTCACTGGCATAACTGTCTGTTTTTAATGGGATGCTTCACTATTTTTTAATGGAATTACTCTTTTCAGTAGCTTGCTATTTCCCCTGAAAGAGAAGAATAATAGATAAAATCAAGACTACAGAAGAGTTATAATAGCAGGAAATAAAAAGATGAGATAAGAGATTGGAAAGTGGATAAATTTTTCAAACGCCACTGTGATTTCCCTTTAAATGGCATAGAGAAAAAAACAAAACCAATGATTTGGTTTGAAGGCTTAAATATGCCTGGGATAGTGCTGACTTTTGTGTTAGCACCACTCAAAATACTCTGTAGCCAGTGGTATGTTTCTGATAAGAGAAGCTTTGCTTTAGGGGTTTAAAGTGAAAAGAAAAAAGAAATAGAACCATTTCAAGATTAATTAAAAAATAATGACTAATAAAGAAATTTATTTATAAGTAGGTAAAAATTATTTATATAATTACTCTGCAAATTAAAGTTCTCATTAATACATACATTTTTATGGAATAAAAAAGGACGTGAGAACAAGAGCAACAAAAATCTATTCATTTATGTTTATTGTCCTTAACAGTGACTCAAATTAACTCTAGATAACCTTGGTATATATGGACACATTTTGATCTGTGGTTAATTTTAATTTACCTTAATTTACTTTTTAAACTGTAAACAAATAGCTCAGGATTATATATGTTTGTCTAAAGAGTTTTAGTCTTATATGATAAATTGAAATTTTTTAACAAAAAAAGTATTTGAAAATTCATTGTTTCAGATGATTTTGAAAGAAAAAGACAGTTTGCTTTTTAAAAATTATATCTTAAATTTCAATAGTTTTCTTCCTTGGAATATTTACTATGAATATCATATTTACTAACACACTTGATTTTACATTTCATGCTTATATTATATGGTTTCAATCACTTTAGTTTACAGATTGTTATACAAATAAACTCAATTACATTTTACATAAACATAATTTTACTGATATTTAAAGTGGCCTTTATTTAATAATCTTTGGCTAAATTATTGATTTCTTAAAATAATACTTCAGTTAAGTTTTACCTGTGCAAATATCTTGCAGTAGCTATATGATTATATGCAATAAGACATAAAAATCAAATTATAATATTCTATGATTTACTTCTCTAGTATGGTTGGACAAATTTTATTAAAAAACAATACTGAATCTGAAATACTGTATATTTTCACACAAGAAAATAAGATTTATTTTGTCTTTATTATTGAACAATCTGCTAGAAAAATTACTAAAAATATGTCTAATAATAATATTAGACACTTTATCCTAATTCATAGTATTCAACATATGAAATTTCAATTTTTACGTATGTTTAACATTATATATAAATTTGAGAAAGAAAGCAAAATTACACATTTTTAAAGTATACATTTTTTCACAATCTGCTTCCTCTTTCTTTTCAAGCTCTGCTTTGCAGTTTCTTTTTAGTTTTATTCAGATGTAATTTACATACCATATAATTCACCCATTCATAGTGTATGATTCAGTTTATTTTACTATATTCACAGGTTTGTGAAACTATCAGCAAAACAGAATTTTAGAACACTTATGTCCCTCCCCAAAGGAACACTTTGTACACATTAACAATTATATCACATTTGTCCTTCCTCAAAGCTCTAAGCAACCATTTACATATTCTCTGTCACTATAAATGTACCTACTGTGGACATTTTGTAAAAGAGGAATTGTTCAACATTTCCTTTTGACCTTTTACAACATGACCTTTTGTAACTGGCTTATAATTTTCAAAGTTCATCCATGGTCAAACACGTATCAGCCCTTCATTTCTTTTTATTATGAATAATATTCCATTGAGAGGATAGATCATATTCTATTATTCATTCACAGATTGGTGGCTATTTGAGTTTTTTCCATTTGGAGGATATTATAAAGAATGCTACCATGAACATTTGTGTATAAGTTTTTATGTGGTGTATGTTTTCATTTCTCTTATATATACCTATGGGAAGGAACTACTATGTAATATGGTAACTATTAAAATTTCAAGAACTGCTGAACAGATTTCCAAATTTACTGAATTTGGGTTGTCTTTTTATTAATAAGTTTTAAGAGTTACTTATGTATCTGAATAAGTATTTTATCAAATATATGAATTTTAAATATTTTCTCCAGTGGGTTTTCACTTTTTTGGTGATGCTCTTTAAAGAACAGAATATTTTACTTTAGATACAGCCCAATTTATCTATCTATAGATCTGTTTTAATTTAAGAATATGTAAGCCCGGCACGGTGGCTCACGCCTGTAATCCCAGCACTTTGGGAGGCTGAGGTGGGCGGATCACGAGTTCAGGAGTTCAAGACCAACCTGGCCAACATAGTGAAACCCTGTCTATATTTACAAATAAAATAAAATAAATATGTAATTGACAAAGATTGTCAAATATTTAAGGTACACAGTATGATTATTTGATACATATATACATCGTCTAACAATTACCATAATTAAAATAATTAGCACATTTATTACCACTCATGCTATACATTAGATCTCGAGAATTTGCTCATCCTATAACTTAAAGTGTGTACCTCTGCATTTCCTCCAAACCTCAGACTTTGGCAATCACTGTTCTACTTTCTGCTTCTATAAAATTAAAAAATTTCACATTTAAAAAATTCCACATATAAGCAAGATCATGCAATATTTGTTTTTCTGTGTCTGACTTACTGCACTTAGCATAATGTCCTCAGGGCTCATCTATGGTGTTGCGAATGGCAGAATGTTCTTCCTTTAACAGCTAAATAATGTTCCATTTTTTGTGTGCATGTATGTGTGTATGAGTGTGTGGTATGTATGTGTGTGTGTGTGTGTGTGTGATTAACATTTCTTTATCCATTTATGGGCACCAGGGAACCCTTATAAATCTTTGGTAGGTATGTACGTGAGTTGGCATTATGGAAAACAGTAAGGAGGTTCCTAAAAAAAATAAAACTACTAGCAATCCCATTTTGGAGTATATAAACAAAGGAAATAAAATATCTCAAATAGATATCTGTACTCCCATATTTATTGCAACATTATCCGCAATAGCTAAAATGTGGAAAAATCATTTTATCTGTATTTAAATTTGTCTCTTGTGCTTTTGGTGCCATATCCAAGAAACCATTCCCTAGCCAAAGCTCAAAAAATTTACTTTATGTTTTCTTCTAAAAGTTTTATAGCTTTAGCTTTTATATTGAGGTTTATAATCACTTTTGAGTTAATTTTTATGTATAGTAGTTGTCCAACTTCAATCTTTTATATCTGGGTATACAAATGTCCCAACACATTTTTTGCAAAGACTCTTCATTCTCTATTAAGTGGTTTTGCCAATTTTGTCAGAAATCAACTGATAGTAAACAAAAATGTTTATTTCTGGGCTTTCAATTCCATTCCAGTTATCTGTATGTCTACATGTATACCAGTAACTTACTATAGTAATTATTTTACTTTTATATGAAGTTTTACATTAAGGAAGTGTACATCTACATTAAAATGTTTTGTATGTGTGCCTGCACACATAGTCATATACATACACATTGTATAGTCATAGATGTATATATACACACACACACACAAGTTGCATTAAGGTGATTAATTCTAATATTTTGTTAATGTGAATTATGTTAGGTTAAACAGAAATAAGAAAATCTCAAAATTTCTTTTTTGTTTTCCTAAGGCTTACTTAATTTTAGATAAAAAGCGTAAAGAAATATTATATGTTCTACATGTTCTACTATAATTGAAAGCTAATAACTTCTTTTATACTGTGAGCTAAGGTCTACAGGACTCAAATAAGGCATTTTTGGCATCTTTTTATAGGTACAGAGTCAATTATAACATGTGTTATATGACAGTGACATGCCAAATGATTCTATTGATTCTTGACCTCACATTTCCAAGAGAATCATGATCTTGTCTCATTTCAACACAAATGGTTTTTGAACAAAGCAAATAAAAATTTAGAGTAAAATCTCTCTTATTCATCAGATCAATAAATGATTGTCTTGACAGGTAACAGGACTAGTTCTAACGAATGCTGGCATAACACATGGACATTATTTAACAACACACAGAACTCCAATAGTAGAATATTTTTTCTCATATGTTAGAAGACTTTGGATAGTTACAGTTGAGACTCCTGTAGTAAACTGCATTCAGCTGGACTCAGGCAATGTTAGCATGAATTATCTGATACCCTGGAAAGCACAGCTCTAAAGATAAAGTATGAATCTTTTTGAATGGTTTTGTTTAAAAAGGTTGAAAATGATAAATCTCTGTATTGGTAGTTTTCCCATTGTAACACAGCATGAAGAATCCACAAATAAAGTAAAAATTTGAAGTATTTCTCAAATATATAAACCATCTAATTAGAAGTAAAAGAGACTTAATTATATCTACTTTGTTTGGCCAGAAGCATGATGTAGGTGCAGGGTCTGACTAGATTTGTAGAGTTTGCAACAAACCAACTTTGCCAGTAAAATTTACCCTATTGAGACTTTTAAATGAAGCCCAATAAATATTTTAATACTAAATTCCACTATTATTTTTATGAAGCTAATAACCATCTGTTCCCCATCTGTCAAATAATGACAGAAAATTAGATAACTGCTATCAATAAAACCCATAATTCAAAGGGGAGTTATTTATTATTGTGCACATAAATTATAACTGCTTCCTTTTGCTAGAGTATCCTTCAACACACTTTACTAACCAAATTAGGGAAAAATACCTCAGACTTCCTAGTATAAACAATATAGAACAGGGTATTAAATTCTAAATGTTAATACGCTAGAAAGTAGGAACACGGGGCTCCTAAAACCAGTCATTCACTAAATATATTTGTGACTTTGAACAAGTCACTTCATCCTTTATAAAAACAGTAGGTTAAACTAATTAAATACAAGCATGTTTTTACAGGGAAGCCTGTAGTTATCATAGTAAAATGTAATTAATTACTAAAAGTTATTATTAAGGAAAACCTGTTCCAGGTTTTCTGTCTTATGTCATTCAGGCCAATTGGTTTGATGTTAGGAGGAAACCACAGATAAAAATCTGCTACTGCCTGAAATGTTCTTAAAGATTTGAAAAGGCAACCCCAAATAAGGAGTTGATCACCTCAATGCCATTCTTCCTCATTTAGCATAAATTAATAATGCCATCCAGTAAGAATGTCACACTATGTCTCAGATTTGGGCTCTCTACATGCCAAGAGTACAGTCTGAAGCTCAGGACTTTGAAAGTAACCAGCTTCAGAGGTGAAGTCACTGAACAATCAACAGTCCCAAGTGGCAATGCAGCTTTGAAGTAGAATCTCGCATCCTCTTCTAACATGTAACATAAAACTTTTTAAAAAGTATTAAAACAACACCAATCATTGGAGGGAAACTATGGGACTGGCCATGTGATATGATCTGGCTGTGTTCCCACTCAAATGTCATCTTGAATTGTAGCTCCCATATCCCCACATGTTGTGGGAGGGATCCAGGGGGAGGTAATTGAATCATGGGGGCAGTTTTTCCCATGCTGTTCTCATGATAGTTAATAAGTCTCTGAGGTCTGATGGTTTTCTGCACATGCTAACTCTCTTGCCTGTCACCGTAAGAAATGACTTTGCTCCTCCTTTGTCTTCTGCTGTGATTGTGAGCAGAGCCATGTAAACTGTGAATCAATTAAACCTCTTGCCTTTATAAATTACCCAGTCTCAGGTATGTCTGTATTAGTAGTGTGAGAACTGACTAATACAACATGAGTTCTTGCTTATTTGAAACAAATGAGTCATTTTTTCCATGATGGGAATGACTAATATGATTATACTATGTGCTAGTAACTAAAGAAAAGAACTTTAGGAACTTCTGTCTTGTCTCACAAAGCCTTAAATAAGCAGGGTCAAGTTTGTCCTTTGGTCAGTCAGTTAATGAATTTTGTCACTAAATCCACGTGAGGTCTGGGCCCTGAAAAAGTCATATTTCATCATGTTTATTATGATGATGAAATAATTAACCTAGACATAGCTCCTCTACACCCAGGCCTGGGAATCTTTTAGTAGATACAGACAAGACAACAATCTGTGTTCTGGTGTGAATTGGAATTACTGTGATTTGAGATCACACTAGAGGTGCATTTAATCCACATTTCAGTGGTTAGCAGAGGCTTTCTAGATGAAGTTTTATCTGAGCTGAAGCCTGCTTAGATTAGTAAAATTTAGGTAGGTTAAGAGTGAAGTTTCTAGAGCGCATAATTTGATAAAGATAATTAACAAAACTGAGAGGTGTGAGGTACCTGGTAATGCAGTTCCCTGAGCATGAGATATATAACTGATGGAAGAGGCTATGAATGTGTTTGTATGTGTGTGTGTGCTCGCATATGTACGTATATTTGATATATTTAAGGTCAGAGAAGTGACTGTGTAGGGAGAGGTAGGACACAGTTTTTGCTACCAGAGAAGAGTCTGTCTCTGTTTCCTGTCCCTTTAGCCTGCAATGCTCAGAGAGAGAAAGAAAAGGAAAGAAAGAAAGAAAGACTGCATTCCCAGTCATTGTACCCTACCAGAGCAGGTGTAGGCCAACGTCACAACAGATTATCCTTTTTGGGTCTGGGACAAGGAGCATAGAAGGGGCAAGTACTGGTGCATCTTCCTTCTTTGTTTACTCTACTCAGCACACAGGCCTCGTTTATTTCTTTAAATGTCTGATATAATGTGCCCATTTTGGTTCATACATGTGGATGAGTCAAGGAGACTAAAAGAGGCCCTATTGAATTCAGCTTTCTAATTCAGAAATCATTTTGCAACTATATTTGTGCTCTGTATCTGGAGATAACTATTTAAATAATATAATAAATTAACAAAGTCTATAAATAAAATTTATCATAGTTATTGACAAATAAGAGTATCATTATAATTATTTCATCAAAGGTATATATTTTTTAAAAACTTCAAAATTAGGAAAATTTATGACACAATAAGGCAGACAAAAATAGCTAACGTGATTTAGAATTGATTTGCCAGTATTCAAGAATCAAAGACAAAGCTTATTTTGCCACAGATAAGTTTGTAGCAAGCCCCCTTTATTTGGTATATATTTAATACATTATTAATGAGAGACATGTAATTTTTTACTTGGAACTTCAAGTGGTGGCAGAGGCCAGAAACTTTGAGCAGAAACTTCATTTTCTGCAGGCTCTTTGAAAAGAGATGCTTCCATCTGGATCTTGGTGAGGATATTTCCTTTTGGACCAAGAATTATTCCACCATTAGCAAGGGCCAAGGATGCTTTCTCTCCCCATCCTACCCTGCCTTGTTTTTGTTTGATTTTATGGGGTTTTGGTTTTTTGTTTTGTTTTTTTGGAGAAGGAGTCTCACTCTGTCGCCCAGGCTGGAGTGCAGTGGCGCAATCTCGGCCCACTGCAACCTCCTCCTCAAAGGTTCAAGCAACTCTCCTGCCCCAGCCTCCCAAGTAGCTGGGACTACAGGTACACACCACCCTACCTGTCTAATTTTTTGTGTTTTAGTAGAGACAGGGTTTCACCATGTTGCCCAGGCTGGTCTTGAACTACTGAGCTCAGGCAATTTGCCCGTCTTAGCCTCCCAAAGTGGTAGGATTACAGGCATGAGCCACAGAGCCTGGCCATGTGCGTTGTTTTAATTGTTTATGTGTGTGCTTCATATCTTTGCTAAAGCCTGTAGTGCATATAAATTAATCATCAACAAAAGTACTAATTGTACATCTAGCCAAACACATAGTCTGAGCTGAAGCTACTTTCGTAGATGGCTATTATAGCAAATGGACTTCTGTCTACATAAATGTGAGATAGTAAATGTTTTTATGAATATTCCTGATATTTCTACTTAATCTCTTCTGTCAGCATAAAACCCAACACTATTTTGAGCTCCAAATATTGTTTCATTCCCATCAAGAAACATGATGATATCTAAATATATTTTGTCAAAATAGAAGGCAAGCAATTTTCATAAAATACAGGGTTTGTTGATAGAGCTGCATGTTTCAACAAATCCAGTTATTCATCAAGTCATAAATTAAATGGAGAGCAATTATTTAAGCAGTCTGATTTGCTACTGTAAAGGGCTAATTCTATTAAAATGTCAATTGAAATTTCATCACTGAGAAATATTATATCCATATTCATTTCATACATGTAGTCATGCTCACAAAAGATATTCTCTGAGACTTATAACTAGTGAGAAATAAGGAAATACTGTTCGATATTGTGCTATTATTATTTAAGTCTCTGAGTCTCTGGTATTACATGAGACACTGCAAAATGACGGTGTCTAATGCAAATGGAAATACTGGAAATACAATTTTATGGCCAGTTAGATATTTTTTGACATACTTTAGACTTTCATAGCTAATAAAAACCAACATTATTTCTTGTGTATCATATAAAAATCAATTCATTATGCATAATAATTATAGCCTTACTTTTTATACAAAGTAATGGAATATATGAATATATGGACTTGGGGGGAAAGTCCTTTCAAGTAGACTGTTATGTAGAATTAGTAAGTTTTTCCCATCTCCCATGTTAAATGAACGTTGTCATTGCCAATTATGCATTGCAGCTTCATCTTCCTCTTTTTCCTTCCTTTATTCTTGGGATTTTTTTTAAAAGAAAATTAAGGTATATGAAAACACTTGAGTCATATTTTTATTAACATCTATTTTCCAAATATAGGATTAAAACCTATTAATTATGGAAAATACATTAAAAGTTTGAAGATTAGAAGTTACTTATGGTTCTAACACCAAGATATGATCACTAACTTTTATTTCAAAACTACATTGAAGACATATATATATGTATATATATGTGTGTGTATATATATGTATATGTGTGTATATATATATAAAAAAATATATATATATTTGATAGCATCCAAATACTGGGACTCCAAATACTGGATTTTTGAAGTGGGACTTCTACATCAAAGAAAATATTGATTTATAAGGCTCTATCTTCCAAATTAGCTTTCCAGAAAGGTTTTACCTATTTACATACCTACTAAATGCGTCTGAAAGTCACCTCTCTCAACCTTGCTAACCTAAGCTTTGAATGTTATAGTTCTAATACTTGATGCAGTAGATAAGATATGCTATATCATTGACGAAAGGACCTATTTGTGCTACTATTAGTGAAGCTGAACTTTTTTTTTACCAATGAGTTTTTGCTTTTGTATATGACCTCTTCATTTTTTGTTTGGACGTGCTGGAGTTTTATTTTATATTTGTAAGTATTCTTTATACACTAACATTACTAATATTTTCTAAAATTAACTCGATCTAAATAAGCTGTTTAATTTCATTATAAGTCAATCATATAATCACTTTTTAATCACATTTATTTAGGGTCAGCCATTTTTACAGCTAGTAAGTAGAAACAGAGGGAGTCTATTTCAAAAAGCTTTTTCCTTTCAACTAGCCATATTTCTCAACAAAATGTTAGGAGAACAGCAAAAATAAAATAAAGATTGGTGTTAGCTGTGTGTGCCTGTGTAAGTATGTGTTGAGAAAGTATCACTATAGGTGCCACAAAATAATTCAATGGAGAGTAAGAAGAGATTTGAAATATAGAGTTGGGATAGAAGGAAACCGTAGCATGAAAGAAGATAAAAATCCAATCATGGACATTTAAAATACATGATATACTTAAGAAACATATAGTCCAAATGTAAATGTAACAAAGGACATAAAAGAATAAAGCCAACTAACTATAGACAGCTAGATTGATTGAGTAAATATTTGGAACAATTTGAATGAAATGTAAATGGATTTGTAACTTTGTTAAATAAAGGCTAGTTTCTATCACCAATGCATTTAAGCAAATATAAAGCAAATATAAAGGATCTATGCTTTAAAAATAGTTAGGCTGGATTAGAAGCTATAAAGCTATTAACACCAGTAGTTTAAGATTCTATTTTAATATTTCAGATGAACAAATACACTCATAGATATTACAGAGATACAAATAGCAGAATTCAGTTTGTGATTTGGTACAGTGTTGTATGAGTGGTGAAATTATTACTGTAACATTAATGTTTCTGGACCTAGTTGGCTGTGAGAAAGGTGATTTCATTATTTGGAAGAGAATACCAAGAGACTGGGAAGAGATGTTCTTTTTGGGTTTTGAACTCTTGGGATATCCTCCACTGATAATCAATTTCACTGACACCAGTCAAAAGTTGCTAGAGTAGAAATGGCTTTTCCCAAAAGAATTGTCTCTTTAGAATCTGGCAAAAGATTCTACATTTTCTTTTTGAAAATAAAAAGCCAGTTACAAATTTCATGAGCAATTTTTAAATTATTTTTTATTTTTAGGTTATATAAGTGACATATTTACGAGCAATATAGCCAATTAAAAATTATAGTATCTGTCTTAGTACATTTTGTGTTACAATAAAGAAATACCTGAGGCTGGATAATTTATAAAGAAAATAATCAATTTAGCTTTAACTTACATGCTGTGTGTTGTACAATAGGCATGGTGACAGCACCTGCTTGACTTTCAGTGAAGGCTGTGGTGCTGCTTCAAAAGATGGCAAAGAAAGCTAAAGTGGAAGTGAGGATGTGGCAAGAGAAAGACCAAACTTGAGGGGCATCCTGGCTTTATAATAACCTACTCTTCCAGTAATCTATCTATTTTCCTAAGAATCAATCTTGTCTTGCAAGAGGAACTCACTCACTACTGCTAAAATGGCACCAAGTCATTCATAAAGAATTTGCTTCCAAACATCTTTCATTACATCCCTCCTCCCAACACTGCCATACTGGAGATCACATTTCAATATAAGATTTGGTGGGGACAAACAAATCATATCCAAATCCTCGCAATAGCTAAATAAACACCTTCATCAACAGCTCTCAGGGGAATCATTAGACTGGTATGACTAGATGTTTCTACTAATCACTGCAGCAGAAAAATGTAATTACTTTTCTATGGATATATGAATAAAGATAAAGTTGATTTTTCCCCTATCTAAATCTCATTTCTGCCTTTCATCTTTAATCTTAAACCATAGTTGATTTTCTAGGAATCAGAAATATCATTAGACACTTACATAAAATATATTTTTCCTATTGATAAAAAATAATGTGTTTTATTTTAAACTTCTCAATTTTTATGGGTTGACTTCTCTAAATCCACCAAAGCATGTATAGATATGAAACTTATCTACAAAGAAAATGCATAGCCGTGAACTTGGTACATAAATAATTTAAAAGACTATCTGAAACTTAAATGATCTCATTGCTCCATTTATTTGCTTCTGCAGAGTGAATGCATTTTAGAAAACCAGAATGCAGTATAATAATCAAGATGCCAGATGTTTACATCTATATGGGCAAAAACCTGATTACAAACTATTCTAAGGTTCTAAGGGACAGAAAATCTATTTATGTTATAACTAGTTCTTACAAGCCATGCTGGAAAAAAAAAGAAAGAAAGTTGTTGGGAAGATGCTACATAGAACAGTCTTCTTCCACTTAATTTTACTTGATTCATGTGAACATAAAATATGATATTATACATTAAAGTGCCTGGCATAAAGTTTGACAGAAAATACACAATAAAAATAGGTTAACTTATTTTCTAATCCTCTGTATTGTACTAGTCAGTTTTAGCTGTCTTTCCATAAATTTGATTTTACTTTAGGTTTACTGAACTATTTTTATATAACTTAGGAAACAATTTTTTTTACAATTTTTTATTGTTATCATTGATTTGTTTTTAAACTTGAACACCCCCTGGATTTTCCTCTCCTTATATGTTCTAAGCAAAAAGGGCAGACACAAACTGGAATTTTCCTAGCTGCTCTTCTTCTTTGTTGGTTCCAGGTCAATTAAAAGAGCTCAAAGCTTCCTAGGGTCCCATGTAGCAATAATCCAGTTCTTACTTTAATCCAATTTCAATGACTTTTCCTGCAGTTGACAGTAATATAGCCCTCATGATGACCAATTAGGTATTCCACATAAAAATCACAGCTGCTTCAGTGGAGAAAATGATTACTGTAACATCTGGTAGTGTACTGACAAGGTTATCAAACAGGAAACTAAATCTTGAAAATCAGCTGCTTTTTATTCCAACCTCTTTCAACTCTCATAGAACTATTAATTCTAGGACATATTCAGGATGAGTCAGCTCAAAGCAAAGAAAAATAACCAAGCTGCGCTATAGTAGTGCATCTTAAATGTATATACAATTCAGGCACAACATAATACAAACCTGAGTTACATGTTTTATACTTCCCAAAGAATATTGGATTAGTAAGAAATATTTATAGAAATAATGATATTCAACACTTTCCTTGGAATGCACTGTACAATATCATATATGAGTGGTATTTAATATATACTTGAAGAAATAATAAACACACCATCAAAAATAAATGAATATATTTGGAACATATATGTGTGTGTGTACACACATACATATACACACACACATACACACATCTATCTTTCTGTCTATTATCTATCTGTCTATCTATTAAGTGGTGTTTTATCTCCTTGGAAAATCTTTTATTTTATTTTTTAATTTTCAGAAACAAGTCCAATTATATTTTTATAAAGTTAAATTCTATGTAATACAGTATGAAGGAAAAATAGATATATAAATATGGTAATTTTACAAAACAATAAAACTATAAAAATCTTACCAGAAAAATATATTCTCACATTCATGGAGAAGAGAAGGAATTCCTAAATAAGGGTAATAAAACATATACAAAAAATTTGGAAATCCTGATTATGCTAGATTACAATTGTACTTCTAAAGATGAGACAAAGTCAATAGGTACTTGAAAAACCAAGAGAACATGCAATATATTAGTATTACAGGCTAAGGAATAGTGAGGTGATTTAATATCAAATTGATATAAATCATACAAAATAACAATGCATAGAGAAAAGAGGTGTGTCAGCCATGCACAAAAAATAGCATGTGAATAGCCACGGATTATATGAAAGGAAACTCATCCTAAGAAATAAGAGTATTTTAGAGACAAAAATTTCCCATCATACATGTACATTTTAAAAATGTTGAAATCAAGGTTTAAGGGATTGTGGTAAGATGGATACTTTTATATAAAGCTAATGATATTTCAAACTTTATAGCTCATTTGGAACAAATTTGACAGTGTTCCATAAAATTAAAATGTGAATGTCCAATATCCTAGCAATTCTATTCCTTTATGTCTTCCACAGATAAAATTCACATATTTGTTGACTTAAATGTCTTTTTAAGTAAGAGTGACTGAATAAGCTGTATAGTACTCTCTTCTCTCTCTCTCTCTCTCTCTCTCTCTCTCTCTCTCTCTGTGTGTGTGTGTGTGTGTGTGTGTATGCATATGTATGTGTGGTGGGGTGGGAGAGAGAGAGACAGAGACAGAGAGAGAGAGAGATACAGAAAGAGAGACAAAGATTGAGAGAGAGAGACTTAGCATTTTGGAGCTTCACAGATTTTCTTAGGAAATCCTCCTGAGATAGCATTGAAGCTTTTAAGAAGTTAAAGCATCTTAATATGGTATTTTATTTATGTTTAAACATGCACTCAAAACACTATATATTTTCTATTGGAACATATAAATGTGGAAAAGCAACAAAATCTGGAATAATGACTTGTCTGACAACTACTAGGTAATAAGAGGAGTGAGGTAGCAAGTTG
Organism: Aotus nancymaae; assembly: GCF_030222135.1. NCBI lineage: Eukaryota > Metazoa > Chordata > Mammalia > Primates > Aotidae > Aotus > Aotus nancymaae. The sequence goes on along the minus strand of NW_026988431.1, from coordinate 39,513,610 downwards.
TGATGCCAGGAACTGGGTGTTGGCCAACAGGGACATCAGTTTTAGAATTAACAATTTAGATTAATATGGAGAATGCATCTGTTTACACAGTATCACAGATATTCACATACAATTCTTATGTAATACTGTAACTTTGAACAAAATCTTAGACAACTAATACCAGTGAAGGAATATATTAAGGTGAGACAGTATCAACTAAACAATAACAAAGAAAGAAGAAAGAAAGAAAGAAGAGAAAGAGGAAGAAAGAAAGGAAGGAAGGAAGGAAAAGAAAGAAAAAAGAAAAAGAAAGAAAGAAAGAAACGACATTTCAAGGTTGCAAAGATTTTCTAATTTTAGTATGTGTTATAAATTTGCACTTCCTTGCACCTATGGGAAAAAAATTGCATCAACTTAGATGAATGTTATGGAAAGAAGTGGATTATTTTAGGTAATGTTTCCCACTCCCAAACTAAACAATGGCATCTTTCATTATGCATTTTTTTTTTTTAGTATATGGGATTAGCAAACATGGAGAATGTCTTCAAATGCAGTTTTATAAGAGCAAGAAATGTATATATCTACCCATGATACTATAATGACATGTAGGCTTTTGTAAAATATAATCACTATTGTGACATTTTAATTATCTAGGAAAAATATATGAATAGGCTAGGTAAAATTACATATAAGTGTTCCTCAAGTTACTATGGATTACATCTTCCAAAACCATTAGAAGTTGAAAATTCTGTAATATGTTTAAATATATTCAACCAACCTAATATCATAGCTTAGCCCAGCATACCTTAAACATGCTCAGGGCACTTACATTAATCTACACTTGGGCAAAATCATCCTAATGCAGAAAACTATTTTAAAATAATATGTTGAATACATGCATATCCTTTAATTTATTGGACACTGAGATGAAAGTGAGAAACAGAATGACTTTTTGGTTACTAACCATTAGTATGCACAGCTGAAAGCACACTATACCTCAAAAATGTTTGGAGCACTGAACTAAAATTAATTATTGCATGGTGGGGGTGCTGCTGCAACAGCTTCATCAATTTTTCTCTATTCTGATAAAGCTTAAGAATAGCTGATAGAAGATACTAAGGAATAGCCACTTTTTGATAATTTAGTAGGCACAGTGCTCTTTAGGAAGATATCAAATTCTGATGTTGAGTTTGTTTCTTCTTTTTATTATATATTTCTCAATAACAAGCAAGAGCATCCTGTTTCTGCCTCCCAGCTCTGGCAACTTTCTTGTGATTGATGTCCATTTTTGCTAACATTCATGTACTGTTGTTGAGAGTAGCAAATACCTTCACCAGTTTCTTCATTGTGAACTTCTTGATGCCTCTTTTTTCTCTGTCTCAACTTCTTTACCTTCTCCAGTTTTATCTTCTCCTCACTGGAAAACTCTTCAGCTTCAATGCCAACAAGTTCATGAATAACCTTTTCATTAATCTTCAATTTTAGCTGTTTCTAATGCAATAATATCTTGTTACATACTATTTTATCAATAGCTGAATCTATGTTGAAGCCTCTGGATGTGTCCACATGTCTCAAAACTTTCTTCCAAGTGTCATTCATGCATTGCTGTGTGACTTATTTCCATGCTACTGCAATGTTTTGAACAACATTTACATGTTTAAAACCTTTCCAAAACTCTAAGAGTGTTCGGCCAGATTCAGTTGCTCCAACAATCTGTGCAAAGCATTTGGTGTAAATAGTATCCTTTGAACATAGGCATTGTGCTGTGGTCATTGGTTAAATGAGTGTGGTGTATTCGGTTACAAGTACACAGCCTTTCTATCAGGATGCAAGTCACCTATATGCTGTGGATGCCCTGGGACATTGATAAAATCAGAGAAATCTTGAAGGAGATGTTGTTTTGCCTACAAAATTCCTTTGCCTATAGAATAAAACAGCTCAAAAACCACCCTTCAAACAAGCAGATGCCACCCAGGCTTTGTTGTTATGGCAATAATAAACAAGAAGCATATGCTTGCTCACATTCTTGAATTCTCTAGAGTTTTCTGAGTTGTGGATTCGGAAATGCTTTAATTTGAACCTTGCAACATTTCCACCCAAAAGTAGCCTCATATAGTCTGAATCCCTTGAATCCTGTCATGGTCTTAGACTCTTGATGAATGTAAACACACTCCAGCATAAACTTCCAGAACAAGCTTGTTTCATCAACGTTAAATTCTTGTTCAGGCAAATATTTCTCACCCACATCTATTTTATGTAGCTCTCCCTAAAAGGTTTAGCAAATTTAGTATTGGCATTTGCTGCCTCACTGCTGACCTTCGCATTTTGAAAATTATGATGTGATGCCTTTGGAAGTGTTGGAACCATCTATGACTTGTTATAAACATTTCTGCATGTGTAGGAGCGTTGGCATGATCATTTACCATACAAAAAAGATTTCTTGACCTAGGTTAGACTATTAGTAAGTTAAGCAGCACGAGCTTCTGTATCTGGTTTTCCTTTCACGTTGCAAGTAATTTTTTCATATTATCAATTGACCCAGCTCTTTTACTTGTGATGACAGTGGGTTTATCCAATGCTAACAATTTCATTGCATCACTGATTTGCTTCTTATCTCTTAACACGGTCAAGATCATGGACTAGGAAAAGTCCTAAACCACATGCAATGGCCATTGCTGGCTTGCTGCCTGCATGCTGAAAAATTATCCTTAGTTTCATCTCAAAAGTAGTTGCCTTCCTCTTCTTCTTTCTTTTGTAAGCAAGCGGCACAGATGGTCATTTTTGCAGACATGATGAGATGTAAAGACACAAAACAGAATATTCACAAAATTCCAGCAACACAGTACACTGTAGAGTATTGGCTGTTTACCCTGTGATCATTTGTCTGACTGGGAGCTGCAGCGGCTTTCTGTGGCTGCCCAGCATAGAAAGTACTGTACTGCATACCATTAGCTCAGGAAAAGATTAAAATCCAAAATTCAAAGTATGATTTCTACAACATAATTTTCCCTTTGCACCATCAATAAAGTTGAAAAATCGTAAGTTGGACCACTGTAGGTTGGAGACATCTGTATATGACGTATACGGCAGACTGAGATATGCCAGATGGTCTATTTGAGTCTGGTCTAGTATTGCCTTGCAGGCAATGTATGTTTGAGTTCCTAATTAAAAACATTATATGATAGATTTTTTAATAAAATGAAAGTCGTTTGCTTCATTCAAGAGAAACACTTTTCCAGGCAGTCAACCAAAACTTGGAAATATAATACAGTTTGTAATAAAAAATAGAACATCTCTATTTTCCAGCAAAATTTAGACAGGAGAAGCAAGTTTAGTTAAAACTCTGAAAGTGATATATTTAATTCCCTCAACTATTTGCCCAACTGTTCGAGGCTATATTTTCTGTAGAAAACAACATTAAGGAAATAATATTTTAACTACTTGTTAATAGTTAAACTTCTTGTGCTAAAAAATTATCACAGAGAACAATCGTCTTCATACAGATTGATTCTTAGAGTATTTATGTGTTTTAATTAGTATTACATGTATATGAATTGACAAGCAAAAGTCAATGGAAAAAATATAATCCCACATAGCTAAGTAAGTTAACAGAATGTTTCTCAGCCCTGAATAATCATTATAATTAAATGGCAAGCTTTTCTTTATTTTCTTTTTTGTTTTTGAGATGGAGTTTCCCTCCAGGCTGGAGTGCAATGGCCTGATCTCGGCTCACTGCAGGCTCCACCTCCTGGGTTCAAGCAAATCTCCTGCCTCAGTCTCCTGAGTAACTGAGATTACAGATGTGTGCCACTATGCCCAGCTAATTTTTCTATTTTTTGTAGAGATGGGGTTTCACCATGTTGGTCAGGCTGGTCTCAGACTCCTGACCTCGTGATCCACCCGCCTTGGCCTCTCAAAGTGCTGGGATTACAGGCATGAGCCACCAAATGACAAGCTTTTAAAATAAAATACTACCCTGCAAGTTGCATCATGAATAGTCAAAACATAATCTTTGTAGTTGAGTCAAGATGTCACTGTCTTTGTAGCTGGGTCAAGATGTCACTGTTTTTATATGCTCTCTACTTGATTCTAGAGTACAGACAGGTTAAGAACTGCTGCAATTTAACAGGTTGAATTTGATACTAATGTTTGAATGTGAGTTGGTGTCTAAATGATAAAAAAATGTTCAAAATAAAATATTCTAGCTGAAGAGAAAATCAGGCTGAGTACCTAGCTCTTCTGACAATAACAAAATAATAGATACAGATCAAAACAACACTGTCATGGATGTATTATTGTCTGTATGAAACTGAAGCTAGAGAGGTTTAATTATATGTTAAAGACTATGCCATCAAAAACTAGAAAATCCAAACAAACATATCTGTAATTGAGATCTATGCCACTATTTCTACAATATGCTATCTTTCATATCGATAATGTTTTATATTTAATAATACCCTACACTAAAACTTTTAAACACAATCATTAATTTCAAAATCAAAGTTGTTTTTAAGACTGCTAAGGTGTCTGGCATTTTTTTAAGTCCTAGAAGTATTTCCTTTCTTTCCAATCTTAGATGATTTATTAATTTTTCTGACTCTCAATAAATAATCATTCCATTTCTGTACTGGGAAAATTTTCTGGACTTCCTTAATGTACAACTCTTGCAACAAAAACCATATTATTAGATTAAGTACCTAAACCCCTGTAATATAAAATATTTACTGTATCCTAAGCATGAACATATAAATATATGAGCCTTCCAGAACTCACTTTTAGCTCCTGGAAACACATCTCTTGAGTCATAAGTCCCTTCCTGGTTTAAAAAGCTAATTATAGCATTTTTATTTTTAAATTAAACTTTTCATTTTGAGATTATTGTAGATCCCATATAACTGTGAAAGATAATACAAAAACTCCCATGTACTTGTTGCCCAATTTGCCCAATGGTAACATCTTGTAAAATTATAGTACAGTATTATGAGTATATTGAAATGAATATCATCCAAATATAGGTTAGTTCCATCACCATAAAGATCCTTCATGTAGCCCCTTTACTGCCACCCTCACCTCCCTCCCACCACCCCTCTACCCCTTAGTCCAGATAACCACTAAATTGTTCTCCACTTTTGGCATTGTTATGTTCCATGGTTCCTTGAGGAAAAGAAGTCTATTTCTGTTGTTTTGTGAAGTGTTTATATGTGTCAATTCGAAATTGTTGATTGCTTGAGTTATTCAGATCTTCCATATCCTTGGTGATTTTTTTGGCTAGTAGTTGTATCAGTCACTAAGAGTGGACTGGTGAGGTCTTTATTATAAACTTGAATTGGTCTATGCATCCTTTCAGCTCTACGAATGTATGTTTTATGTATCTTGCGACTGTTTAATGCATATACTTTTAAAATTGATGTCTTTTGAGTGAATTAATCATTATATCATTATGTAACATTGTTCTTTTTGTCTGAAATCTACTTTTTCTGACAGTAACGTAACCACTCTTATTTTTGTCCTCGTTTAACTTTTTCACAACACGTACTTTCCATCCTTTTACTTTCACCTTACTTATTTGATTGTATTTGAAGGGAGTTACTTGTAAAGAGCAAATAGCTGCATTCTGTTTTTGGTTTTCTTTTGTTATGTGTTATGTTATTACATCAATCTAAGCCATTAAAATAGTATATGTAGATAGACCATGAAAATTTAAGGTAAGTGATACATTAATATTTGAGCTTGGCATTTAATTTGTCTTCTTTTACTTTTATATTTTTTGCATTCATCTGGTTCCCTTATCTTGCCTTCCTGTGGATTTGTCAGAAGTTGTATTTACGTGGCCCCTTTTGCCTTTAAGGCTGCTGCCCTCTGTTGATAAGTCTGTGTGGCTTAGGAATGCTCTCAGGTCAGTTGTACCATCCTGCTGTAATTGCTTTTGTAAGGGAACACCTAATAGAGCATGTACACAGCTATTCTGTCACCCCTACCTCCTTCCTCTGCCCTTGCTACAGCTTTGGAGTTGCCTGTGACCCAGGAGGGTTCTCTTAATTGTCCATTTTCCTGGTCATCTCCATTAAATTTCTGATTGCTTTCAGATATTGCTATAACATGGAACTATTAGCCTCCTTTTAATTGTGCTCCACCAATATCTCCATTGCTTTTAACAGTGGCCTTATATGTGGTGCACATCAGCCTGGGGAAATGTCAGCCCCTGGTCTTGGCTTCCCTTTCCTGGAGTGGAAACTCCTACCCTATGAGTATGCTGGATTAGGGTGACTGGGACTGCCTCTTCACCCCAATGTGCCAGAAGTACAGCTGTCAACCTGTGAGTTGGTCTGGGTATGGGAAGAGACTCATTCTTCTCAGCCCTGCTGAGACTAGAACTTCTGCCACATAGGGGGATGAGAAACTCCAGCATATTGAAATCATAGCTCAAATAAGAGACTAGTAGGGGAGAGGGAGCCCTTGTCTTATTGGGTGCACCTGCCAGGAGTTAGGGCACCTGCAGCCGAGCTCTGTAGTATGGATCTTGGGTTGCCGGGAGTGGTAGAGGCAGGTAAAGCATCATGTCATGGCTCAACAGGACAAATTCTCTCTGTTTTTACTAAGATTTAGTAGATTTCCTTAAAAGATTATTTCTCCATTTTTTTTTTGTATACCCTTAGGACAATTTTCAGATAACTTAAATGATAATTAAAAAAATAATTATCAGGACTTATATTGTTGTTTCCATAGAGGAAGTGTTATGGACTGAATGTTTCTGTTTCCTTAAAATTTATATGTTTAAATTGAATGCCCAATGTGATGGTATTTGAAGGTGGGTCTTTGGAAGGTAATTAGATTATGAGGGAAGAGCCCTCACAAATGGGAACATGCCAGAAAGTTCACCCTCTTTTTGCAAAATTAGGATATGGAAGCCTGCTGTACATCACATGAAGGAGGGCCTTCACCAGAACCAAACCATAGAGGCATCCTGATATCAGACTTCCAGTCTGCAGAACTGTAGGAAATGCATGTTTGCTGTTTTAGCCACAAGTATGTGGTAATTTTTATAGTAGCCCAAACTAAGAGAGGGTCTGCTAAGCTCATTACTTTGCCATTCCAGAATTGCAGCCTCTAGTTATTATCTCATTTTTAATAATAATTATTTTACTAAACTTTTTTAATGTTAATAGACATACACACACAAACACATATACAGTTATATATGTATACAACATAGATAGAGATATTTAAATTCATGAACAAAAATTTTCTCATGTTTGGGGTGGAGAAACGATCTGTATAACTGTCAACTCCAATTTTAAACATGTGAAATCCATTTTTCTCACCATTTTTACATTACATAGAGTTTCATACTCTTTCCCAATGGGCTAGATTCTTCATATTTAAACTAATAATTATTGTATTTAGTTATTTTATTTAAAAGAGAAAATAAAAACACCTAACACTACTACACAAAGCCTGCCCAAACCCTGTAAATGTAATGTAAAAATAAAACATATAGTTTATATCTAAAAAATATACATTTACATATACAAAGGTGAAAATCAATATAAAAATAAAATATATAAATTATAAAACTGTTAAAATATATAGAAATACAAATCAGTCTTCTCTGAAATACTTGAGAAATAACGGGCATATTTATTGTCTTTAATTTTAGAAGTGTAACCCTCAACATTTTAACAAATCTTTTCTCTTTTAAGTACAAAGGTAATATATGACCAATAGAGAAGAGTAGAGAATCTTACAATAACATATCAGGAAAAAAATTATAAATAACCAAAAAAAAAATGTTAATATATCAGATTATTTTCTCCCAGTTTTTCTATTTTCTTTTCCCTTTAAAACATGATCGTCTACTCTGCTCTTTTGAAGCCTAAATTTTCCTACATTTTAAATATCTTACCTATTAATTGTAATCATTCTAAGCATTGGTCATAAAATATTTATTTAAATATTTTGATCTTTGGACACTTCAAGGTTTTTCACACATTTTTTTTCCATGTTTTGCTTAAGAATAGTGCAATTAACAGTCTTGAAGACACAAAAATCTGTGCAGTGATTGAGGTCAATGGACCTTGATCAAAATGTCTCCTCATGTAAATTTAGGGAAGATTTTTACACCATAAATCTAAGTTTCTTCAACTAAGAATGGAAATATTTTCTTCATAGGGCTCTTGTATGGCAAAATTAGATCATGTTTATATATGATATTTAATAAGCAATTCAACAAATGATAAGGATGATAGTGTTATTTGTATAATATTGTTTTCATCATTTCAATCATCATCATCATTATTGTTACTAAGGATGATATTTTAGACATCTAAATTCACAGAACATGAATACATTTATATCTTCTGTAATATAATTGTTTGTAAGAATGTTCTGGGAATTTACACTTCCATATGAAGTGAGAAGAGGAAGAGGAAGGGAAAAATAACACTTTGCAGATTGAAATGAATGCCAACCAATATTATAATCTTATTACCAATATTATAATCAATATTGGTATTTTCCAGACTGTCCCAGTAACCATTATGCACTTTGCCATTATTTTATTATACATTATTCTACATAAGTAAAAATTTGTGTACTATTTTTAATTAAATTTGATGAAAGGAAAGTGGAGTGGAGTCCCGTTGTTTGTACTATTTTCTCTCTCTTTTTTTTTTTTTTGAGAAGGAGTCTTGCTCTGTTGCCCAGGCTGGAGTGCAGTGGTGGGATCTTGGCTCACTGCAACCTCTGGCTCTTGGATTTAAGTACTTCTCCTGCCTCAACCTCCCAAGTAGCTGGAATTACAGGCATGCACCACTATACCCAGCTAACTTGTATTTTTAGTAGAGACCCACTTTCACCATGTTAACCAGGCTGGTCTCAAACTCCTGACCTCAGGTGATTCACCACCTGCCTTGGCCTCCCAAAGTGTTGGAATTACAGGCATGAGCCACCACACCTGACCTACTTTTAATCTTGTTTGACAAGTTTTCATACATATATTTGGCTTTATGAGTTCTTGTTTGAAATATTACTTTTTAAAGATGTGTACTCAAGTGAAAGGAATTAATCATCATTTTTCATTGACTTTTTTGTTGTATATTAAGGGCATGGTAAACTGCTGTATATAATGTAGATGTATTTTTATATTTCTTTGCATTTTGCTCATTGTTATTTAAACTAGCACTTAGGGCAGCAGATACATTTTTATGAGTTCCTAATTTAATGAGATTTCACTAGTTACTATCTTGCTTCTGAATTAGCTCAACTCTGAGAATCATGGCTATAATTTGAAATTGAAGGATATAGATAGATGAGAGCTGTAAGAAAAAAGAGATCCATTTTATTCCATCGGAAATCAATGATGATGGAGAATAATCTTTGAATAACAACTACAACCAGACAAAGACTAGTTGCTGAGGCTTCTACTTGCAGAGATGAGATATTCTCTATCCATTTTGCACATATTTTTACTACAAATAAAATGAATAGTCACATGATTACTCATGACTCCCAGTATAGCTAAGATTTTGGGAATATTTAGATTTTTATATGAAGTATGAAAAACTGACTTCTGTAAATGTATTTGCCAATGCATTTTCCAACTTCACAAAACAATACTAAGATGGCGATCAGCTATTAATTGTCAACTGCAAGCCCAAACATTAACCTGGTATTTGACATGTATTTCATTAAATCAATCTAACATTCTTTACTACCACATGGGAGCACTATTATTCATTTTTTCAGCCAGGAAAAGCTAACACTGAGACCCTGAAAAAACAAACAAAATAAACTAGTTTTCCATAGTCTTATGCAGTAGTGGCAGAGGCAGAATTTAAGTCTGCTCTGGCTCCAGAACAAGCATTCTTTCAATTCCCTGATGCTGATTTTCAAAAACAAATAGTACTTAATTAATATCTACTTAACTCAGACATTGTATATGTGATATTTTGACTGTAATTCTGCATACCAATATACTAAAAGTAGAACAAGTTCATGACTTTTCAGAGAGGTGTAGAGTCATATCCCATTTATTTCCCTAGAGGAGATTATCTTAATACTCCTATCTCTTCCAAGAAAGAATTTATTAAAAGTTCCAACCTGTATTTAGAGAATCAGATAATCAGACAATATGTCTAAATGTTTAATCACTTTATAGACTGAATACTTTTAATACATTGTGATGCAAAGTTTACTAAAGTGAGATAGTTTTGATCAACAAAAATGACAAACTCCAATATAAACATGTGGATTATGTATTTAACTGTAGCTATAAAATATCATGTTAAGTAAACTTTTAACAAATATTACATAAATAATTTATCGCTTTTTGGCTAAGATCAAGTATAAATAGGACATTTGTTTGAGAATCAGAGAGATCACTGGCCATATATAGTTGACGCACGTTGTGACTAAGACTTAAAAATGTTCATCAATAATTTCCATAAAATATTAAAATGTGAGAGATAAAATAATATATTTTGCTCTCATAAAACACTTTTCATTTTACAAAATGCTTTTGTAAACTCAGAATAGTGTAGTGAAATGTAAATGGTTTTTGGAGTTAGCAGATCTGAATTTGGGTTGGATTCTATTTACTCATTATCTCTGTCTTTGGATACATTATCTATACTTGCCAAGTTTTATTATTCTCAACTGAAAAGAAAAAAACAAGGAAATTTTATCACCAAACTGCAGTGCTGTTGTGGCAATTCTAAAGAAAATGCACAATAAGTACAGAATAGTTTAAAAGTTCTCATATCTATATGTTACTTTGTATAGGTAAGTGTAAATAAATCCACAATGCTCTTTTTTTTTTCTTTTTCATTTTTCCTTGTTTTATCTGGGCTAGTTTACATCCCCATCTTAGTCATTCTTAAAAACCAAAGAAAAATCAGGTTGAACCTGTAGTCAAGAGACAAGCCTATCTTTTTATATCTGAAAGTGCTTTAGTAAAACATTACTCATATAGTACCATCCTCCCAATGTTTATGTTCAATTTTTAACATTTAATCCCTCTTATTTTTACTTAGGCATTGTTTTCTAAAACAATAGAAAACAGCTGCACATATTCTGATAATGGCTGGCATCTTGAATATTATTATTTAATTGACATTACAATCATTTCCTCCATTTAAGTCCAATAACCTCAATTTCTTTTACATTCTTTTATGTCCTCTTTGCCAGGTATGTAATCATTCAAGATATTTTGAGTTTTTTTTTTTTTTGTATTTTAGGTTTTGGGGTACATGTGAAGAACATGCAAGATTGTTGCTTAGGTACACACGTGGCAGTGTGATTTGCTGCCTTTCTCCCCTTTACCTATATCCGGCATTTCTCTCTATGATATCTCTCCCCTACTCCCCACCCCCCGCTGTCACCTCCCCTATTTTCCCCCAACAGACCACAGTGTGTAGTGCTCCCCTTCCTGTGTCCATGTGTTCTCATTGTTCAACACCTGCCTATGAGTGAGAACATGTGGTGTTTGATTTTCTGTTCTTGTGTCAGTTTGCTGAGAATCATGGTTTCCAGGTTCATCCATGTCTCTACAAAGGACGTGAACTCATCGTTTTTGATGGCTACATAACATTCCATGGTGTATATGTGCCACATTTTCCCTGTGCCGTCTATCATTGATGGGCATTTGGGTTGGTTCCAGGTCTTTGCTATTGTAAACTGTGCTGCAATGAACATTCGTGTGCATGTGTCCTTATAGTAGAACGATTTATAATCCTTTGGATATATACCCAGTAATGGGATTGCTGGGTCAAATGGAGTTTCTATTTATATGTCCTTGAGTAATCGCCACACTGTCTTCCTCAACGGTTGAACTAATTTACACTCCCACCAACAGTGTAAATGTGTTCCTATTTCTCCACATCCTCTCCAGCATCTGCTGTCTCCAGATTTTTTAATGATCGCCATTCTAACTGGCATGAGATGGTATCTCAATGTAGTTTTGATTTGCATTTCTCTAATGACCAGTGATGATAAGCATTTTTTCATATGTTTGTTGGCCTCATGTATGTCTTCTTTTGTAAGGTGTCTGTTCATAGCCTTTGTCCACTTTTGAATGGGCTTGTTTTTTTCTTGTATACCTGCTTTAGTTCGTGGTAAATTCTGGATATCAGCACTTTGTCAGATGGGTAAACTGCAAAAATTTTCCCCATTCTGTTGGTTGTCGATTTACTCTAATGACTGTTTCTTTTGCCGTGCAGAAGCTGTGGAGTTTGATCAGGTCCCATTTGTCTGTTTTGGCTTTTGTTGTCAATGCTTTTGGTGTTTTGGTCATGAAGTCCTTGCCTACGCCTATGTCCTGAATGGTTTTGCCTAGATTTTCTTCTAGGATTTTTATGGTGTTAGGTCTTATGTTTAAGTCTTTATTCCATCTGGAGTTAATTTTAGTGTAAAGTGTCAGGAAGGGGTCCAGTTTCTGCTTTCTGCACATGGCTAGCCAGTTTTCCCAACACCATTTATTAAACAGGGAATCCTTTCCCCATTGCTTGTTTTTGTCAGGTTTGTCAAAGATCGGATGGTTGTAGATATGCTGTGTTGCCTCCGATGCCTCTGTTCTGTTCCATTGGTCTATATCTCTGTTTTGGTACCAGTACCATGCTGTTTTGATTACTGTAGCCTTGTAGTATAGCTTGAAGTCCGGTAGTGTGATGCCTCCCACTTTGTTCTTTTTGCTTAGAATTGACTTGGCTATGCAGGCTCTCTTTTGGTTCCATATGAAGTTTAAGGTGGTTTTTTACAGTTCTGTGAAGAAGGTCATTGGTAGCTTCATGGGGATAGCACTGAATCTGTAAATTACTTTGGGGAGTATGGCCATTTTCACAATATTGATTCTTCCTAACCATGAACATGGAATGTTTCTCCATCTGTTTGCATCCTCTCTTATTTCACTGAGCAGTGGTTTGTAGTTCTCCTTGAAGAGGTCCTTTACGTTCCTTGTTAGTTGTATTCCTAGGTATTTTATTCTCTTTGTAGCAATTGTGAATGGCAGTTCATTCTTGATTTGGCGCTCTTTAAGTCTGTTATTGGTGTATAGGAATGCTTGTGATTTTCGCACATTGATTTTGTATCCTGAGATTTTACTGAAGTTGCTTATCAGTTTCAGGAGATTTTGGGCTGAGACAATGGGGTCTTCTAGATATACAATCATGTCATCTGCAAATAGAGACAATTTGACTTCCTCCTTTCCTATTTGAATACCCTTTATTTCTTTTTCTTGCCTGATTGTTCTGGCTAGAACTTCCAGTACTTTATTGAATAGGAGTGGTGAGAGAGGGGATCCTTGTCTGGTGCCAGATTTCAAAGGGAATGCTTCTAGATTTTGCCCATTCAGTAGATATTGGCTGTTGGTTTGATGTAAGTAGCTTTTATTATTTTGAGATACGTTCCATCAATACCTAGTTTTTTGAGGGTTTTTAGCATAAATGGCTGTTGAATTTTGTCAAAGGCCTTCTCTGTGTCGATTTAGATAATCATGTGATTTTTGTCTTTGATTCTGTTGATGTGGTGAATTATGTTTATAGACTTGCGTATGTTGAACCAGCCTTGCATCCTCGGGATGAATCCTACTTGATTGTGGCGGATAAACTTTTTGATGTGCTGTTGAAATTGGCTTGCCAGTATTTTATTGAAGATTTTTGCATCTATGTTCATCATGGATATTGGCCTGAAGTTTTCTTTTCTTGTTAAGACTCTGCTGGGTTTTGGTATCAGGATGATGTTGGCCTCATAAAATGATTTGGGAAGGACTCCCTCTTTTTGGATTATTTGGAATAGTTTCAGAAGGAATGGTACCAGCTCCTCGTTGTATGTCTGGTAGAATTCGGCTGTGAACCCATCTGGACCTGGGCTTTTTTTGGGTGGTAGGCTCTTAATTGCTGCCTCAACTTCAGACCTTGTTATTGGTCTATTCAGGGTTTCGAATTCTTCCTGGTTTAGGCTTGGAAGGAGGCAACTGTCCAGAAATTTATCCATTTCTTCCAGGTTTTCTAGTTTATATGCATAGAGTTGTTTGTAATAATCTCTGATGATGGTTTGAATTTCTGTGGAATCTGTGGTGATATCCCTTTTCTCATTTTTTATTGCATCTATTTGATTATTCTCTCTCTTCTTTTTTATTTATCTGGCTAGTGGTCTATTTTCTTGAGCTTTTCGAAAAACCAGCTCCTGGATTTATTGATTTTTTTGAAGGGTTTTTTGTGTCTCTATCTCCTTCAGTTCTGCTCTGATCTTAGTTATTTCTTGTCTTCTGCTAGGTTTTGAGTTTTTTTGATCTTGCTCCTCTAGCTCTTTCAATTTTGATGATAGGGTGTCAATTTTAGATCTCTCCTTGCTTCTCATGTGGGCACTTATTGCTATATATTTTCCTCTAGAGACTGCTTTAAATGTGTCCCAGAGATTCTGGTATGTTGTGTGTTTGTTCTCATTGGTTTCGAAGAACATCTTTATTTCTGCCTTCATTTCATTGTTTATCCAGTCAACATTCAAGAGCCAGTTGTTCAGTTTTCATGAAGCTGTGCGGTTCTAAATTAGTTTCTGAATTCAGCGTTCTAACTTGATTGCATTGTGGTCTGAGAGACTATTTGTTATGATTTCCGTTCTTTTGCATTTGCTGAGGAGTGATTTACTTCCAATTATGTGGTCAATTTTAGAGTAGGTGTGATGTGAAATGAGAAGAATATATATTCTGTGTATTTAGGGTGGAGAGTTCTGTAAATGTCTATTAGGTTTGCTTGGTCCAGGTCTGAGTTCAAGTCCTGGATATCTTTGTTAATTTTCTGTCTCATTGATCTGTCTAATCTTGACAATGGGGTGTTAAAGTCTCCCAGTATTATTGTGTGGGAGTATGTCTCTTTGTAAGTCATTAAGAACTTGCCTTATGTATCTGGGTGCTCCTGTATTGGGTGCGTATATATTTAGGATCATTAGCTCTTCTTGTTGCATTGATCCTTTTACCATTATGTAATGTCCTTCTTTGTCTCTTTTGATCTTTGTTGCTTTAAAGTCTATTTCATCAGAGATGAGAATTGCAACTCCTGCTTTTTTTGCTGTCCATTTGCTTGGCAAATCTTCCTCCATCCCTTTATTTTGAGCCTTTGTGTATCCTTGCATGTGAGATGTGTTTCCTGGATACTGCACACCAATGGGTTTTGGCTTTTTATCCAATTTGCCAGTCTGTGTCTTTTGATTGGGGCATTTAGTCCATTTACATTTAGGGTTAATATTGTTATGTGTAAATTTGATCCTGCCATTATGATGCTAGCTGGCTGTTTTGTCCATCAGTTGATGCAGATTCTTCATTGTGTTGATGCTCTTTACCATTTGGTATGTTTTTGGAGTGGCTGGTACTGATTGTTCCTTTCTATGTGTAGTGCCTCTTTCAGGAGCTCTTGTAAGGCAGGCCTGGTGGTGATGAAATCTCTGAGTACTTGCTTGTTTGCAAAGGATTTTATTTTTCCTTCACTTATGAACCTTAGTTTGGCTGGATATGAAATTCTGAGTTGAAAGTTCTTTTCTTTAAGGATGTTGAATATCGGCCCCCACTCTCTTCTGGCTTGTAGGGTTTCTGCTGAGAGATCTGCTGTGAGTCTTATGGACTTCCCTTTGTGGGTAACCTGACCTTCCTCTCTGGCTGTCCTTAGCATTTTCTCCTTCATTTCAACCCTGGTGAATCTGATGATTATGTGCCTTGGGGTTGCTCTTCTTGAGGAATATCTTTGTCGTGCTCTCTGTATTTCCTGGACTTGAATATTGGCCTGCCTTGCTAGGTTGGGGAAGTTTTCCTGGATAATATCCTGAAGAGTATTTTCCAGCTTGGATTCATTCTCTTCGTCACATTCAGGTACACCTATCAAACGTAGATTAGGTCTTTTCACATAGTCCCATATTTCTTGGAGACTTTGTTCATTTCTTTTTACCCTTTTTTCTCTAATCATCTAGCCTTCTCATTTTATTTCATTGAGCTGATCTTTGACCTCTGATATCCTTTCTTCTGCTTGGTCAATTTGGCTGTTGAAACTTGCGCATGCTTCGTGAAGTTCTCATGTTGTGTTTTTCAGCTCCATCAATTCATTTATATTCCTCTCTAAGTTGTCCATTCTCGTTAGCATTTCGTCAAATCTTTTTTCAAGGTTCTTGGTTTCTTTGCATTGGGTTAGAACATGTTCTTTTAGCTCACCGAAGTTTCTTATTACCCACCTTCTGAAGCCTGATTCTGTCATTTCATCACATTCATTCTTCATCCAGCTTTGTTTGTTTCCTTCCTGGTGAGGAGTTGTGATCCTTTGTAGGAGGAGATGTGTTCTGGTTTTGGGTGTTTTCATCCTTTTTGCAACTGGCTTCTTTCCATCTTTGTGGATTTATCCACCTGTGGTGTTTGTAGTTGCTGACTTTCAGATTGGGTCTCTGAGTGGACGTCAGTTTGCTGATGATGAAGTTATTTCTGTTGCTTAGTTTTCCTTCTAACAGTCTGGCCCCTCTGCTGTAGGACTGCTGAGGTTCACTCCAGGCCCTGCTTGCCTGGGGTCACCTGCAGCAGCTGTAGAACAGTAAGGGTTGCTACCAGTTTCTTCTTCTGATATCTTTGTCCCAGAAGGATGCCCGCCAAATGTCAGTCTGATCTCTCCTTTATGAGGTGACTCTTTGGATATACAGGAGTCAGGGAGCTGCTTGAGGAGACAGTCTGTCCTTTATAGGAGCTCAAATGCTGAGCTGTGAGCTCGGTTGTTCATTCAGAGCTGCTGGGCAGGTACGTTTAAGTCTGCTGCAGCTGAACTCATTCACCCCTTTTTCTCCCCCCGTTGCTCTGTCCTGGGGTGTTAGGGCTTTATTTAGGAATTTCCATTATGCTGCTGACTTTTTTTATGGCTGCCCTGCCCAGCAAGGAGGCAGGCTAGTCACTGTCTGCCTGCAGAGGCTCTGCTGAGCTGCTATGGGCTCCACCCAGCTGCCGTGTGAATTTCCCTGCAGTTCTGTTTAAATGGGTGTAGTTAGAACAGCCTGGGCAATGGTGGCCCACCTCTGTAATGGTGGACTCTCTCTGTAATGGCGGGTTGCCTCGGCAACAGCGGGCTGCCTCAGCAAAGGCGGACTACCTCCATAGTGGTGGAGTACCTCGGTAATGGCGGACACCCCCCCCACAGAGCTGGACCATCCCAGGTTCAGCTGTGCTTGCTGTGAAGCTCTCAACCCAGAGTGTTTCCAATTGCGGTTTGGTTTTTGTGTTTTGGTGGGGCTGGGACCAGCCAAGCCTGATCACCTGGCTCCCTGCCTCAGAGCCTTTTTTTTTTTACTTTTAGTTGAACAGTTGACTCTCTCACCTGCTGAAAAGGCGCCGGGATCTGTGTGCTTTCCTGTACAGCGACCCACTGAGCTGGCTGAAACAGCAGCGCTGAGATTCATGGTGCTTTTTTTTTTGCCCGGGAATCTCCTGGCCTGGCTCCCTGTTTCAGTCCCCGTTTTTAATCAGATGAATGGGCGACTGTGGCTTCCTGGACCTCCACTCATCAGACCCAGACCAGTGTGTTTTGTACAGAGAACTGCCACGCCAGGGTGCTGGCAAAACAGCTGTGCTGGCCAAAACAGCCATGCTGGTGACCCATGGGGCTCCTCCACCTGGGATTCTCCTGGTCTGTGGGCAATAAAAATCCGTCTGGAAATGCAGCGTCCACTCACCCTCTGCGCTTTCACTGGGCACTGCAATCCTGAGCTGCTCCTAAGTGGCCATCTTGGATCTTACTCCCCACGATACTCTTAACACCTAACTAACTCTGTTTGTTTAGATATTTCTGTCCTCTCCCAGGACCTCTGCTAGTTTTCCACAATGTTCCAAATTCTGTTTGAAAGGGGTTTTCTGACACTTCCCCATGCTCAGAGAAGCCTGGCAATTCTAATACTGCCTTGTGTGTTGGATGTCTAATGAGACTCTTCAATGTTTGGTGAGCCTTGCCATGTGCTGCAGGACACAATCAAACTTTCAAGTGTTAAATTGATTCCGGTCTAAACAGGGAGTGCTGTGATGATGACTATTAGTGGGTGAGGGCTCTGGGGACTCTTACATGCTTTAGGGTGGCAATATGGCAGTGTATTTCCTCCAGACCTCAGTTTACTGGTGTCTAGCTAATATATAGAAAAAAGGAGGAATTTTTTTTTTCTATTCCTGAGGCCAGTCTCAAACAAAAATTTTGACTGTTCTCTCCAATTTTCTTTCTTTACCATCTGGCCACAATCACATGACATGTTTTAAACGTTTTTCTCCACAACCTTCCTACCTTTATGCAAATCACTACTATCCCCAGCCATATCTATGCAGGGGCATAGGCAATACAATATCCCATTAAGAAAGAAAAAATATAAGATTCCATAATTATCCTTTTATGTCACACATTAAAGAATAGTTTTTCTAGTTAAACTTTAAGTGCTTGCTACCTACTGTAGGTATATTGCCTTTCAAATGTGGAATTTGTGTCCTCCTAGGAAAGAAATAATTGTTTTCATTATCAACATTGTAACTCCTGATATGGTTTGAGTCTCTCCCCACCCCAAATCTCATCTTGAATTACAATCCCCATAATTCTGACATGTCAAGGGAGAAACCAGGTGAGGTAATTGAATCATAAGGGTGGTTTTCCCCATGTGGTTCTCATAATAGTGGTTGAGTTCTCATGAGATCTGACAATTTTATAAGTGGTAGTTCCTCCTGTGTTCATTCTCCTTGCTGCTGATAGACAGGAGACAGCTAAATGCCTCCCAGGTAATTGTGCACTGGGGACTTTCCTAAACATGCCTATGGTGAAAAATTCCATGCCTTAACACATGTGCAATAAGAAAAATAAATCAATGTGGAGTACCTGAGACTAAGGGCCCACATGCACACTGGGAGAATGAGGTGGAACCACTGGGAAGTCATATCTTATGCAGGGCAGAGGAACCTGGCCTCTTTATCTCATGTGTGGTGGCCTGGTATTCAGTCTCTGAGGTGGGAGCCTGTTAGCAGGACCCCACTCTTTTTTGCTGAGAGCTTTCTTTTAATAAATTCTGCTCTCCTCACCTTTCAATGAGTCCATGTACCTAATTAATTTTTCCTGGTCATGAGACAAGAACCTAAAGTTTAGCTGCACTAGGGAGCAAAAAATCCTGCACCATTTTGATGTCCTGTACAAAGATATGAGAAAAGGTGAGTAAAATGTGGATCAAAAAATGTCTTTCCCTTTCATTTTTGAGTGTTTTCTTGTCATCAAACTTCTTCTGGGGGTAGAGGAAATTGTACCCACCCACCTGCCAAAATTGTCAGAAATTGGGAATGTCGGCCTCAGTCAAACTCTGTCATTTCTATGGCATTTTTCTTCTTTTGGGGACTGGAATTGCACCCATCTTATCTTTACTCTAATGGCCATAGGTACGCACATGGGACAAATGGGTGAACAGCAGCTCCCTGCCACCTTCCCTCCCAGCTGGGGCTGGAACACATGGCCCAAGGGCCCTGTACAGCAGGCTGGCCAGTGTTTCCTGTCACGAGTCCACTGTGTCTTCCCCTTCTCCAGCCAAGGAGTTTGGCTAGACTGAGCCCTAGGAAATAAACAAAAATTAAAATTTTCTCTCCCTGTTGGAAAAAATCCATTTGCATAAGAATAAGAAGGTCTTTCCCAGACATCTTTCCAGCCCTGTACTTTCAGCTGTTTCTTTTTCTTCTCTCCACCCTGTCAGCAGTTAACACAGCCCTGCATTTTCAGCTACATTTTTTTTTTTTCCTATTCCCCACCAGGTGTTAACTTTTTTGTGAGAGGCCTTTTTCTTTTTTCCTTTTAGAAGATGTTTAGGCCAGGACCCCAGCTATCACTGTTTATATTCTCTATAAAGTTTTAATTATGAAAAATGATTTGTGAGGTTGGCCTTAAGCTGTAGCCAATCTAATGTGCTTTATGTGTCTTTCTGTATGATTCTGTCAGAAAGAGGGGTACCTCAGGATGGAATGTGGGCCTATGACTCCATAGACCTGCTGTTCAAGCCAGCCCAGCAAACTGGTCAATGGCAAACTTTGCTGTAGGTCTCCATCTTGTTTTATGTCCCTGGAAGTGTGACCTGTAACAATGTGGCAGTGCTTTGATTTCGCCTTCGCCATTTTGTAATGGTGGCCCAGATTCAATCCTGGCTTAGGGAATGAATTCTTTCTGTTTTGATATCTGTGTGAACTTTAGCATTTGCTCATGCTCTTCACCTCCATGAACCACCTTAATTTGTTCTTTCTCTGAGCACCTGGAAAGCTACCTTTGGAAAAAAGTTTGAAAGATAGAAATATTGGCCTATTAGCATGGCTAAAATCAAGTAATAAGGAATTGAAAAGGATTTTCTTAAAACGCTCTCAGCTTACTTAAAAGTGGATATCTATCTGTATTAGTCTGTTCTCATAATGCTAATGAAGACATACTCCAGACTGGGTAACTTATAAAGGAATGACATTTAAGGGACTCACAGCTCCACATGGCTAGGGAGTCCTCACAATCATGGAGGGAGATAAAAGAAGAGCAAAGGGACTTCCTTCACGATGACTGACAGGCAAGAGAACTTGTGCAGGGGAACTCTCATTTATAAAACCAGCAGATACTCTGAGGCTTATTCACTACCATGAGAAGAGAATGGGGGAAAGCACCCCTATGATTCAGTTATCTCCTCCTGGCCTTGCCCTTGATATATAGGGATTATTACAATTCAAGCTGAGATTTGGGTGAGTACACAGCCAAACCACATCAGTGGTGTCAAATAAATGCCTGACATTTATATGGTCTTTGAAGGTTGGCTAAATTAGAAATTCAGGGTTTCCTAACAACAGTGTGTGAATGCAGAAGCTGTTCTATACCAAGTCTTCAAAAGCCTCGCCATCTGCATATGCATCTTAGAAACTGGACAGGAACCTAAGGAAAAAACCCTACAAAAGACTTTAGAACTTTCTTTCTGTGCTGCTCTCCTGCTAGAAATCTTGGCATGTTTAAACTCTAATCTCCTTTACTGCCAATATCAAAATTGCTTCTTTCTACTTTGACTCAACTTCTCTGTGATACACTTATGCAAATGTCTTAAAGTTTAAATTGGTAAAAATGTCTTGAGTAAAATTGGTAAAAGTGAAATTTGTGTTTATCATTTCTCAATGAGCACAGTCCTATGTTTTGTTTTTCACTGTTCAAGTCTGAAAATAGTTGTTTCATATGTATTGATCTTTTTACATTTGTTTATTATGGGAGTGAAATCTGATACTAGCTATTCCATCATGTTCAGAACCTGAATGGCAAAGGTTAAATAAAAATTATATAGGTTCTAGGTATGACTGTCTTCTAATACAGTGGATTATTGGTCTTTGCTGGACAGCTAGACTTGGAGATAATTGCTTTAATCCAATTAGCTATTGAGCTGAATTCTCTCTGAGTTTTTGAGTTAATTTACCCTCAGTCCAGCTTGGGCTTGAATTTTTTTTATAAGACAAAGTCCTCTTAACAACATTTTAATGTGATAACTTGCTGAGTTCAGGGCTCCTTTACATAGAATCTGAATTCGATAGTTTTCTCCTTACCACAGTAAGAATTCTGAAAAGAATCTAAAATAATGTATTAAAAAGTAGGAGAAACTAAGAAATTAATAAGCAAAATAAAAATTCTGCACAAAATGGTTCCTGTAAAATTTGAAAGTTGTTTAATTAGTGTTTCTTGGATGAAGTGCAGACATAGCTTGAGTTCATTAAGGGTCTAATCATGTTTCAGAATGTTCATAAAAACAGAAAATACATTTTTCTAGTATGAAAAAAAATGCTTTAATTGGAGAAAAAAAAAAAACCACTCTTTGGTCTGGAGTGAAAGGGCCTTTGATCTCAACTCAGAGCCAAATGAATCTCTACAGCCGTGCTTAGGTAAATTCACCAGCTTTAGCTAAGTAAACTGTTGCCTGAGCTGTGGATCTCAAGGACTGTTAAAACACAGACATTTATTTTATTGGTCCTGGGGTATTTTCATGTGGCAAACTTGCATTTTGGCCAAAAAGAAAAATAATTTACTGTCAACTTGGAACAAAATATTCTCCCCATTTATTAAGAAAAATAAATAAGGAGGCAGAGAAAGATGGCAGGGTAGAAAGGTCCATCAATAACTCCTCCTTTCCCCCAAAGAACACCAGGTTAACAACTATCTATCTGGGAAAAAAAAATACTTTCATAACAACCAAAAATCAGGCAAGCACTTAAAATACCTGGTTTTAACTTCATATTGCTGAAAGAGACACTAAAAAGATAGATAGGAAAAAATGGAACTGAATTGCTGCCACCACCTGCCTTTCACCCCTGGCAGGAGAGACATGGTGCAGAGAGCTTCTCTGGTGCTTAGAAAGAGAGAACACACCAGTTGTGAGGCATTAAACTCAGTGTTGTTCTGCTAGAGCAGAACGGCAGGCTGTACCAAACTCAGCTGATGCATGCTCATGGAGGAAACATTTAAATCAGCCCTAATCAGAGAGGAATTGCAAATCCTAGCATTTTGAACTTGAGTGCCTTCAAATCTCACCAACCAAAGTGGTCTTGGTCTCTAAGTAAAACTGAAAGGTAGTCTAGGCCATAAGACCTATAGCTTGTAGGCAAGTCCTAGGTCTGAGCTAGGCCCACTTGTAGGTCACAGAGGCTGTGGTCTAGGGGAGACACATGACATATTAAGACACCAGTTGGGGCAGCCAAGGGAGTGCTGGCATCATCCCTCCTCTAATCCCAGGCTGCATATCTTAGGGCTCCAAAAGAGACCCCTTACTTCTGCTTGATGAGAAGGGAGAAGATTGGGGAGCACTGTGCCTTGCATTTTAGATAACAGCTCAACCACAGTAGGATAGGGCACTGATCAGAGTGATCAGAGTCAAGAGAAAGTAAGAGAAGAGAACAAAAGTCTATGCCTATTAGCCCAAAGAATTTTCTCTCTGGATTTTGTCCAAGACAATCAAGGTGGTAACTCTACAACTCTGCAAGAACCACAGTGTTACTAAGGCTCAGGTGCTCTCTAAAGCAGAAACAGCCTAGATCTGAACACCCAAGACTTTTCAAATATCTGGAAAGCCTTGCAAAGAATGACAGCTACAAATATTCCCCGACAGTGAAGATTATATAAATACCTGACTCTTCAATGCCCACACATTGAAGAACATCCACTAGCAACAGCATGATCCAGGAAATGAGGGCTTCATCAAATGAACTAAATAAAGCTTCTGGAGAATGAATCCTGGAGAAACAGAGATATGTGGCCTTTCAGACACAGAATTCAAAATAGCTGTGTTGATTAAACTAAAAAAAAATTCAAAATAACACAGAGAAGAAATTCAGAATTATATCAAATACATTTAACAAAGAGATTGACATAATTAAAAAGAAGCAGAAATCCTGGAGCTGAAAAATACAATTGGCATATTAAAAACTGCATCAGAGTTGTTTATTAGCAGAATGGATTAAGCAAAATAAAAAAAATAGTGAGCTTCAAGTCAGGCCTTTTGAAATACAAAGTGAGAGAACAAAAAAAAAAAAAAAAAAAAAAGAATAAAAATAAAAAATGGGCCAGGCACAGTGGCTCATGCCTGTAATCCCACTGAGGTGGGCAGATCACAAGGTCAGAAGATGGAGATCATCCTCGCTAACACAGTGAAACCCCATTTCTACTAAAAATACCAAAAATTAGCCAGGCATGGTGGCATGCACCAGTAATCCCAGCTACTTGGGAGGCTGAGGCAGATGAATCATTTTAACCCAGAAGGCGGAGGTTGCAGTGAGCAGAGATTGCACCACTGCACTTCACCCTGGGTAACAGAGCAAGACTCCATCTCAAAAAAAAAAAAAAAAAAAGAGAAGCAAACCTATAGGATCTAGGAAATCGCCCCAAAAGGGCAACTCTAAAACAAAAAATTAGCCCGGCGTAGAGATGGGTGCCTGTAGTCTCAGCTACTCAGAAGCCTGAGGGAGGAGAATTGCTTGAATCCAGAAAGCAGAGGTTGCAGTGAGCCAAAATTGTGCAATTGTACTCCAGCCCTCCAGGCTGGAGTACAGAGTGAGACTCCATCTGAAAAAAAAGGGATGCAACTCTAAGAGTTATAGGCCTTAAAGAGGGGGTAGAGATAGAGACAGGTAGAAAGTTTATTCAAAGGGATAATAACAGAGAAATTCCCAAACTTAGAGATAGAAATAAATATCCAAATACAAGAATATAGAATGCTGAGCAGATTTAACCCAAAGAAGACTTCCTCAAGGTATTTAATAATCAAATTCCCAAAAATCAAAGATAAAGAAAGGGTCTTAAAAGTGGCAGAAAAGAAAAGAAACAAATAACATACAATGGAGCTTCAGTACGTTTGGTAGAAGACTCTCCAGTGGAAACTTTATGGGCCAGGAGAGTGGTATGGCATATTTAAAGTTCTGAAGGAAAAAGAAATTGCCCTAGAATAGTATATGCAGCAAACATGTTGTAAACAAGAAGGAGAAATAAAGAGTTTTCCAAACAAAAGCTGAGGGATTTCACCAATATCAAACAGGCACTACAAAAAATGCTAAAGAGAGTAGTACTTCAATCAGAAAGAAAAGGACATTAATCACATTAATTAACAATAAATAATTACCTGAAGGTAAAAAACATGCTGTTAACAGTAAGCACAGAAAAGAACACAGAATATTATAACACTGTAAGTGTCATGTGTAAGCTACTCTTATTCTAAGAAAAAAGACTAAATGATGAACCAATGAAAAATAATGACTACAATAAATTTTCAAGAGACAGTCATGACATTAAGACATAGAAACAAAAAAAAGTTAAAAAGTGAGGGAATAAAGTTGAGTTTCATTAGTTTTCTTTTTGCTTGTTTGTTTATGCAAATAGTGTTAAGTTGTTATCAAGTTAAAATAATGAGTTATAAGGTAGTATTTGAAAGTTTCATGGAAACCTCAAACAAAAAAACATACAATGGATACATAAAAATTAAAAAGTGAAAAACTAAATCACAGTACCAGAGGAAACCATCTCCATTCAAGGAAGGCAGAATAAAAAAGAAAAAGAAGAGACTACCATAAAACAACCAGATAACCAATTACAAAATATCAGGGTTAAGTTCCTACTTATCAATAATAATATTGAATATAAATGGACTAAACCCTCTAGTCAAAAGACATAGACTGGCTGAATGGATGACAAAGCAAGACCCATTGACCTATTGCCTACAAGAAACCCACTTCCCCTGTAAAGACACATATATATGAGATCCAAGATGGCCGGTTAGGAGCAGCTCAGGATTGCAGCTCCCAGTGAAAGCACAGAGGGTGAGTGGATGCCACATTTCCAGACAGATTTTTATTGCCCACAGACCAGGAGATTCCCTGGCGGAGGAGCCCCACGGGTCGCCAGCAAGGCAGTTTTGGCTGGCACGGCGGTTCCCGGTGCAGAGTAAACGGGACTGGGTCCCCTGTTAGCCAGCAAGGGGAGCACCAGGAAGCTCCCGGAAGGCACAGTTGCTCATTCATCTGATTGAAAAAAAAAAAAAGAGGGACTGAAACAGGGAGCCAGGCCAAGAGATTCCCGGGCAAAAAAGTGCCACGAATCTCAACGCCGCTGTTTCAGCTAGCACAGTGGGTCACTGCACGGGAAATCACACAGATCCTGGCGCCTTTTCAACAGGCGACCAGAACACCTGGGAGAGAGCCAACCATTCAACTAAAAAAAAAAAGGCTCTGAGGCAGGGAGCCAGGTGATCAGGCCCGGCTGGTCCCACCCCCACAAAAAAACAAACCCAAAAAAACAGCAATTGGAAACGCTGTGGGTTGAGAGTTTCACAGCAAGCACAGCTGAATCTGGGATGGTCCAGCTCTGTGGAGGAGGGGCGTCCGCCATTACCTAGGCACTCCACCACTACGGAGGCAGTCCGCCATTGCTGAGGCAGCCTGCTGTTGCCAAGGCAACCCGCCGTTGCCAAGGCAACATGCCATTACAGAGAGAGTCTGTCATTACAGAGGCGGGCCACCATTGCTGAGGCAGTTCTAACGACAACCATACAAACAGGACTGCAGGGAAGTTCACGTGGCAGCTGGGCGGAGCCCACAGCAGTTCAGCAAAGCCTCTGCAGACAGACGGTGACGAGGCTGCCTCCGTGCTGGGCAGGGCAGCCCTGAAAAAAAAAAAAAGGCAGCAGCACAGTGGAACTCATAAATAAAGGCGTAACTCCCCTGGACAGAACACCTGGGGAAAAAAAGGTGTTTATGAGTTCTGCTGCAGGAGATGTAAATGTACCTGCCCAGCAGCTCTGAATGAACAACAGAGCTCACAGCTCAGCACTTATAAAGGACAGACTGTCTCCTCAAGCAGCTCCCTGACCCCTGTATATCCAAAGAGTCACCTCATAAAGGAGAGCTCAGACTGACATTTGGCGGGTATCCTTCTGGGACAAAGATATCAGAAGAAGAAACTGGTAGTAACCCTTATTGTTCTGCAGCTGCTGCAGGTGATCCCCAGGCAAGCAGGGCCTGGAGTGAACCTCAGCAGTCCTACAGCAGAGGGGCCAGACTGTTAGAAGGAAAACTAAGCAGCAGAAATAACTTCATCATCAGCAAACTGACGTCCACTCAGAGACCCAATCTCAAAGTCAGCAACTACAAACACCACAGGTGGATAAATCCACAAAGATGGGAAGAAACCAGCACCAAAAGGAAGAAAACACCCGAAATCAGAACACCTTACCTCCTACAAGGGATCACAACTCCTCACCAGCAAGGGAACAAGACTGGATGGAGAATGAGTGTGATGAAATGACAGAATCAGGCTTCAGAAGGCGGGTAATAAGAAACTTCGGTGAGCTAAAAGAACATGTTCTAACCCAATGCAAAGAAACCAAGAACCTTGAAAAAAGATTTGGTGAAATGCTAACAAGAATGGACAACTTAGAGAGGAATATAAATGAATTGATGGAGCTGAAAAACGCAACATGAGAACTTCGTGAAGCATGCGCAAGTTTCAACAGCCAAATTGACCAGCAGAAGAAAGGATATCAGAGGTCAAAGATCAACTCAATGAAATAAAATGAGAAGGCAAGATTAGAGAAAAAAGGGTAAAAAGAAATGAACAAAGTCTCCAAGAAATATGGGACTATGTGAAAAGACCTAATCTACGTTTGATAGGTGTACCTGAATGTGACGAAGAGAATGAATCCAAGCTGGAAAATACTCTTCAGGATATTATCCAGGAAAACTTCCCCAACCTAGCAAGGCAGGCCAATATTCAAGTCCAGGAAATACGGAGAGCACGACAAAGATATTCCTCAAGAAGAGCAACCCCAAGGCACATAATCGTCAGATTCACCAGGGTTGAAATGAAGGAGAAAATGCTAAAGGCAGCCAGAGAGAAAGGTCGGGTTACCCACAAAGGGAAGCCCATCAGACTCACAGCAGATCTCTCAGCAGAAACCCTACAAGCCAGAAGAGAGTGGGGGCCGATATTCAACATCCTTAAAGAAAAGAACTTTCAACCCAGAATTTCATATCCAGCCAAACTAAGCTTCATAAGTGAAGGAAAAATAAAATCCTTTGCAAACAAGCAAGTACTCAGAGATTTCATCACCACCAGGCCTGCCTTACAAGAGCTCCTGAAAGAGGCACTACACATAGAAAAGAACAACCAATACCAGCCACTCCAAAAACATACCAAATGGTAAAGACCATCAACACAATGAAGAATCTGCATCAACTAACGGGCAAAACAGCCAGCTAGCATCAAAATGGCAGTATCAAAATCACACATAACAATATTAACCCTAAATGTAAATGGACTAAATGCCCCAATCAAAAGACACAGACTGGCAAATTGGATAAAAAGCCAAAACCCATCAGTGTGCTGTATCCAGGAAACCCATCTCACATGCAAGGATACACAAAGGCTCAAAATGAAGGAATGGAGGAAGATTTACCAAGCAAATGGAGAGCAAAAAAATGCAGGAGTTGCAATTCTCATCTCTGATGAAATAGACTTTAAAGCAACAAAGATCAAAAGAGACATAGAAGGACATTACATAATGGTAAAAGGATCAATGCAACAAGAAGAGCTAATGATCCTAAATATATATGCACATAATACAAGAGCACCCAGATACATAAGGCAAATTCTTAACGACTTAGAAAAAGACTTAGACTCCCACACAATAATAGTGGCAGACTTTAACACTGCATTGTCAATATTAGACAGATCAACGAGACAGAAAATTAACACGATATCCAGGACTTGAACTCAGACCTGGACCTAGCAAACCTAATAGACATTTACAGAACTCTGCACCCCAAATCCACAGAATATACATTCTTCTCAGCACCACATCACATCTACTCTAAAATTGACCACATAATTGGAAGTAAATCACTCCTCAGCAAATGCAAAAGAACGGAAATCATAACAAACAGTCTTTCAGACCACAGTGCAATCAAGTTAGAACTCACAATTCAGAAACCAACCCAGAACCACACAGCTTCATGGAAACTGAACAACTGGCTCTTGAATGTTGACTGGATAAACAACGAAATGAAGGCAGAAATAAAGATGTTCTTCGAAACCAACGAGAACAAACACACAACATACCAGAATCTCTGGGACACATTTAAAGCAGTCTCTAGAGGAAAATATATAGCAATAAGTGCCCACATGAGAAGCAAGGAGAGATCTAAAATTGATACCCTATCATCAAAATTGAAAGAGCTAGAGGAGCAAGATCAAAAAAACTCAAAACCTAGCATTTAAAAGAATAAAATTATTTCCTAGAAATTAAAGATTATTTTTTAATAGAGAATAAGGGAAATTGTGTGTGTATGTATATGTGTGTATATGTATATATGTAATAACTAAGTAACATATACTTCTAGATATAAACCAAAATAAGAATACAAAGAAAATCATTTTCTATTCTCATAATTTAAGCAAGCACAAATCTTCTGTTTTCAACTACATGGAAACACACTAACAAGCAAAGTCAGAAGCGTATATTGTATAAATGTACTACAACAAATGTTCAAGCATTAACTCTGTTATAAATAAATGATAGAGCAGCTTTTACAATTATAACATATGAAGTGGTTAAATGCATGGGCTTTTCACTAGGTACCCTGATTACATCTCAGCTCCTCCACTAGAAACTGACATGGTTTTGGACCACCTACTTTGAGAGCAACCTCACCAGACTGGTATATATTAGAATTAAACGGGATTATGACATGTAGCTAGTCACATGTATATACTTCAATAGATGTCTCAATTTTAAGGCTTACATCTAGTGCTATATGCAAGTAGAGAAACGACTATGTAGCATAGGTTAAGAGAGAAAAAAGGCCTGAGGAATCCTTACAATTATAAGATATGTAAGATAAAAATAAACATTAACAGCTACTAATTTCACTATTTATACTGAGCATCATAAAATCTTTCCATATATCAAAAATTTTGATTTTAATACAAATTTATGAATTAGTATGATGATATCCAGTTTTACATACAACGGTTTACACAGATAGATAAAAGGCAGAGCATCAGTTTGGACTCAGGCACACCCAATTCAAAGAATGATCTTAATCACTGAAGTCCGTAAAGATTGTCCTAATGTCAGAGTTGCTTTAGGCTTTCGGAGAAAGTTCTTCAAGTATGGGGATTATATACTCTTAATTTTAATGAAGATTGTCAATCTACAAATTTTGAATTTTTGATTAGAAGTCGTGTCCTGATTTCAATGCAAAGAGCATGGTTCTCAATTGTCCAAATAATATTGGGAAACAGTTAATCACCACTTACGGTTTTATTATCAAAAGATTTTACTTTAAGCGTAATATTTAAGTTCATGTTGTATATAATGGAACAATTATTATGGCCCCAGTTTTTACCCAAATACAATTTTATTTAGAGAAAAACCAAAATTCTGTTCACTTGCTAAGTAGACATTTAGACATTTGTTGGTCATCTATTAGAAAGATCTTTTTGCAGTCATTAACTCATCCATTTTTGAAATTGAATTTTCATTATGAATTAGGTACTGTAGCAGTCACTGTCAAGACAGAGGAAATGAAAAATATTGACCCTGCTTAATGAATATTGCATTCTAATATGGTCTATTATTAAAGATACTAAATAAATAAGTACTAAGAGAGACCTGATCTGCTTTAGAAAATTGAATGGCTCAGTGTTCTGAGACGTTTCCAGGAAAAGGGAGGAGCATATTACAAAGGCTGAGAGGCCAGAGAGATGAGAGAGAATGTGGTGCTCTAGAAGAACAAAAAACATTTTCATTGTAGTCTAAGCAGGAGAAGAGGCAGAATGGGAGACAGCACCTAGAAGAAAATGTTCAGGTAGGCAAATGCCAGGCCTTGGAGGAACTCAGGAGGCAAGATACTTTAGAATTGTATTAACCCCAAAGGGAAGACAGAAGGATTGTAACCTGCCTTGCCATGTGATGAGGTATGCATTAAAATTGCACTGCCAGCAGTGCAGGTATATAGACTAGAGGAAGGCAGACTGAGCAAAAGGAAGTGAGTTGGAATGATTTTAAGAACAAGCTAGGTGAGAAACAGTGGTAGCTTTTCGATAGGATGGTGAAATGGATACTGAGAAATGTGGTAAAATTTAAGTGACTTCTGAAAAGTTTGAGTAAATATGTATTTATATATTATATATTTCACATAAATATAAGTTTTTCATATTATATACATATATTAGATGTGAAAAGTGGATATGGGGAAGAGAAAAGGGTCAGGGATAATTTAGGATTTTGACTTGAGAAATTGAATAAATTAAAATACTGGTTTATATTTTATTGACCACATATTGTTTGCCATGTAGTATTCTAAGTTTTTACATGTGCTAATTTATTTAATATTCACAAAAATCATTTGGGAGAGTTGTTATTATCCTCAATTTACATGTAGGAAATGTGAGGCACGGAGACTGTCCAGAACTACGCAGTTAGTATACATAACAGAAGTTCCACACCTGGTTCCCTCAGAGTCCAGCCTTTTAATCATTTTGCTCTTTTGCCTTGATTGATGTGATATTTACTGAGACAGAGACACTGGAGGAGGATACTATATGGATTTCAGAAAGAAAAATGAGTTCTGTTTTGGATTTGATTTTGAAGAGCTGTGATACAGCCAAGTAGAAATTCAAAGTGCATATCTGGGTTATATGGGTCTGCAATTCAGGACACAACGGTGGCTGACATATTTAGATTAGAGAGTTTTCAGTAAACAGATGGACGCTGAAGTCATGGAAGTAAATGAAATTGTCAAAGTGAGAGGAGAATATAGAAGTTACATGCCATTTTTATATTTATGGGGTATAAGGGTATAAATTTATAAAGATGTAAAACAGAATCTCCTCACAGACTTCCACCTCATGGGAGAAACAGATGACTAAAGAGACAACTACAATATGTAGTGATAAGTGATAAATCGGAAGGCAGAAAAAGCACTGAGGATGATTTACTTCCTGTAAGAGAAGGCCGTGGTCCATCAAACTGCTTTTTGGAGGCTGTAATACCTGAGCTGAGTCTGGAATGATGGCTTGGAGTAAATAAGATGAGTAGGAATGGTAAAGTTCACTTCAGACTGAAGTTCAGTTTGCTGAGGTAGTAGACAAACATTTAGGCAGTGTAAGTGGCCTCCAAAAAGGGAGTGACAATAGCCCAGTGGATGTCACTTGGAGAAGTTATGGTTTCTGTTGCATGGTTGAAGTGTGGGTTTGTGGAAGGGAGGTGTTGGGAGGATGAGGGAGGTGGCAAACAAACCAAAAACCTTGCAAGTTATCACTTCTGTCTATGCTTCATGTAGCAAGTGCCATAGCAACACAGAGGAATTACCTATGGAAATATAAATATCAGAGCATTTCAGATAACCTCTCTATTTTTATTCCAGATGAGCTTGTCAACAAAAAGAGTCAAACTCTGTAAAATATTTGAAGACATTTACTTTGAGCCAAATATGAGTGACAATAGCTTGTGACACAGCCCTCAGGAGGTCCTGAGAACATGTGCCCAAGGTAGTCCGGGTGCAGCTTGGTTTTATACACTTTATGAAACATCAATCAAATACATTTTAAAAATATATTGTTTTGGTCCAGAAAGGTGGGACAACTCAAAGCAGGATGGGGGACGTGGGGCGGGGGTTCCCAGGCTATAGGTAAATTGAAACATTTTCTCGTTGACAATTGGTTCAGTTTGCCTAAAGGTCTGAGATGGATAGAAAAGTTCAGATTAAGATAAGACTGTAGAGACCAAGGTTCTTTTGAAGTCCTCCAATGACTGCCCTTAGAGACAATAGATGACATATGTTTTTCATTTAGAACTTCAAAAATGTCTAGACTTTTAGTCAATCTCTAGGATTGGAAGCGATTGGAATAAAAATATCTAGCTATTTTAACAGAGATTATTTACAGATGCAGATTTCCCCCCACAAAGGACACCTTTGCAGGGCCTTTTCAAGATATGACAAAGAAACATGTTTTGGTGTAAAATATTTGACTTTTTTTTTGTCTTGTAATGTTATGCCAGAGTCAAGTTGGAAAGTAAGTCATAATATATACGGTTAAATAAAACCCACCTGATAAGAATTTATGGTTTGTAGGGCATGACTTCCCAGACCCCTTAAGTAGGAATTTAGCAAAACAAAAAAAATCAGAGCTTAGTCCTCAAGCTGAGAGACTAAGTCACAATTTCATGTTCAGATAACCAAACAATAAGAAAATGTTCTATTTTTCTTTTATATTTTAAGAACATTTTACTTGCTATCAATGAATTTTAGCACTTAAAAATGTTAAGGGCTAAAGAGTTAAACATGACATAACATGACATAGAGTTAAAAGACCATTGTGTCTAGAAACAAAACGTCAATCTCTTTTTCATTAAGTAAATATTGCCATACTCCTTGACATCTCAACTTCTAAGGTCTGTTATCATAACATACTCTACTTGGTAATTGGAAATTCCAGAAAGCAGAAAAAAATTTGCTCACACATAAAATGGTGTACAGTTCAGCCATAGCTACTTAATATCTTTCAGGTTAAATTCCAGATATTGACATATAATAATGATCTACATATGTCATTCTTTTCAAAAACGAATTTCTCAAAACTGCATTCTAACGTATTTTTAGGCTCTTTCAAGATAGTCATACCCAAATGGTAGAGCTTACTTCCCTAATACCTGTAAAGAAAAGGATGTACTTATTTATTATTACATTTCATCACATGAATCTAATATTCTAAAGTCATAATCAAGTCACATGTCTTCAAATTGGCATTGGCATTTGAACAAGTATATTTTAAAAGAAAATAAATATCTAGGTAGAGCACAAGAAAAAAGCATGTTTATTATAAGACTTTGGAAAATTATGAATGCCATTAGAAAGCATAATTTATGTGATTCTTTTTTATTTATGCTAATGTATTACTCAAAGTGTTTTCTAACATCTCACTTGGAATGCAATAGAGGATTTGAAATGATTGACACAGACTTTCTTCTTCCTGTCACATCTAGTTGTTTTTCTCATGCACATGTGTGTTTTGTGGTATTCCTGTAGAGTTGTTAATGAGCCATCAATTTTATTTGTGCAAATTGTAAACAAATTAAAAATTTTCTTGCCCAAGGAATACATAAATTTGAATACTTAAAAATTGAATGTGGAAATGTCTGATTTTCAACACAAATATATTAACCCTTGTGGAGAGACCTATGCAAGTGTCAAATATTATTTTGTGTTTTAATTAGTGTATATAAGCTATGTGGGAGGTCCCCTTGCAATCAGCAATTAGGCTATATCTAATGTGGGAGTGGGGAGGTATAGTACTCATATACCACTTGAGGCAAATGATCAATAATTCTGCATTGGTTACAATTCAGTGTAATGGTTTGGAAAGTGATGTCAATTTTGGCAAAATATTAGGTATTTGACATGCACATGATTGATAGAGTTTTGCCATAATATTTTTCTCAGAGTCAACAGTGAGTAATCCCACAACATAAATATCAATTCCCATAACATAAATATCAATGAAGAGGAGATTTTCTTTCTGGAAGTCTTTCACTTAGAAAATTTACCCATATATATGTTTTTTTCTACATGGGCTCCTAGGAATTTTTTGTGGAGATATTAATAATATCATATAAAGGTTTCTAAATACTCCCTCTCTTTAACTTCCTACCTGTTCTAGAGGAGAGTCTAAACTTGCCAGAATGTGTTGCCATTCAGAAGAAAAAGAGAATATAAGCAGACAGAAAAATGTGAAAAGAGAGACTGGTCTAGCTTCCCAGACTACACATTTCTCCAGTGCTGGATGCTTCCTGCCCTTGAACATCTGACTCCAAGTACTTCAGTTTTGGAACTGGGACTGGCTGTCCTTGCTCCTCAGCCTACAGATGGCCTAACGTGGGACCTTGTGATCATGTGAGTTAAAACTTAATAAATTCCCCTTTATACATATATATTCCATTAGTTCTGTGCCTCTAGAGAACCCTGACTAATACAGACTTTGGTACCAGGACTGAGATCGAGAGGAACCGAATATTAAGGGTGGATTTCTTTCACTGGTTTTGGGGTTTCTGGAGTTGGCTGCTTAATATAATTAGACCAAAAAATGCCAAGAGCTCTACTTATAATGGTATGGAGTACACTGATAATCCTTGGTGTAAACTGTTTAGAGTTATGCAAAATAAATGCATTTGATTTATTTTGATTCATCACCCATGAGAGGAAAGGAGTTTGGTGACAATATACATAATATCTTTGACTATGTGTAGAGAGCCACGGAACATAATGAAGCTGGTTGTTTGCTCCTAGGTTCTGAGGACAAAGTGATGAAAGAAAATGATAAACTCAGGGATTCTGTCTTCTGGCTTCAGAAGGGGATACTGAGCCTCATATCTGCTAAGATTGCCCTGAGTGGGAGTCTTATCTCCATAGAGAAAGAGCTGAAATTGTGGAAAAACAGACACAATATTTATGCAACAATATGTATGCAACAAAATGAGCATACACAGCCTAGCTGGGTGTCTGCTGTTAAAGTGAGGGCATTGATTGGTAAAGAATAAGGCCCTCCAACTTAGAATGAGGATGTGTCAGAGAACCCTGTTGAAACTGGGGACACTGAGTTTGTAAACTCCAATGAACCTTTTATGCCAGAAGAAACAGCTTCCTCATCCCCAATAGTGGCAACATCCCCTCCCCAACCCATGGTGCCATCAGCCTTCCCACCTCTGTCTCAAGAGATAAACCCTGTGCTACCTGAGGCAACAGTGATGGCCTCCCCTGAGGTAGTTGCCATGTGGCAAGATAATGTTGATTCTCCTCAGGAGCCACCCAACCTGTCAGGGTTGCCCCATGTTAAGGCACCACTTTCGGAGTCACCACCTGCTGGGGTCTGTCCTGCAGACCCTGACTCGACGACAGGTGAATAAAGTACACTGACACACAGATATTATGCTTTGCCAGTTCAGCTGATGCTGTCCAAGCAGCTTACCGGCACCCTGAGTGCTGTAAACAGTTACAACCGCTGGCTTCCACCAGCTGGAGGGACTTGCATTTATTTAGTAAAGTTTAATTGACAAGGCTTCAGTCAACACTGCTAGAGGTTGAAAGAGTAAAGCATAGGATCCAATGCCAAAGCAAATGCCTTTAGAGGATAACGTCCCTGGTTAACCTCCCTCTTGAGAGGGCCATGTGGCTCAAAGCTTAGTTTTAAGACTACACGAGTAAGCAAGTTAGTTACGTAAACTCCCCCACATACCCTAGCCATTTGCTTTACTTATTAACTAAATGTAAAGAGGATTTAGGCTGCCTTTAGCCAAAACTTTTCTACTGAAACTATGAAAAATTCCTTAGGCCTTCCAAAAAAGTTTGATACTCTATTATCTGTTTGTGTCTAGACCTATAACTAAAGTTCTGGCATGCCCCTAGAGGTGATATTGAGAGTGCAAACCATGAGTAGTACAATATAATTGATAAGAACTGCCTGAGTTTTCTAATTTATATAAACAAGTCTGGAGAACAGGCATGGGAATGGATATTGAGAGTGTGGGCTACTGGTGGAAGGAACATAGAGTTGGATCAGGCTGAACTTACTGATTTGGGCCCACTAAGTAGAGACTCTGCATTTAGTGCTGCAGTTCATGGAGTGCAAAAACGTTCTAATAGTTTATTTGCTTTGTTAGCTGAAATAGGATTAAAAGATGGCCCACTGTGAGCGAGCTGGAAATGCCTGTCTCCCTTGGTTTAATGTAGAGGAAAGGATCCAAAGGCTTAGGAAGATTGAGATAGTTGAGTGGATTAGTCACTTTAGACCTACTCATCCCAGCTGGAAGGGTCTAGAAGATACACCCTTGACCAGTATCTTGCAAAATAGATTTGTGAGGGCAGTACCTGTATCTTTGAAGAGCCCTGTAATTGCTCTTTTCTGTATGTGAGATCTAAGAGTGGGAACTGCAGTCACTGAACTACAAAATTTACAATCAATGGAAATAATTGGATCCCAGGGTGTCAGGGGCCAAGTGGTGGCACCCAACCATCAAGGGCAAGGTGGGCATAGCTACCATAATGGACAGCAGAGGCAAAGTGCCAAAGTTTTAATTACTTTTATAAGCCTAGAAAAACAACAAAATGACAAGGAAATCCTGATTTGTAACATTTAACAATTTCTGTAAGGTAACACTCCAGCAAGGCTAGTTTTCAAGTTATCAGTGTAATACTTCCCTATGCAGAGTTGAGAAGAGATATGCAGGAGCAAAACATTATATCATATTTCTACCATGCAGTTATAATAAAGATAACCTTCAGGGAAAAGATAATAGTGAAATGTTGAAAAATTATTAGAAATTGATATTGATGAGTTTTGAGTATGTATTAGCTTTGTTTTAATGTAATTATTAAAACCATAAGGTTATATCATTTAATTTTTAATAATGACTAAGTTTAATCACTAACTTGAAAAAAATCCCCCAAACTGAGCCATCAGATCTCATGAGCTATTGCAACCCTGCTCCAATGATGTCACTCTGAGCAAACAGATTGTTACAGAAGGTCTGGCAGGTAAGCCTGTCTGTCTCCCAAGTGCAAATAATTGGTACTGGTGTAAAATAAGGCCAACATATTTCTTGTTGGTTTTATAAGACTACATAAAGAAAAAATTAGTATTCTAGGATTATTACACAGCTATCTTAGGTTTTAGACAAATCTCAGTTCCAAAGTGGCATTCCAGCAAAATCTCTGCTCACTTAAATCCTGGACACCCTCTTCTCCTTGTCGTATCTGTCTACTTTCTGGTCATTTCTTACTTACTAAATATGTTCAGTCCTGGATCTATGTCTTTCTCTCTACTCCACAATCACCATCAATCTTTTTTGTAATATATATATATACAAGCGTATGATCTGTATACCACCCTGGCCTGAATATCACAAACTCCTCAACTCCAGTAACCACCAATTCCTTCAGTCTCCGAGAAACATCTCAAATTTTGTCATCTTCACTAACTGCCCTGTCCTTATCTCATTTATATCTTCTATCTACTGATATCATTATGTACTCTCTTTCTGTAAGAGTCCTCTTTTACGTCCTTCATTTTCCAGTTTGCTAATAACCTCAACTTCCAAGTGGGATCCATTTCAGCAATGCAAAATTGATTCAACATTCTAGAAATCAATCAATGTATTACACAATGTTAACAGTATATAAGAGAAAAAAGACATATAATTAAAACACAGATTTAAAAGAAATTAACAGACATTTAAGAAAATAAAACTGCCCAAAAATTGGTAATAAAGGAACTTTTTTACCCCAAGAAAGACAATTCTAATAAACTTATATCTAACATCATACGTAATAGTAAAAGACCAAAAGTATTTTTCCCCAAAGAATGGAAATAAAGTTGTGTGCTCTCATCATTTCTATTTAATATAGTTTTTATTTACTAGCCCATTCAATACAAAACCAAAAATAAGTAAAAAGTATAAAGATAGAAAAATAGAGAGGAAAACTTTCTTTATTCATAAATTACATAATGGAGAAAATTATTTAAAAATTTTAGAAATAAGTTTCTTAAACTAATAAGTAAGTATGGCAAGATTCAAAGTTGTAGGATACAAGGTCAATATATAAAAATACTTATTCTTACACAGTAGCAAGGGAAATTTGGAATCAAAAACTTTAAAAATGCCATCACAATAGCATCAAAATATTCAATACTTAAGAATTAATTTAAGAAAATGTGTGTAGGACCTGAACACTAAACAACAAAGTTTACTGGAAGAACTACAGGTGATCTAAATAAATGGTAATGACAGATGTTCACCAAACAAAACATTCAGTGTGAAGATGTCACTTCCCAAATTTATTTATATATTTTACATAATCCCAGTCAATACTTAAAATTGTTTGTACATATTGACAAACTGATTTTGATTTGAAATTTATATGGAAATACCAAAATTATTGAAATAATTTGAAAAAAATAAAGTTAAAGACAAATTCTTAATTTGAAGACAATATAAAACTACATTAAGATCGTGTAGTATTGGCTCAAGGAAGCCCATGACAATCAGTAGATTAGAGAAGTAATTTCTGAACTACAGACATAAATTATGGTCAGTTGATTTTAAATAAAGCCTCTGGTGACATTTGATCAGGTAAATATTGAATATCCATATGCAAAAATCAAACTAAACTCTGCTCTTACCTCTCACTATATAATTCATACTTAGACATAGAGCTAAATTTGAAAACTAAATTACAGAAGTTTGAGAAAAAGACATAGACCTCTTTGTGGCCAAGAATAAGATGAGAATGTTTATATAAATTAAGAAACACTGAACAATAAATATTGATAATTCATCCATTGTTAAATTGAACATAAAATTTAAAACATTTACTTTTGAAAAGAAATTCCTAAGAAAAGTAGAAAGCACGTCGTATTAGACTGAGAACACATATTTGAAAATATATGTATATATTAAAAATTTTGCAACTTAATAAAAATATTTTTAAAATTAACCAATGATTAGATACTTCATGATATAAGACATACAAAGGACTATATAAGTTGCCAACACCACATGAAAATCACTCAATATCATTAATTATTATGTAAATGCCAATTAAAAAACCAATTATGCACCTTTTCACAGTCACTAGAATGCTGAAAAATTTAAATAGGTTGAAAATACCAATTGTTGAGAAGGAAGTGAAGGAACTAGAACTCTCATACATTGTTGATTGTACAACCATTTTGAAAACTAATTTGGCAATTTCATATAAAGTTAAATATATGTTTGCCATATAACCTAGAAACTCCTCTTAGGTATTTACTTAAGAAGAATGAAAACATTCACAGTAAGAATTTTAGTAAGCTGTTTATAGTCATTTTTCTAATATTAGCCAAAAAATTAGGAAAAACCCACATGCCTATCAACAGGTAAATGGGTAAACAAATTGTTTATTACCCAAAGGCTGGAATACTATAGCAATAAAAAGAACTGTGCTAATGATACAGCAACATGAATGAATCATAAAAAGTATTATGCTAAATGAAAGAAGCAGACACAAAGTATTACATACTATCTGCTTCCATCAGAAACACAGTTAGGATGATGTAAGTGTTCTTTAGATTGGTAATGGTGGTACTTACATGATTGCATATATTTTATAAAACTCATCAAATCATACTTTTATGTTTGGTAAATTTTCTTTATGTAAATTATACCTCAATAAAATTGATTTAATTATGTTTTAAAAATACATTCTAAGGTAATGCACAACAATAACAGTTATGTTACTCTTGTGTGATTAAAGTTTTTAACCTTTTTAAAATATTCTGAAGTTTTCTATCATGATTTTATGTTATCTCAGTTTTAAAAGTGGCTAATAATCAAATAATATTCTTTAAATAAAAGTGATATATTGTACCCTAGAATACTTTATTCAGAAATTCCAAAATGTTTAACATACTATATTGTTAGAAGACAACCAGCAAAAAACTGAGTCATAAAGCCACTATAAGTGTGTACTTGATGAATGGCTATTCAATTTGCTAAACACCCACATGCACATAAAGCTTTCTAGGCATATCTCCTTGGGAACAGATGTATGTTTGAGAGAATGGTGTACATTTTTGCATTTATTAAACATTCTTCACCTTGCAGGATTATTTTAAAACATGCCAAGTGAATATTACTTGATGAATCACAATAATGTGACAAATGTGATTCCAATCCAGTCTTGGAAAAACGTTAAATATTTAAACATTAAACACATTATTTTCTCCTTGTCCTCTTATAAAAAAATAAAATTTTAAAATACAAGAAGAAAATAAAATAAGAAGTCTATCAATAACTTTGTTTAACACTTTAAAATTTTTAGATATATACAAATTATGTATATGTCACATATACATAAATTATGTGTAGATATAGTTATGTAAATTGTGTATACATATATAAAAACATACATGTATTTCACATGTTATATTATCTAGTTTCTTAAAATATTCTGTTTTAAGAAATACATTGAATATCTTACAAAAATACCATTTTAATAACATTATATTCCTTCAAATAAAGGCAACTTAATGCAACCATTGTCATATTGCAGCACTTAGTTTTAAATTATAATTATTCTGCTATAAACTATTTTTACACAAATATTTGCCTACATTTTTGAGGTAGCATTTCTTAAACCATGACTCCTGTTTCATCCTCTAGTCCATTCCTGCTCTGGTGATCTTTCAAGAAAGTATGACCCTAAATAGAAACGTATTGTACAAATTTCTCTCTAAGATTTTAAAGTAATGTGGAAAGAGTCACTCTTGTCCTTGATAATGCTTATTATACTTTCATAGTCATTTCTATTTAGTGCCTCCAAATTAGAAGCAATTTCTTATTTTTATTTCATCTAATGTGTTCAATTGCACAATTTCCCTAGATTAAAATGATCTACACCAGTGGTTCTCAATCTACACTGCACATCAGAATCCTTGGGGAACATTTTAAATATTCAAATTCTTAGATCCAACCACAAAGATGCTAACTTAATTTGTCTTGGGTGAGTCCCAGGCACTGGTAGTTTTTAAAGCCCTCTGGTGGATTCTGATAGCAATATGCAATCTGGGTTGAAAACCACTGCCACAGATGGTTCCCTATATTGAGACTAGAGCTCTATTTTTTTCTTCCAGCTGGTCCACCATTCTTGGACTATATTTAATCATTTCAATAGCTTTTATAGTTTTCCAAAATCACTCCAGTATCATTGGTTGGGTTTCACAGTCTTATTTGATGTTGACTAATAGATTTTTGTCCTTTCTTTTCTGCAGCCACAGATTGAATAACTGCAGAATTTTCATTGGATCCTAGGAGAAGCAGTTTTCTATTTATCTCTGTATAGAGTCAGTGTACAAACTTCTTTTGAGCCCAATAGCACACCAGTTTAAACTGGAGTACTCCCCAAAATACTTTGTGGGTACTGCCAATTTCAGAGGAATGGGTTTTCAGATCTTCTGCTTCTATGTGAACTCACCCCAGGATTTTCTCTCTACCTACCTTTCACAACAGCACTCTTTCACTTTTCAAATGAAAAGAATAGTCTTCATTCTCCTGATTTATGTCACATGTCCCTCTTGGTAAAACTTTCAGTGCTGTAAACTCTTGTGTTTTGTAAAGACTTCTTTAGTGAGTATTCAAAGTACCATATATCAAGACAGGGTCTCCTGTCTTTTAGGTTATTAAATATATCTTCTAAGCATGAAACATGCCATAAAAATATTTTAGCTTATACTAGGAAGAACTGAAATCAAATATCTTATAGAGTATGGACACTGGGATTAATAGAAATTTTCTTCTAACCACCTGACTTTCTGTCTCTTGACTATCATAAATGAAAGCACACTGTTAAGGAGAGAGAGGAGGAAGATTTGTGCTAAGAGATATGCTAAATAGGACTTTTCACATAATTGAAACATAATTGTGTCAGCTCTTGCAATATTCAATGTCAGGACTTGCTGAAAAGCAAAACATCTTCAGTAAGCAGAAGAAATAGAGAGTAGAGACATGGATCACTATGGATAAAACTAAAAAGTTTTCTGGAATTAAAAATATTTTCAAGTAACATTGGATAGAATTCAAGCCCCAAAATAAAATGTTATGTAACTTCAGACTAAGTGAGCATTTAACTGTATTTAACTATATTTCATGAAATTGTATTATCATCTTGTTTTCATCTTACATATTTCAGTGTTTTGAACCCTTTTAAAAAAGTGATAGGCTACCTACTGAATGGATTAGTTTAAGCAGAGTGTACCTTCTATTAAAAAATTGAAAGTGCTTGGTTATGATGTCTAAGGAAATCTATAATGTATAAACTGTTAAATATATGCATTCTTATTTAACCACAAAAGCTGAATGGCAAATTTCAATAGACTCATATACATACATTTACTAAAAAAAGAAGTATCATGTATTTTACTATATACCTCACTTCATGTAAAAGTGACAATTACATTATGTTGACATAACTGTAATGTTTATTTGACCATTTTAGTGATATTTCTGACAAAGGTGCATTATTTATATATTCACTGTTTTGTTAATAATATTCCTCAAAATGCATAGTAACACTTATTTCAATTGAAAAATAAACTTAGATTTTAGGAGACAGAAAAGAACTGTGATTTAATTGATTTTATCAAAATGAAATCTGGTTTCATTAGTTACCTTTACAATATAAAAATGTGACAAAATTTTGTCCAAAATAGTGTATTGACAAATGTACTTAAATTAACA
Organism: Aotus nancymaae; assembly: GCF_030222135.1. Lineage (NCBI taxonomy): Eukaryota > Metazoa > Chordata > Mammalia > Primates > Aotidae > Aotus > Aotus nancymaae. The sequence continues at coordinate 39,470,797 of NW_026988431.1, read as the reverse complement.
TTTTCATTTTTCAAATTCTTTCTGAATGTACTGTCAAACATGGTGTGTCAAATTGAAAGAAAAAAGAAGAGCAGGAATAATTTATAATCATTTGATAAGTCTTTTTTACTTTTCTTTGTTTTCTTATGCTTTTCAAAAATTGTCAGAGTAAACAACTGCAACCAAGTCACGTGAAAATCAGATGTTTTATCTCTTCTTTGATTTCCCTTTTTCCTTTAAAAACAATTTTTATAGATCACTAGATAACTTTTGGTTAAGAAAGAATAAAAGAACTTCCAATGGAAATGAAAAACTTGATTGGCATTGCCGTAATTAAACTCATTTATTTCCATCTATGTATTTACTCAGCATTTACATCTATAAAAATAAAAATATAAGATAGAATTGACACGATTTTGCCTCATTCTAGAAATAAATTATATTCATGTATCTTCAGAAGAGTGAATTATAATTTTCCAAATGTCTATTTACTTCATTAAACAATAGATTTCCAATAACATTTTAATTTTGCTTTAAAATATTATTTTTTATAATTATTCATCAAATAATGTACTATGTATTGATTTTGTAAATTACATGTCAATAATATTTGTAATGAATAAGAAAGGGCACATTTAAAAATGTATTTGTTCAAGGGGGCATGGAAGCAAAAAAAAAACATGTAACATCTACTTCTGTAAGTCTATTAGTGTACAGGAAAATTATACAGCCTCATAATTCTGACTGGAAATGAGAAGAGTATGTAAACACTTTTTTCCTGTTTGTTTATGGCTAGTAAAGACCTCGACATATGAATCCCAGTCATACACACACATTGAACCCACATATAAAACCTCAAGGCAGTCTATGCATAATAGCTGGACTCTAGCAGTGTATCTCTGGCTCCTCTGATGTCCATCTTTCAGACATCGTATAATGTTTTAATTATGGTTCCAATGCCCCTTGTCCCATTCATGGCACAATGCTAGCTTACTGTCAACTTGAGAATTTTAGGCACTCAACAGTGTACCTAACAATGGTTTCAAATCCTGATTATTGCCAGTTCCACTGCAGCCTTAAAGGCTTCAGAGCCTCCTGGCTGGTCTGTTGAACAAGATCAGAGCCTGGAACTAGCCTACATTCACCTACCTCTCTTTTCAAGGGATATATTTATGATTTTGTGTGCGTGTGTGGTTGACTTTACTGATATTTTCCCTAGGAGACATTTTGGACTTCTACAATCAGATGAGCTCAGATACTGTTGGCTGCATGTCAGTGTTACTGATAGAACATCCAGTTCTGTACCAGTCAGTCTTCCCAACAGTCTCATTTCACTCTCAGTGTGGTCCTATTAGGTTTCTATTGGATTTCCAGACAAGCTCCAGGAGCCATTTTAGCTTGTGGTGTGTCAACTTTTATCTTTTCACACTGAAGTAATTATTGCAGCTGTTCTTTTGAAATCCATTTTTAGCTATAGGCTGAGGATTATCATCTGTTTCCTTAGATATATGTCCAGAAAAAGACCACAGGACTAAAAAAGAGGGACATTTTTAAGACTCTTGAACTGATGGACTGGTACAATTTGATCTGTTGAACTAAAACTATAAAGAAAGGCCAGCCCAGCCTCATGGTTTCTGTGGAGCCCATACTTGGCTACATGCCAACACCATCCTCATCAGATTGTACTTTGTGCGTCTGAAAAATAATATCTTTACTTCCATGTCCCTGGGGAAAGAAGCAGCTTTGTTATTTAGCAAAAATTTCTGGTACTGAACTATTTACAGAATTGCTGAACTAACCTCCTGTTTTCTATCATGCTTTAGAAGTCTAAATCTCAGAAATAAGCTCACATTAGCTGAAGGAGGAAATGGGATTATTTTAGCTCTGAACAAACAGGATTTAAGCCTATTTCCTCAAGTGAAATGGCATGATCCTTAGTGAAGCTTTATCAGCCGACGAGCCCACAGAGCAACAATGTCTCCCGAGGGAGGCAAACATGCCAGCCACATAGCACTCTGACTCCCTAAGGCCTTTGAAGACCATAGGCCAGGGATGCTGCATTTGCTCTAGAAATATCAGGATTGTGAAACATCAAAGACGTTATCTATGACTACGATAACATTGCTTTACCTCCGGTTGCAATAAAAAAGGATGTTAAACAACACATGCCTGCCTGCTTAAATATATAATACATAAAAACAGAAACATTTACCCATGCAACAATGCTGCCAAATTGTCAATGAAATTATTCACTAATCTCATGTAATCAAACAGCTTGAAATCTCTTTTATGTTAATGTTTGAAAACCTGAGAGGAAGAAAGTAGTAATTTATGACTGTTTTAGTATGCACTTGATTGCTGAGGAAATTGATCAGGATTTTATAGTCATTATTATATATTAGTATTATTTATCTTTACATAATAGATTTTGTAGGTATTTTTAAAGCATTTATTTGACTTTTATAATTATTCTTTCGGTTAATTGGTTGTTATTTCACTAATGTTTACTTGTATCTCTTGAACTTATTTAGTAGTTCTACATTTTTGTTTTCTTGTTTATTAATTTTTTATTTTAAGTTACTAAATTAAAACTTTTTGAATTCTTAGGCTTATTTAGTTGTATTTATCAAAACATCTATGGCTTAATTTAGTAAAATTGTCATTAGACTCTATGATTTAATGATATAGATTAAGTGTGACTTTTTTCTCTAAATACTGTTTTTATGCTGCATTTAATATGTCTTCATATATATTATTTTATGGTAATGGTTTAGCTATTTTGAAATTTGATTTTGTTTGTTTTGTCCCAAATTAAGTGTGATTTTCTGTTTATTTTACTTCCTGACATAACAATTTTTTTATTCTGTGCTGAGTTTTTAATTTCATTAAACAGTGAAGTGTAATATTATAGTAGGAAGAAACATAATTTATAAGTTGAATTCTTATAATTAAAAACAAAAAAAATTAGTAAAACTAACAATAAAGACAAAAGTAGGAAACAAATAGCTTATATGTGGCTGGCAAACAAACATTATCAAGAAAAACTGAGAAAACGCAAATACAAAAATATGAACCATTAAGAGAAAAGTAATCACAGTTACCAAAGATGCTGCATAAATTAAAAGATATTAAACTCTAGGCAGTTAAAATGAAAACTAGAGAAAAAAACTAGATTCTGTCAATTATATTTCATGAAAATGTGAAACCTAAAAAAACCTTCTGGGCTGAGTGCAGTGGCTCACGCCTGTAATCCAGCACTTTGGGAGGCCGAGGTGGGCGGATCACAAGGTCAGGAGATCAAGACCATCCTGGCCAACATGGTGAAACCCTACCTCTACTAAAAATACAAAAAAATTAGCAACGTGTGGTGACACGTGCATGTAGTCCCAGCTACTCGGGAGGCTGAAGCAGGAGAATTGCTTGAACCTGGAAGGGAGAGGCTGCAGTGAGCCAAGATCATGCCACTGCACTCCAGCCTCATGACACAGCAAGATTCGCTCTCAAAAAAAAAAAAAAAAAGAAAAAACTGGCCAGGCATGGTGGTTCACACCTATAATATCAACACTTTGAGAGGTGGAGACACAAGAATCATTTGAAGCCTGGAGTTTGAGACCAGCCTGGGCAACACAGCAAGACCCTGCCTCTACAAAAAATAAAAAAATAAAAAAGATTAAAGAAAACTTCTGATTATAGTGGAAATGACAACTTATCTCCATAGAAGAAATACAGATTATTGCCAAAAGCATTCACTGTTCCCCCTGAAACATTTAGCCCAGACAATTCCATAAAGGAAATGTATCAAACTGAATGTTTGTGCTTTGCCTTATCCAGAGTATTGGTCATAATTTCTTCATTACGCATGAGTCAAACTCAATGGATAAATGGTCTGAGCATGTGCTTTCCTGCCAGTGGAGTGATCTTTCCAGGTTTTATATTTATATACAAGTGGCATAATATCAATAAGCATGGCTATACAGATTTTTTTCTATTAATTTAGTATACTCACTGTTTCAGTGATCAGAGGTCTACATTAAGTAAAAGATGTTTATGTGTAATTGCCGATTCAGCAGAGGATTATAACTATATAATCTATACCATATAGTTAATTATAACTATATAATTATTATAACTATATATTATTATAACTATATAATTATAACTATATATTATAACTATATAACTATTATAACTATATAATCTATATTATATAGTTATAATTATAACTATATTAACTAATTACAACTATATTATAACTATATAATCCTCTGCTGAATCGGCAATTTTATTTTTGGTTTGAAAAACTAAACAAGAAGGTGCCATGGCTTTTATTTTAGAAAGGAGATAATCTATTTCCTCATTTTAATTCTCCTTCTGAGAACCAGAACAGCTGCCTTCATCATATTCACTGCATTTCTACCTTTCCAACCTCAGGGGGAAATAAAAATTTCTTTTTAAACTTTTAGATCCATCTGTTGTCTGTCTAAATTAGCATACACAGGGAGAAAATGTTGATAATTTTTTATCCCAAGTCAGTAGTTTTTGTCTATTGCATGCTTATTTGTTTTTGACTATTTTGTGGGCGACTGCATACCATTTTTCTGTCATTCAGATGGGTGTATTTCATCTTAATTATTGTTTAAGTTACGTATGTATAAGGACTTAACTTCCGAACCAGGTGGTCATTCATCCATCCATTCATTCATTCATTTAACAATATTATGTGGTAGATACTCTGCTAGGGAAGAGTTTACAGAGTAAATGAAAAAAGACACAGTCTCTGCCTTCCTGAAGCTGGAGGATAACAAATTACAAACTGAGGTAGGAAGTATGAGAAGTGTGCCTTCTTTAGACAGTAGACAATGAACAACTCTCTTAAAAGGTAGCATGTAAGCTAAAACTTAGAGAAAAAGAAACGGTTTACCATTTGAAGATAAGGAGGACATGAGTGAAGATTATCCAAGAAGAGAGAAGAGAATGCACAAAGTCATGGAGGTAGAAAAAAATTGGGATACTAACAAATATAAAGAATAATTAAAGCTGGAGTTTGATATCCTAGTAGAACATAGTGCCCAGTGAGGTGGGAAAAACAGGCAAAGCTCTGGTCATGGGAGGGCTTGTAGACAAAGACTGGGTATTTCATTTTAAGACACAGACAGAATATTCAAATAAGTAATCTAATGTCTTTAGGAATATTAACTCTTTAAAACTCTACTTTTGCTTTAAATGGAGAATGGAATATTGGTTTGCGGGGGCAACAGTGGAAGAGGAGCATTTACTCAAGAAGATAGTCTGACCACCCACAAAAGCAGCATGGACTCTTATTCAAAATTTGGTTTAGATATTAAAACTGATGACAACCCCCCCAACCCCCCCCAACCCGCACACACACAAACACACAGCCCAAGAGGTTATGAAAGTCTTTAGCATTTACATAATGAGGCTTTCTGGGAGAACAGTGTAAATTCTAAGCGGGTCTGGAATATAGGTTGAGACAGCAATGGGAAGAGTGACTTCGTATCTTTATGGTGGTTCAATGGTGAGGCCAGGATAAGTGTTCCTATATGTGGTTTAAACTATTTGAAGGTGCCCCAGGATATAGAATACTGGGTTTTATATCAGCTGCCCAAAGGTGAGGCAAAAGAGGATGAGAAAACGGTGGGTTTAAGAGCCATCAGGACCCAAGCATTAAAAAATATATATATGAAGTCAGACAAGTTATATTACAAAGATAATATAATAATTTAGGCAAGAGATGAAAAGGTCCCAGCTGAAGAAGTTAGCTGGTAAAACAGAAGAGAAAATCACATTTGAGATGAACCTGGGACACAGAATAGATATAATGGATCATTGTACAAACAACAAAATGTTTGAGAAGAAATACTGAATGCTGTGTTTTCCCATTTGGATACTAATGCTAACTGCTTTGAGTACCATGAACTACTTATGGTTTTAACACTTAAAAGCAGAGACCATCACTTAATGTTTGGGTTTTAACACTACATTTTTCAAAATTCTTGACCTTAAAATTACTTATTCACCCAAACAGAATAAGCTACAAAATAATACACACCTAATATTATAAGCATTATAATTTAATTCTATTCAAATTAAGAAAAAGAATGGGAATTATTTGCTGACTTAGAGCTAAATCACATATATTAACTTGGTATTTGTTCCGTAAAAGAAAAAAGCTTTGAGTTTGAAAAGCCTGGATCATAACCCTGAATCTAGGTGCTACTGTTTCTGGGCCATGGCAAAATTATTTAACCTCTGTTAGCTTCATGTTTCTCGTTCACAAAATGGAAGATATATAAATTCACCAGGGTATTGTAAAAAATAATAATAATAATAATAGGTCTAGTATCTATGATTAAGTCTGGCCTATTTCAAACACACAATAAACATACTCTCCTGGTTTCACTCTGAGGACACAAAGTTAAATGAATTGTGACACAAAACTTAAGCTCTAATCTAGTGAAAGAGGAAAACATATAAAATGTGCTGAAAGATTCTATTAATGTTACTAAGAAGGAGAGGTTAGCAGTTGCGATGTAACTCACCATTCCTACAGCAAGGGCACTGCTGGAGAGAGAAGCAAAGGAAAGAGAAGAAAGAGGAGGATGTGACTTCTAATATATTCTCTTTTATATCTGAACTTTTATTTTCAGATGGTTATACCAACACTTAAAGAAAATATTCAGATCCCGCAAAACCTAGGTGTGGGCTCCTCCATAACAGATGACAGCCAAGAGCTGGTGAGATGAAGAATAGAGATGTGGAAGAGGCAGGTACCTACTTTTCAGATACATCACATATTGATAATGAGTTCTGTGTTCATCCAATCAGGAGAAATGACAAGAGGACAATGTCGGTAAATGTGGTGCCACACAAAAGTAAGGGAGCAGATGGAATTTTTAATTGCAATTTGGAATTAAGAAGTGTAATTTCTTATTCACAGAATTTTACAAATCCTTTGAAGTTGATAATTCCAGTAGAACCAAATTAGTAAAATTGGCAGGAACAGAAGAGAGTACAAGGAAAGCAATAAATGGTGCTGATTGCAACCCAGAGGATCCGCAAACTTAAATTTTAAGACTATAGTAGAAGAATTGAAGAATGGATTTGATGTTTTTATGTATGTGTGTCTTCTCTTAAATAGTCACTAAGCAGCTGTTTTATTATACAGAAAGAAGCCAGACTCCAAATTTGACAAGAAAGTCAGCAAAAATAAATTCAAGAGTTGATTTTTATTGCTAAGTGCACACAAATCAAACGTTCTGCATTCTAGAACTAATAGTAGCAGGAATGCAAAAACGATATGTAACTTTGAGGGTTTAGTCAGCTTGTTTTCTGAGGTTTTTCAAATGTGCTTTCTTTTGCTTTAAGTGCTGTTTACATTTCTTGATTTAGAAAAGGGGTGTAACATGAATTGGAAATGTATACACTGCCAACTGATACTGAGGCAATTCTGAGATTTTCAGCATCATCAAATATACACGAGAATACTGTCAGCAACTCAGTACAAGCTCTGACCACAGTAAAATGTCCTCTCATCTCAGAAATAGTATAATATGAATCATGTTTTCTTAATTTCATATTAAATAAAGAAGTGAATCTCTTTTTTTCTCGTTCTCTCTCCTTCTCCTGCTCTTTTCCTCTCTCTCCCTCTACACACACACACACACACACACACACACACACATACACACACATAAGCATCTATACATACACAAATATGTGACTGCGTGTATAACATATACCTTTAGATAAAAAGATCTTACCTTTACATAATTTTCTCAAATAGAATGTAAATAATGGATTTGAAACCTATTAAAATTTATAAAAGTACACATATATAAAAGGATTTGATTTCCTGTAAAACTATAATTATTTCAAAAACTGTTAAAATATATATTTAATGTTTTAAAAGTAAGATAGTTTCTTCTTACTGCACACATAAAACAAGTTAAATAGCAAAGAGATTTTATTTTTATTAGTCTATTGATATTCTACACTTTCTTGTATTAATTTTGGTAATTTATATTTCTATAGAAAAATTATTTATTTAAAGATATAATTATATTTCTATGTTTTTAAATGAAATATGTTACTGTTTTCCTTTGAGAAAAATAAGATATAAATTACCCTTAGACTTGAAGTTAAGCTTTGAATCTTTGCCATATACAATATAATATAAAATGTAGTGAAATTAAATAAAGGTTAAAAGACTGCCAAAAAATGTTATAAATATTACCACTCTACCCTTATTGGTAGAATCTGAATATGAATTAATTTTAATTTGACAGTCACTGAATCATATTCATACATATGTTTTTTAAGTGGTCTTCACAAAGAGCATTTCTACATAGCTTATGGAAATTGTAGTTACTTTTATAAAAAAGAAAGAGTGTCTCAAATAATATACTGATTTTAAAGAAACAGCAACTTTGTAATAGGACAACCTGGCATGTCAATTCATATATATAGATAGATATAGATAAATAGATAGATAGATAGATAGATAGATAGACATTTTTACCCTTTTACCAACAGTTTCTGATTCATGTACAGCCTTTACAGTATGAATAACCAATCTTATTTAAATAAGTATCAGTGCAATAGGCAATCTAGTTTTTTTATATTATTAATTTTTTTTGTAATTTTTTTCTTTTGTGTCTAGCAGAATCATAACTATTCATCATATTGTTACTCTATTTTTTTATTCTTTTCTCATTCCTTGATTTGTAGGAAGTTTGTTGTATATTACAGGTATTAACATTTTTTCTATGATGTATGTAAATATGTTCAGGTTAGTCTTTTAAACACTCAGTCTAAGAGTCTATATATCTTTTAAGAAAGATGTGTAACCTATTCATATGTTATGTAATTGCTGGTAGGTTTTATGTATTCTGTCTTCGTTTTGAATTTTATTATTATATGTTTTCACATTTTTCTTTTGGATTTCATGCCTTTTGTTATATTGCTAGCGTTTTCTTTGTCCCTTCTTTTTAATGATTCAGTAAGTAAGAATCTTGTTACTACTCTTCTGTAATTACCCTTAGGTGTTTTCAGACAATATTATGTTTGTCCTTTTCTGGAAACTTCAATATATCCAGAAACAACAAAAGGCAAACGCTGTGCAAAAGTGTTGTCTGAAACTGGTGGGCCATATTTTATTAACTTCCGTATCACTTCATTACCTCTCCATTAAAGCATAGAAAATTGTTAGTTTTATATATTATGCTTTTTCTTTAGAGATTCTTGCTTAAACTTGAGTGAAACTTACTGCAAAATTTTCAACACAGCTTAATTTATAATAATTTTGGTTTCTCCTTCATTTTCCTTTTGAATCACATAGATTCTCCTTTACAAATTTATTTCTATATGGAAAGATCCTAAAGTAATTTTTCCCTGAAATAATACATAGATGTGAGCTTTGGTAATTTTTAATTCAGTTTATCAAATAGTTTATGTTTCTTTTTTTTTTTTTGAGATGGAGTTTCGCTCTTGTTACCCAGACTGGAGTGCAATGGCGCGATCTTGGCTCACCGCAACCTCCGCCTCCTAGGTTCAAGCAATTCTCCTGCCTCAGCCTCCTGAGTAGCTGGGATTACAGGCGCGCACCACCATGCCCAGCTAATTTTTGTATTTTTAGTAGAGACGGGGTTTCACCTTGTTGACCAGGATGGTCTCGATCTCTTGACCTTGTGATCCACCCGCCTCGGCCTCCCAAAGTGCTGGGATTACAGGCGTGAGCCACCGCACCCGGCCTAGTTTATGTTTCTACCTGTTCACATAACTGTGTATTCCCAATTCTTTGAAGTTAATTGTGGCCAAATGATTTTCTTTTGCTAGTGGAAATTGAATTTAAAATGGTATATGTAACATTTTAATGGATTATTTTTAAGAGAAAATGAGCAATTTGTCACACAGTTTTTCCCTCTGCCAGGCAATGTTTCAGATGGTGGCCACTCTATATAGTTTCTGTTCTAGATTAAGAATGCTATGGAACACAGCTGCCAGCTGATCTCCAAACATATGGAAGGCGAGCAAAAAAAAAAGAAAAAAAAAAAAAAACCTTTTTATATATGCCATTGTGCTATGGGAATGTTTATTTTTAGAGCAGAACTTAGATAATGAGAGAGTAATTGGCAACTGCAAGGTAATTTTGCAAACATATATATACAAGATATTGTTTGGCTTGTTGTTTGGTAGGAAGTGAGGAAATTATCAGTGTTCAAGAAAATGAGAAACTGATTTTATGAAGTGACAAACCATTTAATAAAACTCACTTGCTCTAACTTAAGAAGCTTATCATGGACCTCATTTTGAAAAAAAAAAAGATTTTAGGAAAAGTAGTTGGGGATTAGAATGTGGATACTCTTCTGATTGCTGTTTGATCAATGTAGTAAGGTATTATAAACAAGATCTGATTTCAGGATACAATTGGCTGATGTAATGAATGCCGGAACATTGTGATTTGTCCATCTGCTCCTACTTACTTCCTCCCTCTTCCTCCCTTTTACAGATGTGGATCCAAAGGACACCTTAATGAATATCTTTCATGGTAACCTCCATTCACAGTCTGATTCTGGGGACCTAGAGATTGTACTGTTGTACAATCCTGCATAATTTCTTCTGAGTCTACAATTGTTTAAAAGAAATAGCTCAAAACTTCTTTAAAAAACTAAAGACAGTTTTTCAGTGTATTTTGATTCTTTAGAAAGATTTGAGCTATTTTTACAAACATCAATAATAGCCTGCCATGAAGAAAGCTACAATAAGAGAATAAGAATGTTTTAAACATACAATTATGATAGTTGATTTTTTTTAATTCAATATATGAACTAAGTAAAAGACATTTATGGCAAAGCTTAGCTGGAAGATAAAGTAATGACCTGCTTAATGAGTACAGTAGTAAGGCAGAATGATAAAAGCACGAGAAGATAGAATTTATGGGAATCTAGCCCAGACACCCCACATATATGTAACAGATGTTCCAGAAGAAAAGAATAGATGTAGTAAAGGAGTGACCATCATCATCTCAGAACTGGAAAATCTGTAAGACTTTGTATTGAAAGGACACAAATGATTAGCCTGACTTTTGTTTTTTAAATGATGTTGTAATTTAAGTTTAATATTCAGCCAACCAATCATTAAAAAATAAATTTCTCCCTTGCTCTTTTTCTCTTTCATATGCACGTGCAGGCACACACACACAAACATACACACTCTCACACACACCCAGCATGCAGTGTCAGTAAAACAGACACAAGCTTTGAGAGTAAATATTCTACATTCAGAAAGGGATATGCAGGAAGATACAGCAATCCATAGTCACTGGTATATAGAAAGTAAGAAATTCTTCTGGCCAGACTTTGTGAGAGTCAGCTACCATGGGAATTGAATGTATTCTTTGATTAGGCCTAAATTCTGATCTCAGGGAGAGACTTTTAAATCCATTCTTCTTGATAGGCACTGTTTACATGTTCTTGAATGTCCTTAGTCACCAATAATATTCCTGGCCACATCTAAAGGGGACTTTGGATAATACACTTTTTCTGAAGATGAAGTAACTTTTGTAGTCTTTTCCCTTCCTCGAGAGAGCTGGGAGCCCATGGTTTGTTCTAAGTCTTGTATAGTCATTCTCTTCTTTAATACAACTCTCCTGAACCCTGAAAAGGCTTATTATCTATTGAGTAGACATGTTCACATTTCCAAATGTATGTTTTAGATTTAATACATTATGTTTGCCCTCCCTTTATTCTCTTCTTTCTTTCTATTCTTTTTGTATATCTTAAGTAAGGTGTGAAGGTCACACTTTTGAGTATATTTTTCTCTTATTCATTATAAAAAATGTAGTAGTAGGGAATTATATAACAAAGGGCTGAGATTTACCACAGTGATTTATCTTCACATTATAAAAAGATAAACATATTTTGCCTGCTGGTGATATACAATAGGAAGTACACACCACTGCCTCAGCAGCATTTTTACCTAAACTGAACCTAGTATGAGGAAGGCTGTAAATGTAACTACCATTGTATAGGAAGTACAAGGGAAAAAAGAATAGATTAAATGGTGCTGTATAAAATAAAATCCAGAATCAAGAAAGTCTATAAAATCAATGACGTGATTTTTTTCAAAAATTATGTCATAAATACTGAAGGATTTAAACAATCTATTAATCAAGCAAATCACACTGCCACATATGCACCTACACAACAATCTTGCATGTTCATAACATGTACCCCAAAACCTAAAATGCAATAAAAAAAAGACACAGGGATTTTTTATCTGGACTTATCAAACATTGTAAAGTACCAAAAATGTATATTTGAGGAAATATAAACAATAAATCAATATTAGATTATGTTAAGTTTATAAAACCCAATCTTTTAAAAATATGTATTAATGATTACTCACTCTTTACGGATGAAGTGACATAAGATTAATGTTTGTCCTAGGATCAAGAGGGGATGAAGACATGGTTGAGTATTTGAGGGTTATATATAAAAATATGTTCATGTATTGATTATTAAAGCGGGTAATAAGTAAAAAGAAGTACATCGCATTAGTGTTTATATTTGAAATAAGTTTTATAGTAAAATTTTAAAAACAAATTACTCAAAAAACAGGTTATTTGGAAGACAATGCTTAGAAATTACTCACCATATAAAATCTAAAAATGAACATCACTGCATGCACATATATAAAATAAGTATCACACAGAATAATGATTTGAATGTCAAAGGTAAAACATAAAATAAGAGAGTGTTTTTCCTATTTCAAAAGAAGGTCCTTTTTACCTATTGTCTGAAAATACTCTAAAATATTCAATGGTACTAACTAAAATAAAAGAGAAAGATGGGCTAATGTATGTCTAATGAAAATATTTCAATCCAAAGAAAAATATTTTAAATATTCTTAAAATGATTCTTTAAAGAATTGTTAAAAGGTTAACGACTGCATGATGATATTTACAATGTAAAAATCTAGCAAAAAAATTAAAATTTCTTGTAAACCAATAAGAAAAACATTATGAAATTTATTATTAATTAGCCAATAATGTTAATTAGGCAGTTTGGAGATGCAAAACATAAGTATAAACATAATGCAAATCAGAACAAATGTGAGCTATCATTTAGTGTTAGCCTAGACAAAATTTTAAATAATAAGTGTTGGGGTGAATATAAAGTAAATAGAAAATATTTAAAAGGTGCTGTCTTTAGAGATATAGCGTGTGTGTATACATGTGTGGATGTGTAACTAATAATCATGCTTGTAATACATTGGTTTGTGTTTAATTTCTAAGAATGGGCAGAATTTAAATGGACATGGAGTTTGTAATTCTAGACAATAAAAATAACATTGACAAGCTCACAGAAGTGTAAACTAATACATGTTTGTGTGGGGAGGAGGGAGTAGTAATGTGATTTGGTTTCATTTATTAAATTTTCTATAGCCTTGAGCAAGATATGATGTAGAATAACAAACAAAAAGCAGTCAAGGGCATAATCTCCACTTGATAAAACATTCAGTGAAGAAACACAGATAAATGATGAAAAAATTCATGCCCGCTGATAAAGTATGACAGTCTGGTTCTGGTCCAGGTTCCAATATCAGAGATGATAGTTTTAGTGAGCAAAGATTTACCTGGATGGAGAAATGACCCTACATAACCTCTGGCACCATTTAGTCTGTAGGGACATACAAGATATGTTTAGTTCATATTAGATTCTAATGAGAGCTCTACCTTTGTAGCTTTATTTAATCCTAATTATTTCCTTAAAGGTTCTATCTTCAAATATAGTCACATTGTTGGGTTAGGGCTTTAATGTGTAAATTTGGCAGGATGCAGGGGTACAAACTTTAGATTTATTATAGGAAGCTGAAACTTGAAGACAGATTTGATTTTTATTGTTTTTCTTTGTTGGTTTGTTTACAATCTCTCAAAGTCTCTAACAGAGAAAGATCCTGTCTTAAAAAGAAAAAATAAATAAATGTTAAAAAGTCAAAAGGGCTCAAGAATTCTAATATGCTTAATCAGAATCTAATATGAACCAAGGCTATGTTATTAGAACTTTCTGCACTATGGGTGAACACCAGGATGACGGAGTTTTAGCAGTGTCTCAGAAGAAAAAGCCAGAGTGGCTCTGTGGGATAACTCTAGTGGTTTAAGGGCTGTCTTTCAAGGTAAGGATCTATATGAGAATGGACAAAGTTCCTGATATGTTTTAGTGTTGTTGGAAACATAAAACTGAGCATCTTGATTTGAGTCTTGATAAATAATCGGTTGTGTAATCAATACACTTGTTTCTGGTAATTACTATCTCCCATAAATTAGTCAGAATAAATTTATAAAACCAAACAGTGGTAGTGTTTATTAATGTATGATCTTATATTTATCTAGCAAATTATATTGGAAAAAAATCTCTTAGATTAACACAGGATATGTCTCCTTGACGCAGATATTTTTGTTCTCATTTTATTTTTAAATGTGTGTTGTCTTTCTTATACTATGCTTCTTCCTGAAAAGGCAAGGAAATTTTCAGTAGGCCATGAGTCAAACATAAAGGTATGGGACAGGCAGTGAAAACTATTAATTCTATTTCCTTAATAGAGAGGTAACTGTCCATACAATGTCTCTTAACTATAAAAACCTTTAGTTAAGATTATTTTCCTTGGAAAATTTACACTGTAAAAAATTAACTTCCCTTAACAGAGAGGAATTAATTTTAATACTTCCCATGTTTCAATAGCTCTCTTTATAACCTTAATAGCAACAATATGAACACATGATGTTCAATACATTGAAAATATTAAATTAATATCTTTAGTAGACATGTTGATCTATGTTCTTAGCATCCAAATAGGCCTGAAATTGAAAATAAATGTGGTCCGGTGTGGTGAGTTCACACCTGTAATCTGAGCACTTTGGGAGGCCTAGGCAGGAGGATCACTGAAGCCCAGGAATTCTAGAGGAGCCTGAGCAACAACACAGTGAGACTCTGCCTCTACAAAAAGTAAAGAAAACAAAATTAGCCAGTCATGGTGGTGCACACGATAGTCCCAGCCACTTGGGAGGCTGAGGCGTGAGGATCACTTGAACCCAGGGGGTTAAGGCTGCAGTGAGCTGAGATCATACAACTTGCACTTTAGCCTGGGTAACAGAGAAAGATCCTGTCTTATAAATAAATAAATAAATAAATAAATGTTAGAAAGTCAAAGGGCTCAAGAACTCTAATATGCTTTATCAGAATCTAATATGAACGAAACATATGTGTATAAAAGCTGAGGTTTTGTTGGGGGAAACTAGAATATCAGAGTCTAGAGAAACTATATTCAAAGGGGTTTGTAATTATGGATTTGAACTGATTGTGGATATTAATTAGCTGAGCTATACTGGCAAAGAGACTCAAACTCTATAATTTTGATAGCTGAGTGCAAATCACATGACCTTCATTATAAAGACAATGTGAATGTGTGTCCTTCCACTTTCTCAATATGTCCATGTTTTGTCACAACATAAAAAGTTTCACAATATTATGTAGAAATGAGTGGCCACATAGGCTCTGCTTCAGCGCATGGACTGCAAAGGCAATGCCCCTTACGGCTTGCCGTACCCTTGTTTAAAGTTGTTGTTTCTGGTATCTCTTTGAAAGACCTGACAGATTGCAACATTTGACTTTTCCTAGCTTTTTCAGCAGATAAATAACTGCTTTCCATGAACTACCTATTTAAATTTCACTATAAAATAAGTATGTATGAATCAATTTCAAGTGCATTGTGATATCTAAAAAATAATTTTTGGTAATATAATCCACTACACTTTAACATAACTTTGGAAGAGCATAACCTTGAAAATCATTTTTCCCTTTACTACTCTTGTATAATTTTAGAAGTAGATTTCTAGGACTTAGTAATTTCTTTTCCTCTTATAGTTCATCATCAATCATCATCATTTCTCCATTTCTATACTTCATGAATTTAAATGATATGTTAGAATTTACTTCTTATCTTTTCCCCCAAATTTAGTTTTCATTAGTAAGCACATATTTTTTGAATAACAATACATATTTAGATCTTAAACAGTCAAATTTAAGTTGAAATAAAACTTTGATTTAATTAGCAACGATTATATATGTATACGTGTCTATATGATGCTATGTGCATCATATTTTGTATGAATTTGCTTATATTCACCCTCTAACAGCAGAGTGAAAACAGATAGATTATTCTAAGATAACTCTGGAATAAGTATATGCATGTTTCTCAATAGGTTGCTAGGCATATTTTTAAAAATTCAAACTGGAGAAATGAATTATTATACTAAACTTTATTCTGTATATATTTACTCCTTCTCATTTTCATTTTTCTTTTACAGAAACAGAGATCTAACAGGCTTTTGCCTAACAAGTCACACATATTTTTTAATTCAGATTCAAATCTGAAGTATAACTTTGAGTTGCAGACATATTCTGCCTATTGAAATTCTATCTTTGGAGTGTAAAAACCTTAGCAATATAAAGAAGAAAGAAAAGAAAACTTCTTTTGCACAGAGAAAACATTTGAACAGTGACAACCTGATACTTGAAAATTCAAAAAACTACATGATAAAAAATGCAAATATTTTTGCAAACATGACCTGAAGCTAAAGTATTTAACTACATTTACTTTTAAGGACTTACATAGTAAAACACACAATATTCACACTATTGGTGTATCATTTCCACATAAATATAAACATAAATTTTCTATTTAAAAGTTTAAAAATTATAACTTCTATAGAGATAACACAATTTGTTATAAATAACTTCAATAATGGTATTTTCTCAGGTATCAGAATATGACATTATTCATTAAACTTATAAACTACTGGCTTATCTTTCTCTCAGACAGGTATCTGTGTATCTGTATGGTTTATAGTATACTGTTAACTACTTAAGAAAAACATATTTACAAATGGTAATGAACCAAAATAGAAAATAAAAGTACTTTACTTGAAAGTTTCAGTGTGTTTCCATAGTATATAACAATACTTCACACTCAACTGAAAATGTAAACTCAATAAAGAGTTAAGCAACCTCTTTACTAACTTGTTTTTATTCTTGAGAAGAAACCTGTTAATTAAATTTCCAAGACTCAATAATATGTTAATTTCTTAAGTTTCAGATAGCATAAAGGCTTCCTGACTTCCTAAAAAAGATCTTATTTTCCCTCAGTCCTCCTCAATCTCCCCATCCAACTGGCACCTAAGCATCAAAAGTAAGGTAGAAATAATTACCATAAAAACCAAGTGTTCAACATGTTATTCATGGTAACTTGGTCTTCAGGAAATCTGTGAATATGGCTAATTTTTTTAAGGGGACAGACAGATGGGCATTAAAATGGGAGTATTGCTTAATATTTATAATTAGATGAGATGAAGAATAGATGAGCAGAAGGCTCTATCTTCTCTAATGAAAATTTACATTCTTTGCTCAGTTTGAAAACCTGTACAAATTCTCAGATTCAGAATACACCCATAAAAAGAGACACCCCAGCTACCCATAAAAATGGTCTCTGCCATACTACAGCAACTGAATATGGTAAAAATTACCCTACTTCTTCCAGAAAGGGACTTAAAAGTCATTTGTGTTTATTATTCTATTTATTTTGGTAATCACACAGTGAGGAAAAAGGAATACTCAAATCTTTTGAAATACATTGGATAAAGATGTGAGTTGACATACATTGCAGGTATTGCATACCTTTGCTTCTTATAGTGTCTCAGCCAGCACTAATATGCAAGGACTAATATATCTCTTCAACTGAGATGAGTTTTTGAATAATATTACTTCATACTAAAGCAAGCAGGGCATTGGGAACAAAACATGGGAGTTACTGACTCTACTACATAATGCAGTATTCTAGAAGCTGTCAGCCTTATAATATGATGAGTAGCCTCTGGAAGATATACTTGAGGCAACAGGTTTAAAATAATACTCTGAACAAAATATGTTGAGGGTTTGGTAACATCCTAAAAGAGTAGTCATTATATAATGCTGTGTTGGCAATAGGTAGGCTATAGGGAAGAGGAACCAAGAGGGGATTAGGAGTGGCCCCAGTGACTCTGGAGAAGCATATGCGATTCCCATCTTTGCAATTCTTGGTGCATTGATCTACAGTCCCAGGTTTTCAGAGAGAGAAAGCTTATATAAAGGGTCAGAGAGAAGACGTCCACAAAACAAACCTTGCTGCTGCTTGATCACATTTGCCTTCCCATGCCAGTAGGCCAAAAGTCAAAGCAATGGCCTACAGTCTGGCAGAAGTAAATTACCCTGATCATTAATAAAGAGTTTGTATTGTGTCTGTATTGCTTCTACATTATGGGGCAGGTGGTATTATGTATGGCATTCAGGTGATCCCCCAAGGTAACTTTCATTCTTCCATAAACATTTTTATTAGTAAATTAACAAGAACAGATCCTATAAATTGATAATTACATTCCAACTTTGTCGTTAAACACTCTGGGAATGAGGGTTTGGTCCAACTCCACAGAAAAGCCATCAGAATTGGCAAAGGTGCTAGCAAAGTGGAAGAGGGAATCAGAAAAAGTAGTAGAATAGGAAGGTAATGAATATCTGTTAAGCAATGTGGACCAACTGGAGAACTGAGACTCTATAACTATTTTCAGTAACCTTTCTCTTGTAAGGATACCCAGAACTTATGAAAAACTAGAGCCCTAAGGAGGCCTTAATCAAATGAAGTGAATCTACTATGAACAGTATTGTGTTTAGGTATGTCTCCTCTATACCCAGTTTTTGAGAGTTTTGATTATGAAAGGATGCTGAATTTTATCCATTGATTTTTTAGCATCAATTGCAATAATCATGTGGGTTTTGTCATTCAGTCTATTGATACAATGTATCATATAGATTGATTAGTGTATGTTAAACCATCCTTGCATCCCTGGGATAAATCTCACCTGTTCATGAGCAGTGATCTTTTTAAGATGTTGTTAAATTCAGTTACCTAGTATTTTTGTTGAGGATTTTTGCATTGATGTTCATCAGAGATACTAGCTTGTAGTGTTTTTGTTTTGTTTTGTTTGGCATGTCACTGTCTGGTTTTGGTATCAGGCGATGAGGCTCATACTGGCTCCATAAAATGAGTTTCTAGTATTCCCTCTTCCCCTATTTTTCAGAATATTTTGAGGAGGATTGGTATCAGTTCTTTAAATGTTTGGTAAAATTTATCAGTGAAGTCATCAGGTCCTAGGCTTTGCTTTTCTAGAAGACTTTTTATTATGATTTTGATCTCATGACTTGTTATTGGTCTATTTAGGTTTTGGATATCTTCATGGTTCAATCTTGGTAGTTTTCATGTGTCTAGAAATGTCCATTTCTTCTAGGTTTTTAAATTTATTGACATATAGTTTCTCATAGTATTCTCTAAAAACCAATTGAATTGCTGTGGAATCAATTATAATGTCTCCTCTATCTTTTCTGATTTTACTTATCTTGATCTTATTTCTCTTTTGTTAGTCTGGCTAAGGTTTGTCAATTTGTTTATCTTTTCAAAAAAACCCACAAAATTTTGGCTGGGCAGGATAGCCCATGCCTGTAATCCTAGAATTTTGGGAGGCTGAGGCAGGTGGATCAAGAGGTCAGGAGATGGAGACCATCCTGGCCAACATGGGGAAACCCCTTCTCTACTAAAAATAAATAAGAAAAATAAAAAAATCTAGCTGGGCATGGTGGCACGCACCTGTAGTCCCAGCCACTCAGGAGGCTGAGGCAGGTGAATCGCTTGAACCTGGAAGGTGGAAGTGGCAATGAGCCAAGATCCTTCCACTGCACTCTAGTCTGGGCAACAGAGCAAGACCTCATCTCAAAAAAAAAGAAAAAATGTGTTTTGTTGATCTTTTGGGGTTTTTAAAATTTTAATTTCATTTATTTCTGCAGATATTTATTACTTCTTTTCTTCTTCTAATTTTGTGTTTGACTTGCTCTTGCTTTTCTAGTTCTTTAAGATGCATCATTAGGTTATTTGTTATAACTATAAACTTCCTTCTCAGTGCAGTTTTTGCTGCCTATGCTATCATTTGTGATATTCTTAATTTCTTTATTGAACAACAGGTCATTCAGGCGCATGTTTTTTATTTCTATGTGTTTGTATAGTTTCCAAAGTTTCTCTTTTTATTGATTTGTAGTTTTATTCTATTATGGTCAAAGAAGATATTTGATATTATTTCAATATATTTGAATTTTTAAGACATGTTTTGTGGTCTAACATATGGACTATCCATGAGAATGTTCCACATGCTGAGAATGTGTATTCTACAGTCATTAGAAGAAAAGTTCTGTAATATTTATTAGGTCCATTTTGTCGATAATGCAGTTTAAGTCCACTGTTTCTTAGTTGACTTTCTGTTTGGATGATCTGCCAATGCTGAAAAATGAATGTTGAAGTCTCCAGCTGTTTTTGTACTGAGGTATATCTCTCTCTTTAGCTTTAATAATGTTTGCTTTATATCTGAGTGGTTCAGTGTTGAGTGGCTGTAAAATTGTTATAATGCCTTGCTGAATTGACCCCTTTATTAATATATAATAACTTTCATCTCTTTTTATTGTTTTTGTCTTAAAAATTGATTTTACCTCATTTAAGTTTAGCTACTCCTGCACTTTTTGGTCTCCATTTGCATGGAATATCTTTTTCCATCCATTTATCATTAGTCTCCACGTCCATTCAGCCAATCTGTGACTTCTGATTGTAGAGCTTAACCCATTTAAACTTAATGCAATTATTGATAAGGAGTTACTACTGCCATTCTATTATTTGTTTTCTGGTGGTTTAGGGTCTTCTCTTCTTTCTTTTCTGTCTTACTTTTTATGAAGATGATTTTTTTTTCTGATGGCATATCTTAATTTTTCATTTTATTTTTATGCTTATCTCTTGTAGGTTTTTGATTTGAGGTTACCATGAGGTTTGCAAAAATAGCTTATGGCCCATTATTGTAAACTGATGACAAGTTAACATGGTAAAAAGAAATGAACAATTAGAAAAGTAATAAAAACTACACTTTATTTCCCCTGATTTTTAATTTTTGTGTCTATTTATCTTATTATACCATCTATATATTAAAAAGTTGCCAGTTTTTATTTTTGATAAATCTTCCTAATGAAAATATGAATAGTTTACACAACACAATTACAGTGTTGTAATATTCTCTACTTGTCAGTGTGCTTATTACTAGTGAGTTTTGTACCTACATGTGGTTTCTTATTGCTCATTAACATCCCTTACTTTCAGAGTGAAGAACTCTTCTTAATATTTCTTATGGGGCAGTTCTAGTGTTGATCACATTCCTCAGTTTTTGTTTGTCTGAGAAAGTATCTCTCCAAGTTTAAAGGTTATTTTCACTGCATATATATTCCAGAATTAAAGGTTATTTTGTTGTGTATTTTTCTTCAGAACTAAATATATTATGCCACTCTCTCCTTGCTTCTAAAGTTCCTACCCCTAAGTCTGCTGCCAGACATATTGGAGTTCTTTTCTTTTTTATTTGTTTCTTTTCTCTTGCTGTCTCAGGATCCTTTCTTTATTCTTGACATTTGGGAGTTCGATGATTAAAAATCTTGAGGTAGTCTACTTTGATTTAAATCTGCTTAGTGTCCTATATTATACTTGCAAGGTGATATCTTTCTCTAGGCTTCCCTTTTAATACCTTTTACCCTTATCTTTACCTCCTCTTTAAGGCCAGTAACTTAGATTTGCCCTTGTGAGGCTATTTTCTAGATCTTATGCGTATATTTTATTCTTTTATTTTCTCTCCCCTCTAACTGTATTTTCAAATAACCTGTATTCAAGCTTACTAATTCATTCTTCTGTTTTATCAGTTCTGCTATTGAGAGACTCTGATGCATTCTTCAGTATGAT
Organism: Aotus nancymaae; assembly: GCF_030222135.1. Classification (NCBI taxonomy): domain Eukaryota; kingdom Metazoa; phylum Chordata; class Mammalia; order Primates; family Aotidae; genus Aotus; species Aotus nancymaae. The sequence continues at coordinate 39,448,894 of NW_026988431.1, read as the reverse complement.
AATTGCATCTTTCTGCTCTAGAATTTCTGCTTCATTTTTAAATTATTTTGATCTCTTTGTTATATTTATCTGACAGAGTCTGAATTCTTTCTCTGTGTTATCTTGAAGATCCCTGAGTTTCCTCAGGGCAGTTGTTTTGAATTCTCTGTATGAAAGTTTATATATATATCTCTCTCATTCTGGGATTGGTCAGTGGTGCCTTATTTAGTTCTTTAGTGAAGGTTTGTTTTTCTGGATGGTCTTAATGCTTATGGATATTTGCTAATGTTGGGGCATTGAAGAGTTAGTTAGGTGTTTATTTTAATCTTCACAGTCTGGATCTGTCTGTACCCATACTTCTTGTGAGGGCTTTCAAGTATTCAAAGAGAATTGAGTGATGTGATCTATTTAGTCACTGAAGCCATATCTGCATTAGGTAGGGAGAGATGACACAGCACCTCTGTGGCCACCACCACTGTCTGTTCTTGGTCAGACCTGAAGCCAGGATAATATGGAATCTGGTCCAAGGCCTGTGTTGACTATTGCCTGGTTACTGCTGATGCTTATTCAAGGTCCAAGGGCTTTTTATTTTGCATGTGGTGAATCTAGCCCAGCTTGTGTCTTTTCCTTCATGGCAGCAGGTTCTCTTCTGGCCCAGGATGGGTCTAGAAAAGCTGTCTGGCAGCTAGGTCCTGGAGTTAGAAACTTTAGAAACTACTTCTTGCTTTGTTGTACTGTGGCTGAGCTGATATCTGAGTTGCAAGAAATTGCTCTTTACTTTCCCCTCCACCCTCCCCAAGTGGAAGGGAGGAGTCTCTTCCAGAAGCTTCAACCTGTGTTGCCTGTTGTTTGGGGAGGAGTGACATAAGCACTCCCTTGGCTGCCCCAGCTCATGTCTTAGTAGGTTATATGTACCCCAAGGCCACTGGCACTGAGCCCAGAACAACCAGGACTTGATTAGCAGATGCAGTCTCAAGTTTATTTAAGATTCCAGAGCACTTTATCCCATAACGCTATGGCTAGCCAGAACTGAAGTTCCAACCGCTGTGATGGATGATTATTCTCTGGCTAAAGCTACTCTAAATTCTCACTCTATTAGTGCCACCTTGATATTTCCCTGTGTTGCTTCCTGCTGTGACAGGGCAGCAGTGAGTTCCAATGCAGGGTCCCACAATCACCACATTCTCCCTCTCCCAGGCATGCCAGGCATGTGCATTCCCTCTCTGTGCAATGTGGCTGCTGTGGGGAGTTGAGTAGGGGGTGGGAGGAAATGGAGGGGAAAGGTGGTGATGGCAATTCAAGGCTGTTTTTTCTACCCTCTTCAGTGCCTCCTTCCTTGATATGATGCTAAAACCAGATACTGTGATCACTCATTTTATTTTTGTTTTTTATGAAGGTGCTTTCTCTTGTAGACAGTTGTTCACTTTGGTGTTCCTGCTGTAGCAATGATTACTGAAGGGTTCCATTCAGTCACGTTGTTTTACTTCCCTAGGAGATCATTTTTAGTTGAAGAAATAGCTAAAATTTAAATGATGTTTATTATTTTGTAAAAGCAAAAATACCTGAAATATTTATAATTTCCTTTCATACATTTTCCTTTGTTTTATACTCTGGGAAGAAAATTTTGAGTTGCATCAATGTATCTTTAAAAATGTGGGTTAGTTCACAGAAAGTTTTTCAAAAAGATTTTAACTTAGCTTTTTTTTTTTTAGAATAGAGCATTTCCATTCAAGTTGCTAATGCCATATGCTAACTTGGACAATAGTTTGACCACACAGTGGAACATAAAAGACTTTGAACAATCCTCCACCTTTGTTTCTTGCTGTTCTCCATTATTAGCAAGGAAAAAAAAACTAACTATAAATTTTACCCCATTTTCTACTTACCCAATTATCTCATCTTGTTTTGAATTTCCTTAAAATCTATATGAATAAACAACATAGGAAAGGAATATGGGCGTTATTTGGGAAGTAAGAATTGGCAGAGAGCTTTTAGATAAAGTAGCCTATAAATGAACTCTCCAAAAGAATGGTATTAAGTAAAGAAGGTTTAGAGTGACAGGGGAGAATTAACATTAATGTATGTGACATTATGTAAAGATAAACATTTATTGGCTCAATAATGTATTTAGATGTCACCTATCTGTTATTATCATATTCAGTTATTAGGCTTGATTGTCAGTATATTTGAGTTATTACTGAATAAATTGTTATTAGATTTTTTTTATATTGAAGAATGCCATATTAGAAAGGAAAACAAAAAATAATCCCAAGAAAACTTGGTTATCTGATTTGCTTTCAAATTTTAATAATTATATTTATAGAGTTTCTCAAAAAATAAAATAAAAAACAAAGTATCCTCCAGCATGAGCTCCATTCTTCTATATAATATTAAATTGCCTCAACTAAAGACCTGTATCAAATTCACTTTCCTTACTAATTAACATGGTAGTTACTTATTACATTGAAATTTAAATGTAGTAATCAAATGTTTATTTTGAAATTGTATGACATTAACCCTGATTAAGGATGTATTTATCGCTTCAAGGATTACATTAAAATGTAAATGCTACAACTGCTGATTGGTGGTAAATTATATCTATCAAGTGAAGCAATTACTAGTGAACTACAGTAATTGATCCAAAGTCTTTTCTATGTTTGTGAATTCATGACCTCACAACTAAGTGAATGTGTTGATTGTTTTGAAAGGAAAGTTTCAACATGGAAAATTAGCATATTTTTAATTTACAAATTCTATTTCTCTTCCCTAACACAAGTCATTAAATAAAATACAAAAAAAAAATATTTGTTGGAAATGGACACAGAACTATGAAACAAAAATATAATTTTCAACACAAATATTTAGATCCTTTTTCTTTCTCAGTGAACAAGAGGGAAGTGTAATAATTATGAAGGCTTTGCAAAGGCAGTTTTGTATTAGTTAAGTGTATCAGGATGTTTGATAAAAGAAAGAACTTAAAAAAATACCTTTTAAATTACAACCAAAGAAATATTATAATATCATTCTGGAAAAAAACTTTTACTATCTCTCTAGTTAACTTATTTTGGTTATAGTGTAGACTTCCTTTTTCTTTAACCTCATGTTTTTATCGAAACTAAATTTAGTTTAATCAAGTTGGCAATGAAATAAGAAAATAAGTCACATAAGTCTCATTTGTTCATTATTAATAAGAGTGTTCTCACTTATAAGTGGGAACTAAGCATTAAACACACATGGAAATAAATGTAGGAACAACAATGGACACTGTGAACTACTAGATAGTGGAGAAAGAGGAAATGGGGTAGAAAACTATCTACCAGATACTGTCTCACTACCAAGGTGATAATGGAATCCGTACTCAAAACCTCAGCATCCCACAATATTCTCATGTAACAAATCTGCACATGTACCCCTGTATCTAAAAACTGAAATGTAAAGTAAAACAAAGAAAAATAAAGAGAACAAAGCCTTTCAGTCTTAAATGAGAGCTAAGTGTTTAAAATCTAATGATGACTCATAGCTAAACATTTCTGAATCCAACCCTGGTAATTAGAAACCTGAAAAGATATTTCTCCTTTCTGCCACATTCTAGCCTTCTCTTTCTCCTTATTTGTAACTTCTTCCTCTGATAATCAGAAATCTTGCTCTCATCCATTACACATTTATTTATTTAAAAAAAAACCCTGCATATACTGATCAATTAATTTCAGAATTGCTAACTCTGCTAATTTTAACTGCTACTTTTTGGTCCTACTTCTTTGTAGTCAACCCTTTCCCTCTCTTTGTTCTCTACACCTAGTAAGGATTTTTTTTTCCATCCCTATATAACATTAGTCTTTATTGAAATAGTAGTGTTGAAGACTTCAAGTACTATTGTAGATTTGTCTATTTCTCATCTGAGTTTTATGAATTATTATGTTATGTTATTTAAAGAACTGTTGGTAAATACTTAGTTGTTTATTATTATTTTCTTAAAAAAGAGACTCTATCATTATGTTTATTCCTGTCATATATTGTTCCATTGATAATGTTCTTTGTTCTGAAGTCTGTTGTGTCTGACATCAGTGTAGGTACTTTGACTTCCTTTTGGTTAGTGTTTGTGTAATATATCTTTTCCCATCCCTTTGCTTCAAACTAATCTATGCATTTATAATTAAAGTAGATATTTAGTATACAACATATAGTTGATGTGGGTTTTATGGTCCATTCTGACAGTTCTCTATCCTTAATTTGTCTCTTTAGATCTTTCATATTTAACATAATAATTTATATATTTTGATTAAAATCTACCACATTGCTTGCTCCTGTTTATGTATCTGTTCATAGGTTATTTTCTCTCAATTTCTACATTTTCTATTTTTATGACTCTATTTTATCTCATATGTATTTATTAATAACAAATTATTAATGTTTACATATGCATTTTATCAGAGCTACCCTCAAATAACATACTTCTCCACTTGCAGTGAAAATATCTCATAATATAGTCCTGTTTCCTCCTTCTCATTATTTCACTATTGTTTGTATACATTTTACTTTTACATATTCTACATAAATGCACATTATATTGTTGCTATTTGAAGAGCCCATTGAAAGCATTCTTCATTATGTCTACTGCATTTCATTCCTATCATTACCATTTGATTCTTTCTGCTGAAATTGCTCATCTGCTCTTACATGTTGTTCACCTTTTTCATTACAGCCTTCAACATATTATCCAGTTATTTTATTTCTCCCATAGATAGCTTGTCTTTTTTTGTTGTTGTATATTTTGTTAAACACAGTAAAACAGAAGTAAGTAGGTTTATGGTTTAAAAAATGGTCTCATCTTTTCATCTGCTATGGCTTTAGTGTAAAGATTTGCATTATTCTTGTAAAGGAGTTGGGTTATCCTTGAGGTTTAATGTCACTATTCTCACCCTCATTGTATCATAGGCTTCAAATTGCTCTAATGATACATTGTATTCATTGCTTGGCCAGAATATTTTCTCAATGTCTCTTTTATCTTAGCATAAGGTCTTTCCTTTGTGTTATACTTCAGAGACAGTCTCTCTCTCTGATACTGCCACTATCAGATCAGTATTGTACTGTTACTTTCAGTTGATGCTTTCTTGACTGGTGGTATAGATGGGAGAGAGATATATTTTAATTAAGCCTCAATTTTAAGCAAGTAATTTGTTCTACATTCCTGAAGGTGAAAACTTATCAAGTGCCTCTCATCCTTTTCCAACTCTGCATCTGGACCCAGCTAATATTTCTTTCATTTCCTCAGTGATAATGGGTTTTTTGTTTTCATTTCTCAGCTACCACAAAGGCACCAATTTTTATTGTCATTTTCCCAGAAAACTGGGGCTTCCTTGCTTTGAGGAGGTAAGCGATAAAGGACAGGGAGAAAGTTTCTTTCTCTTAGCAGCTGCCATTCCCCTTTCCTAAGGCTGGCACTAAGTACGATGTAACTTTTTCAGGCTTCCCCTGTTATTCTTTGATGGAATAATTGGGGAGAGCCTGAAAAAGAGTACTCATCTCTTCACATGCTCACCATGGCCTGCCTTCAACCTTCACTAGTTATTCAATTCTTTTATCTCAATTCTCATTAATGTCTAGCTGCATTATCTTGAGTAAACAAATACTTGCATCCCTCAGTCACTCTTGAGCCAGTCTCTCCAAGATTACAGGTTAGCTTACGGTTCAAAAAGAAAATGTTTACAATTTGTAGCTTATTTTGTTTCTTTCTTTTTTTATGACTGGTTGATGATCTTCCCAGCTCTTTGAATTCCCCAGTAGAAACTGGAAATTAGGTTGATTTTAAGATCCACATAATTCATTAGTTAAACAGAAGGACACTAATATTAACCAGCTCCTACAATATCAATATATCAGATAGGAGGCATGTTAAATAATTTGCATTTAGATCATGTTTAATTTTTTTAAAATTTCCACTGTTCAAATAGGACACTGAACCCTATGAAGGTGAGTCACTGCTTAGACAGTAAAGAGGTATTATGTTTGGAGCCCTTATCTGCCTAACCAGAAAGGGCGATGTTGTATGCCAGTGTCCACAGCTGCTATTTTTTATGCATTAAAAATGGAGAAGATAAGAAAAGTCTTAATTCGAAATGAGGTTTAATTAAAACATTTACATATTGCCAAGAACATACTACTGCTAATTTTGTTAGGATATCAGCTATTAAAATACTACTCATTAGAGTCTGAAATCATGTGGCAATCAGTAGAAGGTACAGACTTCAGCCTCAATTCTTAGACACTCACAAAAAATCAGAAGTGAACAGTGCATGGCAGACTACTAATGTCATCTTTTTACATTTTGCCTCTCAACACATACACAGTTATCAATTCTTTACCCATAAGAATAAAACACAGAATGCATGAATTAAATCTTGTATATTAGAGATATTTAGGCATTTCCATGGTATGACAAAAAAATATTTTGTGAACCAGTGAAACAGAATTTTATACTGACCTTCTAGTTACTTCCATAGAAGTGTCAATGATGTTCACAAAAAGAAAAACAAAAAAAACTTTTCTGAGTGCTTTATCCCTTGACTTTTACCTCTAATAGAGTTGTTTATATAACATGTTTTTGAAAACACATTGCTAAAAAAAAAGAAACACATTGCTAGACTTTCAACATTTGTGAAGTTAAATAATTCTAAGAGATTTTTCTCTAAATCGGATACAATTTTATAACATAACAGTTACAGTGTTTCTGTTCTAAAGATGGACAAATTTAGAAATGTTCCAGCTGTCTTCAAAGCTCAAATTGCTTATTGGAAAGAACTATGTGACTAGATGTTTCTTCAAATTCATATTCAGAGAATCAGACTTTGAGATATCTTAGCATGTGAAGATTTTCACCATGCAGAAATATCTTAACAGTATGTTGAGTGCTAACATTAGGAATAAAATAAAAACTTCAATATTTTCCAGAATCATAAAGTTAACACATTTGTTTAATAGTAGTCTAGGCCTGGTGCAGTGGCTCATGCCTGTAATCCCAGCACTTTGAGAGGCTAAGGCAGGCAGACTGCCTGGTCGGGAGTTCCATACCAGCCTGACCGACATGGAGAAACCCCGTCTCTACTAAAAATACAAAATTAACTGGGAGTGTTAGTGCATGCCTGTAATACCAGCTGATCAGGAGGCTGAGGCTGGAGAATCACTTGAACCCAGGAGGAAGAGGTGGTGATGAGCCAAGATTGTGCCATTGCACTCTAGCCTGGGCAACAAAAGCAAAACTCCCTCTCAAGAAACAACAACAAAAAAAAGAAGTCTAAGTTGAAAAGTCAAAAACTCTAAGAATTTTCTTCAACACTATTTGTGGTAGGATGAAAAATGATTCCCCTCCCCTGGCCCCAGATATTTATGTCTTAGACTCTGGAATCTGTGTATGTTCCCTGTAAGGTAAAGTGTTTGTGGACCTGACTAAAGATCTTGAAATGGGGTGGTTCTCCTGGATTGTCCAGGTGGATTATGAATGCAATCACATTTATCTTTAAAAGAGGGAGGTATGGGGAGATTTGACAGGGCGGATAGATTTATAGATGCTCATTTTGAAGATTAGTGTGACATAGCTGGAAGCCAAGAAATGCTGGCAGCCACCAGAAGATAGAAAAGGCAAAGAATGGCTTCTCCCCTAGTGTTTCTGGAGATATTGCAGCCTTGATACTTGATTGTTGTTCAGTAGTATAGATTGCAGATAGTTCTGGCCCCAGAACTAAGAGAAAATTAATTTATGTGGCTTTAAGCCACATTTGTGGTGGTTTGTTATAGTAGTCAGAGGAAACTAATATACTATTTAAAAAATAACAGGTATTCAAAGCACAAGCATCTATAATTATTTCCAAAAGCACCACTGTCCTGAATTAGCCTGAAATATTGGCCTGCTTTCATTCTGCTAAGAAGATTATATAAACTTAGAATACTGCTATAAGCATCCATATGGTTGAGAGGTAGTTGATGATTAGCTAGACAAAGTAATTGGATTTTACTTGGCTTAAGAACTGTCTTGAATTACATCTCAGATAAAAAAAAAAAAAAAGAAATCCTAACTGCCTTTAACAGTAGATCATTTGTTATATTGTCTTATTTTGCTTTATAGACATTTTATTCTATTGAAAAATTATTTTACACTTATAATTTTGTTTCCCTTCACAACTGGGATATAAAATAAGTGTAAAATAATACTGTGTTTCTTGCAGTGATTTTGTCACCTCAGATACAAAAACAACATAGTAGTATGTACTAAATACAGAGTACGATAAAGGCCTTGGTAATACGGAAATTTTCAGACAAATTCTAATGTTATCTATCCCTAAACTAATTGTCAATGTCTTAAAGATATAATTAGTGATCTTGAAAAGTGTGCAGAAAGTGTTGAACAAATCTATTTTATGTTTTTAAATTTCCTTCCAAATGAATAGAGGTAATTTTAAATGGGCTATTTCTCCTCTTGTTTGCTCAAGAATTGTTTTGTTTCGCTTTTTATCACAAGAAATGCATATAAGCCAGTTTTTATTTATTAGAATGAATGATTATGAGCCATAATAAATAGCTCAATCAAGTGGTTAGATGTGTTAACCTAGGCATTTACTGCTGCTACAGTAAAATTAATCTTGCTTGTATTTCAAGAAGGGCCAACAAAGCAAAAAATACACAGAGTCATGAAATTTTAAAATGAATATTTACATGAAGAGACTTTAAAAATAATATGATGTGCATTTTACACAGTATTGGGATCCAAATTAAACAAAGCCTTAGCAAAATGCATAAAGATTACAAATATAGTGCTCTGAATAAGAACACTTTTTAGAATTGTGAAACCATCACAAGAGATCCTAATTTTATAGTTAAGTGCTAAAAGTAGGAAACAAAAATAAACTGAAATGACAGTAAATAGCCCTGAAAATCAAACACAATAGAATGATAATATAATGGTATTAGGAAACTAGAATGCAATAGAATTCTCTCTGAGTACCTTTTAGAGCAGTGCTGCTCAAACCTGAATGTGTACTCCTATCACCTGAGGATCCTGTTAAGATGCATTTGCTAAATCCATGAGACTTCAGTGAGGCCTAAGATTCTGCATTTCTAACAAACTCCCAGATGCTGCTGGTGCTGCTGGCCTGTGGCCCAGGCTTTGAGCAGAGAAGTGTTAAGAATATGAGAAAGAAGAGCCTTATTTATTCCTTGTTACCTCATGATCTAAACTCGGTATGCAAATATCCTTGTGCTTCAGATTAAATGAAGCCTCAAGTGGAACAGCACATAATCAACACCCACAAAAGTATATAACTAGTGTTAATTGACTCCCAGTCCTCCTTATGTTAATTAAGATGCAAAGTATTATTGGGTTCCAAGAGAACAGCTCTCCCTAAAATCTCTGAGTCCCCACAGCCTGAATTGAACTTTCAGCCATGTCCCTACTGGCATGCAGCTAAAGCAGCCTCATTAATCTCTCCAGGACCTTAAGAGAGTATGAAGAACTCTGAAAAAGCATCTGTCCATTGCAAACCACTGCATCCAAAGCGATTGTACCAAATTGTCATTTGTGTTAACATTGACTGTCATTTAAGATTCCTAAACAAAAAGGGAAAAAGAAAGCTTTACTCAGTATAATACAATACAAAAATATGGATTACAGTTTTGACTTTTAAAAAAACTATTTATTCTGAATTTGGAACAGATGTTACTTTTATGAAAAAAATAATGAAATTTACGGAACCAATAATATGACTTATTTTTAACATATTTTTTGAGGTTAGACTAGTGTCAAAGGTATATTGAATATTAACATCAAAGAACATTAAAGATAGTCCAGATTAAGAAATATTGGCCAGAGAGGCCAATTGATTCTTGCAGAGAAGACTATACAGGGAGTTGCAGAACTAAGATCAGGTCCCAGGGATTGTGCTAATTTATTCTGAGTATCTCATCTTTGAATTAAACAAGAACTTCAAGCTTGATTCTTCAATAGTCTGGAAATTCTCAAAATGAGAACATGTCATACTTGCATATAAATCTGTAGTGGATGAAGATTTCTAAGCATCAACTGATCATGCTGCCTGATACACCACAAACTCACCATGCCATATCAAAACCTTAGATTAAAATTTAATAATCTATAAAGTGAAATTCAAGAAGTTTAAGTAGCTTTCTGCAAAATTTATAAAGCTGAAATAAGAAAGAGGGATCTGAACTTAGGTCTGTCTGACAAAGAACTTTCCAATTTACTCTGCTGCTTTTGCAAATAAAAAAATGTTAAGTAAAATAACATTTGTTTTATTCCATTGAAAAAACTACTCAGAAAAGCATAACACTATTAAATAAATGTTTAATAAATTATTCTCTGAAATTGACACAATAATTCCATGGTTATCTACCTGTACAGGTAAAGTCATTATACAAACACATATCAATCAACAATCAGAAATGCATATTATTGCTAAAGGTTTTTCATACCACGAAATGTCTAAGCAATCAATGATTTGATAATATCAAGTACTAATTACATAAAACATGACTTCTTAATTATTTCATAAGATTGAAGTCTGTTGACTTATTTCATTATGTCTATTTGTTGGTGATTTGACATTTTTTGAGCGCTAAAGGAAGTTCGTGTTTCACTTTTAATTTTTTTGGTAAATTTTTCAGTAAATATTTACTGAGGAATTACTATAAATTTGATGATGGATTTTTAGTTACTGTAAAATGTACACTACTGATATCTCCTTTTCTTGCAACTTGAAATCCCTTTGGTCTGAAGCTTAAAATCACGATCCTTTTTATGAAAGAAAAGTTGGTTCACATCAGATTTCGAGGTTAAAAATAAAATATCTTGTGAGAAAGTTCCCCACTCTTGGCAGAGGATTTGAGGCTTTATTTGGAATCCTAGTAAATGTCTTTTAATCTGTATTTATTGATTCCATATGATTAAGACCCTATGCGGTAACAATGCACTGGGATTACAGCTTCAAGAAAAAAAGCCTGCACTGATTTACACTTGAATACCTTTCCAGGTGAACTTTAGTTTGGCATTCAAGTAAGTTTCTAAGTTTGTTTTGACCTTGCATTTTTCTCATTCTTATCCATATGGATGGGTGCGTGTTCCTGTGTATGCATTCACTGTCCCCAGTGAAAGTTTTGTATGAATGTTTTTATCTGTATAGAATATTTTATATTCACTTTTTAAGTTAAATATACTTTATTTTAAATTTCAATGTTAACATTTGAGGCCACATTAAAATATGAATTCTAATAGTACAATACTTACTTGTGCATTTAACTTTGAATTATTTTAATTTTGCAATTCACCAATAAATAATAGGAAAAGATCCTGAGAATAAATGTATATTACTTTCACTTTTAACCATGTAAAATTAGTAAGTTTTATTAATAAAAGATATTTATGAAAAATCATACATGCAGGACTAATGTTATTGTGATATAAAAATAAACAAAAAATTCTAACAACTATCAGATTATAACAAAAGTTGCATAGTAAAAATAAGTCATTCACCATATTACTGCCAAAAACATAATGGGCTTGGTTAGATTTCTGGAGAACCGAAAATAGTTAAAGTTTATACAGGGTTGATCCTATTCCTGAAAGCCTCAGAAAGTACTAGAGACAGAGGCCAGGATTCTGTTTTACTGTGCCAAGTTGTGCTCATCCCTGATGAGCTGCAGGTTCCGTCATTGAGATCTGAGCACATATTAATAGAATGACACTAAGTTTTTGTTTGGGCTTTTGTGTTGGTTTTAACTATGCCCCAGCGAAAGTGGTGGTGGTGTTGGATGGAATTATGTCTAAAATGGGGAAAGAATGAGATAAAAAAATAAAATTATGAAATAGAGTAGTTTAGAGACAAGAGTTTTTCAGGAAGAGAAATAAAGAAAAGCTTCCAGTATCTGAATTTTGTACATTACATATGTACAGTCAGTGTTTCAAGTAAATGTTCTACTTTAATGAAATAGCCATAAATGTGTAAGGTAAACTCAGCATTTCAAACACACTGAATTAAAACAAATATATATTCCAAAATATATCCAAGAAAACCTCCCATCACATTGTGACCTCAAATCTCAGTTTCCTCAAAAATCTAAGCCACCTTTATCTTTAGAGCCTGGCCTAATTTCTTAAAGAATTACAAATGTTTTGATAGTAACAGATCTTTAGAGTGTAGTGAAATGCATAGTGCATAAGGGAATGTTATTTTACCGAACAAATTGATTTGATTTATAATTTTTATCACCAATGATCTAAGAGAAACTGATCATAGTAATACATTTTTTTTGAACACCATCTTGGTACAAGAAACCATTTATTATATAAATTGTATCTTAGCTGTGTGAATTTTATATATATTATTACATTTTAGGTTCTGGAGTACATGTAAAGAACATGCAGGAATGTTGCATAGGTACATACAAGGCAATGTGGTTTGCCGCCTCCATCCCCATCACGTGTATCTGGCATTTCTCCCAATATTATCCTCCCCAACTCCCTAGCCCCACAGTCCCTCCCCTAGCCCCCCACCACAGACCTCAGTGTGTGATGCTCCCCTCCCTGTGTCCATGTGTTCTCATTATTCAATACCTGCCTATGAGTGAGAATATGCGGTGTTTGATTTTCTGTTCTTGTGTCAGTTTGCTGAGAATGATGGTTTCAGGGTCATCCATGTCCCTACAAATGACACCAAAAGAGAGCCCGCATAACCAAGTCACTTCTAAGCAAAAACAACAAAGCTGGGCTGGGCGCGGTGGCTCAAGCCTGTAATCCCAGCACTTTGGGAGGCCGAGGCGGGTGGATCACGAGGTCAAGAGATCGAGACCATCCTGGTCAACATGGTGAAACCCCGTCTCTACTAATACAAAAAATTAGCTGGGCACGGTGGCGCGTGTCTGTAATCCCAGCTACTCAGGAGGCTGAGGCAGGTGAATTGCCTGAACCCAGGAGGCGGAGGTTGCGGTGAGCCGAGATCGTGCCATTGCACTCCAGCCTGGGTATCAAGAGCGAAACTCCGTCTCAAAAAAAAAAAAAAAAAAAAAACAACAAAGCTGGAGGCATCATGCTACCTGACTTCAAGCTGTGTGATTTTTGACTAGTCACAACTTCTTTGTTGTTTATTTTTGTCTACTACAAAATGAAGATAACATTTAATGTGCTCCATTTGTGTATTCACTAAAAAAGCGTGCATTAAATGACTTTTTATCTTTCCATGTTTCATGAAACACTTAAGGTGTCTTATGAAAATACACTTTATACCTGAAGGTAAAATAGTGCTGGACCCATAATTGATATTCAATAAGTACCTGCTTTATTAATGCAAAAATAAGATAAATAAAGCAGGCATGAAGAAGTGTTGAAGTATGATGTACAGTTAACTAAAATGCACAAAATGCAGATGCTGCTATATAATTAGTAGAGAGAAACTCCGAATTAGTTTCAGGTTTCCAACAGTGGAAACATTACAAAAATATATAATCGACTAATGATTTACTAGGTTCAGGCCATAATTTCTCACATAAGTGTTCAAAGCGTGGAGACAATATAATCTTTAATATAACTGTTAAAGTATGTCAGCAGCAGTCCTTTTGGATTAGCTTTTTGGATGCTTCATTTTAGGTAGCACCTTCTCACTGAAATACATGGCAGACAAAGAAACCTAGAAATGTTAATGAGACGCAGTTCAGGTACCTGACTGCCTTATCACCTGAATCAATTAATCAATGGATTAATGAATGGATTTTAAGCAAGTAAAGGGAAAAAAATGGACTATATGTCCTTTTGAAAACTGAGTTGAAAGCATATTGTTATGGAAATGGTGGAGGTTTGAACCTTGCAATAATGAAATTAAGTAATGAATTAAAAGACTATTCTTCCCTCATTGTACTCTCTTGGGGACTTTGTGGAAGGTGAGTTGATCAGCATGAGATTCTAGCTCACAGTGGTTTGAATTTGCATTTTTCTAATGACCAGTGATGTTGAGCTTTTATTCATATGTTTGTTGGCCACATGAATGTCTTCTTTGAGAAATGTCTATTCATGCCCTTGGACAACTTTTAAATTTTTTTTTTTTTTGCCTTGTAAATGTGTTCAAGTTCTTTACAGATGCATGATATTAGACCTTTTTCAGATGCAGAGACCGCCAGGTTCAAAAAGCCATCCAAGCATATGGAAATAAAATACTGCCCTCTCCCACAAAGAATAAATCTCCTTAGTCTTGCCAAAACTTAGGAGACTTAGTCTTGCTAAAAACTTGCAAAGAATGATCCCCTGAATATCAATTACAACCGAAATGGAGGGGCCCCTTGGGGTGTTATTGAGTACTCCCACTCCTGTAAAACTTCAGGGACCAAAATAGTTGGATATATCCGTCCAGGAGAACACCACAACCTACATTAGTGAGCCTTTGGAGGACTTCCACTGCCTATTTAAAAGAATATGCTGTGGGTGGGAATAGAAACTTAAACTTTTCTCTTTTTTCAGCACCTATTTTTTACCTTCTAGGACCTTTAATAGTTACCTTGTTGTTACTACTTTTTTGCCCTTGCTTATTTAACCTCTTAGTAAAGTTTGTGCCTTCTAAGTTACAACAGTTCCAGGTCAAAATAATGCTGGCTCAAGACTTTCGACCCATCCTGTCTACTGACCCAGAAAATGAGTGTCCTGCCTTTGGGCCCCTTAGATCAGGTATTTAGAGATTTTTACTACTCCAGTGCTAAACAGGACCTACTGCAATAAGCTCAGCAGGAAGAAGTTACAGAAAATAATTATTTGTGCCTCCACAGCTCCCTTAAGCTTTAATAGTATTAATCACCGAGAGGGGAATGAGGTAGGAAGCAGAACTCAACTCCAGAGTCAGGGCCTGGACATAGGACCGGATTGAGTACCAGCTAAAACACAGCTGGGGTGAAAGCAGCTTTCTATCAGACATGCTCACCAGTGTGCCATGTCAGTTTGCTATTGCCATGGCCACAGCTAGGATGCCACACCATCCCTTTCCATGGCAATGACCCAATGATTACTACCTCTTCCCTCAAAATTTCTGCATGAACTCCCCTCTAATCTGCATACAATTAAAGGTGGGTATAAATATGACTGGAAAACTGCCCTGAGCTGCTACTCTCTGCCTTTGAGGTAGCCCTGCTTTGCAGGAGCAGTCATGGAGCTGTAACACTGCCTCTTCAGTAAAGCTGTTTTCTTTTACCTCTGTCTTATTCTTGAATTCTTAACTAGGAAAAGTGAAGAACCCAAAGAATTAAGTTCCACTTTGAGGCTTGTGTGCTCTATTTCATTACCAGTCAAACTCAAACCATAGAATTTATAAGAATGCTTTTGAGAAAACTTGTACTTTTGACTATATACAGGCTGAAAATATAAACATATACCCTGTTATGATAATTACTAATGACTACCAAACATCAACATTTGTTAAAAGACAAACTTTTGAGTTTTTTCTCAAATCATATATCTTAGGTACAAAGTATTTTCTTCACAAAATTGTACAAAACACTCCTCCCTAAATTTCATTCTCTTGTTCCCTAAGAACTTAGTGATGTTATTAAGAATGTCCCTCTGTATTTTTTAACATGAGCAATTTGGAATGTAGAAATAACCAGAAGCCTCTCTTTACTTTGGCAATAGAGTGGCTTAATTATGACTTCAAATGTTCTTAATAAGAAATTTCTGTATTGCCCACAACTAATGATATTTAGAAATACTTATAGAATACAAAAATCAATAAATAAAAGTGGAATTTAATGCACTGATAGTGAAAACAAATGCAGTGAAGGCTACATGTGATTTAAATAATTATTTAGCTTATTTTATTTGCAATCTCCCATCATGTGGTCAGAAATTAATTTAGTATCTATGGTATAACGTAACATAATTGTTATCCATAAGTGGAAACATAACCGCTACTTTCATCTTTTCTTTCAGTCAAACACAAACTAAATGACACGCAAGAAATTTTGGAACTATTATTTTTTATATTCAAAGAAGACATTAAAGCAATTTGTTATTTCAGATACATCATGAAAAGAAAACTTGAACAAAATAAAGCCTTAAAACTATGCTGTGTTTATACCAATACAAATTCACTCAACAGATAAGACTAACAACTATGGTTGTTTGTAGTAAAAGTAGTCTGAATCCCAGGTAAAAGTACTATTGAAGTAATTCTTTGAAGTTCTTGAAATGAATTACTTAACAAAGCTGTGTCCCACTGGTAAGTTTACTGCATTAATTTTTTAATTGTATTATTTTCTTTGATACTGCATGTATAGGTTTTCACCTACAAATTAAAATTACTTTCTTTGCTTTGTTCTAGTCACATGCCCATCTACTGTGGATGCATAGTAGATAAAACAATGCTGGAATCTGGGTGACTGAGTTTGAATTCTGGCTACAGAATTTGCACACTTCTAAGTACATTATTTAAATTTTCTCTGTCTCAATTTTTTTCAATTACAAAATGAAGAAAATATCAGTGTTTTATAGTTGAGATTTTATGTGGATGTAATAAATTCATACATGTTTGATCCACTTTGAAGAATCTAGACAAATGTTAGGATCTTTGTTTTATGAAAAGTGAGAAGTGTTTATTATCATGCTGACCTGCCTCTTGCATTACCTTTTTCTGTCCTCCATATTATCACTGTCTACTACAGACATCTCTTTCTTTTCCTTCCTCTCATACCGCTATTATTTTATGACTTTGCAGCAGGTCAGAGATTCATTTATCAGCTCTTTTTTCTTTGTTTTTGCCATTACTTCTTACTTCTTCAGTGGTGTACTTAGGATATTCACTTTGTTTCTTTAGAGCTGCAACCTCATTCTATGGTTTTAACATTTGATATTTGAATTATGCTTATTGAATCATTGTAATATTAAGTTGTTCAATAAAGAGATAAATTGATAAAGAATTTTCTTCTGTTTTTTATGTTATATTTCATTTATAAATTGGTGCAATAACATTTCCTTCCTTCCTTCCTTCACTCCCTCCCTCCTTCTTTCTCTTCTGAAGTGTGTTTGCACAGTTAAAATTCCATATATTTTTGTGTGAAATTTCTCCTTGTTGTTAACTGGTTATTTTATCTCACTTATGGTTATATGGTGTTTTTTTCGAATTTCTGGTTGCACTAGTACGACATGGGTGGATTCTACTTGACTCTCCTCATTATCAAGATCTGTGGGCCTTCTATTTGATCTGTAGTTGATGGGCTAGGTAAAGTGCACAATCGACTTTTTAAGGGCAAGTATACAAGGAGTTATTAGAGGAGTCAATAAAGACAAATTGGAGTAGGTTGGGCTGTTGTTTTGCTGGCAAACCTGGGCTTGGGCATTCTGGTAAAATTTTATTAAATATCTTCTAAAAGGAGTCACGTCCATGTGGGTAGGATACCCATAACATGCTTCCCTGTTTAGGTAGGTTGAGTCATGAGGTATTTTCTCCTTTCTTGTTTGGTGCTGATATATAGATACAGATAATATATAGATATAGACATCATATTTTTGCTCATACTTCTTGTGATAGGAAAAAAAGTTTTTATGTCTTGCCTTTATTTTTTAACCAAGATAACTGAATCTTTTCAAACTGCCCAATACCAGTTATTGACAACACATAATTAAAATTTATTAGCAACAAGTATATAGAATTTCTTTTATTATAATTCTATTTATTAATATGATTTAGAATCAATGCTAGAACTAATGGGTTTAAGACAGCACAATTATTATATAAAATATATTTTTAAACAAATTATTATATATACTAACATTTTAGCTAGACTATTTGACATAGAAACAATAAAATGAAAATGTAAATAACTTAGCTCCTGTATATAAAAATAAGAAAACATGTATGCACAACACATACACAGTATTTTAGTGGTAATTTGCTTATTTTCTGTTAAGTTTGATTTATTTTAGTTATTCTAGTTCTAAATATTGTTGAGTCTGCACAAATTAAGAGGATTCATATGATATGTAACTCATATTTCTGATAACTATTAAGATAGTGGTATTAGAAACTGGATATTCGGTATTCACAGAGTAAGTTTCAACTTGTCTATATTAGATTATCCAATAATTTCTATTTTTTGCTTTAAATTGGAAATTTTTACATTCTTAAGCTAAATTCAAAGCTTTAATTAACTAAGATAAAGATTAATGAGATTTTAGAAAAAGATTACTCACAGCACAAATTATCTTCAGTATAATTATAGCTTAGTGTTTTGGTCACTAGTGAATTTTAAAGCAACCATTTTGGAGCAAATCATAATAAATCTTATTTTTTTTTTTTAGCTAGGGATGAGCTATAGAAACAGATTTCCAGTTTCAAAATGACAGGAACTTCCATGAGAAGAAAGCATATCGATTCATCACTGAACATCCTCATTATTTTAATCACTCCCTTGTGACTAGATTGGAAGTGTGGCCAGAGCTTCAAGCTGATACAAATGTTGTTGATTAGATGCAAAGTAATCAAAGTTAAATAGGGTGGCAGGTTGTCAGCACTTACTCTCTCTGCTTCCCAGTACTTATTCTACAAGGCCCCAGTTCCAACGCAGCTTATATAATGCTTACAGCATAATAATGATTTAGGTGAGGACACTCGCTCTCACATTCAAGCTTGATTTACTGCTTGAGCCAAAATAACTCCTTTTAGAATGTCTGGAACAGCAGGTTGTCCACTAATATGCATAGCAATGAGTTCTATTTTTAAAATCTCTGCTTCTCAGCAAGTAATATGTTTCTCTAAAGATTCACAACTGGAAGCATTGTCCTGAGGAAAAATCTTTTACACATTTCTTTTCTATTAATTCACGAGCCAACTTAACTGTTAGATGCTAAAATGATCAGATTTTGTTCCAAAATGTATGACTATAGATTGAAAAGCTCCTACTGAAAATTAAGAATGCAAACAAACTGTGGTAACAAAATGAATGGTTGGTATATTTTCACTGCTAGGTACTGTGTAAATATCCACTAATTCAATAAAAAGTGAGGAAACCCTTTGGCTGTACTGTATAATGTGGTTTTATATTTTAAATGAGAGGGGAAAAGACATCATCTTATAAACAGTGGATGAAACTTGTCCTTTTGGGAATGTTTTCTGTTACTAATATTTTCATGTCTAAAAATTATTTTTCTTTCTGGCTTTATAATGTTGTAAACCAAATTACTAATGAAAGAAACAGTCTGTATGCAGTGCACGTGCGCACACAGACACACACACATTAAAATCTCAAATATAGACAGATGAGTTAATTGTACTCTGCAGTTCATACATGACAAGTTTCCTTGTTCTGTACTAGAAAATATCTTAGTTCTACTTTAGATTTTTTTTCTTCTCCGATGTATGTTTCATTCCCTTCATTCCTATATGAATCAACTTTCATTTGATAAATATATGTGAATGAATACACATATATTATTGCGATCTAAGTAGGCTGGCATTGCTGTGTATGTTCAATGCATATAAATTGTAGTACTGTCCCTCTAGATTGTTTTAGGTTTCTTAGATTTTATAGTACAATGTTATATTCTAAAGGTCTGATCATTTTGTTACACATCAGAGATAATATTTCATGTACTTAACAGTTCATGTCATGAGCACTATACAGTTGAATTGATGATTGAAATACACAACAGTTGAGACTATCTATTTAATAGTCTACTGGCTGAATATTGGGCCTGTTGCATGAACATTATATAAATTCAATAAGGACTGCCATATTGCACTACAATAATTTGGTTGTATATGCTGCAACTATCTTATCTGAATTTTTAAACTATTTTTTCACTCTCTTAACCAACCTGCTGTAGAATAGAATTTCTTAATGGTTCGTAGTGTCTTTTTTTTTCCATTGCGCTTAAAAGTATCTTTTTCAACCCTACAGTTGTAAATATACTACCCTTTTTTATTCAGATATTTGTCATGTTGTCTCTCACATTTAAATCTTCATTGATTATGAATTGATGTGTGTATATGATGTGAGAAAAGGGACTGAGTTCAGTATTTTTTCATTATTCATTATTAGGTTAAAAACTCTACCCAGTGATTTGCAGTGCTACTTCGTCATGGTTTCCCTTTGTATTCCCTTCATGTCATTGCCTTGTTCTTCGAGAGGGAACACTACTGATATTCACCATTAAGTATAATACTTGCTGCTGAAGTTGTTGCTGCTGTTTAGCTACTATAATTCTGTGTGGACATAAAAGTTCTCTCAATTCTTTTTTCCCCTTTTGTGAGACCCTCTTACTCTGTCATCCAAGCAGGGGTGCAGTGGCACATGCAGGGCTCACTGCTGCCTCAACCTCCTAAGCTCAAGCATGTCTCCTGCCTATGCCCCTTGAATAACTGGGACCACAGGTGTGCACCACCAAACCCAGCTAGTACTTTTTTATAACTTTTTGTAGAGATGAGATCTCACTATGTTGCCCAAGCTGGTCTCAAACTCTGGACTCAAGTGATCCTTCCACCTCAATCTACAAAAGTGCTGGGATTACAGGTGTGAGCCACCATGCCTGCCCTCCATTCTTAATTTACTAGGAATTGTGGTTTTATCATAACTATTGAATTCAATCATATGTTCTCTTGATCTCTATTGGCATGATAATATAAGTGTTGCCTTTAATATATTACTGTAGTAAACTTTATTCAGTGCTTTTCTAATATTAAACCAACTTCTATCTCTGGGAACAAACTCATTTCCAACTTTGTCAAAATGCATTATTGTTTCTTAAAAATATATGGCTTATCTAGGTTCCCTAATTTTCAACTAATATTTTTGCATCAATATAAATTGATGAAATTTGCTTTTCATGTATAATCTTTGTTAAATTTTAACATCAAGTGTATGTAAACTCTATGAGTTAGAATTTTTAAAAATTCTATAACCTATTTTAATTTGGAGATAATTGGGATTATATTTTACTTGAGAATTTTATTGGTCACACTAATAAAACTATCTAACAAGTTTCCATTGTAAAGAGGTTGGACACATGTTAGACCTGCTCATTTTTTGGTCCAAATTTCCTAAGCCCCCATTCATTTATTCCATTTTCTTGCTATGACTCTCTAACGGCATTTTCTCCAAATCTACCTTCCTTGTGATTATACTTGAGCTATGTTTTTTAAAATCCGCTACTTAATGACATTATTTTTATTTTTTATTTCAAACATTTTACTATTTTAATTTCTAAATTTGCTCCTAATTCTATTGTCTCCTACTCATATTTCATATCCCTATTGTATTTTTGTAATACATTAGAATGTATATATTGCTGTTCTGATAATTGCAATATATCTAAAGATTTTAAACCTAACTCTGCTTTAATTTCCTTAGCTGCAAAATGTAAATAAAAACACTGTATGTTATTTTTGCAAAATAAGAAGCATAATATTACATATATTAGAATAATTAAAATATTATAATAATCCAGTGCCTAACAATATTCACGTCAGTTATTTACAAATGTTTGTCTCTATTATAATTTTGTAAACCAACTTTAAAAAGTTAGGTTAGTTACTTAGAAACATTGCCAAATGTTTCAAGTTATCCTCATATCATGAAAATAAGGAAAACATAATTCATTGTAACTGATCATTTGCAAAACATTATTCAAGGTACTAAAAATATAACACTACTCCCCACCCTCCATGATTCCACAATCTAGATGAAATATAGGGCATACACCTGTAAAGAGAGTAAGCCACAACCTAAATAAACTATGTTACCTGCCAAATTAACCAAGATGGTTTTAAGGACTACCATTGTTCAAAGGAAGGAGAAATGCTATAGACCCTTATGGCTGAGGAAGAATTTAAGGGAAGTATGACTCTCAGAAAACTTACTGTAGTAAACTTCTTACAGTGTTTGTAAAATACTGTAATATTACTTGGAGGTAAAAATGGGTAACCTAAAGATAACTTTTCATTCTCAAGAGAAACTATTAGGATACAATAGTTATAGCTAAACTTCAATATAGAAAAAAAGAAGAGTAAATAAAATACACAATACTGAACATAAGGCAGAAAAGGAGGGAGAAACAGCAAAGTTGGATAACTATAAAACAAGAATTTATGACAGATATGCAGCCAAATATGTCTGTAATCACATGACATATAAGAATACTTAAATTGCATTCAGAGATTAAACAGAATAATGAAACAGTATTAACTGCATGCTGTTTAAATGTATACATATAATCTTTAAGTATAAAAATGTACTTAAATTTACATTGACTTTATGAAAAAATTAAAAGCTAACAAAAGATACTCCCCCAATAAAAACAAATAGAATGTAATACTGTGTCTTTTGAGAGAATATCTCACTATCGTGAAGATTTCAGTTCTCAGTAAATAGATACACTTAATGTTGAGTGCAAATTTCATGTGAAAAAGGTTTTAAAATCAGAAGGAGATAACGCAGAGTTTTGCTAATCAAAAGTTTACCTTTAAGAACTATGAAGAACCTGAGATTTTATTCTGCTTTCAAAGCAAGAAGATAGCTTACCACAGCTTCAAGATGATGGCAGAAAGCACAAGAATCCTAGATCAGAAATAAAGGATGTTAACACATAGTGAAAGCAGTTGCTGGATTACTTATGCTTCCTTGTACCAGTTACTTGAGTTCTGGTCCCTAGACAGTGACACAAAGAAAGCCAGATGACAAACACATAAGCAGTTGGTTGTATTACAGATGGGAAACCCTGACTTAAGGGAACAGGAATATTTTATAATGGGCAGTATACTTGTCTACCCTTTGTTCTGGAGGGAGAAATTATCTTTGAGCAGAAAGCATGCCTACTCTTTGCTTAATAAGTTGGTGCTAACTCCATCTTTCAAGGTTGTTTTATAAGCATCATTTAAAAATAGTGTGGAACATGAAGGCCATCTTTCATTCATATTTAAAACTTTTAATCTTGACATAATGTCAGAGTAACTCTCTTACAGTTTCACTTTCATGTAGATTTACCAATTGTCAAATTCTTACATTTACCTTCTCTAATTTTTATTGTTCTCTCTCCTTCTCCCACTCCCTGTATCTGTCTCTATTTCTATATATTTTCTCACCATTTAAAGGCATCTTAAAGACATAGTGCTACATTATCTCTTAATACTTAATATCCTGAATATAATCATATTTTACAATATGACTCCTATCTTGAGCACTCTGACCCTTACCACTTTCATTTTCCTAAAAACTTTATTCTTAGTTCAAGTAATGCAATTCATACACGTGTATGTATATATACATGACTATATAAAAATATATAATATATAATTTGTATATAAAATTTTTATATATTAATTTATATATAATTTGTATATACTTGTATATATTATATATATTAAATTCCCCAAATAATATTTGTAGTAATTTTTAAATGATGAATGTATTTGCATCATTATATAGATGGTAACTGAGTTCTTATTAATCTTGAATTGCTTCAGAATAATGAAGATATTATAAACAATAACAAATATATGAACAAAAAGGAATCATACTCAATGAAACATAAATTATTTTCTTTGAAATATCTACTAAAAAGATGCAGCACTATGTAATAAAATTTGTAACTAAATGACTTTTATCTACAAAGTTTCAAAATATTCAAATTATATTGCATATCAAATTACAAGTATAATACAAATAAGAATTATACAGTAGTACTGAGATAGAAACTTGAAAGGGCCACTTCTTAAATGCATAATATTGTTTTACACTTTATAACAAAATAACCATCCTGCAATTTACCCATTGTACTGCTACAGGGAAAAGAAAATAAAATCTCTAATACTAAAATGGAGAGCAAAGTAAACATGGATTAAATTGTTTGTAATATTTATAAGTTAACTGAATGTAGAATTCTTTTCATCAGTGGTTGAGTGCAACTGCTCTGAATTTTTCAAGGAAATATTAAAACAACTGTTATTTGAAGCTTTTCTATCATTAGAGGAAAAATATACACAAAAGTAAAAATGAAACATTATTTTACTTTTCAGCAAATAAGTATGGTAATTAGGGGAGCAGAAGCAAATTTAACAATTTAAATGAAGCTTGGGGAAAATGAAGCATCATTTAGATATTTCTAAACTCTTTTGAGAGTATTTATTATTTTCTTCTACAGACATTGTACGGACCATAAGAAATAATACTATGGTGTGTTCTCAGTAGGAACAGGGCAAAATGTAAACATATTTTTCTCACGTTTCAGACACTCCTCACCTTTCCAAGTAATACAGATGTTTGTATTAATATCTATATTCCTAATTAATTATGAGGCTTTGGAGACCAAGGAAGATATTTGCCTTCCAAAAAGCAAACATCAAGGCTTTCTTTATAAGATAGAATAGCACATAAGAGAATTCATACTGGACAGAGACCCTACAAATGTGAGGAATGTGGCAAAGCTTTTAATTGTTACTCACACCTTAGAAGACATAAGAAAATTCATACCAGAGAGAAACCCTACAAATGTGAAGAATGTGACGAAGCCTTTAGTTTATTCTCAAACCTTACTACACATAGGAGAATTCATACTGGAGAGAGACCCTACAAATGTGAAGAATGTGGCAAAGGCTTTAAGCAGTCCTCAACCCTTAAGAACATAAGAAAATTCATACCAGAGAGAAATCCTATAAATAGGAAGAATGTGATAAAGCTTTTAACCACTCCTCAACCCTGACTACACGTAAGATAATTCATGCTGGAGGGAAACCCTACAAATATGAAGAATGTCTCAAAGCTTTTTATTGATTCTCATACCTTACTTAACATAAAATAATTCATACAGGAGAGAAATCATACAAATGTGAAGAATGTAGCAAAGCTTTTAATAAATCCTCATCCATTACTAAACATAATTCATACTGGAGAGAAAATCTACAAATGTGAGGAATGTGGCAAAGCCTTTAAGCAATTCTCCCAACTTACTACACATAAGATAAGTTATACTGGAGAGAAGCCCTAGAAATGTGGAAAATGTGGCAAAGCTTTTAACCAATCCTCAACCTTTTCTACACACAGTATAATTCATGCAGGAGAGAAACCCTACAAATGAGACCAATGTGCCAAAACTTTTAACCAATACACCTTATTGTACAGCAAAGCACTTATATTTGAGAAAAAATGTACGAATATAAAGACTGTGAGAAACACATTAATACTGGCTCACATTTTATGCATCACCAGAGAGTTCATACTTAGTAAAAACATGGTAAGTGGAATTACTGTCAAAAGGTCTTTGAGCTGGGTGCAGTGGCTCACACCTGTAATCCCAGCACTTTGGAAGCCCTAGGCAGGCAGATCACCTGAGGTCAGGAGCTTGAGACCAGCCTGACTAACATGGAGAAAGAAACCCTGTCTCTACTGAAAAAATACAAAATTAGCCAGGCATGGTGGTGCATGCCAAAGAAAACATAAGCCTTTAAAGTGATTAAGAGTATTTATTTTGGAGGTGAACATCACAAATATAAAGAGGGCTGTAGTACCTTTACTTGTATTAGATCTTATTGTATGCCTTTTTTACTAGAGGAAAACTCTGAAGCAGTTGCTCACAACTTTCTAAAATTGAACCAGTAAGAAACAGAAGTCTTGCACCAGGCAAAAATGTATAAAATAGATGATGAAACTGAATTAGTAATAAAAAACCTATCAACCATAAAAGCCCTGAATTATATAAAATCACAGACAAATGTTACCAAATATACAAAGATGAGCTCCTATTACTACTGAATGTACTCCAAATACTCAATGTGGGATTACATCTTAACTCATTTTACAAAATCAGTATTATCTTGATACTAAACCTAGGGAAGGCACAACAAAGAAAGGAAACTACAGGCCAATATTTTTGGTAAACATTGAAACAAAAAGTCCTCCGTGAAACACTAGCAAGCTGAGTTCATAAGCAAATTAAAAGGTTGTTTTGTTACACACACACACAAAAGATAGAATACAGTGGCCTGATATTATAAACCACATGAACAGTTATTTTTAAAAAGCTAGAGATTTAAATTTATATTTGGGAGACCAGCAATCAAACCTTGTTTCTATAAGGGCAAATCTTATCATCTGTACAACGTCATGTTCTTTAATTCTAAGGAAGCATTTTGTGAGATAAATTGGTTGATTAACATAAATGAGCCATCTAAAAATACTCTTTGAAGTATTTATAATGATTTATGACATTATGATTGATTAAAATTACCTTGTTTACCTGACTTTTTTCACAAATCCAAGCACAGGAAACCTTAAAAAATGATGAACATGTATAATTATGAATGAGGGGATAATTAAAACAATGTATAGGGAAATAAAAGTTGACTACACAAACAGAAATATAAAGATAGGTAGATCAATATGTAGACAGTTAGGCAGGTAAACAGATGATAGATAGATGATAGATAGATGATAGATAGATGATAGATAGATAGATGATTGATAGATGATAGATAGATAGATTTGCATAGATAGATGAATAGAAGGGAGGGAAAGACAAAGAGAGGCTAAATAACCTGGGAGCACAGATATGTTGAATAAATACTACATGTTTAGAGTCCTACATAGTTAAAGAAATTATCAGTCAGTGCATTTTCACTGTGCCCTCTAACCCTGTGTCCATATAGTCTTCTAGATCATGCAATCATTTAATAAGTAAATGTGTGTGTGTGTGTGTGTGTGTGTGTGTGTGTGTTTATTGGCAATTAGTTCATTGATTGGCGTGATGCCTTGCTCACAGTCGGAGCTCAGAAATAGTTTTTGAGAAAAATGATAGGAAAATCCCCAAACATACTTAACCATTATACTAAATTTTCCAGCCTCCTTTTCCTAACAGCCTTACTAGGAATGTGGCCCTTCACTGAGGAAAGACCTTTCTCCCACTTACTAACACCACCTTTCACTTGATGTTTTCAACTCTGTATAAAACTCAAGTCCTCTTTGTTGCAAATGATGTTGGAAAATTAGAAAGTCCCACCATAAAACATAACCCATCGATTGACTATCACCCGCTGACCCCATTGATAAATTCTACACTTAAATTTTTCTTCTACCCCAACCCTGTTCTCAGACTGCCAGAATGAACACACCCTGCAATGCTAGTCATTCATAGTCCTATCATTTCTCCAACTATGTGCCTGCTATACCTTGGGCATCACGGTCGTCATATCATCATCCATTATTGATCTACCTCTATAATTTTAATTACCAGTATTAAACTCTGATCATGACATTATTTTATTGGTTTTTGTTTGTTGTTTACTTTTTCAATGTGTTCTTTAATTCCATTTAGATATCTACACTATTGTATTGCTATTTCCTTTTAGTATATCAGACCTCCTTGAATGGTTGCTGATTGCAGCCTAATTTCATAACACCTTAGATCCCATCCTTGGTCATTAGGTTGCTCTCTCATAATTATCGTTTACTCTCTTCCATCTCTAAGCTTTGACATATGCATTTACCAGAATAATGTTACTACCTTTTCAACAAATATCTTAACATTATCCACCTCCTATTTCATCTTTCTAAAGCTAAGTATTGCTTCTGGTTTTTTTTTTTTTTTTTTTTTGAAACATCATCAAGGTATGTTTCACTATTGTTTTTCTCTCTTCATAAAATGAAATTCCTACATCTTTTACCTTAGTAAGTCCTACTCGTCTCTTTAGATGCAAACCAACATTCACTTTGTGCTATGAACTGAATTGTGTCTCTTCCAAAATTTGTATGCTGAAGCCCTATCCCACAGTGCTACTGTATTTGAAGACAGGGTCTTTAAGGAAATAATGAAGGTAAAATAAGGTCATATGGGTTAAACCCTGATACAATAAAATTACTGTTCTTATTTTTAAAAAGATACCAGAGAGCTTGCTCTTGTGCTGTCTCTCTCTCTCTCTGTCTCTCTCTCTCTGTCTCCCTGCACACACAAATAAGAGGTTATGTGAGTATACAGTGAAATGGTGGCTGCTACAAGTCATGAAGAGAATCCTCACCAGAAACCAATCATGCTAACACCTTGGCCTTAGACTTCCACCTTTAAGAATTGTGAGAAAATAAATGTCTGTTGCTTAAACAACCCAATCCATGATATTTTGTTATGGTAGCAGGAGCAAACTAAGATACCTTGTTCAGAAAGTATCTCATGATCATATCTGAATGTGAAATATCCCTCATCTCTATGTTCATAAACATCCTTATTATTACATTATCTTATGTGCATTCTCACAGAAGCAGATACACAAGAATTAGAGGGTAGGCTTTTTATTTTGAAATTAACCCCAGGAACATGATCACAGAGTAGGGAAGTGAGACACACAAAAATGGAGTCCTTATG
This sequence comes from Aotus nancymaae, assembly GCF_030222135.1. NCBI lineage: Eukaryota > Metazoa > Chordata > Mammalia > Primates > Aotidae > Aotus > Aotus nancymaae. Next base: position 39,420,543 of record NW_026988431.1, on the reverse strand, counting down.
GGTTTATGAATTTTAAGTTACCACTGTAGGTGGCTGAAGCTTAATTCTGCTTGGGTATCATAAGAGTCAATATAGAACATACTCATGAAAATATTCAGCTCACACCAATTATAAGTAGAGTGTTGCAAGGTGAAGCTGTTAATTACCCAACACTTCTGACATGTCCTTCTCCCAAGTAGAGCAAGCACCAGCAGCCAGAGAGACACATTAGGTACAAGCTGGAAGTTACTCCGTGGAAGTCAGGCAGTCACAGAAGAAAATGATAGACACTAGGGCCAGGCATAGTGGCTCATGCCTGTCATCACAGCAGTTTGGGAGGCCGAGGTGGGCGGATTACGAGGTCAGGAGATCAAGAAAATGATAGACACTAAAGGAGATACATGTGATGAATTAATGCTGTCTGCTCAATGCATTTAGGATGATGAATTTTAATTATTTCTGTGTGTGAGCATGTCCCCTAATTGAAAAAATATATATGTATTGGACATATGTATATACATACACAAACATATATATGTACACACAAACATATGTTTTTACTCAGAAGACCAATATTTACTTATAGTACCTAGTTGTCGTAAAATAAATAGTTATTCAACAATTAAAAACAAAATGTCCATCTCCCGTCTCCCTAGGGCTTTTTTTTCTTTTTTTTTTTTGAGATGGAGTTTCGCTCTTGTTACCCAGGCTGGAGTGCAATGGCTCGATCTTGGCTCACTGCAACCTCCGCCTCCTGGGTTCAAGCGATTCTCCTGCCTCAGCCTCCCGAGTAGCTGGGACTACAGGCGCACGCCACCATGACCGGCTAATTTTTGTATTTTTAGTAGAGACAGGGTTTCACCACGTTGACCAGGATGGTCTCGATCTCTTGACCTTGTGATCCACTCGCCTTGGCCTCCCAAAGCGCTGGGATTACAGGCGTGAGCCACTGCGCCTGGCCCCTCCCTAGGGCTTTCTAATGATGTTGGTACCAACAGTGCGTTGAGTATGCTGGGTCATTATTTCAAGAAACATTTATTAATTAGAAATGCCATTATATAACAAGCATGAATATATCTAAGTGATTGTACAAAAATAACTCTTGGAGACATTGAAAATTCACTTTTATATTTCAATAGGAAAACATATATAAGACTTTGACATGTTGATATTTTAAAAAGGAATATTTGTTGCCTTCACATGACACTGTGCTGCAAAACAGAAAAGTTTAAAAGAGTTTCATCTTAAGGTATTTTATTTGTGTAAAGGTTGTGGAGAAAGAAGCTTTGATTTTTAAAAATTCAAATAATATGAATAAAATCTATACTCCAAAATATGTGTTGGTATATTGTATAATTATGATGAAAGGATGACATGTTTAGAATATGTAAATTTGAATCTCTTTATCGGCTTACAATAAAAAAAGTGTCCATGTGGGATTCCAACAAGAGAAATGAAAATGCCTCTGCTGAATTTGTCATGATCAATCTCTGTATCATATCAATCAACAAAGGTTAAAACCTTGTACATGTATGTCAATTATTAAAATTGGAGAACAATTACTCTAGTATCAGAAATATCTGTCATTCTGTCAGTCAGGTTCACATTTATGCAGCAAACTCAAGTATCTAATTGAGTCTAATATGTAAATTACACACACAAAAAAAGTTTGTAGAGCAAGTGAAGAGATTGGGGAAGGTAACCAAACATGCCAATTTGACTGAGTAGTGTTCCAGGTATTAATTCATTTGCACCTATATATAGAATGTAAATGTATACTGATTTATTACAGGAATAAAAGTATCTTGCATTTTGGAATGCTTGCTTATATTGGATCGTGAATTACTTAAGCAAATGAATGAGGTGTCACATAAACTACTAAAGAATGCCAGATGGCCCAGACTGATTTTCTCCCAGTAAATGCCTGTCAGTAACAAGAACGATGATTTGAATAAAATAAATTATGGCCCTTAAAAAAGAAACTTATTCAACCTGAAAACTAAAGACAGATTCAGTGTTTATTGTACCCAAACAAATTTCCTGGCAAAGAAAAAACAACTTCATTTATGTACATAACTGCAGTGGTAAGAGAGGCATATGCTCTTATTTAAATGTGTTGGTGGAAACTTTGTATTAAAATGTCTCATTCATTAGCATCAAATGTGAAACATCCAGAGGATAGGTTTTATGTCTCTTTTGATTTTTTACTAAAAATTTTGAAGGTTTCAACTGAAAAGCATGTCACTTTCCTTAAAATTTTAATTAGGTCCATTCTTCCAATATGCTTCAATGATATGAATGTGGTCACTAACAAAACAAATAAATTCAGAGAAAAATCTACCTTTCCAAAATCGGTTTCAAAGTCTACATATCCACTAATAGCTATGTGATTTTAAATAACAGGATGTGCCCTGTCAGATATTCCTAGATCACTGGAACAGAAAAGAACATTCGAAAATAGACCTGTGAGTAAATAACAAACTTTGACATGGTAAAGATGCCTTTATATGTCAGTGGTACATGGTGCTGGGAAAACAGGCTGACTATATTAAAAAAAAGTAATAGCTAACGAAGATCCCTGATAAATTAAAGACCTAAACATAAGCAGTGAGACCGTAAAATGAGAGAAGGAAATTCACATCAACATCATTGTAAATTATAGTAGAGAAACAGTCTTTAACAGGATGCCAAAATCTCTCAACAGAAGGCAAAACATTATATGTAAATTGCTTAGTAGTAAATGGATGTGTAGAGAACATACTTCTAATCATCCGATTTCAAAGATAGCCTTTAACTACTATATGATACTTGGTTTTGTGCCATTATGTAGCTTGGATTACAGAAGTACAATCAGTTATAAATCAATAATTTAAGCTGCTTCCCCAAGTGGGGAAGCACTTTCTTGGGGGAATTTCCTCTTCCACTGGCAATGGGCTGTATTCTCAACTTTAAACACCTCTGTTCTTAATATCAACCTTACTGTTTGCCACTACTCTGATAGGTATATACATATATATTACTGTTGTTTTAATTTACTTTAATTTGATAGTCCAGTTATTTAATTTTAAATGAGGCTCAACAATAATTTGGGCTGTCTCTTCTGCCAAATTTCTAGTCATCAACCTCTGCCATTTTACAGTGATTTCTTAACATGTTCTTATGAATTTTTAGAAGTTTCTGATTTATTCTAGATAATAATATTGCATTAGTTTTAGTACTTTAACTATTTTCTGTAAGACGGCCATCAGTTTGTTACCTGCATCTGTGGTTATCTTTCATTAAGTAAAAAAATGCAATGTAGTCAAGTTAAGCAATGTTTTGCTTTTCATCAGACCTGACATAGCAAAATGTTCCTTGAACACTAATGCTGTCACGGGTCTACAGAGAAGTGAAAAAGGTATTTCTCTAGAGTGCTTGTAAAAGTTCTTTCCATTAAACTTTGGGCTCAGAAATATAGTTTTTTAGATTGTGTGGATGTGCCTTTCTATCTCTGTAAAAGGTAATTCTGCAGAGTGCAATATAAAGATCTCTGGTCTAGGATTGATAAGACATGGCTTTTAGGCTTCACTCTTCAAGAGTGAAACCTTGGGCAGAACCTCAAATGTCCCAGAGTCTTTCTTTTAAACAAATGTATGTTAACAATTTTTGTCATGTCTAAATCATTCATTTGTTCTATTATTAAAGTAATTGATATAAAAATACTTTGGTTTATAAACAAAGAACACCCGATTTTTACATAGCCATTTTATAAACTCCATTGAAATATATAAAAAGGGATAACATATAGCATGTTAATTTCTGCATTGACTAAATGTTACAAAGATGTCAGTTCTCCAAACACTAATCTATACATTCAAGGAAATCTCAATCATATTTAAATTGTTCTTTTTTTCTCATTATGTCACACAAGTTTACTTTTTTATTCTTTTTTTAAATTTTTTTTTTTTAAATTACACTTTAAGTTCTGGGATACATGTGTAGAACATGCAGGTTTGTTACATAGATGTACATGTGCCATGGTGGTTTGCTGCACCCATCAACCCGTCATCTATATTAGGCATTTCTCCTAATGCTATCCCTTTCCTTGTTCTCCACCCTCCAACAGGCCCCTGTATGTGATGTTTCTCTCCCTGTGCCCATATGCTCTCATTGTTCAACTCCCACTTATGAGAGTGGTATTTATATACCTTTTGTGTGTTTCAGCTTCTCCTTTTGAAAAATTAAGATAGTAACAAAATTTGCCTCATAATTTTTTTAATGAAGTGAGTTTATAGATGTAATGTATTTAGAAATAAACCAGATAGCATGTTATAATAAAAAAGAAGGTATACTCTAAGAAATATGAAAGAGTATATATATCAGGGTATACATATCAGTCAATGATTGTTGAAGCAGGAAGGTGGAATTATCCTAGATGTCCATCATTAAGAGAATGAAAAAAAATATGTAGCTAATACATATTACACAATATTAGTTGGTAGGATTGGTTATTTTGAGCAAAAAGAATAGATCTTAAATATTTAGAGTAACTTTAATTTAATCAAAAACAAATGCCATATTTTCAGTTTTAGATTAGACATGTAAAGATCTTGGAAGTCATTGCTCTCCTCCTGATATTACCCACACAACAGGTGGGTTCAATTGCTTGACAAGTGATGGTCCAATAACAACCACCAAGGAAGATTTAACAAGGGGGTTTTATTACATGAAAAAGTAAAGAGGACACTGGGGATAACGCCCCAAAGTATTGGCTCCCTGAATGAGAGTGAAAACAGCGCTTATCTTAGGCTGGTTGGCTGAATCATTGTATGTAGAGGTGGATTAAAGGCAGTGCAGGTGCAATTGTTGATCATTCTTCTATGTATGTCACATGTATGAAACATGGTGAATAAGCTCCTCCCTGGGTGGGGTTTTTAGTATGTAGTCAGGAGAGGTTGTCACAGCTCATCTCCAACTCAGGTGTATCTGGATCCAACCAACTTTTGTTTTACAGGGATTGGGCTTCTTCCTGGAACCTTTTGCAACAAAAACTCAAGGGGCAACATTTTTAAGTGGGTACTTTTTCACACTGCATACTCCAAAACCCAGGGATCCTGAGTTAACCTTACATCGGTAATAATAATAATAATAACCCTGAACAAACTGAAAATCGAAAATTTCTTCTTATATCCCCTAGAGTATTGAGATTACAAGGCAAACCTCTGACCCCAAAACCAGACAGTGAGGCAGATACTGAGAATCACAGATTCCCAGGAGCAGAACCCTCCACTGAAGCCAGTACTGGTAGGACTATTATTTAAAATATGCAAAGAACTCTTAAAACTCAACAATAAGAAAACAAACAACCCTATTAAAGAGTGCACAAAAGATCTGAATGGGCATCTCACCAAAGAAGCTATATAAAAGGCAAATAAGTGGCTGAGCTTGGTGATCTTGTAATCCTAGCACTTTGGGAGGCTGAGGCGGGCGGATCACAAGGTCAAGAGATCAAGACCATGCTGGCCAACATGATGAAACCCTGTCTCTACAAAAAAAAAAAAAAAAAAAAAATTACCCAGGAGTGATGGCGCATGCCTGTAGTCCCCAGCTACTTGGGAGGCTGAGGCAGGAGAATTGCTTGAACCTGGGAGGCGGAGGTTGCAGGGAGGCGGAGGTTGCAGGGAGTCGAGATCACGCCACTGCACTCCAGCCTCTTGACAGAGCAATACTTCATCAAAAGAAAAGAAAACAAAACAAAAGAAAAGAAAAGAGAAAAGAAAAGAAAAAGACAAAGAAACATACTAAAAATGCTTAACATCATATGTCATTAGTGAATTACAAAGTACAGCAACAATGAGATACTGCTAAATGTCTATCAGAATGGCCAAAATCCAAAACATTAACAACACCAAATGCTGGTGAGGAATTGGAATAACAGGAACAAATTTATTGCTAATAAGGATGGTATATGGCCCCTCTGGAAAACAATACAGCAATTTCTTAAAAAAACTAAGCATGCTCATTATTGGATCCAGCAATCATACTTCCTGGTATTTACTGAAAAAAGCTAAGAGCTTATGTACACACAAAAATCTGCATGCAGATGTTTGCAGCAGTTTTATTCATAATTGCCAAATCTTGGGAGCAATGCTGATGTCTTTCAATAGATGAATGTATAAATAAATTGTGGTGCATCCATTCACTAGGAAAAGGGAAGGATAAATAAGCAGAACACACGGGATGTTTAGTTCAGTGAAACCATTCTGTGTGATATTACGGTGATGTTTACCTGACATTATGTGCACTTGTTAAAACCCATAGAACTTTACAACCCAAGGAGCTAATCCTAATGTAAACTATAGACTTTAGTTAAGAATAATGTGTTCATTATTTCTTCATTAATTATAATAAATATACCACACTATTGCAAGATATTAATAATTAGGGGAAATGGGGTGGGGACTCATTTCTCTTCTTCCTGTACAAGTTTTCAATAAAACTAAAACTGCTCTAAGAAATAACTTCCAATAAAGTTACTGATACAGTTTGGATCTGTGTCCCTGCCCAAATCTCATGTTGAACTGTGATCACCAATGTTGGAGGTGGGGCCTGGTGAGAGGTGATTGGATCATGGTGGTGGTGGTGGATCCCTCCTAGCTTGATGCTGTCCTCACGATAGTAAGTGAGTTCTCACAAAAGCTGGTTGTTTAAAAGTGTGCAGCACCTCCCTTACTCTCTTGCTCCTTCTCTAGCCATGTGACATGCCTGCTCCCACTTCACCTTCCACCATGAGTAAAAGCCTACAGAGACCTCCCCCAAAGCTGACAGATGCTGGTGCCATGATTCCTGTACAGCCTGTAGAACTGTGAGCCAATTCAATTTATTTTCTTATTTAACTACCTATTCTCAGGTATTTCTTTATAGTAACACAAAAATAGCCTAACACAAATACCAACAAAAGAACACATGATATATAAAAAAATATGTACTTTAGTAGGGCATATATCAAACTTGTTAAACTGAGGACGATATTAATAACTTACTTCTCTGCCTAAGAATTCACAAAGAAAAAAATCAGTAAGGGTTACTTTTATGCTTAGAATATTGACACCTTGGTCATTAATTTCTTAAAAGCAAATTAAATATAGCTTGGAAAATAAATGGTGGTATAAAGCGAAGCAAGAAGGCAGAGATGGGCAAATATGGAAAAAATAGGCTAAAATCTCCTGTCTCTACCTAAGGGCTTTATCTTTGCTAAATTTGTTAAACTGATCAAAGCATTACTGGCTTTAGCAGCCAGCTGAGCAGCATGTGGGATGACACAATACTGCTAGTGGACGTGATGCCTATAATTTTCTTTAAATAACTTCAATATTGATGGTGGGATACAATGCATATGTCAATTATTTTCATCTTTGACTTCCAGTGGGAGTCAGTTGAAGTAATCAAACGTACACAGTCTAGGGACACTCAACTGTCCTGATATCAAGAATGTACCTTCCAGGGAGGTCATCCAGTATTGTCTAAGGCAGGTTCATACTCCAGAGGTGGCTGATGCTAGCTTTTCTGAAATCCCTATGTTAATCAACAATTAACACTATATGCAAATTGACATATAATAATAAAAGTAAGTAACTATCATGAGGAATCTTAAAAATTGGTCCCATTCATGAAATTGAAGGTAGCCAAGATATGTGTATTAGCTGAAATAATGTGAAGATTCTCACCACCTATAACGAACTATGTGCAAATACCCTACACATAGTATATATACCCTACTCAGGGTTGGCGCCTAAAGCTGTATCCCCAAATGTCAATGTGTTTGGATACTGTGTTACATTGTTTACTGACATTAGCTTTTATTTCTTATTACATGTTTCTGATAATTAGGGTCCAGTATCTTGGCTCTGAAATGTTTGTAGTTAGCCTTGACTTACCCCTACCTCAGGCTTCAATCCAACAAATCATCAGTCATATCTTCAAAATATATCTAGCATCAAAATATATCAACCTTTACCAAACCTGACTAACCCTTTATCATCTCCTGCTTGCAGCACTACAGAAGTCTCCTAAATTATTTGTTTCAAACCCTTGACCACTACAGTTTTATTATCAAGAGTCTATTCTCACATTGAAAAACAGTAATCCTGTGATAAACTCTGGTCATGTTTGTACTCTGCACAAAACTCTCCATTGACTTCTCATCTCAATCAAAGTAAAGGTCAATATGCTAACAACAACTAGGTGACAATTTCCCGCAATATCTGGTCCTCTTCTAGTTTCTGACTTATTCTACCATTCTCACCTTTACTTCTGCCTCTAGACTCACTGTATACTTATATAACTTACTGCTTCTTTTTGTTTGTTTGTTTGTTTGTTTTGTTTTTTGAAATGGAGTCTTGCTTTGTTGCCCAGGCTTGAGTGCAATGGCTCGATCTCGATTGACAGCAACCTCCACCTCCCAGGTTCAAGCGATTCTCCTGCCTCAGCCTCCAGAGTAGCTGGGATTACAGGTGCCTGCCACCATGCCCTGCTAATTTTTATATTTTTTAGGAGAGACGGGGTTTCACTATGTTGGTCAGGCTGGTCTCGAACTCCTGACCTCAGGTGATCCATCCTACTTGGCCTCCCAAAGTGCTGAGATTACAGGTGTGAGTCACAGTGCCCAGCACTTGCTGCTTCCTAAACAAGGCACATCTGTTTATGTATCAGTGTCCTTACATTTCCTGGCCTTTTTTTTTTGAGACCGAGTCTCTCACTGTGGCCAGGCTGGAGTGCAGTGGCAAGATCTGGGTTCACTGAAACCTCCGCCTTCAAGGGTCAAGGTTTCTCCTGCCTCAGCCTCCCAAGTATCTGGGATTACAGGCGCATGCCACCATGCCCAACTAAGTTGTTGTATTTTTAGTAGAATCAGGGTTTCACCATGTTGTCCAGGCTGGTCTAGAACTCCTGACCTCGTGATTTGCCTGCCTCAGCGTCCCAAAGTGCTAGGATTATAGTTGTGAGCCACCACGTTTGGTCCCTGGACTTTTGAAAAAGTGGATATACAGTTATCCAAAGTGACTGTAAAACTTTGCACTCCCATGGTTATTATATGAGCGTTTCAGTTCCTCCACATCCTCCCCACATTTGATATACCAGTATTTTTTTTTTAATTTTCAGCTATTCTAGTAGGTATGTGGTGGTATATCATTGTGGTTTAATTTGCATTTCTGCAACAACTAGTGATGATGGTTATCTTTCTCTTTGTATTTGCTTCACTGATATCTGTGTATCATCTTCATGAAGTGTACATTCAACTATTTTATCAATTTTAAAACAATTGTAGTATTGTATTTTAAAAGTGCTTTGTATATTAGGGATACAAGTTCTACATGATATATATGATGCACAAATACTTTCATGGCAACTATGAAAAAACAGTTTTACTTTGTTCTTTTCAATCTGTATGCCTATTATTTCTCTCTTTTTATTTATTATTATTATAATTATATTATTATTTTTGCCTGATTGCCCTTACTGAGAGTTTTTGAGAAATATGGATATTGGATTTTGTCAAACGATTTTTCTGAGTTGATGCATATAATCATAGTTCTTTATCTAATGCCAATTGTCTTGAAAACACTGTGTTTTGTTTGTTCTTTGGCTTGCTTATTGTTTTATCTTGTTTGATTTTTGTTTGTTTGTTCAGACAGGAGGGAAAATCTCATTCTTGTCATTCCATCTTTCCCAGAAACATACATCTGATCTAATTTTTTTAATAATTTAAGAAACATGCCATTTAATTCTTCTGCAGAAAACCGTCTAACTTCCCATTGTTTTCAGGATAAATGCCAAGTACTTCACGATGACCCTCAAGGCTCCTAATGGATAGTACACACCTACCTCTTTCACCTTATCTCCACTTACCTTCTAGATTATTATATCTTATACATATACATATACATATATATATATATATATATATATATTTTTTTTTTTTTTTGTTCTGTCCCTGGGAAACATCAAAACACTTGCAGTGTCATGGCTTTTGCATTTGTTCCTTCTGTCTTGAAAGACCACATTTAAGTTCTTTAGGTGGCCACTAACTGGAATCCTTCAGGTTTAGCTTAAATGTGATCTCATTTAAGTGGCCCTTCTAAGTCACTATATTACATTGCTTTTTTCTTCCCACCCTAATAGCATTTATCAATATCTGAAGCTAATGTTTTATTTGCGTAACTATATTTTTGCTAAATCTTATCTTTATTTTCAATGGGATACATATTTTATAAGTATTTTTTCTGTTCACATTTGAAACCCTAACATATACAACTGTGCTGGACACATGCAAGAAAATTAACAAATATTTACTAAATAAATTAATGACATGAAACTACTATTTCTACTTATCATCCTGACACTGACTATATTCATATTCTGTCATCACTCTAGTGAGAAATATTTAATTATTCTATTATTTTATATATGATTTGTAAATTGGCTGCCTTCCTGAAAGACTGTAGACTATAGGATCCTCTGAGAGTACGGGCCATTTTTGCTCCTGTTATCAGTCTCTTTATATGCATTTAATATCATCTCATGTCACATATTTTGCCTTAAGCATTGTGGAGTAACAGAGAGAACATAGATATTGAGCTAGATAGCTTCCCCACCCCCTAAATATGTGTTCTTTTCATAAGTTAGCATTTGGCACCTGTTTTTCAATTTATTATGGAGGGTTAAAAATAATACATTACCTCCAGAGTCACTGTAAAATTTATTTCTGGTTATATACATAAATAGCCCAGCACATAGTAAAAGTGCAGAATTTGCTCCTACTCTGTCTTTTATTTTAACCTTAATTATAGATTTACTTTGTTTTATATGTGTGCTAGTATGATAATTTAGACCACTTTGTCTTCATCTCTGCCGAATTAGGCAAATGGGCTCAATAAACTATGGTATGGAATAGAGTTGTCGAGAGAAAGACAGCTACAGTTGACAAAATCACTATTAATTCAAGATTTGGTATAAAGTGTGCGGTGAGTCAATGCTTGTATGACACTAGTAACACAGAAAAAATCTGAGTTTAGAAAAAGATATTTCATTTACAAATATTATTACTCAAATGCTCCTGGCAAGAAAATATTTATTAAATATTCCCTCATGTTTAGAAAAGTATGACTATGAATTTGTTAAAGTAGATGTAAATAAGTATCTATCCCTATTTTTCTCAGAATTAGGACAATAGAATTGTATTCCAGGATAGAAACCTAGCAAACCATAACTCTCAGCTATTAACATCTATAATGCCCTACTTCTATTTTCTTAATGCTGATCTTAGTTGGGGATTATTAACTTTTATTAACAGAATAATTAAAATGACAAATTAAGCTGACATTTATATGACATCTTTTAACATCCCTTAGATATTTATTAAATATTGCCAGTAAGCAATGCATATTCTGGAGTTACCTGTGAAAATCCTGGAGACAAAAACAACAGCCATGTTTTATTTTTCTGGGATGACTGCTAGTGAATTTCTACAAGGTTTCACATTACAGGATTCCAGAAACAACTACTTGGATAGAAGAAGAGTAATTTAGTATTAATCTATATTTTCAATGTTATCTAATTTTTCTAGGCTTTGGAGTCAAATTCATAGAGCTTGGCATTGTGCCTCACACATAAACAATATGCACTGTATGAGGGAGAAAGCGTGACATCATGCTGTGTCGAGTGCTTTACTTAGAACCAAGGACTTATTTCTAAAATGTAATCTGTGTAATCATTTATGTAATTTTTTACAGTGGTATTTGTAGTTCATATTTTATCCTGAATTTTAAAATTTCATTTTAACTAGTGCCTTTCAATCAGTGTTTTGTAGACATACAAAAGAATTTATACTTTAAAGCTATAGATAATATATTTTAAAATAAAAAAATAAACATTCAATAATTTAAATGACCACAATCTCATTTATTATACTGGTTTGCATTTGTATTTACAGTTTCTCATGTTCATCAATAACTACTTAGAAGGTAAGATTGTTTTGCCTGTAGAATAAGTAAATGTTCCCTGTATTACTCATTGAGTGAGAAATAATCTTAAAATCAATATTAGTTTAAATTATATATATGAAATATGTAATCTCTATTTTATACATTTAAAATACATATTCTCTATATTGGTATAACCTAATTTAGGAATTAATAATACCTTTACTTCTTTTAATTTTTTGTTGCTGCTTTCTATATAAATCAAATCTTTACCAGTTGGAGCAGATGAAGTATTTAAAGTGCTCAAGAGATGAGATATTTAGCATATTGCTAGGAGACCACATTCACATCTTCCATAATAACAGCATAATTATGTGCTTTCTGGTGCAGGGCATTAGAAACACTGTCAGTAATGTCTCAGCATGTCACAGAACTAACTCATACAAGCTTGATCATCTATTTCAAGCAGCTCATTTGCCAAGCTGACCTATACTGTAATCAAACGAAATTGTATATTTTTGCTACATTTGCATTTTATTTTCAATTTCCATATACACACTTCTCATTTATTCTCCAAAATAGCCTTGCTGTAAGTTTCAGTAAATGAATTTTCTCCCTTCAATTTCCAGTTCAATTAAAGGTATTAAGTATCTGAGAGGTGAAAGTCACAGTAAACGTAAAATATTTTACTTTTTTATTTCAGTGAAATATCATATCTTCATAATCTATGTTTTCTAGAGTAAAGGCAATGAGTGAATTTTTCCCCTCATCATTTACATTGTTTAAAGGAACTAGTACATTTTTACTAATCAATGTCAAGCCTTCAAAATTTTTTAATAATACAATTTAATATGAGAAGTTTAAACTCAATTTAGAATTTTGAGGCACTTAATGTCCTTTCAATCTATGGGTAGGTCAATTTTTGGAGACATAGTCCCATTTTATTTCATGAAAATATTCAAACCCTCTTTACCTTATTGACTTTACTTATAAAATGAACATAATATATACCTCCAAGAGTTATTAAAGGTGATAATTTAATAAATATGAGAGAAGGACTTGTCATAGTGTTTAAAGCACGTAAATGGCCAATAAATGGTAATCATTATTATTCTATTTTTTTCTATTGAGAAACACCATATATATAAATAATCTCTAAACTCTCATCAGCTAGTGAATTTAAAATTAAATCCTGCCTTTGGAAAAATTGCATATGTGGGTATGTGTGAAAATTATACATGTATGTGAATTTCAAAAGTCTATAGTTTATTCATAGCATCTATTTCCTTATAACTGACATGATACTGAGCTATTTAAGCAAATTCTTTAAAATTTGTAAAAGTTTTGTAGAATAGTTCTGACATTAATGTGTGAGATAAACCTTCGTTCTGTTACTGATTTTAATCACTCTAAAAAGCATATTAGACCTTGTTGTCAGGAAGGCTCATAAAATGGCAGAAATCTCTCTTTTGTATAATTTCTGGGACCAGGTCATCTGAGGTTAAATGCCCTAAGGAAATAATAATATGGCTATATGGCTATACTGCATATAGTGCTTTTTTTTTTTTTTTTTTTTTTTGAAACAGAGTTTCACTCTTGTTGTCCAGGCTGGAGTGCAATGGTGCAATCTTGGCTCAGTGTAACCTCTGCCTCCCAGGTTCAAGTGATTCTCCTGTCTCAGCCTCCTGACTGGCTGTGATTACAGGTGCCCATCACTACACCTGGCTAATTTTTGGTATTTTTAGTAGAGACGGGGTTTCACCATGTTGACCAGGATGGTCTTGACCTCTTGACCTCATGATTCACCTGCCTTGGCCTCCCAAAGTGCTAGGATAAGAGGCCTGAGCCACCACCACCGCCGGCCTACAGTGCTTTTTTTTTTAATCTAATAGTGTTAATATAGCCAGAGGCTGCTTGTTGTCTACTACAACATCTACCTTCCTTTCTGGTGTTAGAATATTTGATTTTTAGCTTATTCTGAAGTAATAACTGAAAATCCCAGGCTTCTATGAAGTTAGCATGGCCTGATTATGTTCTGGCCATTGCCTTGTAAATGAACGTACTGCCCTGTATGTCAGCTTCTGGGACATTTTATAAAAGGTAATTTCCCTCTAATCCCACTTCCTTCTACCTATCTTGTGGAATGAAGAACTAATGAATGGAACTTCATCCACCTCCTTGGGCTTTGAAGCATTGTTTTGAAGAGCAAAGCAGAGAGAAAAGAAGAATTAAGAAGATTAAATTTATGAGTCTTGCAGAACCAACATACACTCTTAGTCTATTTGATTCTTTACCTATTTTTTGTTGCTCCAAAATAAGTTTTTCTTGCTTAAGCACCCCTTCATTGAGTTTTCTGTAACATGGAGGCAAACCTAACACACCTTCTATTTAGAAATATCTTTATTTTCAAGTAATGTAGTTTCCATAGGGACTACCAGTAATTTTTAAAATTTTAATTGTATGATATTCATTTTACTACTAAATAGGCAGGTTTTAAAACCTGTTTTCGTTGTAAATTTTTCATAAGAGGATACAAGTTACTTTTATTTAAAAAATGGCAAAATAAACAATATTTTAAATCAGTGTTAAAACTTTAAGGTATCCCTTTCCTACCATAATCTGATTATTGACACAGCACTATTGATAATTAATTGCAGAAAATTAAATTACACTCCTATCGTATTCTCCACAAAAGGAATGGATTGCTTACCTTATAATATTAAGCTATGTAAAGATAGTTTTGGAAAATATTTTAAACATTATTAATTGGTTGCATTTGTTGCATAGCAGAATTCGAGAGCCTTGGATTACTTGGCATGTGTCAGAATTATAGAAAAAGGCAAATGAATAACATTTATGCTTTAGTGCTTTCTTAGACGTGTATGTGTATTTTTATCCAATTACTTCTACTGTAGCTGTGAATGCAATTAACAACAAATTAAACACTGAAGAAGTAACTGAAGCCATATCAATTGAAATAGTCCAAAATGAAACAGGGATACAAAAAACTGCAGCAAATTGAGCATAACTTCAGTGAGCTGTGGGGAAAATTAAAGTAGGCAAGCATACGTGTAATTGGAGTCCCCAAAGGAGAAGAGAGAAAGAAGAAATAAAAATAGAAAAAATATTGGAGAACATTTTTCCAAATTTTCTGAAAAATTGGCAACTACAAATTGATGCAGCTCCAAGAAACATATGTAAACTGCATTTAAAAACACATTATAATCAAATTACGTAAAACCAATAGTAAATTAAGCACCTTAAAAGAAGCCAGAGGAAAAAAAGTCCTTTATGCACAGAAGAAAATGGGTAAGAATAGCAAATTCCTCACAGAAAACAGTGCAATGAAGACTTTGAGTTATTATTTGAAAACTGCTAGAAAAACAAAACAAAAAAACAACAAACTCAGTTAACACAATATTCTAAGACAATTGTGGAAACTCTGTATCTTTTAAAGGACTGAACTTAACAAAACAAAAAACCTCCAGAACCAGATTAATAGTTATTTTGACACTACATCCAAAGTTCCAAAGCTGTTTCCAAAGTTCATTTGTAAATGAAATTCACCTAGCACAGCCAAGACCACTCATAAACAGACAGAGCATGTTAAAAGTCAACCACTGCTGGTTCAAGCCTTATCCATGGAAACAAAATAGACAAAATAGATGAATGAAATACAATAGATCAGAAGGATATCTATACATACATGAACAGCTAATTTTTTATACTTATGCAAAGAAGATTCACTTCAGAGAAGAGAGAGCTTTCAATAAATGGTGCCAGAATGTTTGAGTTACCATATACACAAATAATTAACAGTATTGGAAATTTAGCTTAAACTATATCACAGTCCTAAATGCAGTATCAAAATCACTGAGTCCTATATAATTAAATTTAGGAGAAATTGTGTGACTTTGTTTTATCCAAAAATGAAATTAATGAAAATGAGTAACATGAATGAAAAGACAGGCTTCAAATGAAGAGAAAATATTTTCAAATCATACATCTGATAAATAATTTATACACAGAATATATAAACAAACATCTTATAACTTAACAGTACCACAAAAAAATAAGAATTAATTAGTGTACTCTTCCCTTTCCAGTTACATTAATGAATGTAATTTGTTACCTAAAACTAAACACATTATTTGTAAAAAAATAAAAATTAAAAAAATGTTATTTGTCAAATGTTTATATATCTATCTAAAATTGTTTTTCTTCTACATCAGCTTTTTCAAGCTTTGAGAGAGCACTAATTAGGCTTTTGACATAGGACTATTAACCTCCTGATAGCCAATAGTTAACTCTGATATTTTTTAAATCTTTCCATTATTTTATACGTAGGGGAAAGACAACAAAATGAATTCTGGGATCCTGTCAGTTCTCCAGACATTTAATATTCTAATAAATGTTTTCACTGATTGAAAAATCTGAATACACGGAAGTATGCAATATGTGCAAAAACCAAGTTCTTGTGTGTCCACGTGGCATTATCATGTAGAGAGATTGTGGCCACTTTCAGACCTCTGTTGTGGAAATAACCACATGCAGCCCTTCAGGTAACAGTTTCATACATTGCACAAGTGTTACAGGTTAAGATAAAGCCAACTGCTAGCAATGTAATTTATATTGATTACTTCATGTAATCGTTATGGCAGTGCTTTGAAATAACTTTTATAAAAATTTTAAGATTAGAAACTTTAATTAACTTGCCAGGTTTGAAACCATTCTCCTGAATTACACAGACTTTAAGAAAATACTTCCCTCTGTGGAAGAAACAAGGCCAGGGCATTGCAAAAGCAGTTCATAGCAGAATCATGGGCTCCTACATGCACTCAGAACATTGACTAAGATCATAGAAAATGACAAAACTGTAGATTAACTGACTAAAGTGTGGAAGATAGCTCTACCTCTTTTAAATCTTCTTACATTATTGAAAAGTGAAAGAATAGGCTCAATGATGCCCAATTTTCTCTTACTTTCAAAATTATATAATCCTGTTGGTGATGGACAAACTGAATGTTAGGCATGGTTGTGAAACCCACTGAAGTAAAGAGACAGAGACCTCTATGCAGGGAAGACGTGCTGTCTCAGTAAAGGCAGAAACTTAAGCCTCCTGAATGAATAAATCGATGTGTGTGATCTCTGCTCTACAGTTAGGACTCCATTAGAAGGCATTAATGTGTCCTGGATACTGTCTTCCATGAGTCAATGATTGTGCTGCAGAATTTTTTCCCCAGTGATATTACATGTTATTAAGTAATTCATTTCATGATATAATTTTTTATACAAAAATGAGTACACTTCAGCCAGATGTGGTGGTTCACATCTGTAATCTCAGAAGTTTGGGAGGCTGAAGCGTGTGTATCAATTGAGGTGGAGAGTTTGAGACCACGCTTCAACGTGAAGAAACCTTATCTCTACTAAAAAAACAAAATTAGCCAGGCGTGGTGGCACATACCTGTAATCCCAGCTACTTGGGAGGCTGAGGCAGGAGAATCACTTGAACACAGGAGGTGGAGGTTACAGTGAGCTGAGAGGTGAGCTGAGATGGTGCCACTGCACTCCAGCCTCAGCAACAAGAGCAAAACTCCCTCTAAAATAAAAAACAATAATAAAAAAAGAAGAAAATGAGTGCACTTCACAGTACCTTTCAAACATTTTACAACATATGATTTATTTTTAATTAGAGGTCTTAGAGGTCATGTGTTGTAACTTAGTTTATTAATGTATTGGCTTTGATGATAGGGAGGTTGGGGAGGGATAATATGGGGAGAAATGCCAGATATAGTTGATGGAGGGATGGAGGCAGCAAACCACATTGCTATGTATGTACCTATGTAACAATCCTGCATGATCTACACATGTACCCCAGAACCTAAAGAACAATTAAAAAAAAAGAAAAAACACAGAAAATTCCCAGAGAAATCCTTTAATGCTTTCCAGAACAACATGGGTTAGTGACAAGAGAGATTAAACACTGGAACTCTAATCTCAACTGAATTCACCTACTGGGATGATTCTGGGCAAGGCACTTAACCTCACTGATCCTTTGTCTGTAAATGTTGATTGGTGAAAACCTAGCTGTAGAAAACTGTAAATAAATGTAAATAGCTATATAGAGGATAAATTTCAAACTTCACTGGGTAAAAATCAAAATAATCTAACTGCTATTGTTTAGTGTGAAATAGCAATACTGAAGCAAGCAGTTAATAGAAGTACTGAGTCATGGATCTCAGTGTGAGTGTTTGAAAGTCATTAATCTGACACAAAGCTGATGAACGAAATAAATACTACATTGATTAAAAACAGATCACAAAGAACAAGTGGAATTCAATATTAACATTGAACATAAATTTCCAAAACATCAAGAACAGTGCACTCCATAAGCCATATCGGTGCTTATGCTGATGCTCTAAATACGACTTGATGCTTTGTGTGCTTAGCTGAGCTGAGGTAAATTAGTTTAGTGTATAAAATACATGACACCATTTGCAATATATGCCAACCTTATAGAAAAATAAATATATTTCCATTTCCCTGTAAAATAAACAAATGAAAAATATATATTACTTTAAGATCACCCTTCATAATGAGTGTTGCACTCCCACCAGAATGGTGGGAATCTGGGGAATAAAGAGATATGCAATCTAATCCAATGTATTTCCAAATAAAATGGCATACCAGTGTCCACTTACTATAATCTTCTTCCCACTCATTGCAGGTGTTTGTACTGTTTTGGGGGAATCCTGAATCTGAATTAGGTACTTTCTAGTAAATTTCAAAAACATAAAAGATTGTCTCGGTAGAAAAATTGCTCTGTATTTTTAGTGGTTTAAGTCATGACTTTAAGTTTCAACCTATTATTTTTTATGATTAGAATGTAACATTCTAATGAACACATACAATATAAGGAAACCACAGGATTTAGTTGTAAGATAGCTATTAAAAGAATAGGCATAGAAGGCCATCCATGCCTTCTTCCTGTCTACACTCTTCAAAAACATTCAGGAAATTATTGTTGTATATCAGGAGAAAATTGTCATTTCCCACAACTAAACATGTCAGAATTTATCCAACATAGTCTCAGTTCGCAAATGGTAAAATGTGTAACTCTATACTTGCATAACATATACTTTCTTGATCTGCACATTTTTTGGAAAGATTTGTTTTAGCCAGTTTTCCTAATTGTTACTTAATAAGTCTGAGAGAGAAAGATTCAAATGGATTAATAAAATTATATCAGCAATTGGGCCTCAGGAATGAACACTTCAACAGAATCTCTCTATGGCCATCCTTGGCCACGGAAACTGAAGTTCAAATCTGTGGCATGAGCATTCACATAATCACGTTAAAGTCAGGAATATATTGGAAATACACAATTCTAAGGGTGTGTAAGTCCTCTTTATTAGAACTATGTTTAATTTTGGACATTTAAAGGAATATAAAATTATTAGCCAAATTAGGAATATAATTTAAGATGATTTCTTTAATGGAGTGATAAAAGAAACCACACCACAGCAATACAAAATCAACCAAAACAAAATATTATCTCATCTCGAATTCCTCGTGAGATAGTTATAAAGCATAGTTGTTGACACACCAGATATTTTTCCTTTTTCTATTGCACTTGAGTTTATGAAAATATGCTCATGCAACTCATCTTTGTTTTTTAATTATTTTAATTCATATTTATTGAACTTCTATGTATGTTTCTTTTTATTATTTTATAAGTTGAAAAACATAATATGAAATATCATAACTTTTTGGATACATTATGCACTTTAAGGAAAAAAATCTGCATCAACTTGATTTAGATAAAACTCAATTGTTTTGACTGATTATAATTACCTGCCTATTTTTTTTCCAAAGTAGCTTAAAATTCTATCTCTTTGTGAGGAAGAGTTAATAATATAATTATCCTAATGAATTATTTTTATTACATATAAACCCCATAAACATTAATCTCTATTTATTAGACAATATAAACATAGACAGGGGTTCTGGGCATTGCTTAGAGGTGGGTTCAAATCTCAGCCCTTCTCTATTTTCTTAGCAGTGATGTAGGATATCATGCTCAAACTACAGGATTTTTTGTGAGAATTTAACATAAAATATGAATCACCTAGCCAAGAGCTGGTCACACAGAAGATATTGAATAAATATTAACTCATCTTTTTTATAGTTAATACATAAGTGGGTGGTTATTTAACGAGTTTTGCTTTGTTCTTGAGTGGGCTTCGAAAGCGGAAAAGGACATTCATACATGCAAGGTGTGCACTTTCTGTGTCTCTAGTCAGTCCAGACACAGGTATTTGTTAGCTAACTGGAAGTGGAAGTTTTTGAAAGACCCTGGAATCAAAATCCATTTCCAGGAGCACTTTGAGTATTATCATTTCCTATTATATGGAGAAAGTCTTTAGTAAAAGACCATAAAGTGACCACAGAGAAAAGCATACACCCCTATGTGTGAATGTGTGTGTGTGTCTGACTGAATAAAGGACAAAACATCAATTATCCTGAATTTTTGAATCACTTTATTCCTGTCCTTCCAATAGCTTGATAATTCTTAATTTCTTACTTATCATTTCTGAGTCAACGAAAGCCTCAATTTTTAACCTGAGTTAGTTCAAGTTGGGTTTTTGCCAATGGCAAAGAAAACAAACATATATTTCCAATATATCTGTGACATATGAACTTGGAGAAGACTGACATTTAAGTGCCAATTAAATATTTACCAGGTATCTAATACAGAAAATTTCATGGGCTGGGCACAGTGGCTAATGCCTGTAATCCCAGAATTTTGGGAGGCTGAGGCGGGTGGATCACCTGAGGTCAGGAGTTCCAGACCAGCCTGCCTGACATGGTGAAACCTCATCTCTACTAAAAATGCAAAAAAAAAAATTAGCTGGGCATGGTGGCATGTGCCTGTAGTCCCAGCTACTTAGGAGGCCGAGACAGGAGAATCACTTGAACCCAGAGGTTGCAGTGAGCTGAGATTTCACCATTGCACTGCAGCCTGGGCGACAGAGTGAGACTTTGTCTACAAATAAATAAATAAGAAAAAAAGAAAAATTCACAACCTGTTGGAATCTCATGTCTGTATCTATCAATTGGAAATAGTTACATCATAATACTGGGATTAGTCAAAATCAGGCACTTTTATTGTCATGATGTTTATTAATAATATTTAAAAATAACTCTCTTCCCTATTTACATGCACATAGCCAGAGAACTATGGTTTATATGCAGTGAAGAAAACGGTAAATACTGAGTTAACAAAGCAAAGGTCACTGAACTAATTCAAGGTTATGACTTAGGCCCTATTGGGTTCAAACTTTGGCTTCATTATGTTTTTGTAGGATTGCAAGTAAATAATTCAATCTTTCTGTTTTCTCACAGAAGAGGAAAGCCATTTGATCATAACACTGATATAAAATGATTCATGAATGCCTAAAATTGTTTGTTCATATTTATTATTTCTCTCGGCTGACTTTAAAATAGTTCAAGAATATTAAATTTACTTGCAATCATTGCTCACGAAAATAATATAAAATGTTTTCTTAGGTTTACTGTGGGATTTTTTTCTCCATTTATATTATTGACCTTTCTTACTTGTATGAATGAATGTCAAAACTTTTCAGCAATTCAAGATAAAAATAGGCTATTTTAAAACACCTTATCACCTGTCCTTGCAAATAACATGCTACACTCTAGATTTATTTAAGCATTTCTACTGTCTTTCAAAATAACTATGAAGTATTTTCAGCGCCATTTTCCTAATGTAATTTGTATTGTTGGCAGCTACCAGGTAATTAATATGAAACTATTCTATTTAGGGTATAAAAAAAGAAACACATATTTGACAGCTTGCATTTTTCCAGTTCAGAGACTAATTATATTTTTTAAATGGAAAATAAATGGCTCAGCATTTAATTGAGGATATATGTCATTTTTTTAATACCTGCACAATACACACACACAGACACACACACATATGCTACACAACCTCACTATCCTCAACTTGTTTAGGGATTAAGATTTATGATACTATGGCTATTCTGGGAAAAGAGATCGGGACAGAAAAAAGACAATGGGCCATCATATCAAGCCCTGACCATAATATACTATTTGGCAACTTGTAAAATATAGGAGCCATCATTTAACTATCTAGACGTGGCTTTCATGATCTTTAAACCAAACACATGAGGTAAACTATTTTAGTATCATTTTAAGCAATATATTTTGAGCGTTCTTTTTAGGTATCTTGATTACATTATGCAAAATTTACATGATTCCAAATATTAAATAGAACAAACTATATTAACTAGTACTTAATTTTTCAGAGCATAATCTAACATTTCAAGATTCAGAATTCCCTTAAGGATTCAACTGTCGCTTTAAAGAACATTCCAAATATACTTGATCATAAGACTAAGGAAAAGATATTGTTGGTTAATGAAGACAGTTGTGATTAATAAAAATAATCCTAAAACTTTTAAACTTTTTTAAAACTTTAATTTTTAATGTAGAGTTGCAGAAGTGAAACAATTTTTACATGAACACAAATTCATGCTTTCCTTAATGAATGTTTACTTTCTAAGTTTTCTTGACCTACAGCTTGATCTGTATGCTTGACTAAAAGGAAAATAATGTATTTCTCCCCACTTAACCTTTTGCTGAGAGTCAACTGAAGAATAATCCTTTTATAGATGGTATTTACTCTAAGAGAGGCACAGAACCAAAAATTCCTGATAGGCATTGCACACCACCTGTTTCTGCTAGCTGAGACCAAACACTAAGATGAAAATAGTGATCCATTTAATTCTATGCTTGTGGAAAAAGAAAGTGGATGATAAACTGGAAACATATTGCACTTCACATTTTGCAGCATTTTAGTTCCCCTCCCCATCTGCACTAGTTCTGGAAAATACTTTAAAATGTTCAGAAAAATGAGAGAAACTCCTTATGACATGGAGTTAGGGATTCTCTCTAATAATAGCCACCAAAAATATTAACCATGAAGAAAATCAATGAAGAGTTATAATATATTAATCAAAATATTTTATATCAAATACACATTGTTTAAAAAAAGAAGGCAATAAATGAGTCACTAAAATAAGTACCTAGAATATATAATGATGTATTCCAAATCAATAAGGAGTCAATAATAACTGCATCAATAAAAAGGGGAAACATATCAACTGACATTTAACCAAACAAACTGAATGGAAAATAAAAATATAAAAAGATGTTTGGCCTTGACTAATAATTAAATAAATAAAATGAAAAGTACCATGAGATACCGTTTTACAGTCACCAAATTGTCAAAAAGCCAGAACTCTGAGACTATTAAGCAGAGTAAACTGTGCAGAACATCAGTACTTGTGCCCTCTCACTCATACTTAAAATGATTCAGAGATGAAACAGGCAATAGTTAGTAAGGCTGATAACAATGAGTGAGCAATCCTCCTGGTATACACTGTAGAGAAACCTGATGGGTTTATAAAAAGAGCTGTTCAGGAATGTAAATTGCAGCATTATTTGTACAAGAAAAGAAAGAAAATGGAAAAGGAAGGAATAGAAACAGAGAAAGGAAGAAATTATAACCAATCAAACTTCTTATCACTTGCTATATGCATATAAATTTATCTGTATAGTGAAATATCATAAAGTGTATTTAATAAATCACAAAATTATGCAGTTGTACAACAATGCAACTTGTAGATACTTTTTACACTATAATGGCATTTGCAAATAATTTATAAACAGGCAAAATAACATTATGCAGCATATTATATACATTCATATTAAGTAAAATATAATATATATAGAAAGGATAATGACCAATGTAAGTTTTGTTTCTGAGAATAGAGAATACCCAACTAGTGAGGGTGAGGCTACAAGGCGGTTTGACTTTTATCCAAAATATTTACAATTTTAAGCTTTTTGATGTCTACAGAGATCTTTGTTATGCTACTAGTGACATACATTATGTGCCTGAAATGTATGAAGATATTGGAAAAATATTTTAATTATATTTGTTAGACATCATATTATTAAGTTGTTAAAATTCAAAGCATGTAAATATAAACACATATATAAACATACATACTAATAACTAGCAAAATCAAAAAATGGTAATTTTTTCACTTTAAAAAATATTTAATATCTATAAATAAAACATGAAATATGCACATTACATAAAGAAAATACTAAACTGAATGCATGAAATAACATAAAATATATCATTGGAGAGACGTGACTTAAATGAGAACATTCAATACTGCAAAGGAATCAATTATAAAAATTGGCTTTGCACATTTAATGTACTTGTAACTCAAACCACAAAGAAATTTTATTAAATTGAAATTATTTGAAATTCATCTCATAGAAAAAATAAAAGAAATTTAAGAAATATAGAACAATGAAATAGTTTTCCATTGTGAATATGTATGTGACATTAGCTAACATAGCAGACTAGAATATAAAACTCAACACCAAATGTGTATGTATCTATCTCAATGAAATCACTGCTGATAAGGTGGTACAGGAACAATTTTTTATTTATAATGAAAAATTTTAAAAATTAATCCTCTATTTTCCATCAATTATTATATTGGGAATGCTTTGAAGCTGTAAGCTAATATTTATCCCAGAAATTATAAATATTAAGGGAAAAAAGAACATGGCTGATAAACTTTACAACAGAAATTTCATGAAAATTAAAGATCGAAACTACAATATTACAAGTTTTCATGCATTTATTAGAAAATATAATGCTAGCAATAATGCATAATATAATCAACTTAAAAAGATTTGTAAATCACTCAAATGTGAATAATTGTTCAACTAGTCTAATTTTTACAAACATATTAAATTATAATCATTTTTCCTACATCAAATAGAAAATACATTAAAATTTTATGGATTCAGAGGAATTCTCTATGGTGTATTTTCTGGTGGCAGATTAATCAATGCAATAATGCTGAGGGAATGTTTTACTCAGTATGTATCATTTATATCCTATAATTATAATCCCAGGATTTTATAATATTTTACATTATAAAATTTAATTTATAATATTTTATATTATAAAAATCCTAGGACTTTGTATTAAGAAAAATCAGATTTATCACAAAGTTTTATAGACAGCCTTGGTACATTCTGAAGTAAGACAAGGTTATAACTTTGAAGCATTTTTTTCTCCCAACACATTCCACTTCTCTTCTTAAGATGCCAGCACTCTTTAAACTGTTTTTGCTTATTTTTATAGAAATTATCTATTTGCCCACCTATCTTACAGCATATTTTCTGATCTTACAAAAAGTTTATAAAGTATACTGTAATGCAATTTTTATCTATCATATATACAATAAAATTTACTTCAAATGTCTAAAACCTTAATAAAATCTCACAGTTGATTTAACAAGTCCTAATGTTTCCCAAAGGTAGGCATTTTAAAGTTTCCAGTTGTATAAGGTTATTAGCAAGCTACAATTACCTTTTGAGGATATACATCCATATGGACTTGTTTATGAATACTTGTTATGTATTATATTTCACAGTTTACAAGAAAAATTGCAATTAATAATTTTGAATTATCAGCTGCTTGAAATGTTTTTCCCATTTTCATTACCAAACTCACATAAAAATAACGTCATTATTATTAAATAAATGGGAGTAATATTTTGTCTAATGGAGATAAAAACTTATTTTTAATGAAGTTACCTTAAAGGCTGATGTATGAGAAAAGTGTCATGCATTTTATTATAAAAACACAACAGCAATAAATAGTAATTAACTAGAAATAAATTCACAGGTTATAAGAAATACTGTATCAACATTTCCATTATTTATTTAATAAGATTAATTTTAATTCAAAAAAAGGAAAAGAAAAAAATCTAAAATTAAAAAAAAATCTTTTTAGAGGCGTTTTCCATGATGGAACCATAGAAAAATAAAAATAACATTCAGGTGAAGGCATGTTTGTGGTAATGTTTCTGATGCAAAGCATTAACATTTGAGCAGATTATATATTTCTTAAATTCCTTTGCAGAGGGAAAGTTTGTACACTTGGTAATTGAAACATATACTCATTATGTAATATCCCTATAAAAGACTTTGTTTTTAGTTGTCATCATTTTATTAAGAAAACCACCACTCTCAGTATCTGAGAGTATGGGCTCTGACACTTGAATCAGAGCTCTTGTTGTTGTTTATGGGAAAATCATTGTCTCTTCAAGCTTTCCTTACCTTATAGACAAATTATGAGTATTTAAAATACGTTTGAAAATACACTGCATAGATGAAATAGGATCATGCATGTATATAGCATTTAGCACAGTTCCTGACATAATAAAACATTCAATACAATATTATTATAATTGCATTTTATTATAGCATTGATTTCACATAAATGCATTATAAATGTAAAACAAATTATTTCCAAAATAAATAGCCACAAAATTTGCATACAATATAAGGGTTCCATGTAACTTGCACTATGTGTTCACTTTCCAAGTATTGATTATTTAAGTAATGAGAGGGTGGTAAGAATTGCAGAGTGTTTAGAATATATGTCATAGAGAGTGATTCCCATTCACTTAATATTGGATAGATATAATTTATCAAGGAGCTCAAGATTATGTTCTCTGAAAAGTTCCCAAACACTATGTGCTCATTTTTTATTAAAGATGAGGTTATGCACTTCATTTGTCAACTAAGACAGAATTTTTATTGAAATTCTGATGAAATTGAAAATCAAATGTACCTGACTAGAAAAACACCTTATCTCTCAATAGAAATAAGCTGAGGAGGCTGGGAGCAGTGGTTCACACCTGTAATCCCAGCACTTTGTGAGGCCGAGGTGGGTGGATCATTTGAGGTTAGGAGTTGAGACCAGCCTGGCCAACATGGTGAAACCTCACCTCTAGTAAAAATACAAAAATTAGCCTGGTGTGGCAGTGGGCACCTGTAATCCTAGCTACTTGGGAGGCTGAGGCAGGAGAATCTCCTATACCTGGGAGGCAGAGGTTGTAGTGAGCAGACATCATGCCACTGCACTTCAGCCTGGGCGACAGAGGGAGACTCTATCTCAAAAAAATAAAGGAAAAAGAAATGAAAACAAAGAAGCTGAGAAAATAATCATAGACTGGAACCTTTGCAAACACTCAATAAATCCTTGTTCACTAGCATCAGTAGCATCCACATTCTGGTTGACAACTAGTGTTTAAAGAAAATTGATTGATGCTCAATGTTAGACTGAATAAAGATGTTTTGAGGCATGCCAAAGAACTCCAATTTGGCCCTGTCTATCATAATGAAAAATAATTTTAACACTTTTGCTGAGGGCACAAATATAATAGAGATAGCCACCATGTGACTTACTGGATCTGAATTTTTTTTAAATCAATGGATGAAAAATATTCAAATACGATTATTTGTTAATATTTAAGATACATAAAAATGAGGTTCTATAACCAGATGTTAAACAATTAGCTAGACGCATAAGGAGATCATTTGTCTTTATAGCATTCTTATGTGAATTTTGTTTGTCTGCAAATTCATCATGAGTCATGAATGATATGGGCTGCTACAAAGTCTAATGCCATTTTTTGGCTATTGCAACAGAAGTACAATATACAGTTCAAGGATATAGTGAGAGTTTATCAATGAGTTCTGCATCTTTTTTTTTTATTCTGAACAGCATATTTTAAGACACACACTGACAAGTTCTCAGTCTGAAACATATGCTGAGATTGATGAAAGTTCTATAACTATGTCACCTGAGTAGCACTTGAAATAATAATGAGATTGACGCCACAATCAGAGCTCCTGGAGGAAGCGCAGTCTGGTAATCCAGGAACATTACTTGGGAATGGTGAAACACAGAGTAGAAAATCAGTCCAGTAAGTAGTCCTTATGGTAACAATCCATCATCATAAAAAAGGCAACTGTCTTTAAACTAAAGGCAGTGGGGCTGTCATGAGAAGACAAAGTCTCATCTCTACAGAGACTGATTTTCAGAGTGGTCCGAAAGTAGTTTTCTAAGGCAGATGCTCAGGCATAATAAACAAAACAGACCCTGACAAAGACCAGATATTTAAGACTAGGTAGGAGCCTACAACTTAAAACTGAGGTACAAGATAGAACTAGAGTATTAATTAGCAAAGATAAATAGATGAGTTACTTACATCATTTTGTTCAAGCTTAGATAGAATGTATATCATTTATAGTAAATATGTGACAACTGAATTACAAATCCACTCTCCTGCATCTTTAGCAGAAATTATTATATACTCATTACACTTACTGAAGAGACATGTGGCTTCAGAATCATTTTTATTTTCAAATAAAACTTCAGAAAGTTTTCAGACAGTATGATATCTGGGTACTGGGTAAATTGAGATCAATGAAGACTGCAAAGTTTTGAAACAAGGTAGAGGTGTGAACAGGTGGGGAATCCACACAGCATATTCTTATTCTGGAAGGGAGCTCTAATCCAGCATTCATGAAAATGTTTTCCTTGCCAAAATGATATAGTTAAAAATAAAAGTCAGAGTAAATAGGCTGGTGAAAAGCTGGACTCTGGAAGTGAGTAAAATCCTGGCTCAATCAATTACTACCTGTATGAATTTAGCACATTGTGCAACCTCTCTATTCCATTCATTATCTGTAAAATAATGTACAGATGTTGTGAGAAGTAATGGGTTAAACTATTTGAATCACCGTTAACAGTGCCTGGCACAAACTAAAAGCTTCAGAAATATCAGCTGCTACCATTATATATTTTAAAAAATACTTTAACACAGTTCTATGCAAAGCAGGGTAGTAAAATATCACATGGCTGGCGTGAGATTAATCTGTGTTTGTATTCTGGATCTGACATTTATCAGTGCAGGAATTTAAGCTCATTCAAGCTATAGTCTCTTCATCTATAAAAGGGGAATAATTCTACATACCTCTGAATCTGTCGTTCAGTTTAAACACAACAAATGCACATGCAAACACACACATATACAGAATTTACAGGAAAAAATTGAAATAAAGTAGAATATTGATAATGAAAGCTATTATAATCATTGCTGTTATTACAATTTATGAACTTCAGTCAGCTCACAATTTCATGGTTACAGAGTGAATGCACTATAATCCTGATAAAATAAAAATCAAATTTAATATCAAATAAACTTTATCTGAAGTTGAATTCCTTGCTGTATTTTCAAGGATGCCAAACTATTGGCTTTGTCAATAGTAATTTTCATGTTTTCATGTACTTTACTCTTCATTCAAGGAGAAGAAAGTCAAGTCTGAAAAATTGTAGCCCCAAATTTATATATATGTAGTGTCAGTCAATGATAACTCCATTTCAAAATGTCTAGACAGCAGCTTCAAAGAAATAATTATAGAAAGTCTGTTATTATTATTTAGAAATGTCTCTTCAGATGTATCTAAAACTTTGAGCTTTTTATAAATTTTCTACTGTAATATCCAAAGCTAAAAATAAGTGAATAATACATGATTAAAGGAGTACTTTTAATTGCATTGCTTTGACTTTAATAACTTGAAGTACAGAATTTAATAACCTCAAGCACTAGAGAAGTCTATCAAAATGTCAATGAAATACCTATTAAAACAGAGATAATCAGATACCATACCAGATGTAGCCTGATTCTGGTAAGCAGTGATAAAATTTAAGTAGGTACATTTATATTGAATTTTACTGAAAATCTTGGCAACTTTTATAAATATAAGTGTAGTATTAAGTCATTATTTTGAGGATGTCTTGAAAGAATCAGGGTTTCATTTTTTCTGAACATGTGTGAAGTAAGAATAATCTACTTATACATCAAACATGTTGATTGGAAAGAAATAAAGGGTAGAACAACAAATTCAGAAATTATCCAAGAAAACAATTTTGTCAAAAATAGAATTTTGCCTGAAGATTTGTAGAAAAAAATCCTGAATTATACATCAGTTTTCTCAGAAGGCTAAGATATGCTTTTACTTATAGAAGCTATTGAAATGATTATAAAAAGGTTGTGCCTTACTTGACATATGGACTTGAGGACTGTAAAGCCACTTTGAGTCCCTTTGGAGCAATAGTTGTGTGACTTTCATATAAAAATTGCAGGGATTTTCCTTTTTGTGTTGTGAATAGTTTGCCCTACCCTGTCCTTCTTCTATAACTCTTCCTCTGCTATCTTAAAATATACTCTTTATGCACGCTTTAATACACTGCAAAATGACACTGTAAGACATCCTTTTCTCTGCAAGGTTCTGCTGCTGCCTCATGCATGTACAGCTAGATGATGATACAAATGAAACGTGATTTTAGTAATGGCCCCTAACTTCATTTTTCAGAATATTGGTTTTTATCATGCATGTTTTTATTATCATAGGTAACCTTTGGTAAATGTCTTTAATTTCAGTTATTTTTGTGAAATGGAGAGCACAAATTAAATGTTTCTTAGATTCTAACCTAATATCTGCTTTCAATAAGCAGATATTAATGCACAACAACATGCAAATGTCTGACTTGATAAGAAGAGATTTTTTTAAAAATTGCATTTTAGGTTTTGGGGTACATGTGAAGAACATGTAAGATTGTTGCATAGGTGCACACATGGGAGTGTGGTTTGCTGCCTTCCTCCCCTTCACCTATATCTGGCATTTCTCCCCATGTTATCCCTCCCCAACTCCCCATCCCCCACTGTCCCTCCCCTATTTCCCCCCACAGACCCCAGTGTGTGACGCTCCCCTCTCTGTGTCCATGTGTTCTCATTGTTCAACACCCGCCTGAGTGAGAACATGCAGCGTCTGATTTTCTGTTCTTGTGTCAGTTTGCTGAGAATGATGGTTTCCAGGTTCATCCATGTCCCTACAAAGGACACAAACTCATCATTTTTTATGGCTGCATAATATTCCATGGTGTATATGTGCCACATTTTCCCTGTCCAGTCTATCATCGATAGGCATTTGGGTTGGTTCCAAGTTGATAAGATATTTTTATGAGAAGTATTGTTTTATGTTCCCTACCTAATACCTACCCAATAATTATCTAGAAATCCATCTCCATCTCTCTATATGTATTAGCCAGGATAAGCTACATTTTGCTACTATAAGATTTAGTCTCGATATCTTCAGCAATGAAGGTTTATTTCTTATTTACTCTACAGGCACAGCATCAGTTAACAGGGGAGGCCTCTGCTCATTGTTATAACTAATGAAACAAGGCTGTTCGCATACCACATTCCAACACAGGCTTCAAAATACTTCAGTATGGAAAGGAAGGATCAGAGAACTGACCATCAAAAATAAAATAGCTGACCCAGAAGTGACATATTACAGTCCAGAAAGAATCACATGGCTATGTACAACCTCAATGGAGAGGAAAGCATGCTTTTACTCAGAATATCAGCTAACATTAACAAGTTATTTATATAACATTTATCCAATTCTACATCAGTCTATTCATTTGTCTTTGCATAGTGCATTGCATTGGATTTTTTTTTTTCTTAACGTTGCTGGCAACATTGATAATATTTTGTAAACCTGGGCTCAACCAACATGTGAGTGATTGAAATATCAAAATGCATTACAGGGATCATTAAGCAAAGGAGAATTTTGAATATCAAAGTGGTTTTCATTATAGAAACATTAGAAGTTGCCAATGGAGTAAGGACCCTGGAGTGCTATAACTCACAATCCATTCCCCAGAATTTCATGCCTATTGAACCAGAACTTAACAATAAAAAGAGGTCTAATTGCTCACACTAGAGATGTTTTCTAATTCTTAAGATCAATCATTCATGAGCTGAGGTTTATTTAAACACACCACTGGCATGACAGAGTCCATGCCTTCCTAAAAATGAGATGCTATATCTCAAAAACAAACATTAAAATGAGACACTCCTCGCCTTCTCAAAATTAACTGAAAAGTAACCAAAAAAGTTCATACTTCTACTTTATAATTATATTTCAAGATTAAATCTTAACAGATTATTAAAATTGGGCTTCCTTTCTCATTTAAATATTATTTTAAAGAAGATTATAATGAATAGGCATTCATTTTATACTGTGTGGCTGAGTCATAGATTACAAAGTAAACCCATGTCCTTGATATTACTGTTTTAAACATAGAGCATTCAGATGTGATTGATTTTGCCCCAATGGCAACCCACACTAAACATATTATCCTGAGAGAAGAACTATCTCACAACACTTTAATCTATCATGCTTCAAAACACAGATTCAAGCATTCCAGAAATATAAAGGAAATCTTTAAAACAGTCATCTCTTACTTTCAGGAGAAGCAATATTTATTTTGGTTAGGTGCATAGGTCCTAGTTTCAGACAGATTTTGTTATAAAATTTTATCCATAGGTCTGTTAGTTGGGATTCTAAACTTGTTTTCTCAATGGTGCAATGCAATGTTATGTTTAGTAGTTACTTCCCACAAAATTCCATCTAACCTGTTGTAGCTGAGCTAAATTACTGATATAGCTCCTCTGAATCCTTGGTCTGATTTAAAATTTACCAAAAGATTCATCAGGGAGAGAAGAGAAATGGAATTTCTGACTGTTTGTCTTCAGCTTGTTTCCACATAATTTCTCCTGCTCCTCCCCAAACTCCATGTGTTCCCAGCTTTGCTCCAGACACCTGTGTCATAACCTGGTATCCCTTGGCCACCTAGATCATAATTAGTATATTTAGCAGAAATATGTTTTTTCTCAAGTCCATAATCCAAGTAACTTCCACATTGCTTCTGAACTTTGACTTCATGAAAATAAAGATATATTTAAAATAATCTGCAGTAGCATAAATATGATCAATAGACATATCTCAATAAAAGGCTTTACAGATAGTTCTAAAATAATAAACAGAGTTCCAGGTGCTGTCTAGAGATATATTTGTGTCAACAGACATAATATTCCCTGCAACTCTCTTGGGAGTTTGTGCTTTTCTTCACTTCGACTCATTCACTGAAGCTCTGAATAGTTTTATTATTTCACCTGCATATTAATTTATAAAACCTCCAACATTTATATATATGTGAAAATTGTAAATTTATTTTAGGAGTTACATTTATAGCCCTCATATTATAAGTTAATAATGTAGAATTAAAATACTGTTTTGATAAACACTCCAAAAAGTGCAATAGGAGGTTTATGAATTCTTATAAATTTTAACATTGTTTATTTTTATCATTTACTTTGTATTGTGACTGGTGAAGAGAATTAAATCAAATGGTAAAATGTTACTGTTTTAAGAATTTATTATGGAAAGCATTATGCTGATACCTAAAGAAATTTAAAATAGAATTACCTTATGACCCAAGCAGCCCTCCTTTGAATATATGTCCAAAGGAAACAAAATCACCGCCTTATAAAGGTATCTGTACTCCCATGCTCCTTGCGGCAATGTTCACAGTAGTCAAAATATGGAAACAGCCTAGAAGTCTTCAATAGATGAATGTATACATAAACTGTGATCTATGTGTATGTGTATCTACGTTTAATAAAATATTATTTAGCCTTAGGAAAGGGAAGGGGGAGTTCCTGCCATTTGCCACAAAATGAATAAACCTAGAAGACATTATGCTAAATGAAATAAGCCAGGCACAGAAATAAAAATATTGTATGATCTCACTTATATTTGGAATCTGAAGAAAACAAACAAACAAAAAGAGGTCAATTATAGAGAGATAGAGACCAAAACAGTAATGATCAGGATCTAGCTAGGAGAGAGAAAATGGGGAAATGTAGGGCAAAGGATACAATCTAGCAAATATGTAGGATGAACTAGTTAAAAATATATGCCGGGCACAATGGTTCACACCTGTAATCCCAGCACTTTGGGAGGCCAAGGCGGGTGGATCACCTAAGGTCAGGAGTTCGAGACCAGCCAGGCAAACATGTTGAAAGTCCATCTCTACTACAAATACAAAAATTAGCCAGGTGTAATGGCGCATGTCTATAATTCCAGATAATTGGGAGGCAGAGACAGGAGAATTGTTTGAACTCAGGAGGCAGAGGTTGCAGTGTGCCAAGACTGTGCCACTGCACTCCAGCCTGGGTGACAGAGAGAGACTCCATCTCAAAAAAAAAAGTGTACATATATATACACATTATACACACACATATATATAAATGTGTATATATTATATTATATATATTGTACACACATTTATATATATATAAATGTATATATAAATTATATAATATATTAAACAAATGAAAAATATGTAAAATATATTTTATAATATATAAAATATTAATTTATAATACATATTTTATATTTTTTCATTTGTTTTACTAGAGTAACCATTTTACTATGTATATGTATATTGTAACATCATATTGTATATCTTATGTATACAACAATAAAATTATTTCAATTTTAAAAAACCATGTAAATGCAATACATTTAAAATGTATTAATCAACTTTAAAAACAGAAAATTTGAATTTACAAATTAAGCCGTATGAAATTTTTAATACTATCTAAAAGTCCATATAATATTTATAATTTCAAAACCACCCTAAATTTACAATAAGTACTAAAATTCTATGTAGTGTGATATAATGGTGATGGCATGTATTGCACTTTTCTGCTGAACCATAAGCCAGGAGGAATATGTACCCAGTACAGACTCCAGCACATGCTCCTGACATTAACCAAGCATGAATCCTCTGTGCTATAGAAGTATAATCATATATGCAATTTACTATGAGTGGAAATGTTCATGCCTGATGTACTAAATGGATGTACATGCAGAAACATAAGAATGAAGGAAGCAGGACAAGCATTACAAGATCTAATAAATAATTTACCTAGTTCCAAAAGTTAAAAATTTTGGTCATCGTCCCTGTATTAAGTTTATTATATGCTATTTACATAAACCATTACTTTGAAATTTTGACACTTTAAAAAATATGTTGAAAACTAAAATGCAGATCTGTCTCATTTTGTAGTTTCTCAGAATACATTTATAAGGCACTGCTTTAACTTATTTTCATTTTTACTTACCTTCCACTTTCTTTTCTGGGTTGGATATTTTTATTATGTTCAATTCTTCTATTGGATATATTCAAATTTTTTTAAAATGTGAACACCTCTCTTTCTTCTTTTACTTACATACAATACAATATTTGGAATCCACATTACATAAGATAAAAACATTAGCACCACTAAAATACTCATCATCTTTTCTTTCTACCTCTTAAATCTCAGATGATGACGTTTTCAGCTCCATATTTCTTGCATATTTTCATTCAAAGTATGTTGCTATAAATACTTTGGTTCTTATTCAATTTCTAATTAATGTTGTTTCATGTTGAGAGAAAACAGAATCCCCTTTCAATAATATTTTAATAGTGGTAAACGCATCAACTTGAATTGAATTGTTTTAGATTTAATTTTAATCTTTAGATATTTTTTCCCATTGTACTCAGTTTGCACTATTGGATTTCTCTTGTTTTCTTTTTTTTTTTTTTGGTTGGTTTTTATGTAGAGAAAGGGTCTCACTGTCACCCTATTTAGTATACAGTTGTGTGATCATAGCTCACTGTAACTTCCACCCACTGGGGTCAAACAATCTCCCCACTTCAGCCTCTTGAGTAGTTAGAACTGCAGGTGCATGCCACCATGCTCTGCTAATTTTATTATTAATTAATTTATTTTTATAGAGAAAGGAGTCTCACTATTTTGACCAGGCTGGTCTTGAACTCTTGACCTTAAGCTATACTCCCAACTCAGCCTCCCAAAGTGCTGGGATTACTGACATGAGCCACTGTGGTAGGCCCTGGTTCATTTTTTTAAATCATGTGTTTTATTCTTTTTAAATGTTCTTTTTATAATGCTCAAGTGCACCCACCAACAAATTTTTCAGAACATGTCATGGTATTCCACATGCCTGAAATATATCTGCTTTGCCTTCATACATACTGGATAATTTGGTTTGGCATTACAATTAGTTGCAAAATAATTGTGCTCAGAATTCTAAAAGGTTTGCTAGTATTCATGATTTGATATAGAAACACCAGATTTAATTTTTTTTATGTAATCTATATACAATGAGAATCAAAAAAGGAACTTTAGTGAAGACATATATCATGTTCGTGAATGGAAGATCTAATAATTTAAAAAGCTTATCTTCAACTGAATATACTGCCTTAATACAATTGTAAACAAAACCTTAAAAGTTTGTATTGCAGTGGTGGTGATGTGTTTTTTGAGTACTTTTAAAAATTTGATGAAGAAATACTAAAGCCCACTTCCAGTTGGTGGGAAAACACTTATTAAGAAGACTCCAAAAGAAAATGAGAATAAAATAAAAATCTGAAAAAAGATACTGACAACACACAAGTAACAAGGGATAAGTACCAATAATTAATAAAGAACTACTATAATAAGAAAACTGGCTGGGGGTGGTGGCTCACACCTGTAATCCCAGCACTTTCGGTGGCCGAGTTGGGTGGATCATGAGGTCAGGAGTTCAAGACCAGCCTGGCCAACATGGTGAAACGCTGTCTCTACTAAAAATACAAAAATTAGCTGGGCATGGGGGCACAGGCCTGTAATTCCAGCTACTTGGGAGGCTGAGGCAGGAGAATTGCCTGAATCTGTACCCTGGAGGTGGAGGTTGCACTGAGCCAAGATCACACCACTGCAATTCAGCCTCAGCTACAGAGTGAGACTCTGTCTCAAAAAAAAAAAAAAAAAAAGAAAGAAGAAAAGAAAACTGATAAAGAAATACTATGAATAAATGTGGACAAAATTAAGGACCATAAAGAACACTAGATAATCACTTTAGTTTTTAAAATACACTGAGAAATTTCTAAGGCTTTGAACCATAAAAATGAAATCATTTGGCCTATAAATTTAATCTATTTCCATTTGGCAAATATGACCTTTTTTCCCCAAAGGACATTTTCTAGGTAGCTTCCTGGTCTATCAGGACTGAGTGTTCTTCACTGCCTATTGCACTAACATAAATAGCGAACAGCTATAGGATCAAACAAGCAGTAGTCAGGAAGAGCTTATATACCCTGAGGTCAAAAGGTGTAAAAGAAGCAGGGAGGTAAGGAGGCTAGATTAGTAAGACAGACCACAGCTCAATACTAAGAAAATATTGGGTGTGCCACCAAAGAATCCTCTAGTCAAAGCCCTCTTTTATAGGAGTCCCACATCCTATAGGAATGGACATGCACTGTCATCAGCCAAAAACTACTAAGGAAAGTACAGCCTTAGGATAATCATCATGGTAGATCCAGGAAGGGTAGTCATGGGAGCTATCAGTGAACTGTGCTCCTGAGAGTAGAAAATCTGAAGAATATATTTTCAAGGCCACCACAACCACTCCTTTTAGTTAATATTTGCCTATAAGCTCAATATATACCTAAAATAACAGAGCTGTTTATTTATATAACTACTAACATAATTATTTTATGATGTTTTTGATGAAGAAAAAGATACATTCATTATATTACTGTATGACTTTCTTGAATAAGCATAATTTACTAAGTAAATATAACAAATTATAAATGTTACAAAAATTTCAAAATATTTGTAGTTTCTGATAACAGAAAATATAGTTTAATTAAAAGTGAAAGAAGTGATATTTTAGGGAATGAGGCAAGAATTTTCTTTAGCATAGGCAATGGTTTGTCAGAATTTTAAGATACATTTGTGATTTGGAATAATTATAGCAAAATCAGGAACATAAAATATTTAAATTTATATTTAAGGAAGTTTCTATGTAGATATTCATGGGTAAAAATAAAGATAATGACATAATTAGAAATCCCTAATTATAAAAATACGAAGCTGTAAACTGATCATGCTTTCTTTAAGCTGAACTCATAAGATGATATTTAAGATAAGTGAATCTTAACATGAAAATTATTTTTGAGTTCCTGGAGTTTTGATGATGTAAAGGGGATTATCAGCTGCCTCAGGCACTACAGGTTTATGTGGATGCTTCCAAGCCTCTTCACCAATCTATCATTTCTAAATGAAGTATGTTTCAGCGGCAGAAGGGTTTTGAAAATTGCCCACATCCTTTGGAAACAGATCCGGCAATGACTGAATAAATGAACAGAACAGGAAAGTGACAAGAAAATGTTACCATAGAAATATAGGTCAAAATGCATGTTTACTTCCTGTCTTTAACTGTCCGAAAACATAGTAAACCTACCTTCAAGTATCTAAAGTACTTGTCCCTTTAATTACATTATTTTCCATAAACAGTGGCATTCCATTAAGGAATGAGACCATAATTCACCCAGCCCTCACAGGTTTGGTTCCTGAAGCAGACTCTGAAATCAAGATTAAAACACAGGACATTTATGAGGGAATGCCCTTCCAATCAACACATATGAAAGAGTAGGAATACAAATATATTTGAGCACAGAGAGAAGCTGTCTGAATGGTAGAAAACTACGGTCAGGTAGTTTGTGTTCCCTCAAAATGGATATGTTGAAATTCTAGCCCCAAAGATGATAATATTAGAAAGAAGGGGCCTTTGGGAGACAATTAGGTCATGAGGGCAGACTCCTTTTACAATGAATTCACCCTTATAAAAGAGACCCCAGAGAGCTAGCTAGCTCACTTCCACCGTGTGTGAACACAACGAGAGGACCTGCCATCCATGAACCAGAAAATGGGCCCCCAGCAGACACTGAATCTGCCAGCACCTTGATATTGGATTTGACAGCATCGAGAAGTATAATAAATAAATTTGTTTTTCATAAGCTACTCAATCTATGGTGTCTCATAATTGAGACATCAATTATGAGATATCAATTATCATATATCAATCATATGGTGCAGCCTAAACTAAAGCAGGTTTTCATGCATTCTCAGCAAAAGCCTTAACCAAGGCCTCAGGAACCTTTGAGTCACTGGGTCCCTCATCATTATTCTGAGTTGGGCAAAACTGCCTGCTTTCTTATTCTCACTGTGTTAATTGTTCTTTGGATGTGGGCTGCCTCAGAAAAAGCTCAGGTCTGTGTGCAAAACTACTGAACCCAACCCCAAAGAAGCCTGACAGCTGAAGGTTCTCTACCAGCAACACTCCAAGCAGCTTTAAAAATAAGTCTTTTCATCCTGCAAGGGTAACTGATGTCCTGTCACAGCCTTCGTTAGACCTGCAAAGGAAATTTTTAGTGAAAACTATAAGACTGCAGAGAAATATGCATCCACAAAAATGACATAAGCTGATCTTTGATGAAGAACCAAAGGAAGTACAATGGAACAAAAATACTCTTTTCAACAAATGGTGCTGGGAAAATTGGACATCCTCATGCCAGAAAAAAAAAAAAAAAGAAACAAAGAAAGAAAGAAACAAAGAAAGAACGAAAGAGAAAAGAAAAGAAAGAATCTACCCATAGACTTTTCACCCTTTACAAAAACAAATTCAAAATAGATCACAGACATAACTATAAAATGCAAAACTGTAAAATTCCTATAAGATAATGTGGGAGAAAAATCTGAATGACCTTAGGTTTAGTAATGACATTTTAGATACATCACTAAGGGCACAATTCATGATAAAATAATTGATAAGCTGGATTTCATTAAAATTAAGAACTTTTCTGTGAAAGACACTAAAATGAGAATGAGAAAACAAGCCACAAACTGGGAGAAATTGTTTGCAAAACACACATAGGCATACTTTGTTTTATTGGGTTAGACTTTACTGTGCTTCACACATACTGCACTTTTTAGAAATGGAAGGTTTGCAGCAATCCTGTTTCGAGCAAGTCTATCAGTACTATTTTTCCAAAAGCATGAGCTCACATCATGTCTTGGTGTCACATGTTGGTAATTCTCACAATATTTCAAACTTATTCACTATTATTATACCTGTTTGTTAATCTGCAATCAGTAATCTTTGATGTTACTATTATAATTGTTTTGTGATGTCACAATCCATGTCTATATAAGATGAAGAATTAATCGACACATTTTGTTTGTGTTCTGACTGTTTCACTGAAAAATATTCTTCCATCTCTATTCTTCTCTTTGGGTTTTCCTATTTCCTGAGACCAGCAATATAGAAATTAGGCCAATTAATAATTCAATAATAGCCTCTAACTATGTCTCTCACTTTAAGTCAAAGCTAGCTATGATTAAGCTCAATGAGGAAGGCATGTCACAAGCTGAGATAGGCCAAAAGCTAGATTTCTTGCACAAAACAGCCAAGTTGTGAATGCATAGCAAAAGTTCTTAGGAAAATTTAAAGTGCTACTATAGTAAATACACAAATGATAAGAGAGCAAAACAGACTTATTGTTGATAGGGGTGAAGTTTTAATGGTGTGAATAGAAGATCAAACCAACCATAACATTCCCTTAAGCGCAAGCCTATTCTGAAGCAAAGCCCTGCCTCTCTTCAATTCTGTGAAAGCTGAGAGAAGCGAGGAAGCTGCAGAAGAAAAATCAGAACTAGAAGTGATTGGCTCATGAGGTTTAGGAAAAGAGCCATCTCCATAACAAAACAAGGCAAGGTGAAGCAGCAAGTGCTGATGGACAAGCTGCAGGAAGTTATCCAGAAAATCTAGATAAGATCATTAATGAAGGTGTCTCCACTAAAGAACAGGTTTTCCATGGACGTAAAACAACCTTATATTGGAAGAAGATGTCATCTAGGACTTCACAGCTAAAGAAAAGCAAATGGCTGACTTTAAAATTTCAAAGGAAAAGCTAAAACTCCTAGTTGCTATTGAGGCTGGTGACTTTAAATTGAAACCAAAGCTTATTTGCCATTCCAAAAAGTCTAAGACCCTTTAAAATATACTAAATTGACTCTGCCTGTGCTCTAAAAATAGAACAACAAAGCCTGGATTATGGCACATTTGTTTATATGATAGTTTACTGAATACTTTTAAGCCTACCATCAAGACCTACTGCTTGGCAAAACAAAATATTTTCAAAATATTACTGCCCATTTACAATGCACCTGATCATCCCAGAACTCTGATGGAGATGTTCAAAGAAGTTAATGTGTTTTTAGGTCTGCTAACAAAATATCCATTCTGATCCATTGCCCATGGATCAATGATTTTTGCTTTCAAGTCTTCTTACTTAAGAAACACATTTCAGGCCGAGCATGGTGGCTCACACCTGTAATCCCAGAGTTTGACACCAGACTAGCCAACATGGTAAAACCCCATCTCATATTTTAGATATGCTTTCTACATTCATAATATTATATGTAAACATATTTTCTGTTTCATATCTTAATAGCAGTGTAAGCTTAGAGTTAAGTCAAAAGTTAAATATGTTTGAAATGTTTATTTTAATGCATTTTAGTAAATTTTATATCTTAATATAAAGGGCAAACTTAATCCTTAGCATAATGTGTTAGAAAATGCTAATTGACATATACAGAGGCATTAATAAAGGTTCAGTTAGAAAATAAGTATGAATAAATGCCAAGATAATTTTTATGTTTCAGAATAACTATGACTAAAAAAAAATTAATAATAAACCTCAATACTTTTATCTGTAATCCCGTTCAGACGGACAAGTTAAAGGAGAGTATAGAAGACATGGAAAATACTGTGGGGAGGTCAAAAGTATATCTACTTACATCTCGAGAGATAAAATAGAATAGACAAGAGACAACAGGTGAAAAGAATGAAACCAACAGTCATCAAATCTAATTTTGGGACAAGGTCTTGAGTTAAAATACTGGACAATATGAACATAGGTTTGTTAGAACTCTTCATTTGGAACAAGAGAAGGATAAATAATACCTGTTAAAACAGCTGGGGTTTCACTAAATACTTAGCATATTATACTCAAATAACTGGAAGTATAGAATTCCCTTTATTTTACACAAATAGAAAACTTGGCTAGATCTGCAGCCATCAAAAAATGTAATCAATTTATAAAAAGAAAAGTCAGTCTACAGACAAGATTGGTTCACTAATGTGCTCTGACAAATAGTCTATACTTTTCAATAATAAACTTAAAAACAGAGAGAGAGATTGAAAAGACATTTCCAAAGTCATTGGATGAGGCTTACATAACCTTGGTAAATAAACCCTGATAAACCAAATGAAACAATTTACTATGGATTCTTGTTGGTGAATCAAACTCAAAATTATTTCTTACTTGATATGCTATTATTAACTTAGGCCCTAAACTTAGAAGTGTGTTTAAGTCTAGAAAATGTAATTATGCAATTCAATGTATTAATTGAAGGAGAAATATCACATAAGTATCTCAATATCTAAAAGAGTTTTTTACAAAGACCTTTTGATTATAGTAATTTTTTTAATGATTACATTAAAGTCTTTATTTTACTTCTGATTGTAGTAATTAAAAAAAACAATTATCAGAGAATAATAGAAGAAAACTTAACTTAGTAATGATTATATGTCAAAATCTTAAAGATAAGGTAATATCATACTTAACGTTGAACCTTAAGATGATTGCATTTTGAAATCAACAAGAAATGTTGCCTACTAAATATTTCACTATTTGACATAATCCTTTATGCCTGGTAGATGGAATCAAGCAATGTAAAAATAAAAAGATGTAACCATTTTAATTAAAGAAATTAAGTTATTGTTCAATATAATATAATGACCAAGGAAAAAACATAGTTTATCAGAATGTACACAAAGTTGTCAATTACAAGCGTTTTCTATACATCAGTGATAAATACTAGATAATGCAATTAAACTTAAGACACCATTCATGTACTAAAAAAAAAATAAAGCAAATAAGTCTAGACATAAACTAAGACAACATAAGTCAACTATGCTTAAAAAGAGGAATTTGAGACCAATTAAAAGACAAAATAATTTATCTAAATTAAAAGATTAATATTCTAAGGTGGCAGAGTAGGAGATTCTCACCTTCATTCTCCAACAAAAACCAATAATTTGAATCTATCCACACATATAATACCCTCAGTGGACTCCAGAGTCTAAAAAAGAACCTGAAGCAACACAGTGGAGTATTACTGGAGAGATTCCCAGTACTTGAGATGTCTGGAAACAGCTAGGAGCAAAACACAGGGACAGGGGCTATCAGCATCAGCCATTCCACAGATGTTACCACAGTCCCCAGTTGCCAGCGTTGCAGAGTACTCCAGAAGCCTTTGCCAACGAGCTCTTCTATACCTCCTGCAGCAGGCAAGGACTCCCAAACATTTTCACACTAGAGGTCCCATTATTGTTCATTAGCATAGACCCTCAATTCCTTATCTACAGAGGAGAAGGGCAGCTTTTGCCATTGAGATAACCAACAGTCATCACAGCTGTGGACCTAATGGAAAAGAAGAGGTTGCTGGGCTCTTTCACCCATGAAGGAGCCTTTGTTGTACCACCCAGGACTGGGGTTATTACCCTCCCAAGCCTGCACATGTTCTAGACCTCAGAGCTTTGGCCGTACAGCTTCACCTCTACTCCAGACCACGGCTCCACAGTCACATGAATGTCCATGCCTCAGACATCGCATACACCGCCACTGTGGGCTAGCCAGAGCCCCAAATTTGGAGCCATGGTAGCTCTGCATGAACCTGCACTTTGGACCTGGATCCACTGTCATGCTATGAGGGCCCATTTCTTAGACATCATATCTACTTCACAAAGGGAACTCCTGAACCCCAGACCCTGGAGCTGTTGTAGCTCTGCATGTATCTTCACTGTAAACCCCAGCTGCTTCCATACTCACAAGCACTGACAAGTTGCACAATGTTGCCAACACTGAAAGAAGAATAAGTCGAATTTTAGTATTCTCACCCCCCGCCACACACAAAAGGTAACCATGTGAGTTGACAGGCATGTTAATTAGCTTGACTGAAGAGATATTACATGGATGTATAGCATATAAAACCTCATTTTGTACCCTTTGATTATATAGAATGTTTGTCAATAATAGCTCAATAAAGTTGAATAAAGAAATAATATTCTATAGTCTTTAGTAGGGTATTTTAAAATTTAGAGATGTAAAATATCCTCAATTTAACCAATAAACTATTTTATAAGCCCATTTTACACACATTAGAATGACTAAAATAAAGAGATAAAAGACTAGCAGTGCTATGTCTAAGGATGTAAAACAAATGGAATACTTATAAACTCTTATAGAGTTATATATATTTACCCTATGACTCAGAAATTTTACTCCTATTCAACCAAGAAAAGACATACTCAATAATGTTTTTAATATTATTTTTTCCAAAAAGCCCCAACCAAATAATTCAAATATCCTTTAACAGAAAATTGGATTAAGAAAAGTCTTTAGTTATACATCAAACTCCTTAGAATGGTTTACTGTAGACATTCAGTGTAAAGAAAATGGAGAATTGGGAGAAAAGGATGGGAGGGAGGGAGGAAGAAAACAAAGAAGATAAGGCGCAGGTTAGGAACAGTGACAATAGGTTATTAATAAATATCATTCTGAAACTCCAAATACCTGATGTGCAAAAAGTATACATGAATGAAAAAG
This sequence comes from Aotus nancymaae, assembly GCF_030222135.1. NCBI lineage: Eukaryota > Metazoa > Chordata > Mammalia > Primates > Aotidae > Aotus > Aotus nancymaae. The sequence goes on along the minus strand of NW_026988431.1, from coordinate 39,376,128 downwards.
TAAGTTGTGTTGGGAATAAGTGATCTATGAATTTTTTCATATTTCTCTAAGGCCAAGGCTTTCTAAGCTTAAATTACTGGCAATGTTGTTATAAATAAGTGTTAGAGATAGCAAATTTATTAGGAGAGATTTACAGAAATACTGCCTCGAAAGCCATTCATTAACATTCTAAAAACTAATGAGTCTAGAAAAGTAGAGATTTGTTTTGTTTTTATTAAAGGATAACTTTCTGCTTCTCCAAAAAGGAGACACAGCTGTGCATGCTACTGTACATAAGCTCTGGGATTTATAATTTCAGGGTTCCCCTCCTGTAGTACAGATGTCCCTGGATCTGCAGGGTGACATTTGCTCTTATCATTTTGCCCAAGGGGGAAATAAGATAGAGGGAACCAGTGCTAAAATATTCTAAAATTAAATAATTGGTATATCTCTGACCTCTAAATTGGATCCCTTATGTTTAGTACCTTTATTAAATATTTAAAAAGAGCTCACGCCTTCAATGATTTTACACTAAGGTAAAATATTTGCCAGATATTTCAATGAACAGAATATGGTGCTCAGAATACAGTATTACAAGATTAAAAACGTTGGAAAGTGTAGGAAATAAGGAGAAGAACAAAATTCAAAGGTAGATGAATTTTATCTCTAAACAAAATATTTCTGTGCATTAGCAGCTTGTGCATCACATGGGAGCTTGTTAGAATTGCATAATCACAGGCTACACCTCAAACAATAGATCCATATCTGTGCCATATCCCTGTTATTTGTATGTATACTAAAGTCTGAGAGGACTGAAAAACAGAGAATAAATCAAGCCCAAATGAAAAATATTAATGTTAAAGAAAAAAAAAAAAAAAAGAAAAACAATACCAAAACTAAATTGGAGGAAAATGGGTTCCATGGATATTTAGTTGAATATAAAAAAAATCTCAGTTAGCAAGCTGGAATTATTAACCTAACAAAAGTTTAGATCAAGGATCCTCATGAAAAGCACACTATAAACGCTGCAGATACAATGTCAATAAGCCTAACGTGGAATCCTTTTCGTAGTTCTGTTGAACCACAAAGTGACTAAAGGTACCACAGACTCTGATGAGAAAGAGCTGATAAAATCTCAGAAATTAATTAATTTTCAAGTAGACCCAGTGATTATAGGTGAGAAAATAGATTAAGAGTTTCTTTGAGAGAGCAAATATATAAAGTTTTATAGTATTTGTAATTAAGAAAAGTACTTAAGAGATGAAACACACTAATATAATACCAGGGGGGATATTAATTAATTGATTCATGTCAACATAAAAAATAGAGACAAATTGCTACGTAAAAAGGTTTTCTTTGAGAATAATATAAAAGAAGTAAGATTGCAACCTGGGACATACATATAGACCAGGGTGACCTTCAGGATGTCAGGGGAACAAAGAAAAAGTTAGGTTTAATTGAGGAAGGAGGAGATTACACAAATTATTTAGAAAGAAAGCTTATTGGTGCTAGCAGCATCTTAGAAATGCTGGTGAGTTTGATTGGAAAGTGTCAGCAGTTGCTAGGTAGGATTTGTAATCTTACAATTACAGTTAGGCCCTTGTAGTTTTCAGTCAGGCTCTTGAGATAGTTTTTGAAACAGGCAAATATTCTTATTTATTTGACTAGTTGTCCCTGAGCTGTTAGCTGCCCTTGTGTGACTTAGGTAGTCAGCTGTGGTATGGAAAATTTCTTGTTAGAGTTCCTGTTATCTGGCAAATGGGCTTCCCTAGTTTCACTTGCCAGAATTCAGGCCAAGTGACTATTTTGAATCTTACAACATTCACACTTCAGATTTGCTTAGTTACCAGACTGATGTTTGGAAGATATGCTTTCAATGGAGGTGGAGGTAGGTAATATGTGTTTGAAAAAAATAGATGCTTTGTAGAGCCATAAATAACTTAGTTCTTATTTCTCACCGCAGTGCACTTCACGAAAAAAATAGTAATATATTAGACTACATGCATATGAAGAATAAAAGTACTCAGATAGTGAGGTTTCGTGATTGAAATTTTCAACAATAAGCTATTTTAAAATAAAAATGAAAACATAGAAGATATCATCATCATCATTGTCATCATCTTGGTTGTCATCATTAACCCAAAGATGCACGTTTACCAGAATTCTCCCTGACGCATACTTGTCTCCTATCATATCGGTGCCCTACTCCTGGGTGCTTCTTTCCGCTATTTCCTTACCCCATCTTTATCTATTTCCTGTGGCTGCTGTAACACACTACCACAAATTGGGTGGCTTTAAACAGCAAGGATTTTTCCCTCACACAGTTCTGCATTCCAGAATTCCAAAAGCAGGGGACCAGCAAGGACACATTCCTTTTGGAGGCTCTAGGGAATAATCTTTCCTTGCCTTTTGCAGCTCCTGGTGTCTGCCAGCATTCCTTGGTTTTCTTGGTTTATAGCCACATTACTCCACTCCCTGCCTTCATCTTCACACTTCACACTTTCTTTTCCTCTCTGCATCTTCTCCTCTCCTGTCTCATATAAAGACATGTGTTACTAGAGTTAGGGCCCACCTAGATAATTCAGAATTATCTCATCTTAAATCCTTGATTAGTTACATCTATAAACACCTACTTTTTTTCTTTCTAAAAAGGTTAATATTCATAGGTTCTGGGAATAAGAACACAGAACCTATGAATATTATTGAGGGAATTATGATTCAATCACTGTATCACCTTTCTTCTGTGAACTTTGTATATGAGGATGGAGAAAGAAGTTTAAAAAGTTAAGAAAACCTTAAAGTAAAATATAAAATCCCCTCTTGTCATCTATAAACTTGGTATCTGTAGATATATAATGAAGGATGAACCAATACACCATGCCAAAATATTGTTATAATGTACCACAGGCATTTCCAATTAATCTCTGTTCTATGCATCCCTGATCCCAGTCAGTTTATTTATCTCCCAAACTTGAAGGGCTTCTGTGATTCGTAGACAGAGTGTCAGTAGAGTATGACTTTAAAAATATTAACTGTCAACTATACATCATAAAAAATTACTCCCAAATTCTTAAGAGGCATTGCCAATCACTCTGAGTTTTCAGTGCTGTGGATTTTTTATGTTTGATATTTTCTTCACCAGTACTTCAGTGGGAAATGAGAGGCCACACCAGGAGCTGTTTGCTAGAAGCTACTTTAAATAAGATTATTGAATTTAATCTTCATAACTAGAAGGATGGGTCTTTTTTATTTATTATTCATGCTTTCTTCTGTATCTTCAATAAATTTAGATAACAAAAACATCATTAATATATATTCGGAAAATGTAATAGCTAACAATACAAAAGAAACCATAAAAATTTAAGTTACTCTTCGAGGTTAGTTTTATTTTTGAAAAATTTAAATGCAAAATTTAAATTACTCTAGATTATTTTCCTATAATTACAAATATTCAGTAATGTCCTCATTTCATTAACCAATTTTCTTGGAAACCATGGGTTATAGCATAGTATGAATGCATCAGCCATGCAACAGTCTACTTCAATTATCATTAAGCATTTGTCTTCCTCCCAGTACAGCATGTATAATTCCTTTGCCATGAGTATAATGCTTAGTAAAGTAAAATAAAATAAAATGCATTTTCCTTTTCTTTTCTAATTTTGAAATAAACATGGATGATGTCCCTGAATTTTGAATACATTCATTTTTTTTTCTAATGCTTTCCCTAGGTCATAAAGTTGATCAAAAGAAAGCAGGAATAAAGTAATGCAGAACTGAATACTGCCCATCTTTAATGCTTTGATGCCATTTTATGACTACATCTTTATTAATATTTTAGATGCGTTATATTGAAAATGTAACTGCATATCCTAATACATCAAGTTTATGATCAGCTTAGCTCTATCAAAATGTTTCTATGCTTGCTGGCATTAGATATTCATTCTTTATTTTTAAACTGCTTAAGAATGGATGATTAAGTAAATAATAGTTTTCCAAAATTATTTTTTGTGCACATTTAGGACCTAATCTAAAATCATTCTTTGAGACTCTGCTTTTTATAGTGCTCATGGCTGCCATGCGAGTGTTTCTGGTAGCTATAATGCCACATAAAAATACAAAGAGAATTTGACTAAAACTGCATTCAAATGAATTAAGCTATCTGATTTATTTCCACAGAAGTAAAGAAAAAAATTCAGGTTATAGTGTTTCACTACATTGAGTGATACATACCAACAAACTCTCAATATGGTGACTAAATAAGTAAAGAAAATTACATTTCCACAAAATGCATGGTTTCAGAGATGCTAAAAGCAGCTCTAAACACACAAGGATATTCCTGAGAAAATGTAGATGGTGCCATAAATTTGATTCTTATTGTTCCCATAGCAAACATCACGGCAGTCTGACATTCCCAGTTCTGCTGCCTCATCACTGCTGCATGAAAAGCCAGGAATCCTCAGTTATCATTGTGTCCCTGGTAGCAAGTCAGGTACTTCGAGTTTCTAATATTATGCAGTTCAAGAAATAGAACTCTAGGGTCACGAAAGAGCCAATGCATCTCCAAGCAGTCTGTAACTTACTCCCCAAAGTGTTATTTGGTGATCTGGAAAAGTCTAGCCTAATATTCATCAAATACCACAGACCATATTAACTTTTGCCATATGTCATAAAGATTTCATTAAAGGATGCTAATACTGTCTTTGCTAACACCAAGCTTGAAGTAATAAAATGGCTTTATGAACATAAAATTTTCTATTCAAATTTCTCATTACTTTTTCTGCCTCTTCATAGTTACATCTCCTCTAATTCAAAGTTGTCCATGTTACCATATAAGGTTGAGGAGGCTGTGCCTTGCACAAGAACACCTAGTAGAGAGGCCTGTGACAGCTAAAATCCACCTGAGATGCTCAGCATGGCACTGCATCAGCTTGGAAGAAATACATGTGTTACAGATCCTAAAACATAGAGAAAAGAATTTCTGCCAATAGAAGTCCATTATTTTAAAAGTTTGCATCTGTATTATGAAAACATGCTTACAGTTTTACTTACATGCTTTACTTGGAATATTATCTCATGTCATTCCATAATTCAACTAAGTTTTGATAATAAAAGAAAATTCCATACTAGATATATGTGTAAGGCCTCTAAAATAAATATCGAGGAAGCAATACACATTTTTCTCCCTTTAAGAAGCTGGAGAATATAGCTTTAAAATGGTCTTGTTCTTGTGTTTTATTAGGATAGGTTGAAAATGTACTCAGATTTCCTTTTTTAGTCAATTAATTTAAGATTAATTTAATTATTACATTTAAAAGAGAAGGCACTAATTTCACTGCTGCATGAAGAGCAAGGTCTCCCGAACATCAATGTGTGTGTTTCTCGTAGCAAGATAGGTACTTGAAGCTTCTAATATTATGCAATACTTGGAGCTTCTAATATTATGCAATTCAAGAAATAGAACTTTAAGGTCATGAAAGAGCCAATGTATGATATGCAAATCAGAAATACTTTAATAAAGGAAAACAATTGGCAAATAGGCAAATGAAACAATGCTCCATGTCATTATTCATCAGAGAAATGCAAATTAAAAAATCAAAATGAGGTCACGATTTAAATGGCTAACAACAACAACTTCTACAACAAATTTTATAAGGCCAAGTACTGGTGGGCGTTGAAAATGTATACGTTGCTCATGGGATGCAAAATCTTATCATTTGCATAAATATTTTGACAGTTTCTCATAAAATTAAACTTCATTAATATCTGGGTCAGCAATTTGACCCATGTGTATTGTTCAAGTGAAACAAAAACATGTTCACACCAAAAATCTGTAGCTGAGTATGTATAGTGACTTTTACTGACCTCGAAGAAACAATTCAAATATTTCTAGCTGAGGAATGGACAAACAAATAGAAGTCTACCAAAGAAGAGAATACTAGTCAACAATAAAAAGGTACATATAGGACAGCATGGTAAATTTCAAATGCATTATGTTAAGTGGAAGAAGCTGGACTCAACAGCTTATATTTATATGACATTCTGAGTAGAGGAAAATCTGCAGGTACAGAAAACAGATCCTTTTGAGAAGTTCCTGTTAATATCCTTGGCCCACTTTTCGACGGCGTTGTCTGTTTAGAACTAGAAATATCATTTGACTCAGCAATCCCATTACTAAGTATATACCTAAAGGATTATAAATCATTGTATTATAAAGACCTATGCACATGTATGTTTATTGCAGCACTGTCCCCAATAGCAAAGACTTAGAACTAACCAAAATGCCCATCAATGATAGACTGGATAAAGAAAATGTGGCACATATATACCATGGAATACTATGCAGCCATAAAAAAGGATGAGTTCATGTCCTTTGCAGGGACATGGATGAAGCTGGAAACCATCATTCTCAGCAAACTGACACAAGAACAGAAAGCAAAACACTGCATGTTCTCACTCATAAGTGGGTGTTGAGCAATGAGAACACATAGACACAGGGAGGGGCACATCATACACCTGGGCCTGTCGGGAATTGGGGGGCTAGGGGAGGGCTAGCAGGGGGTAGGGGAATAGGGGATGGATAGCATCAGGAGAAATACCTAATGTGGATGATGGATGACGGATGCAGCAAACCACCATGGCACATGTATACCTATGCAACAAACCTGCACATTCTGCAGAACTTAAAGTATAATAAAAAAAAAATTAAAAAAAAAACAAAACAGATCCATTGTGGCCAGGAGCTATGCTGGCAAGAGTGCTTGATTATAAAGGGGAGCAAGGTAAACAGGCAGGTTAATAGAATTGTTCTGTATCTTGATTGTGGTGGTAGTTATACTGTTAGAGAAATATGCCAAAACTTGCAGAGCTGCATATAACAAAGGATAAATTTTACTGTATATAAAAAGACAAATGATACTTCCTAAAATAAACTTCACTTGCCAAATACAATAATTTTTATTGCCCAACCTAATTAATAGTGGTATTTCATCAATGTTAATTAGACTGTACAAACTAGTTTGTGTCAGGCAAAATAACAGCATAAAAACATATTGAAAAGAATAGCAGGAAGATTTATAAAATTCAAAGCATTCTACTCAATGCTAATGTAATGCATATTTGATTTTTCTTGTTTTCATTCTCCTGAAACCCCAAAAAGGAATCTCAATAAAAATGAAAACACTGCTGTTCTAAAACATGTTATTCTTACCCTCCATTATGGTTCATATGTGCTTCTGAAAAATACATTCAGTTAGTGATTCTAGTCTTCAAATGCAATTATCATGTCAAATTTATTTTCCCACTATGACTTTCAACAAAGTATTTCTAAATTATCTTGAATATTGCATTAATTTTAAAGTTTCGGAGTGATGATATTTTAAAACTGATCTCATCTTTATATATATTTAAAGATATACTCTCAGATTTTGTGACAAAATTTGTGGTTCAACTTCAAATTTTTACAAAGCCAATTGGGCTTTTATAGAAAATAATTCTGGCTAAATTAAAGATAAAAGAAATCTACCGAAAGTGGATTGCTTAATTTACAAAACAAAAAAAACTAGAGAACTAGTATGAGACATTGGAATTTGGATCAACAATAGCACTCATGTCTACTATAAAAAATAGATCAGTCAGGGTGTCATTGCTTCCTTTATTATACTATTGACACTATCCTGTAGGCAGCTTTGAGATTTCTGCCATAGGTAGTGGATGTTTCCACTGCTGGATTTAACTCCAAAGCACTTAAGGGTTTCTCTGAAACACCTCCTTAAAATCCAATGTTCTAAATGAGTATTTGATTGAATTATGTGCCTGCAACTTATATTCTAAAGTCTTTCTGTTTTCAATCTACCAGATCCAAAAGGATCTCTCTTAAGTCAAACTGTGACTGCAAGAGTCCTATCATTAGAATATTTTATTAGTTTTGAACGTTCTACTAAATGGATCACAAATTCCTTTGCATATCATTCAAGCACTTTCATGATCCGGACACAGCCTAGGTCTTGTCTACTAAATGGTCCTTCACATCTCAAATTACCCTGAACTCCTTGCAACTACTTTAATGTGTTTTGATGTTTCACATCATCATACTTTCACCTATACTGTGTTTTCTACATGATCCTTTGACTCTCCAACCCCACCCGTCTTTATATCTATTGAAGTGTCAACTCAATATGCATCTTGAAAGGTTTTTCAATTCACAACCAGAAAAATTCATCACCATTTTCTTCCTTTCTCTGTATCTTGTAAATATTACTGTTTTTCTACTCATTACACATTGTTTATCACTTCTGGCTAGCTTGAATTTCTTGAGAGTGGGTTTTTGTTTTATTTAAACCTGCATTCTTAATACCTAATAAAATATTTTGCACATAATAGTGTTGCAAAAAGACCCTGTTCTAATTTAAAAGTAGGATCCAAGAGAAAAACATATAAACATAGATAACTTTAGGTTTGATTGGAAACTTTACATTATTATAGAGTTACAGATAAAATTTTATGGGATTTCAGAGGCAGGAGAGATTAGTTCTGGCTTGGGGGAGAAATCTTCAAACAGATGTTCAAACTAGTAAACAAACATAAAGGATGTGCTCAGATACTTTGAAAGAAGATGTATTAAAAAAACCCACAAAGTTATAGTTGTGTCTGATGGATTAAGCTGAATAAAATATATCTAGAGGGAAGAATGAAATCATTCATCATAACTTTGCAAAGGTGAAAAACAGAAATTCTTGGAGTCAAAACTAAATAAATATTGATTTGGAATCAAGAAAGAGTGACTGTGAAAACAATGAGGTGATTGGAAAGTGATAATGACAGATGAATGTTATTGTTTTTTAAAAAACGGTACATGTTAAAATTCTAGAACTTAAAATTCTATAAGTAAGCCAAAAACAATTTTTTGGCATAATCTAGTAGGTTGTTTACTGTATCAGGCATAAGCATCTTTAGACTAAGTTAATTTTTGATAGAACTTAGGGAGCATGTTATGATCAAGTATAAATTTTGCTAGATTTATTATGTAAATCTATCTTGTTTTAAAGATTTAAAGCCTTCTAATCAAGTCAAATTTCATAGACATTTAGTTTTATTTTTTATATATTCCCACCAATAGTCCCTGAGATATTACTTAATGAGCTTAATAATGAGCAAGTTATATTTATCTTTCTTTAACCGGTATCTTGTCAGCTTCTGACACTATAGGGCATGGGGGGAAGAAGTTACTTTTTCCTGTTTTGTCATTTTTTCTGTCAGCATCTTACCTGCAACAGGCAGTCACCTTAACAAAGACAACTGATTTGTTTCCAGTTTGTTTCAACTCCCTGAACCATCTCCATGTACCTCCTCAAAGATACCAGTACAGCAACCCCCTTCTGAGATCTCCATGCTCCCTCTTTAAGCTTCCAGGTTTAAAGAACCCAAACTTGGCCGGGCGCGGTGGCTCAAGCCTGTAATCCCAGCACTTTGGGAGGCCGAGGCGGGTGGATCACGAGGTCAAGAGATCGAGACCATCTGGTCAACATGGTGAAACCCCGTCTCTACTAATACAAAAAATTAGCTGGGCACGGTGGCGCGTGTCTGTAATCCCAGCTACTCAGGAGGCTGAGGCAGGAGAATTGCCTGAACCCAGGAGGCGGAGGTTGCGGTGAGCCGAGATCGCGCCATTGCACTCCAGCCTGGGTATCAAGAGCGAAACTCCGTCTCAAAAAAAAAAAAAAAAAAGAACCCAAACTTGTTTCATGTTTGTCCTAAAGCTCAAGCATTAGTTTGTGCTTTATGCAGTTACTGTGTTATTTTTCTATTTTTCCTTTTTAACCCTCCAAAACGTCTTTAACCAATTCCTTTCATTAATAAATTCTCTCTCTTCGATGTGGTTTCTCTTTCCCTGAATGGCTCCAAACCAAAAATGTTATCTTGTATCTTAATCAATAAAATTTATGAAATGATTTAGTGTGTAAATTAAATAAAATGAGATGCGGTAAGTTTGGACACTTAGAAATGGGCTTAAAAACTTTACTAAGAGATATAAATTAATGAATATTTAGAGAATTTAAATAATTTTTTAGGGTCATGACCTATAAATTTATGCCTATCTTTTTTATTTTTTAAACTTCCAATCTCATATTATTGGTTATTTTTAGTATTACCACTAGAAATCAATAAGTAAAATTGGCACTGATTTCATAATTACTGTTCATGTTAAACAGAAGCTCAAAACCATTGATCCAAGATATTTCGAAAAGATTTCTTTCTAGAATGGATAGTCTGGATCTTTCATAAAGTCCAATTAAGCCTCTAAATTCCATGAACAATATAAACATGAATTTATTTTTCTTTTAGAGACCACATAGTTCGCATTTAAATTTATGTTAAATATGCAGCTTAAATAATAAAATATGTAGCTCACTGGTTTTACATAATCTTAGAAAATAGTTGATATAAATCTTAATATTATAACTATAATTATGAAAATATATACAGTATACAAGAGTTGTTAAGTAATATATTAAGATTAGTGTTACAGTGCTGTGATTCTGTGTATTTTTTCTCCATTTTCCTGAACACAAACCTGAATAGAGTTCCCCATTAAATTATCTAAAACATTAGCCCACTACCCTTTCTGGAACTGTAGTCTACAGAAGAGAAATAAGACATCTATTTATGTTCCTATTAATACTTTCAATTTGCATATATTCAAAAGTTAACTTATTTCATGATTAAAAATGTCTAAATTTGTAAATATTTCAGAAATATTGTAACTGTTATAAACCTTTTATTTGTTTATTTTTTCTTTCTTAAAATCAACATACTGCAATAGAACACTTACCATCTCCATCTAATTTTGATCTTGTAGTATGGGTCTTATTCTGGGACTTGAAATCCCTGAATAGATATAGAAAGAAAGGAAGTGATGAATGGCAGGTGTGAGAGTGATTTTATATTTTGTCCTTGATTAAGGCAGCTTGTACATGCCAGAATTGCATGTACAAGAAAGTTGGAATGTTTTACTTTTACAATCAGCCACAGTGTCCTCATTTGCAGGGCAGTGTATGAATAAGCATCATTGATGTTGCATTTTTACAAAATTCATCTCAGTTCTGGAATGTAAGTGTGACAGATACAGCAAACTATTCAATAAAATGCATGCTCCCCCATCATAATTAAAGAATTGGCAAGGAACTGAGCAGTCTGCATGTTTCAGCCTCCCTGGCATCAGGATGTAGTCACATGACTAGATTTTGTAAAAGTATATGAGGTAAAGCAGTATCTATTATTTCCTAAGGTGATGAAAAAGAGTAAACACATTTTCCATCTTTAAAATTTTTTTTTCTTCCTTCTGCTGAATTTATACAAAGTAGCACAGTGTGCTTGAATCTGTTGTGTTGAACGTGGCCTAGGCACAGGATGGAGAAAATCTGGTAGTCAGAGATACCACTGCTTGAAGAAGAGTGAGGCTGCCAATAAGAAACACCTGTCTGGGCCCTGTACAAGTGAAAATTAACTTCTGTTGTTCATAAGACATTAGACAATTTTTAGACTTGGGTTTGTTTGTTAGTGTTATGCCAGCAGTATTGACTTTATGACCTTACATCACAAGAGTGATTTTTGCATATTTCATCTAACATTATTTTTAAATATACCTTCATTATTTTATGCATCTTCAGACACATGGACACAGGAAATTTAGAAAGGCCATGTGGAATCAATCTGACATTAATCTGGACCTAGTCTAAGCATGAGCTCGTAATCCCAAAGTTACATTTCTGAAATCCAAACCCTGTGAAAACTATGCTTTTGCTTGTTTTGTTTTGTCTTTTCTTTTTTTTTTTTTGAAACTCCTTTAGTGGAGAAAGCTGACTTGACATGAACTGTACTGTAACTAACCTTAACTGGTATGTAACTAGCCTTAGCTGCTATTCCCTAGGAATGATGATAAGGTTTTGCCATAGTAAGTTAATGTGTCACACTATGGGGTGCATCCCCAGTCCATGCTGACAGTGTTACATAACAAAGTTCTTTGTTTTTTAATAAACATTTTGAATTCCAAAGCAATTCTAGGTTCAACCATTTCAGGTAAGATTTTGTGGACATTCATTTCCTTGTTGCTCATGACAATTTCAGAAGGACATGTGTCTCAACACAGAAATAACGATAGATATGATAGATGGATGGATGGATGGATGGACAGATAGATAGATATAGATAGACAGATAGATATCCATTCCTAATTTCTAGAACCTGTGAATTCTGTAAACATAACTTTTATTTGAAGAAAAAAAAGTCTCTGCAGATGTGATTAAAAATCTTCCAAGATCATGAGGAATTATTTGAGTGAACCCTAAATCTAGTGATAAATATCCTTGTAAGAGACTTGGCGAAGAGAAGACAGACACAGAGAAAGTGATGTAAAGACTGAGAGAGAGATGTAGTAATGTGTCTACAAGTCAGAGAATGCCAAGTAGTGCCAAGACCCATCAAGAAGCTGAAGGAACAAGGAACAGTTTCTCCCTAGAACTTTCAGAGGGAGCATGATGGTCCTGACAACTTAAATTCAATTTGCTCATTTCATAGATGGATGAAATTAAACATTATTTTATAGGCTGGTACAGCCAAAAGTCTATAATTTCCGCCTTTGTTTTCTATACTTGCTTTGTAGCACACAATATAAGCAAAATCTATCTCCTGAAATAATTTCTGAAGGTAAGATGCTTTGTTTCCTTTTTGAAGATTTATGACAAGTTTACTTAGAAGGCAGCTTTTTGGCTTTTCTTAGAAATGTCTGCTATTATTTTAAGGCTTCTAGCTCTACTACTGAAGTGATGATTGCTTAAAGGTTCTTTTTAACCTGGCAAAAGTGAGTAACATTTTCAAAAAAACCATCTCCAGAACTTTCACCTAGTAATTAGGGAGCAATTTTAATGTGAAATGAAACCTTAAGACAAATGCTCCAGTGTCATCATTTTTCAAAACAAGGGATCTGAGCATCCTTTGCATATTTTCCAGCTCTGTGCAGAACTGACAATTTTATATTACTCTCTCATGTTTTAAATTTCAATGGGGATCAAAGTTTATATGGTTACATATAATTCATATTACAAATTAACTTTATCCTAAATAAAGGTAACCATGTTACATTAAAGTGGGTTTCTATTTCTGTTTGGTTCTTATGAATGTTTGCAAAAAAATAATGTCTTATAGTTTCTATTTTTAAGTCACACATGCAGAATGATATAAGGATAAATAGTTAATGTTTAACAGAAAAAGTGGTAATTTTAGGGAGAGAATGTTAATACATACATATCAAATATATTTAGCACATAACAATTTATGATAACATAATCTCCTAAAATTTTATTTAAGTTTCTTTATTGGATAAAGTTCTGACTGACTTCCTACACATTCTTAATAAAGTCAAATTTTGGCCAGCATAGTGGCTTACACCTGTAATCCCAGCACTTTGGGAGACCGAGGTGGGTGGATCACCTGAGGTCAGGAGTTCGAGACCAGCCTGACCAACATGGTGAAACCCTGTCTCTACTAAAATTAGAAAAAACTATCCAGACTTGGTGATGGGTGCCTGTAATACAAGCTATTTGGGAGGCTGAGGCAGGAGAATCACTTGAGCCGAAATCATGCCATTGCACTCCATCCTGGGCAACAAGAGTAAAACTCTGTCTCAAAGAAAAGAAAAAGATAAAGAAAGAAAGTCAAATAGAAAGTCAAATTTCTAATTTCAACTTGAGCTTAAATAATTCATTGAGTATCTCTGAATAAACAATTGATTCTTCCAAGTCCATTTCCTTTCTACATAGCTTCCGGACAAGCCCAGATTGCATAGAAGTCTCAGCTGAACAAGGTTGTGAAGTATCCTCAAAGTTAACAAAAACAATGGTCTTAATTACCCAGCTCCTGAGTTATGTAGGACTGACAGTTGATCCAATAAGTAGTATTCAATTAAATTTGACATTTATTCTGAAGAGTATTCTGGGTTTTATTTGCTAAATGTTATTCAAACAAACTCCTAAGAAGCATTCAACTGGGATTACTACGATCATATTTAAATGTATAATTGATCCTTGAATTGTATATCTGTAGCAATAAAACCAAATCCAGGCTGAAAAACAAAATACCTAATGGAATCATCAATTATATTTTGTGTACTTAGTAACAGCATGTAATGTTCAAGGAACTTAAACAAATATAAGATGAGCCATAGCTATTATTTTTCAAGATGTTTGAAACACATTTTAGAACTAATAATTATTCTTAATACATATGTCTCTAGTTTACTGTGCATTCCTCAGTCCTGTCTTCTCTTAACTAAAGTAGAAGGAGGGTTTCTATATGACACAAAATAAAATCACCTAGAGGACTAACAGCATCAGCACCATCTGGTATCTTGTTAGAAATTAAAATTCTCAAGTCTTGGCCAGACCTACTGAATCAGAAATTCTAGAGGCAGAGCCCAGCAATCTATGTTTTAGCAAGCCCTCCAAGTGATTCTGATCCATTTTCTGGTGGAAATTCAAGCAGGCTGCAGAAATTAGCATGTGTAACAGGGAGCCTAATGTTAATCCCCAAGACCATGGGAAAAATGTCTCCAGGCCATGTCAGAGAAATTCACAGCAGCCTCTCCCATCACTGGCCTGAAGGCCCAAGAGGAGAAAGTGGTTTTGTAGGTTGGGCCAAGGGTCCCTGTGCTGTGTGAAGCCTAGGGACTTGGTGCCCTGCATCCCAGTCACTCCAGCCATGGCTAAAAGGATCTAACCTACATGTGGGCTGTGGCTTCAGTGGAAGCCCCAGGCCTTGGCAGCTTCCATGTTGTGTTGAGCTTTTGGGTACACAGAAGTCAAGAATTGATGTTTGGAAATGTCCGCCTAGATTTCAGATGATGTATGAAACACCTGGATGCCCTGGCAAAAGTTTGCTGCAGGGGTAGGGCCCTGATGGAGAACCTCTTCTAGGGCAGTATGGAAGGGAAATGTCGGGTTGGAGCCTCCACACAGAGTCTCTACTGGGGCACTGCCTGGTGGAGCTATGAGAAAAGGGCTACTGTCCTCCAGACCACAGAATAGTAGATCCACCAACAGCTTGCACAGTGTGCCTGGAAAACCACAGACTCTCAACGCCAGTCCATGAAAGCAGCCAGGAGAGAGGCTGTACCCTGCAAAGCCAACTGGGGTGGAGTTGCCCAAGACCATGGGATCCTCTTGCATCTGTGTGCCCTGAATGTGAGACCTGGCGTCAAAGGGGATCATTTTGGAGCTTTAAAATTTGACTGCCCCACTGGATTCTGGACTTGCATGGGCCCTGTAACCCCTTTGCTTTAGCCATTTTTTTTCCCCATTTTGGACAGCTATATGTACCCAGTGTCTGTACCCACATTGTACTTAGAAAGTAACTAGCTTCCTTTTGATTTTACAGGCTCATAGGCAGAAGGGACTTGTCTCAGATGAGACTTTGGATTATGAACTTTTGGGTTAATGCTGAAATGAGTTAAGACTTGACGGAACTGTTGGGAAGGCATGATTAGTTTTGAGATGTAAGGACATGAGTTTTGGAGGGGCCGGGCAGAATGATATGCTTTGGCTGTGTCCCAACCCAAATCTCAACTTGAATTATACCTCCCAGAATTCCCACATGTTGTGGGAGGGACCCAGGGGGGAGGTAATTGAATCATGAGGGCAGGTATTTCTTGTGCTATTCTTATTATAGTAAATAAGTCTCACGAGATCTGATGGGTTTATCAGGGATTTCGTTTTTGCTTCTTCTTCAATTTCTCTTGCTGCTGCCAAGTAAGAAGTGCCTTTCACCTCCTGCCATGATTGTGAGGCCTCCCCAGCCATGTGGAATGGTAATTCCAATTAAACCTCTTTTTCTTCCCAGTATCAAGTATGTCTTTGTCAGCAGCATGAAAATGGACTAATACATCATACAAAAGTGAAATGAAGAATGGAAGTGTCTTACATACTCTTCATGGGTTTTGCTTCTTTTTCCATTTGTCTAGGAAGAATATTTCCATGGGAAAGTGTTAAATATTGAAAATCAATAGCTGAAAGCATGAACATCAAATACAAGTCATTTAAAATGCATTCTATTTCTAATGCCCTGTGAGTGTTTAAGAAATATGTAGTGCAAGAAGGGAAACATAAAAGAAAAATCAATCATCCCTACCCCCTACTCATTTTACCATATGAAGAAATCCACCCGATAAATCTTTATCTTCTATTGATTTTTCATATATTATCTCCTCGTAGGCAAATGAACCCGAGCTTATGAGCTCATCATTGTGTATTGTACCACTACTTCAAATTACTTGCGTATTTACATATCCGTATTCATGTAAACACAATGGATCTTGAAAATCCCTACAACAAATAGAACTTAGCTTCAATACTTTTATTTCTGCAGTGGTAGCCAAAAACCAGACTTTTCTTTTTTAAAAAACACTACTAAAATTGATTTCCATGTGAAAGCATTTCCAACATTCCATAAAATTGCTAAGTTACAACTGATTATTTAATAAAACTATTTGAAAGATTCTGAGACAATTATTTCAAAGCACTTAGCTTTATGTGAGCGATTAAATCATGATGATAATCAGTAGGAAACTGAAGTGATCATAACAGGAGTTGTGGGATTGCTCCAGTGACCAATTACTATTTGCTAGCAGGCACTGCAGCTCTTAGACTCACAAAGATATTACTAAGCATTTTAATGAATGCACTGCATTTGCTTAAAATCAGATATTTCTAAATACTAATTATAACTTAAAGGGCTCTAGAAGCTTGTCTAATTTACTCATAAAGTTATAAAAACCTTTTTCTTTAAACAAATGTTTATGATCACTTTTGGTTGTTCTGTCATTTTCACAGAGGTAAGATATGGAAAAATATATATTTCTTTTAAGGGTAAATAAGTTACCAGTCAGAAGTGGAATACATGTAGATTAATAAAGCAAAAACATAAAAGAACCATATTAGTGAATCAATTTTCACAGAAAACCATCATTTTGGAGCCAGAAAGAAATGGCAGTTTCATGTTGCCAACCTAAATAACAAAAGAGTCAGTGACTCTTTAAAAGAGAAAATGATGTTTATTGGAAAACAGACATTGCAATGGGAATGCACATGTCATAGTAAACTATGTGAATATTCAGGGAGATAGAGGAAAACAAAGGTTTTAAATAGAAAGTGAAGAGGATTATCATTGTTTTCAGATAATTATCTTTAACTAAAGCATCAATAACAAGGGTGGCACCAGTCCAAAGCTGAACAGGCTGTTGCTGGTTAGATGTTCTCGCAGAAGTATTTTTTCTGTGTCAGATTGCAATGGTTTTTGTGCAGGGTTGTCATTTTGTAATTTTTTTGTAATATTTCTTATCAGGCATTTGCGCATGAGAATTTTTCTTAATGACCTTCCCTGACTCAATCTGTCTGGGTTTTCATTACAAGTGAATTCATTTTAATTCTGATAACTTTCACAATGTTCAGAATATTGTCCCCTTTGCTCTACCAAGATCCACAGGAATAATGCCAATAGCCTATGACCTGCTCTCACAATAAACTCTGATTCAGTTAAACACTAAAAATTCAAAGTGAACAAAAAAATAAATTAATTATAAAATTAATTTATAATCTTGACATCAATCAATAGAATAGTATAATGTGTTCATGATGGGGTAAGACTGGCGTAAGTTAAGCAGGGCTTTAACTTCATGTCTTTATCATGCAAAAAAAAAAAAAAAACCCTACAAAAACACCTGAATTTTAGTAGTGTAAGAATAAACTCATCGAATAGGAATAGACTTTTTAAATGAAATTCATAAATATGAGCCAGTCAGTTTATGTTTAAATGTTGGTATCTATATTAGATATATTGTGACATATCACTATATTATCAAGATATTTCAGAAAGCTACTGATATACTCTAACTGGGTATATAGCTCTACGATTTTTGAATATGTAATTTGGTTTAGGTATCTCACACGTGTTAAGACACTTCATTTTTATAAGATATCCTTGAAGAGCTGTCTAGTGTTGACTCTCCCATTGACTCTCCCACATTCATTTCTTTTCCATCAGGTGACCATACAGAATATTCTCTGAGAAACCATCCTCTACTATTATTGACCATGTGGTTTGCATGGGATTGATCTTAGCTCCCACTGTAATAATAAGTCTAAAATCAGTTTAATTTAGTCAGCTTGAACATTTTCTGGACATGAGGATTTTTTGTATTTTCAGACAGATGATCAAAATTAATTAGATTAACAGATGTATGACTATTAATACTGTGACTCTAAAAAGGGTGAAGATTACTCTATCCTATCAAAACTATGTGAAACTTGGTGCTATCATGAGGCAAGGTAGTTTAACAATAAAATTTAAAAAGTCAAGAAGTGTAGATTAAACAGATCCTGAATTAATATCATTTGAATCTATTGGATCAAAGTACATTTGAAGGCAAGTCTGCACAAATACTATGTTTCATAAGCCAATAAACTGTTTTTCTTTCCTGCTTTCCTTCCTTACTTTTTTCCTTCCTTCCTTCCTTTTTTCCTTCCTTCCTTTCCTTCCTTCCTTCCTATTTTGTCTTTTCTAAAAATTAAATGTAATTTGAATTATTTTGTCTCTTGCAAATAAAAGATTCCTAAAAATTACAAAATATTTAATGTACATCTTTATCCCCATACTGAAATTTTAAAAAGTTTGTTACTTGGCAAATGTTAGACAGACATTGGTAGAACTGATTTTAAAATCTTCAAAAAATGGCTCAAAAATCTAAGTTCATTCCTGTATAGCACAGGCACTTTTTGTTATTAATTAAGCCTCACTAGGACTGATCAGGGGCAGAAACTTGTCTTCTGACAAATATTCTAATTATTTTCACAATACCAAATATGATAAACAGATGCCATAAAAAATTAATAAATACGAGCCACATATGTAGCCAGTCTTTAGTTTTTATCTCTTTTTCTCCTACTATTTACCATCTTTACACTTTTGTTTACGTACATGGCCTGAAGATATCTCAGGGTTCTTTGATGTAATATAATTTTTTAAAATAAAAATATGCCCACATTTAGCACATTAAAATTTCAAAGTAGATACTTACAAAAATTTAGCCCCTATTACCTTTTACATAAAGCATTCCATTAAAAAAATCAATCCCATTTCCCTTTTCTAATTATATAGAATTGAAATAAGACATAGTAGTGATGTTTGGCAGAATATAATACCTCAAAATCATAAGCATTCACGATAATAATAAAGCAGAATTGATTTTTAAGCTTAAGGTACTAAAGAAGCAATTTTCCAAAGTTTATAATAATTAAGCTAGTTTCACTTCTTAAATACCTAATGTAGATGACGGGACAACAGATGCAGCAAACCACCATCATGGTACATGTATACCTATGAAACAAACCTCCACGATCTGCACATGTATCCCAGAACGTAAGGTATAATAAATACATTTTTTTAAAAAGACATTTGATTTAGAAAACTACAAAAAACATGTAGCTTTGTAATCACACTCTGAAGATTAAACATCTGCTACCTTAAAGACACCATTGCTTTAAAAATGTAGTGCATTATCTCTCACTTGTCATTTTTGGGGTCCCCATCACTTGATGGGGGTATCACTTTGCCCAGTGTGAAATGCAGTGGCATGATCATGGCTCACTGTGGTCTTAAACTATTGAACTCAAGTGATCTTTCTAGGCTCAGCCTCCTCAGTAGCTGGGACTACATGAATGAGCCACCATGACTAACTTTTATGTAATAACCAATATAGAATAAACACGTGTTTTGGAATGACTTGGCCTGTTTTTTTGTTTTATTAATTAGCAACATGTAGTTGGTAAATTGTGCATCTTATATTGCAAAGAATAACTAAAATCACCTTTGAGATAAATAAATAAATAGCAAAAAATAAAATAAAATCCAGAGGAGAGATATATTTTGAGTTTAACTAATGTTATAAATCCATTCATGTACACAAATAAAATAAATTTGAGGAGATTGAGCCAAAGAGGGAAACAATCAATTTTACATTTATAGCCAGAATTCTTTTTTTAAAAAAAAACTTAAAAAAACAAACAAACAACATGCTAAAAAAAGACTATCTCTTGAGTCATTTTGTGATTAACAAAACATTCTTTCTCCCTAAATCCCAAAAGGTTCTTAAAACATCTTGACATGTGATGCATCTATGGCATCAAGAATTATTTGTCCCTTATTCTCTAAAACACCAAAAATAGAATTAAAGAATGTAAATAAACTAAATAAATTTTTTACATAAAATAGCTAATTTTTATTATGAAAACATTTGACTGGGCTTCTAGAATCTAGGTCATGTGTTACATGAAGAAAATATCTAAAAATTATTTTAAATGTGTATATTTAAATTTTTGTAATTGTTATCTTTAACCATGTTCTATATGATACCTGAACATATAACTTTTTATAGAAAAAATAGAAAATACAGTATTATTATACACATGATTATTTTCTTCTGCCTTCTAGTTTAATTTTATAATAGTGAGTAATTTAAAAATTTGATCTCCATCAAAAGTTAAAATATTATATCTCTGTATATAAAAGAATCAAACAAAAAATTTGAGGATTTCAATTGAAAATAACAAAAGCAATAACAAAAATAATTGACACTATTTATTGTTCTAAAAATTTGAAAAGTATTTCCTATGGTGTTACAGTGTCTTAGGGCATTCACAATAGCTTAAATGTTTAAACAGTTGGAATAACATCCACGATTCAAATAAATATAGAAAGTTATAGGTTGATCACAGTAATTCCATATAATGTATATGTGAAAACATGGAAAAGTATTTACCTTTATTTGATTCATCAACAACTAGTTTAAATTGTACTGCAGATAGATTACATCAAATATTTTGTCAATCTGAGCAACTTTTGCTTAGGAGAGGCCAGATTTCAAACTTGACAGGAAAAATGTGGCACATATACACCATGGAATATTATGCAGCCATCAAAAACGATGAGTTTGCATCCTTTGTAGGGACATGGATAAACCTGGAAACCATCATTCTCAGCAAACTGACACAAGAACACAAAATCAAACATCGCATGTTCTCACTCATAGACGGGTATTGAACAATGGGAACACATGGACACAGGGAGGGCAGCACTATACACGGGGGTCTGTTGGGGTGGAGTGGGGGGGACAGCGGGGGGTGGGGAGTTGGGGAGAGAGAGCATGGGGAGAAATGCCAGATATAGGTGAAGGGGAGGAAGGCAACAAATCACACTGCCACGTATGCACCTATGCAACAAACTTGCATGTTTTTCACATGTAACCCAAAACCTAAAATGCAATAAAAGAAAAAAAAAAAAAAAGAAAAAATATATTTCTTTTTCACAAAGGGGCTTCCATTTCTTCAGTCTACGTTAAAGACCGAAGCTTTTGGCTAAGAAGTTGAGACAAGACAGAATTCTATTTTTTTTTTTTTTTTTTTTTTTTTGAGATGGAGTCTCACTTTTTTGCCAGACTGGAGTGCAGTGGATCAATCTCAGCTCACTGAAACCTCCAACTCCCTGGTTCAAGCAATTCTCCCGCCTCGGCTTCCCGAATAGCTGGGATTACAGTCATGTGCCACCACGCCCAGCTATTTTTTGTACTTTTAGTAGAAATGGAGTTTCATCATGTTGGTCAGGGTGGTCTTGATCTCTTGACCTCGAGATCCGCCAGCCTCAGCCTCCCAAAGTGCTGGCTTACAGGTGTGAGCCACCATGCCCTGCCCACAATTCAAATATTACAGGTCTAACATTGTACTTATCTTGCCCTCGAAACCTGTGTCACCCACAGACTTCTCAGTTAATGACAACTCCATCTCTTCTAGTTAAGTCCAGATGTTTTTTGTCACAGCCCAAATGCAATTAATTAGAAAACCCTGCTTCTCCTATCAAAGATACATCCAGATTCTGATGCAGTGCACATTACCTACATGGACTATCCCATAATGGTCTAAGCCCCAAGCCCAGGCTGTTGCACTAACCACCTGTAGGTTTCCTTGCTCCCACCAAACCCCTATAAACCTAGTTTATTATGGGGAACTCAGGTCTCACAATAACATAGTTACCCATCATTAAGCATTTACTTCTTACTAAACCTTAGTAGCTGGCAAAAAGCTGTCTCTGAAAAGAGTAGTTTTCTGCAGAGAATGGTAAGGCTTTGCTCCAAATAGCATCTATATCTGTGACTGGAACTTCGAGCAGCATTGGATATACAGGATCACATGGCCCAAGTGGCAGGGCAGCTTGCACAGCAGCCTGGAACTGTTGTAAAGCTTTATAATGCTCTAAACCTCACTCAAAACTGCACCTTTCGAGTCACTCAGTAAATGAGCTGAAGTAAAGTACCCAAATATTGGCTCCAAATCCAAATAGGTCCACTTGGCATTGTGACTCATTTGTGACTGTGGAATGGGCCAGATACAGTAACTTACTCTTCATCATGGAAGGGATATCTTAACATTCCCTATACCAATGAACCCTTAGATTGGTCAGTGAGGTAGAAGACCCCTGAATTGTTTTCAGATTTATTTCCCACCCTCTGATATGTTAATGTCTTACCATTAAGTTTTAATCATTGCCACTTCTTGCTCACTAAGACAAATCAGCATAATGTCATTAATACAATGTGCCAGTATAATATCTGTGGAAAGTAAGGTGATCAAGGCCCTTGCAAACTAAGTGATGACACAGAACAGGAAAGTTGATATATTCCTGAGGCAAGGAAGTGAAAATGTATTGCTGGCTCTGACAGCTGAAAGCAAACTACTTCTGGTGTTGTTTATGCACAGAGATAGAAAAAGATAATACTTGCCAGATCAATAGCTATATATCAGGTACCAGAGAATGTTTTACTTTGTTGAAGCAATAAAACCATATCTAGTATACACCAGTTACAATTAAAGTCACCAGAAATGGGCTAAACTTACAATGATTTACTATCATTCTCCAAGATCGACCTATCTTCTGTGCAGGCCAAATATATTAGTTGAGTGAAATTATGGAGGGAATCACCATCCCTGCATCTTTCAAGTCTTTGATGATGACACTAATCTCTGTAATCTCTCCAGGAACGTGGTATTGCTTTTGTTTAATATATATTTTTAAATACAGGCAATTCTAGTGACTTCCACTTTGTCTTTCCCACTATAGTTGCCCTCACTCCACATTCATCCTTCCCAAAACTCATTGAAATGTAATTCCTAATGTGATGCTGAGAGTTGGAACTTTTAAAAAGTGATTGGGTTGGCCGGGCATGGTGGCTCACACCTATAATACCACCACTTTGGGAGGCCGAGGTGGGCGGATCACCTGAGGTTGGGAGTTTGAGAACAACATGACTGACATGGAGAAACCCTGTCTCTACTAAAAATACAAAATTAGCTGTGTGTAGTGGCAGGCGCCTGTATTCCCAGCTACTCAGGAAGCTGAGCCAGGAAAATTGCTTGAACCCGGGAGGCAGAGTTTGCAGTGAGCCAAGTTCATGCCATTGCACTTCAGTTTAGGCAACAAGAGCGAGACTCCATCTCAAAATAAAAATAAAAATAAAATAGTGATTGGGTCATGAGGGCTTTGCCCTCATGAATGAATTGATACGTCCATAGATTAATGAACTATTAGGTTAATGGGTTAGTGGGTTATCCTGGAAGTGAAACTAGTGGTTTTATTAAAAGAGAGAGAAAACTGAGCTAATACACTCAGCCTCCTCACCACGTGATGCCCTGTGACACCCTAGGACTCTGCTGAGCGTCTCCGCTGGCAATACGATCCTCACCAGATATGGCCCTGTGATGGTTAATACTGAGTGTCAACTTGATTGGATTGAAGGAAACAAAGTATTAATCCTGAGAGTGTCTGTGAGGGTGTTGCCAAAGGAGATTAACATTTGAATCGGTGGGCTTGGGAAGGCAGATCCACCCTCAATCTTGGGGCACAATCTAATCAGCTGCCAGTGAATATAAAGCAGGCAGAAAAACTAGAAAAGGAGAGATGAGCCTAGCCTCCCAACCTACATCTTTCTCCCATGCTGGATGCTTCCTGCCTTCAAACATTGGACTCCAAGTTTTTCAGTTTTGGGACTTGGACTGGCTCTCCTTGCTCCTCAGCTTGCTGACAGCCTATTGTGGGACCTTGTGATCATATAGGTTAATACCTATAAACTCCCCTTTATAGATATAGGCATCTATCCTATTAGTTCTGTCCCTTTAAGGGAACTCTGACTCATAAGGGTCCATTGACTTTAGACTTCTCAGTCTATATAATTTTAAAAATAAGTTTATTTCCTTTATAAATTAACCAGTTTTAGGTATTCTATTATAAGCAACAGACAATGGACATAAATGCCTGTTTAAGACCATAGGTCCCTTTGGATAAAGCTGAAAGAAAGATTAGCAGTATACTTTTACGGCAGTTTACTTGGGTCCTTCCTCAAGGGGAACTGGCCGCCCCTTCATTCAAACAGTTCTGAGGTCTGTAAACTATTTCAAGTCTAGGAATTGATTGAAGGGTCATGATTCTGGTGTTTTGCTTTTTGTTGTTGTTTTTATTAAGGTTAGACTATTGTTCAATTGACTTACAGCTATTCTGCTAATATAGGCCTGGTAGTTATCTAGTAGGCTTCTTATCTATTTTATTTCTAGAAACACTATAATCAAGGAGTCAATACCGTAAGTCTGCACAAGTCAGAGTATTCTGATTGTTGCTTTGACTCTTTTGCTCATTAGGGTCATCACAGCCACCTTGCTTTTGGTGGTTGAGTGTCAGAACTTGACCCATGCAATCCCAAGATCCAATTATTCCCACTGAACTCAAGTTTACGAATTCAGTAAATGCAGGTGCAGCTGTAAGATCTGGCCTGTAAAAAGGGCCATCATTGAGCTCTTCAGGATGCCAGACATCCCTGTGTAAAGTTATTTCTCACAGTGTTGATGAAAGTAAATAGATGAGTAAATAGATATTAAATGAAAAATCCACTCTGACTTTTCAACATCCCTAAGCCTTGGATCCTTTCCTCTACATTATATCAAGGCAGGACTGACATTTACAACATGCTCACTATAGGCTTCCTTCTTGGTCCATAGTTCAGCCAACCAAACAACCCAACTGTTGGAGCACTTTCTGACTGCCTGTGATGCAACATTAAATTGAGAATCCCTGCTTAATGGGCCCAAATTAATACACTTACCCGATTCAGTTTTATGCTCCTTCCACCATTGCCCACACCCTTAATATTTATTTGCACACATATTCCCTGGATTTCTATTTGTATAAATTAGAAAACAAAGTAGTTCTTTTGGAGTGTAGCAAAATTCCTTATGGAGCACACTTTGTGCCTCGCCTTTACAGGCCTAATTAGATTTGAATCTAGATAGGTGTATGGAAGCAAAGAAAGGTGGTGGGACTGGATCCTGAGAAGACTCAGCATTGTCTTTCATGGCAACTATCTCAATGGAAATAATTACAACAGTTTCTTCAGGCACGGTTAATTCCTCGGATAGGGATGGAAAGACTTCTGTCATTGGGAGTGGAGAATGTGTTCCTCTGGGGCTGTAGAAGTCATTCAAATTGGGAATAGGGAGGTCTGTACCACAAACAAAAAAGAGTTATCAGAATTTAGGGGTTCAAAGTCTCCAGCTTCATCAGAGTCTTCACACACATCTGTTTTCCCACTTTCAGGATCCCATTCTTTCCCAATCAACGTCCTCACTTTAACAGTAGAAACTCATTAAGTCCAGAAATTCAACTTATATTGTAATTCAGTCAGTCCTAGGATGAGATTCCTGGTTTGATTTTCAACAACCAGCCCGGTGGCTATAGTAGATAAGGCTCTTCTCCTTCAAAGCACACATAGATGTTTTCGAATCGTTTATGTGAAGTTTAAACTGGGAATTCAGATCCCTGAGCTCATTTTTCTTCTGCACTTTGATCAGTGACATTAAGAGCAACCAGCCAACTTCATTATATTTATTAATTTGCCAAAAATGCACAAGAATATTATATACACAATCACACAGCTCCTTGCTTTTTATAAGAGGTTGACTGGGAGTATCAAATATTGATAATTTGCATATCTCTATTAACCATATTACAACGTCAGTATAATATCAGTGCTCGTTTTAGTACTAGAAATAAAGTAATTAGCATATTTAAGTAGAGTAAGATTAGAGAGTAAATTTCAAAACCCCAGAACCAATTCAAAAACCTCATCCTTGATATTCTATTCTTCTAGAACTGTTCTTGATACCAAAATTTACATGAATTAAAGTTCTCCAAAGAAAGAAAATAGAACAAATATATATGCTCTATATGTTCTATTATAATATTCTAAGATAATATTTATATTACATTATTTATTATTGATATTCTATTTACACACACACAGACACACACACACAAAGACAGACAGACAGAGCCGGGGGGTGAGAGAGAGAGAGAGAGAGAGAGACTATAAGAAATTGGCTCATGTGGTTATAGAATCCGAGACATCCCAAATCCTGTAATTGGCAAGCTGTAGGCCCAGGAGAGCTGATAATGTGCTCCCAGTCTGGGTTCAAAGGATGGAAAACCAGGAAAGCTGATGATGTAAGTTCCAGTCTGAGGGCAGAAGACGTGTCCAATCTCAAGTAGTCAGGCTGGGGGAGCGCCCTCTTATTCAGCCTTTTCCTTTTTTAAAGGTCTACAATTGATTAGATGAGGCCTGTCAACATAAGGAAGAGGCCATCTCATCTCCTTTACACAGTCTTCTGATTCAAATGCTAATTTCATTCAGAAACATCCTCAAAGACATATTCAGAATAAAATTTCACCAAAAGTCTGGGCACCTCATGGCCCAGTAAAATTGGCACATAAAATTAACCATCAATTCCTTAATTCTCTAAATTAAGATTCATGGAATCTCAAAGAGCATGAACGTATTAAGATTTTACCCTCAGTCATTTGTCAGATGCTGCCAGCCAATAATTCAGTCTTTTCATAAAAATTCTCATTAACATTGTCCAACCTCCTGAATCTCCTAACTCCACTGCTTCTCTGCACCATAAAACACATGATTCACACGTTCAGACATTCTACCTTTTTCTCTTTCCATTATTAGAATAGTAGAACAAAATGTTTGAACAATAATCCAAGACACACATTAGAGGAAATGAAATGTGCACAGAGTATTCAAATTCTTTGTTTTATTCCAGATGGTTAAATTGTAACCATTTGTGATCAGAGGATAGCTTTTAGAATTTGTAATAATGCCCACCACCTGCCTTCATTGAACACACACACACACACATACACACACGCACACAATTGCTATTTCCAAAACCTACAAAAAATTGCCATACAAAATTAACATACAATCTAAATAAGAATAGAAAGTTTATTTGTAAATGCTACCTAAGACCCTCCTTTCATCAGAATGCTAAATTTAAAACCTTCTTTATTAGGGGTGCTGGAGAATCCAGTGAACACAATATATGACTATCAATCTGACAGATTTTCCTTTAATAATCAGTTGGTAAATATACTTGAATTTATGTAGTTAGAAGTAAAATGTATGATGTTTACTACTAATGAAATGTATGTTATGTAATTACATCTAATTGCATTCTTTTTAAATAATCTTTTTTTTTTTTTAGTTTTGAATTTTCTAAGCTTAAGTGAAATTCTTTCTGTAGTAAATACACAGTGGTTGTGTTGCTGCTGATCCTATGAAGGTTGTTTGAAAGTTGAACAGGAAACCACATATGCACGAGGAAAATGTTCAATTTCAGCATCAGTTGCCTAGCAGAGATAAAAACTGGTGGTTTGTTTTACTACAATTGTGTTGAAGAAACTCAAGGTAATAAAGAGTCATGAAATCTGGGTGATCCTGACATCGTCAACTTAACGAAATGAAAATTCTATTCTGACCAGTGAATAATGGAACATATTTTACTAACTATGTACAGACATATAGATTCACCTCATCTTATTAAGAAAGTTTTTGGCCAGGTATAGTGGTTCACATCTGTAATTCCTGCACATTTGGGTGGCTGAAGTGGGTGGATTACCTGAGGTCAGGAGTTTAAGACCAGCCTAAACAACATGGTAAAACTTCATCTCTATTAAAAATACAAAAATTAGCTAGGTGTGAGGCACACCTGTAATCTCAGCTACTCTGGAGGCTGAGGCACAAGAATCTCTTGAACCCAGGAGGCAGAGGTTGCAGTAGCTGAGACAGGGCCACTGCACTCCAGCCTGGACAACAGAGTGAAACTCTGTCTCAAAACAGAAAATCACTGGTCATTAGAGAAATGCAAATTGAGATACTATCTCACGCCCGTTAGAATGGTGATCATTAAAAAATCTGGAGACAACAGATGCTGGAGAGGATGTGGAGAAATAGGAACACTTTTACACTGTTGGTGGGAATGTAAATTAGTTCAACCATTGTGGAAGACAGTGTGGCAGTTCCTCAAGGATCTAGAAATAGAAATGCCATTTGACCCAGCAATTCCATTACTGAGCCTATACCTAAAGGATTATAAATCATTCTGTTATAAAGACACATGCACATGTATGTTTATTGCCATATGTTAATGTAAGTATTATACATCTTTGAATAATGTAAGTATTAACATATGGGCAGACTGACATTGATATTACAAATTTAAAACTCTAATTAGCTGCTTTTTATGATTTTTCCAGAAAAATACGGTCTCACCTCAAGATTAGTTAGCAATGAGTAGAGAACACAAATGAAGCTTATAGCCTATGTATGAGAAACTTACTGTTTTCCTTCCTTTTATTCTTTTTAAACAAAATACAAGTAAGATATAAAGGAGGCTAAGGAAGGACCTCAAACCTAATTACTAATTCCCTGAAAAAAAAAAACTGAATTGTGAGTAAATGGCAGACATCAGAAATGATTATTCCTCAATCAGAGGCTTAAGTAGGTTTCCCAAATCATTCCAGTTTAGGGTTGTTTGTTTATAGTTCCTAAATTATTTTATTGATTTGATTCCTGATTTGGAAAGTAAAGCAAAATAAATAAATATTATTAGTCCCAGAAGCCTCACCTGCTTCTCAAGGAAGCATTCCTTTACTTCTATATGAAGTGACACCTACCCATTTTCCCAGTTTTTCAGAATGCTATCTTTTTAAATGGCATTTATGTAGTATTTTAGTTATTTGTTGGCATTGTTTCTGTCTAAAAGTTACTTTCAGTGTCTCTAGTTTACACCTTCCTTTTCTATCATGTTAGGTAATTTACAAAGGGAAACAATTAAACCTTTGCTAGATATGTAGATGGTATATTATTATGTTTATACATTTATAAAAACAAACATAAAAAACACACATACATGTGTATGTGATATGATTAGGCTTTGTGTACCCACCCAAATCTCATCTTGAACTGTAATTCCCAGGTGTTGAGGGAGAGACCTGGTGGGAGGTGATTGGATCATGGAGGCAGTTTTCCCCATGTTGTTCTTGTGATAGTGAGTGAGTTCTCACAAGATATGATGGTTTATTAGCCAGTTTTCTCTGCTCTTGCTCATTCTTTCTCACCTGCTGCCATGTAAGATGTACCCGCTTCCCCTTCCACCATGGTTGTAAGTTTCCTGAGGTGTCCACCACCATGCAGAATGGTGAGTGAATTAAACCTCTTTTCTTTATAAATTGCCCAGTCTGGGTAGTACCTTTATAGCAGTGTGAGAATAGACCAATACAGTATGCATATATGCTGAATGATACATTTTCCCACTTCTTGTCTTCAAATATGATATTTCAAAATTATCAATGCCGTTTCCCTACTAGGACAGAACCAGCAGTAAACTAGGAAAATATATGAGCATTGGCAGTGTTGATAGACGATAATGGCAATATCCCCAAAACCATATATCAAACATATCTGAGCATTATGTTAATAGGTAAAGTGAACAAATATGTAGTGTTTGTATGCATGGTTGTCATTTTATCACAGGGGCAAATATAGAGGGATTTTGTTTATTTTGTATATTTTTCTCAGGGTAATGGTTTTCACTGTAAGATTATGAAAATGATTTTAATGGTTGAAATGAAACCATTAGAAAAACAAAGTCAACATGGTTTACATTATTTGTAAGCCATTTGAATTTGCAATTTACCATAATTCTCTAACAATACATTGCATTCAGTATATATCAAGTTCTGCTTTGAGAACATGGGTTGGAAAGTGATTTTTTTTGTATTTATGTACTTGAAAGAGGAATATTTTTTCTATAAGAATATTTTTTTCTGAAACAATTGAAAATAATATCTAACATATATGACGTTATATAGAGTTTAAGGTCAACACCACAACATAATCTATTTATATATGTGGAAATTGTTTTAGCCAGATATGTAAAAACATATTGTTATATAAATATTCTAGTACTGTACATGGCAGTATAAATACAATTACTTGAACTTAAGATTAAAAAAAAAAATGAACCTGACCAGGTGAACCAGAAAGAATTACTAAATGCATTTTTCAAGTTAGCAGAATGTCCCTAATGAGCAAGCCAGCTTGCACTCAACAACCCATTAGGAAGGGAAGTTCTCACATGGGTGGAACCTGCTATTACTGTTCTCTGTCAAAGGCTTTATTCTATGAATGCCAAATTTCTAAGAAAGTAGGTCAATATGGTCAAGAATATCTGATTGAAACAACTGAATACAGCATTTTCTATTGATAGGATCGATGGTCTATGTTTTGCTCTTAGAAAAATACAAGTCCTTGCTGATGCTTTAAACAATTTCCTGAGTTCTAACCTATATATCTCAACCTCTAGAAACACAGCAGAAAAGGTCAACTATCAGACTCAAATAGTCCATATTAAACTGACTGCAATTCAGCTTCGAATTCGTTTAAATATTTTGAGTATTTTTCTTCACCTTCCATAATGATTATTAAGAGAAAAATTGTTCAGCCATTCAGCTGGACTCTCTGATTTGCATAGAAAATAAGTAACAGAAACATCATGCTTATACCTATCTACTATATGCTTTATGACCTTGACTCAAAGTAATTAGCATGGGTTGGTGAGGTAAAGTGAAATAAAAAAGAGAATGGAGGGTGAAGAAATTGATTTAAAATGTGCAGAAAACTTCAGTGAGTTTATTTATGAAGATAAAGAATAGATTCAAAAAAGGATAACAGCTGAAGATTTTTTGGTTTGTTTTGTTGTAAGCTTTCAGAACATCAGAGCAGGTCTGTGTGCTTATGGGGATGAAAAGAAAGAAAGAAAGAAAAGGATACATAAGAATTCATCTGGCCAGTGGCTCACATCTGTGATCCTAGCACTTTGGGAGGCCGAGATGGGTGAATCACCTGATATCAGGTGTTCGAGACCAGCCTGGCCAACATGGTGAAAACTTGTCTCTACTAAAAGTATAATCATAAGCCAGGTGTGGTGGCATGTGCCTGCAATCACAGCTATTCGAGAGGCTGAGGCAGGAGAATAACTTGAACCCAGGAGGAGGAGGTTGTAGTCACTGCACTCCAGCCTGAGCAAGAGAGTGAGATTCTGTCTCAACAACAACAAGAAAAGAATTCATCCAAACGAACTGCAGAAGAAGGTGGTCACTGTTAATTCTATTCCATTAAATAGTATAAAAAAGTGTTATAGGGCATATAAATTTCAGATGACATTTTGTTAAAAACAAAAGTAATGTAAACCATTTATGATTTGAAGAAACACTACCATGTAGCTATACCAGTATTAAAATAAGAACAAAAAATGTGATTTTATGTTGACATTTTAAATTATATTTTCATAGTTACAAAAATGAAAATAATGCAATGACTAAAATATTAATTTTAATATATTTAATAAATATTTATTCTTATAAAATAGATTGAATTAATTCATTATATTATATTTAGTATGTATTTATTCCTCTAAGTAGAAGTTAGTTAGAGGGTTAACATTATTAGTAGTTGAAGGGCTCTAACATTATACTGTTGAAGCTCTGGTAGAATAAACATTCTGGTGAAAATCAGGCTTTCACGTAGATGCCTGTAGACACTGAGAGATTAGAAAGCTATTAAAATGTATGCACAATTCAAAATTTCTCCCTGAAGTACCTTCTGCCAATGGTAATATGACTCTAATTGACCAAATTATTATGCCTTTTTAGATGGCAATATTAGCATGGGTGATAAGTACTTCCAATTAGCAAAGGACATTTTGGAAAGAAAGTTGGCCTTGAATGCTGCTGATTTAGGAAGTTTCAATTGAAATGATGAATAAGAAATTTTACACTTAGATTTGTTCTAGAAGTATGCTGAGTAATAACTGTCATGATTATTTTCATAAATTACTGTATACAGTCCAGGCTTTTTTATCAAAGGGCAAAGGTTAAGGCATGATTGAATGGCAAATATGCCTTGGAAGTTAGTGAAAGTGAATTATTCTGGAAAGTTTTGGGGACTTGTCTCCCTCAGAACAATTTTCTCATACTCTATAATTGTGAAGCTTATAGAGATTACCCTCCCCAACCTTTTCCCATCTCTGAGCATTAGCTGTTCCTAGTTTCTCTTATTCATTCATTCATTCCCTCACTCATTCATTCTCTCTCAGCCTCCATCCCTTTCTCTGTCTCTCCTCAAAGAATACAAGGGGAAGATACCAATACAATATCTGAGTATGAGTCTCTTCATTTCAATATTGCTGTACCGTGTTGCAACTTCATTGCACATGCTAGGTAACATGAGGCTCTCATACTCTATGAGGATTGGGGTTTAGGGAACTGACAATAAGATGCTCTGTGAATAATAAACCATCTGTCCTCTGATCCAGAGACCTGGTCTTTCATGTTAGAATATGAATTGCAATGAACAATTAGTGGTTTGTTGGAAAAAGATGTCAGAGAAAGAGGCTCAAAACTGTGGCCATCAACTTCTGGTCAATGAGGACATTTTCTCCAAAAGAAAACATTTTTTCATAAAGATTCCACCAATATTTTTATATTTTAGCTGATTTCCCTTTGTTTATACAATTATATAAAATACTTCTCCACCACTGACCTACCTATCCACCATTATCTAATACTCATCTGGCTTAAATGCTATTATGATACTCTATTAATTCATTTCCAGGGATGGAAATTACATGAATGTATAGTCTTGTGTGATTTTGGTCTGAAACTAAAAAAATTAAATGCCTCTGTTAGATTTCCTTGGGTTTTGCGTAGATTATCATATATTGTATTTCATTTTCTATTCAAAGTTTTCTTTCTCTAAATGTTTCTAATTCTTTGTTTCTAGGTTTGAAAACACTTACTGACTCCTATATCATTTTTTATATTTTTATGTTTTACTGAGAAAATTTATTTCTACAATCCCCAATTTTGCCACATTTTTGACAATAGTATTGACAAAACTTTCTTCAATACAGTTTTAGCCGCTCAGAATGAATTAGTATTTTTAGTGAAGATCAAGAAAAAATGTATGCATAGCACAGAATGTGGTATTTCAACTATGATATTTTAAAATAAATATTAGGTTTGCACCAAACTATAATAATATGTATTTTCATAATTAGAAGAAAATTGAAGTATTTAGTTATTTTAAGTAGGTACAATTATTTTTACAGCAGCAATATTTATTTTAAATATTTATATTTATAAATGCACCACTTTCTATTTCATTTTTTAAAATTGATTATAAGATTTTAAAGCTCGTTAGCATGGTTCTTACATATTACTGGTTTCTTAAATCTTGATGGAACTTTAGAAATTGAAGATACTATTCATAGTATTATATTTATAAATTCTATTACTATTTGTCAGCAAAATAAATTTTTTTTAATAAACCTAAAGAAATATGACTCTTTCTAAATATTCCATCTGTCTTAATATTATCTATAGCCCTTTCATAAGAAATATTACAAACAAACTTCTGCCATAAATGAGTAGATACATTTCATATTACGTTATCTGGGTTATTTTGTCTTACCACCTTGCATTTATCATACTAGTTCATACCTGGGACAACAAAAGCTTGGAATTTTGCTAAGAGTACAAATAGTAAGTCTGCAAATCTAACCTCTGGACTCAACACTACAAATAAAATAGAGGTAAATTATGTAATTATATTAATGAAATATAGGAGGGATGACAAATAAAAGAAGTAAGACATATTATTGTATTGTAAACTGGTCAAGGCATGTTGTATTAGCCTATTTGCACACTGCTATAAAGAACAGCCCAAGTCTGGGTAATTCATAAATAAAAGAATTTAACTGAATCAGTTCTGCATGGATGAGGAGGCCTCAGGAAACTTACCATCATGGTGGAAGGGGAAGCAGGCATGTCTTACATGGCAGCAGGCAAAAGAAAGCATGTGAAATGGGAATTGTCGAATACTTATAAAACTATCAAATCTGGTGAGAACTCCCTCACCATCATGAGAACAGGTTGAGGGAAACCACCCCTATGATTCAGTCACCTCCCATCAGGGTGCTCCCTTGATCTGTGGGGATTGTGGGGATTGTGGGGATTGTGGGGATTGTGGGGATTGCAGTTTGAGATGAGATTTGAGTGGGGACACCGACCCAAACAGTATCATGTATGTTGGGATTCAGGCTTCCATGGATGTAAACATTAACCTCACCTGTAATAAACACAGTTTATTTTCATCCCAAAATGTCACACTTCACGATACTTTGGTATCTATATGTCATAATGTGAAAGATATTGTATTTAAATGAAAAAGGTAAGATAACAACCACCTCAGATATAGGGCTTGAGAAGCATCAGGCTACTTTGTACCAAGTTTGAGATCCAAGCTCTGGTCATTCTGATCAAAGTCCAATCATTATTTGTGGACTCAGGTAATTAGTGTGAAAGACAATTAAATATTATAATAAAAATATCTTTCAAAACTGTTATTATTACAAGATAAAAAGTTTGCCTTTATCATTAAACAAAACTATTTAAGAACATTTACACATATTAACTCATTTTATTCTTCTTTTACCCTTACTTGTTTTTTGAGGCTGATACAATTACTTCTGCTATATGAATCAAGATTGATGAGAATATTTCAGAATCATTAGTGATGGAACTGGAGCCGTCACTAGATCTCTTCTATTACCTTTAAAATATTAAACCAGTCTGAACATTTAGAGAGAGAGTCTGTGAAAACCCTACATTCAAGTCAAGTCCTACATTCAAGTTAAGAGCTTGCTTGAAAAGAATTGGTACAGATTTGCTCCAGGTTATCAGGTTTGTTCCAGGATTATGAGTTTTCCCTTTTCTATGATATACAGCTCTATGATGATGCTACTACTCCTGCCTCTTCTACTTCCTCTTTTTCAATCCTTCTTTCAGATACTACATTCACATTTACCTTAAAACTTCTAATAACAGCAAACTAGAAGTAATGCAAAAGTCTTGGTGCAGTAAGTAACATGGGAACAAATAAGGTTGTTGTGCTATGTTATAAAGAACAAGGAATAAAGACGAGGATATAGGATGAATCAGGATACATACACGTAGACTTCTCTCCTGCAGTTAAGCAGTAATTTACTGTGTATTATGGTTAGAGGTTAAAAGTATAAGCATTAAAGCAAGTGAGGCATGAGGTTGCTCAGGATGATCATATCAGTATATATCAAAAGAGCTTATCTGGAGGTAAGAAGGATGAACTCATCATTAAATGGAAACCCTGAATCAGAATTTAAGTTTATCCTCTTTCCTTTAATGTCATATAAGGGCAATGGGCCAGATACTACTGTTGGCAATCCAAAGATTTTTTTTGAGACAGAGTTTCGATCTTGTTACCCAAGCTGGAGTGCAATGGCGCAATCTTGGCTCACCGCAACCTCCGCCTCCTGGATTCAGGCAATTCTCCTGCCTCAGCCTCCCGAGTAGCTGGGACTACAGGCACGGGCCACTATGTCCAGCTAACTTTTTGTATTTTTAGTAGAGACGGGGTTTCACCTTATTGACCAGGATGGTCTCAATCTCTCGACCTCGTGATCCACCCGCCTCGGCCTCCCAAAGTGCTGGGATTATAGGCGTGAGGCACTGCGCCCGGCCTCAAAGATTCTTAAATAAACTTTCTTCAGTTGATTTTCTTCTCTATTAGAAATCGCTGTTGTATCTACAGTGTCAATTAAAGGCAATATTTTTCATTCTTGGCCCTTCTGTACTAATACATCTGCTTTAAATGATACCTGTGATCCAGTTCCCTGTCTTTCATTTTTAGGGAAATCATATCATTCAGTTATTTCAACCTGTGAATTTATTTCCTCCAGAGATACAGTACTCAGGCCATTATTTTATATTGAAAGAGGGTAAAGGACTTATTCTGTGACTTTAAGTAGAGGAGAAGATAGGAGTTGGAGAGATGACAGTCCCAGGCATCATGGAACCACTAGACAGCACTCCAGTTTGCTGATTCTTCTCTGGTCAGGATCCCAGTATGTTGCAGATTCATAAATATTAAACCCTATCTGGCAATTAACAAATGCTGGTAGGAAAGGAAATTTGAGAAAGGGGAATTACTAGCGAAGGACTTCAGCTTCTTTTCCATGAGGATATTGAGCTACCCTGTGGTTTGTCTATGGACTTCAGCATCAAGAGATGGCCAGGGCTGTTGGTGTGATATGGTCATCTGAAGGTGCAAGTGACAATGGTCTCAAGGCAACAGAGAGTAAAAGAAAATATTGATTTAAAGAACAGTTCCTCCAGTCTATCCAGCTTAGCCTGCTGAGAGATCAAGGCAGTCATCAGTCACCTTAGGGTTTTCTAGTATTTGTATCTTATTATTGTTAATTTGTGGAACACGAGCTAACAGTAATTTCAAGTGCTATATCTTAAACCTTGACATTTCCCAGGGGTGTATGATTTTTTCAAAGACTTGCCCCCTAGCCATAGGAGTGGATACTCACCAGTATCCCAAAATTGTAAACTTGGAAAAAAGCAATGATACAGTCCCTTAATACTCCCATTTTCAGAATGAGGAAACTGAGGGTTGAAAAGGTCACATTAGTGATTTCTTAGTAGAAGCAGAACCATAATCTAATTTCTGAACCACAGTTAAGTATTTTATTTTCAAATCTGCTCTATAACTTAACTTCTTCATGGAATCAACTCTCTGATAAATGTTTATGAAATTAAAAAATAGTTTATAATTAAATACATCACCCTCTTCTCTCTAGGAAGACAATATAATCTCATACATTTCTCGAAGCATGATACAATCTGGTAATATGAATGGATAAGCAAGCATAACACCAAATAATCTAATGCCAAATCAATAATCATTTTCAGAAAAAAATACTTTTGCTTAATTTTTAATGTTTTTGTGATTTTCTTTCTTAACTCTGTAAAAAGTACTGGTCATTGCAGAAAAGATAAATAATCAGTTATATGAGGAAAGTGCCTTTGATTTATTATTAATAGAACTATAAGTACTTTTTAGACAAAATACGACTACCTTCATAAGTGACAGGCTCAAAACCTTATGGTTCTAAAGAGAATGAGTTATTTTTAATTTTACAATTTTCTAATTCCTAATTTCTGGAATCATCTGGGAACTTAAATAGCTATAGAATTTCAGACTGTTGGAGAATTTAGATTCATACTCATGTAACCATATGTGACAAAATCTGCTACTTGCCTAATAATTATCCATTCATTCCTTTCCTTAGGAAAGACCCTATTACTTAGCATGGTCCATTACTGCTTAGAATAAAAGTTTCATTTTTTACTCCCATTGCAGTCAAATGTCCATTCAGACAGGTCAATGAAAATGAGCTTTAAGAGAGATTATTTCTTCATTTATCAAATATGTGAGCCACCCAATCCTAGAATCTAATTTTGACGCTTATCATCTGGGTCCAAGATGACAATTACCAAAATATTCCTTGCAGGAAGAAGCAAATGGTACATTCAAGGGGATATTTTCTTTCTTTTAATGTAATGAATGGAACAAAAGAATTCTTGCAGAGGTGAGGTCAAGGTGAAAGAAACCAAAGAAGACATGATGAAGTACCCAGATCCAGCAAGATAGAAAGTCATTACCTCTCCTTTGCTTGATGTGACAAAAAAAAAAAAAAAAAAAAAAAAAAAAACCAGACAGATGATACCAGAACATGATGCAAAGCAAGAGCTATGATCACAGCAGAAGGATCACTCAACAACATCCGAAGTTAAAAGAAGGGCATAGCTCTGCTAAGGCCGAGCAGGAAAACAAAAAGGGAAAATACCCAGGTTACATTTTTCATTCAAACAACAATTTTTTCCCTTCCTCTCAGCCTTCCCTGTCTAGAAATCCCCAGTGTCTCTTGTTCTCATCTTTATAAATATGTGTCTGCATGTTTAGCTCCCACTTGCAAGTGAGGAAAAACACCCACTGAGTATTATGCTCACCACCTGTATGACAGGATCATTTGTATCTCAAACTTCAGTGTCACACGATATTCCTACAAACCTGCACATATACCCTTTTATCTATAATAAAAGTTGAAATTATTGGCTGAGTGCTGGCTCATGCCTGTAATCCCAGAACTTTGGGAGGCTGAGGCAGGTGGATCACGAGGTTGGGAGTTCATGGCCACTAATATGGCGAAACCCTGTCTCCACTAAAAATACAAAAATAAGCCGGGTGTGGTTGTGCACGCCTGTAATCCCAGATACTCAGGAGGCTGAGGCAGGTGAATTGCTTGAACCTAGGAGGCAGAGGTTGCAGTGAGCAGAGATCGTGCCACTGCACTCCAGCCTAGGTGACAGAGTGAGACTGTCTAAAAGAAAAAAAAAGTTGAAATTATTAAAAAATAAAATGAGTCACACATTTTCTGGTTCCCCAGTGCATGTAAAAGTTACACTATATTTTCATCCATTAAGCATGTAAAAACACTATGTCTAAAATACAATGTATATACTTTAATTAAAAATACTTTACTGCTAAAAAAAAAAAAAAATTGAACGACAATTTTCTGCCAGCATCTCCAATTAACTGGACCCAACTAAAATCTAGAGGGTAAAGGAGGTGGGGTGAAGCAGTACATAGAGGTCCACCTTCCTGGGCAAGGAGCCTGAAGAAGACAGAAGAAAACATCTAATGAGCAAGCAAAATAATCAACAGAGTCACAATAAATTCTTTTCAGGCAGCTGAAAGCAATTCAAACTGACATCTCCTAACTGGCACAGGGGGATAAACACAATGCTAAAGGCATGATCAAATTGTTGAGAGGGCAAGGAATCATTTACTCAGTTTGCCAATTTGTGTTGGAGAATGTTCTAGAGAAAAACACTACATAAAAACTTGAGGCTGAAAAAAGAAAAATTACTTGAAAACAGAGACAATCAGGTGATTATTAATGAATAACTGAGTTTGAGTTGAACATAGAATTATTATAATTAAGGAGTATTTAGAAAGGGCAGCATCACAGGCTTTGTGGCCAAAAAGTATGTTGAAATTAGAGTTGAATGAAGTTTCAATTTCTTTAGTATTAAGGGGAATAAATAAGAGGGTAGAGAGACCAGACATTATGAGATATTGTCATAATGTAGGATGCAGTAAGCATGATCTCCAGCACATGGAGCATTCTGATTCCTGAAAATATGTAAAATTAAACTCATTTTATTCATTTTTATATTCCTTCATATAGTGTAGTTTCTGTCACATGGTAGGTACTTAAATTATAATTGGAACAGGTAAGAGTTCACATTTTGTGGAGTATGTATATAAGTTAGGAAACTATGTTTAGAAAATCAGAATACAAATTATGAAAACATTAGCTATCTGGCTTTAGAGGAGGTTATATAATTAAGTGGCCCTGAAGTTTAAGCCTCATTAGTTTCACAGTAAATCTGCCTCTGCTATGGATTAAATAAATGGACACTGTTATATGCATAGGCAATTACAACAAAAGTAAATTGCATAATGGAGAAAAATACTGTTTAAGCAAAAAAAGCATCTGATACTTTATTTCATTATTAGAGTAGAGAAAGGGGTAAGAAATAACTGTTGAAAATGTTAGGTAAATGGTAGGCTGTTATGTACTTCAATGATTCCAAGAAATATTTATGAGTGTATGTAATGTACTAGGCATTAAGCTAGAGCATACAGAGGGAAAAGATTTGGTCAATAATTTATGAATAGCACACAAGAATGAGAGAAACAAGTAACTGTAAGTTACATGCTGTGACTGACAAATGAAAATGGTGCTAGAATGATACAGAGAAGAATTATCTACATTAGTCTTGGTTCTCCATGGTTGGAAGCATGACACAATATTAAATGGGAGATGAAAGCCAGAGCTCCATCATTAGGGAACTTAAGTGCTCACATTTTTGTTTTGAAAAAAATCTCTAACTGCACAATAGAGGATAGATCAATGATAGTATAAATGGGGAAACTACTGCAGCAAATGGTTATGGGTAGGGTAGGAAAAGAGTCATAGACATAACTCAAATATGTAAAATGGGTATTGCTGAAAGAGAGAAAATTTTAGTGGAATCAACACAACTTAATTTAGTTTTGTGTTTTTTTTATAAATATATTTTTTAAATTTTGTATTTTTACTTTTTGTAAGTCCATAATAGATGTATATATTTATGGCATACAAGAGATATTTTGATATCAGCATATAATGCATAATAATTTTAGGGTAAATGGGATATCCATAAACTCAAATATTTATTCTTTATTTGTATTGCAAACAATCCAATTATACTCTTTTAGTTATTTTAAAATGTATAATAAATTATTGTTGACTAGTAGTCACTCTGTTGCGCTACCAAATACTAGATCTTATTCATTCTATCTGACCACATTTTTGTACCCATTACTACACTCTTCCTCCCTCCTATCTACTACTCTTCTTAGCCTCTGGTAATTATTGGTCTACTCATTATATCCATGAATTCAATTGTTTTAATTTTTCCAAGCATGAGGGAGATCACTGAAGAAAAGAGAGGCTACTTTCAGCTATAAATAAGAAAATCTAATAACAATGGCATAAACATAATAATGTTGATTTGTTTTAACAATAAAGTTTAGAGCTATTCATTTTAGAGTTGGTATGACAACACTAATCAACAAAGTCTCCAGTAATCCCATGTTTCAATTTATCTGACTCTGTAAAATATAATTCCAAAATTTAGTGATATAAATCAAAAATTTATTTCGTTCAGACTGTGAAGGTAAGAAATTTGAATAGTCACAGTGGGGACAATTTTTCTCCACTCCAAAATGTTGGGAAAGTCGACTGGAGGATTCAAAGGCTGGGGGCTGATTCATATGAAAGATTCAGACCTCATGTAAAACATCTCTTGATGTTGTCCTTTCATGTGTGCTTTGTCACAGCATGGAGACTCAGTCTCAGGAGTAAAAGAGACCAGGATGCTTTCTTTCCCTTTACGGTCTACCCTCCAAAGTCTTGCAGTGTCACTTTTGCCACACTTTATTCATTGAGGCCATCAAAAAATGTGACCCAGTTTCCAGTGGAAAGGAAATCATTTTGCCTTTTTATGGGGAGTGACAACTGTCATAGGCAATAAATGCTGGAACAGTATTTGGGATCTGAAATATTCCTGTACCCTTTTTGGAAAATACAATTTTTATAGCTTGGATTTTTCCAATGTAATCATTTATCTTCTATATGGTGTGATCCTTGTCCCCATTGTGCAAGGTTTCCTCTTCACTACAGGTGTAAGGATCCAGAAAGGATGTAGCTAGGGATCTCCTAAAAAAGTTCCCGAAAGTCTACACAGAAAAGATGCACTTATATCCCACTGGCCAGGAGGTAATCATATCTTCAAATCTAGCTTCAAGAAAACTGGGGAAATGTGTTATTCTGGGTGACCGTTTTCAATAGATAAAAAGTAAAATAAATGGACATATGAAAAGAGAAACAA
Organism: Aotus nancymaae; assembly: GCF_030222135.1. Lineage (NCBI taxonomy): Eukaryota > Metazoa > Chordata > Mammalia > Primates > Aotidae > Aotus > Aotus nancymaae. Next base: position 39,334,218 of record NW_026988431.1, on the reverse strand, counting down.
TTAGCAATCTCTAGAAGAAATCTCTAGAGTATAAAATTAATAACTATATGAAAGTTGCTTTGCTACAACATATAATTTCAAAAAATTGCTACACTTTCAAGAGAGTTACATTAAAAAAATAGCTTCAGCTTTTATTTTGATAAGAAATCAATTCTTTACAGACATAGCTTCTATTGTAATGTGTAGACTCATGAAAATTATGATATTCATCATTTTAAAACAAATTATTCTTCAGAATGTCAATTTTACTGTCTGTTAACTTGACTTCCCTGCTTTGGAATTCTGCTTATTTGGTTTGTTTGACATTGAATCAAATCAGCATTAAAGTGGGGATTGTTGACAGCAGCATAGGTCAATTTTGAAAAACCAATTTGAAATGAATAGATTAAAGAAAGAAGTTTACTGTCAAATATTCTTTACTCAGGGTTGGCATTGCTATCGTTGATTCTGATGAGGGCTAAAAGCACTATGCTCTTTTCCATATATAAATGTTTAAATTGCAGATATTGGAACATTCAAAAAAGGTATACTATAATGGAATAATAAAACAGACTCACATCTCCCTAGCATTGAAAATGATGGACAAAATAATACTGAGAGACATTGCTGACTCTGTTTTCACCTCTACACTATTATTCTACTTGCGTCCCTAGGAACCCTATTTCCTCAAGCTGTCAATATGCAACACTACAAAATAGAAACTAAAGTTACACATTTTTGATATTGCACAATTTCACAGAACCTTGAAGATGCCAATAAATATAATAAATATCCAATAAAAGATGCATTTTCAATATTTTCTAAACCCATTTGTTCACAGAATGCCTCACACAAAGCATTTTGAAATAAATAAATTTAACTTGATCCCTTTGGGAAAGAGAAAGATTTTTTTCCCTATCCTTTCCACTATTTTAGTTATAAGTGCAATCCCAATCACATGTAGTTATATTCATATTCATAAAAGAATCATTCTTGTAAAAAATGTACTAAATAACAGGTGCTTGACAAGTGTTGGAAATACACAAATTTATCTTCAGCCTGTATCAAGGAACTCACTAAGGATAGTATAGGCACATAAATACAGATAATTAGACATAATAAAGATAATTTTATGATAGGAAAATATGCAGGGAGCTATGAGGGAACAGAAGAACAGGACTTTGCCAAAAACAGGAATAGGTTGAGAAAAAGGCATTGAAAGCTTCCTGGAGCTCATGATTGATTTGGATTTTGGAAGATCAGCATGAGCTTAGTGATCAGCAGAATACAGGTGGAGGTGAGGAGGGAAAATACTCCACATATCAAGAGCTAAGATATTTTAGATATCAAGAGAAAGAATCTTTAAACTGTAAAATGTCATGTGTCAGACAGAATAGGAAAGGATAGAAACCAAGGCTGAAGTTGTGTCATGTGTCATGGAGGAGCTTGGATATGATTTCAAGGAGCTAGGATTTTATCCCGGTGTGTGTGTCATGGAAGAAATTCAGCAGTGATGAGGTCTGACAGTTGAATTAGGCTTTTGGAAGATCACCCCAGTCAGAATGGAGAAAATACATATAATTCTGCATATTTCTGACTAGATAAGCAGCAAAAAATAATTGGTAAGAATATTAGCTCACAGAATCATTGCAATGTCCAGGAAAACAGGCTTGAGTTTAAATTTGCTGGAGAAATACTCCACACAACACCACAAACTCGGCTGATAGTTTGTGACACTGATACTAATCAACTCAAGATGGCAAAAAAACAGCCTTAAATTGAAAGCCATGCTGCTTTCTACCACAACCTGCTACAGCAAAGCAGATGCTTCACTTCTAACTTCAGAAGTGAAAACGTGATGTATATCTGTCTGATTGGTGAAATCTAGATAATATGGCTGCATCCTAGCTGAAAGGGAGAATAGGAAGTAGTAGTCTTCCGTCTTTTGAAGAAGAAACTTACAATTGAGATATGACAAAAAGATAAAAGATAAAATTATTCAACTTTGATGATGACAGGGAAAAATGGAAACTATAAATGGGATACAAAAAATTACAGGTAGATAGAAGGAATAGGTTCTAGGGTTCTATAGCACTATAGGATGACTAAAGTCAGACTGTTAATAATTTATGATATACTTTCTAATAATTAGAAGAGAAATGATCGTAACCAAAAGCAATGATAAACGTATGAGTGACTGATATGCTAAATATCCTGATTTGATCATTACATATTGTATACATGTATCTATATCACAGTGTATCACATAAATATATAATTATTTCAAGTCAATTAAAAATAAAATAGGACATATGACTATTTAAAAAGCTGTAAGTGGATGATGCTACAAGAAAGAAGAAAAACAGTAGTCTAGGTAAGAAAAGTTGATGACCAGAACTAGCACAGTGAGTATCAGGATGCTTATGATGAAAACAGGAAAAAGTCAAGAAGTAGTAAAGATGCAAAATAGTCGGTAGGTTATGAATGATACATGTTAGAATATGTGCTTGCCTTTTGATTTTAAATTTTCAAGGGATAGTAGACCTTACAAAAATAAGGAATAGGAAAGAATGCAGCCTATGTGAGCCATATCGAAAGGAAATAACCTACATACAATAAGTATTTTTAGAACATAATGGTTCTCGTATTTAACATAATGATATAATGAAATTATTTTACCTGTGAATGTCCAATAAAATGTCTATCTAACAGATAAATAAGTTTACACTTTGACACATACAAGTTCGATACTTAGTAGAGCATTCAGGGATCAGAGAATATATTAAAATTCAAAAACATATGAGTGGAAGTTAAAACCCCAAAAATAAATGTAAAATCCTGATGAATGTGAAATGATTTATAATAATCAAATCTACCATAAATTTAAAAATTACAGGACCTACTGTATGTGTATAGAGTTAAGCCAACGACCAGGTCAGAAGGACATGTGGGCTTATAGGCTCAGTTAAGCAGCAATTTAGTACCTTGAATCAAGGCAAATTTATTGCCTAACAGTTGTGGAGGTCAAATGTTAAAAATGGTTGTCACTAGGCTGAAAGCTAGGTGTCAGTATTGCTGTGTTCCTTCTGGCGCCTTTGGGGCGGAATTGGTTCCTTGAATTTTCCAGTTTTCAGATGCTGCTCCATTTCTTGACACCTGCTGTCTTCTTCTAAATCAGCAGAGCAGCATCTTTAGGTGTGTAGTCTCTGATTCTTCTGACTTGTTCTTCCACTCATAAAAACTATGGTGATTACATTGTGATAGTAACATTTGACGTAATAACCTAGTAGTTACATTCTAACAATAACATTCTAATTATCCAGAAAAATCTCATTCTTTTGAGGTCATCTGATTCACATTTTAGATTACGTATGCAATGTTAATTCCCCTTGCCATAGTCATACAACATATTTACAGGTTCCGGGAATGAGCACGTGGACATCTTTGGGGATTCAGGGACATCGTTGTGCCTATCACAGATGGTAAAGATTTAAATCTTTGGATAGTACCCTACTTTTCGTTTGCTTCTTTAGTCCTTTCATTTCTTCTGTGACCACATGCTTGCACTGAATTTCTCTCTGCTTGAATTATACAGAGAGGTTTCTGTATTCCTGACTGAATACTAACTAAAATAAGGGATTGAGCCCTGGGTTTATCTGACCAACAAAAGAACCTTACAAGTAGAGAAAAGAGTTGGGACAGAGTCCTTGAGACTGGAGATGACGTGGTGTGTTCAAAGACATCCATGAAAGGGGTTGAGGAGGACAGTACAGAGCAGATGAAAGCACAGGGAGGGACTTTGGGATTTACTCTGAATGAAATGGAAAGCCATTGGAGGGTTTTGATCACATGAGTGACTTCAACTGAAAGTGTGCAGATTGAATTTTTTTAAAAAAATAGGTACTTAGATTAAATGGAGATTAAACTGCAGTTGTATACGTGTTTTAAACTTTACAGTTCCTCCATCCCAATTTTTATAATACAGTTACAGCATGTAACTGTACTCACTTTGATCTCAACAGCTTTTTCCACTCTCATTAGCATCAAAATTGTTTTAATATTTTACAATCTTGTTTGCTTGTTTTTTCTTTTTTTTTTTTTTATTATACTTTAAGTTCTGGGGTACATGTGCAGAATGTGCTGGTTACATAGGTATAAACGTGCCATGGTGGTTTGCTGCATCCATCACCCCCATCATCTACATCAGGTATTTCTCCTAATGCTATCCCTTCCCAATCCTCCCACCACCTGCTATCTCTCCCCTATAGCCCCATCCCTTTCTATCCCTCCCCTAGCCCTTCACCCACCAAGAGGCCTCGTTTTGATTTTCTAAACGTTCTTCTGGCTATCAGATGACACTGAAATTGAAAGCACAATATGTCTTGTACCTTTTCTTTTCCATGTATGTGCAGCTAAGTTATGTGCTAAAAAACACCCTTAAGTTAGGATTTCTGCCTTGCTCCTCTTTCACTCTCTAAAGGTGTGAGTAAAAGTAAAAATGCAACACCCTTGAGACAGGCAGTGATTAGCATCTTTAAGCTTCTCAAGTGTTAACATTCTTAGTATAAAGTTAGGGTGATTGGTTCACCTTAAACAGAAAATTTTCATATGTTTTTAAAAATATTTTTGCTAACATATCTTATCTAGAATAAAGTTTTTGTCACCAAAATTTTAGAATTTTTTCTTCCAAAAAACATTGCTTATTAAAATTTCATTAATTTTCTTGGAAAAATGTTTAAAAAGCTCAGATTTATATTAGAATAGGACACAAATGAATGCTCATTTAAAAATAAATTTATTACATTCTATCTCTTTTTATTATCTCCACTACTTCATTTTGTATAAAGCATTGTATAGAAATTGAATTTAATAACTATATCCTTATATTTCTGTCTTCTTTACAAAGCTGTTGCAAAATTTGATTCATTTGCACACTATATTTGAAAATGAAAGATTGAAATTAAATTATGAATCAATTTTAATATGATGATACTGATGCAACATTAATAGATATCAAGGTATTTGAAAGGTTATAATTGCATTATAAATGTTCTATATTGTTGATAGTAATTTTATAACAGTATTTGACATATATTTGCTGCTCTATATTGAGAATGAGTTCCAAAGAGTTACTTATGGATTTCCCCCACAAGACCCATAAAGTCAGAGAAAGGTCGACATAGTTAGTCCCATCTTTTCTGGAAGGACAAACTATAAGAACTACTTTTCTCAAAGGGAAAATAAACTTGCCTCTAGAATTCAGTATGTTCATATGCTAGCTCCTGCCAGTCTATGCCTTCATCTTACAAATTCAATGTGAATTCAGCTATTGGATTTGAACTATAATCACTGTTTGCACTGTACAACACACTTCTTAAATGTAGATTTTTGTATGCTTTGAATTAATAACTAAATCTATACTATATCAACTATCTTAATAATATAAATGATATATTATGTAAGATGATATAACAGTATGTTTAAAATTTTTCAACAAAGGCCACAAATTAGCTCATTTTCCTCACATGTAACATAGGCATGGAGGCATTCTGGTTAATATAATTCTTGCAGTAGCACTTAATATGTAAATATAAATATTTATTCTTACACATAATATGAGATTTCATCAAAATCGCTATCAGTTTTCACGTAATATGGTATAATCACAATTTCTTATTTATGAATTATCTCATTTGCATTTAACGATTAAAAGGTTATAAAGAGAAATTTCTTTTCACTCTTTTAAGGTCCAGTGACATATAATTTGATGACTTTCAATTTCATGTTTAAATGCTTTCTTTTTTTTCCCTTTTCTCAATTATTATTATTGTGGTTATTGCTGCTGGGTTTTGCCTAGAATTTTAAGCCTGGGCACATGAACAATTAGATCTTAAATGACAAAAATGTCTATTTAATCACTTATAAAACACATCAATGTTTTCGTAGAATAAATATAAAATGGTAATTTTTTTCTAACCCAAAGTGTATCTATTATATCATATTTAGTCCAACATCATATAACACATTTTAAGAAAGGAGTGTTTTAAAGTGCATTTAAGAGTATATTTGAGGTAATACAAAGAAAATGAGAGTCTGAATAAAATTAAGCAATATTGGGGGAGTTTTGGGAAATAAAAGTAATTAGCTCAATATACAAGCATTCTGATTAGTTGTAGTGCCTATAGAAGCTTCTACTTTAATATTTTCTAAATGGCTGTTGCAAATTTTTTGATTGCAGTTACTTGTATACCTGGTAAATAGAATTAGCGTAACGCAGGTGCAGTATTTAGTCTAAGGCAAGAAAGGCCCTTTCATAAACCTTAAGGAATTCTGTATGGATAGAGAGTGGAGTTCCTGTGGTCAAGAGTATGTGGCCACCCTGAGGCCATGCTCCCCCTCTAAACCACTGCCTTGGCTAGGAAGCCAAGCCTCACTGTACAAACAGCACCGAGTCTTCATCCAGAGCCTACAAGTGTCTCTTCAGCAGGTTCTTGCTAATGAGAGCACATCATTGATCCAGTACCAGTTATACTCCTGAAGCCTAAAGAGATAGCCAGTGGGCATTTCTTGTTGCTGAGGGCTTGAGTGTAAACAGAACCGGAAAATTCAGCGTGGGATATCCAAACACTTTGCACGGAGCATTTAAGATGCCAGTTGGAGATGGATGACTCTATGGATTCTAAAATTCAATTATCCTTCTCAGCCTCATCTTACATTAGGAAACTTAAAATGACAATGCAGGTGGGGTGGGGGGCTGGTAAGTTGTCATTGATGGGGAAGAGAATACTTGCAGAAAAATCAAATTTGGGACCCAGACATTCTTTTTGTTTTTAGGAGTATACTTAGTGTGGAACACAGCCAAATCAGAACTTTAGATTTGTCTCTTATTGTTGCTTTAAAGTTAATGAGAGAGTTCTATGACCTCGGTATAAAGGTACTGTCTCAGAAAGGTCTTGCTTTCCTTGTTTTATTATGTTATTTTAGATATAAATAAATCTTTTAGATGCAACACAGAGCCTCAGTTTGGTAATGTGTAGTTTTGAACATATTACTTAATTCATTGATCTTCACACTTTTTCCTATGCTTCCATGTTAAGCAGTAAGTGTTGTGACATTTCTATGACTTTTTAAAACATTTAGTTTTAGTGGATACATGTGCAAGTTTGTTACATGAGGGTGTTAAGGGCCCAATTATTTCTGTCATCCAGAGAGTAAGCATAGTACTCAATGGGTAGTTCTTCAACTCTTGGTCCCTCCCATCTCCCCTTGTCCAGTATTCTCCTGTGTGTATTGTTGCCATCTTCAAGTCCATGATTACTCAATATTTAGGTATCACATGTAAGTGATAACATGCAGTATTTGATTTTCTGTTCCCACATTAATTTGTGTAGGATAATGGACTCCAGCTGCATTCATGTTGCTGTAAAGGTCATACTTTTGTTCTTTCTCATACTGTAGAGTATCACATGGTGTATATATACTACATTTTCTTATCCAATCCACTGTTGATCGGCAATAGCAAACACATGTCTTTGCTATTGTCAATAATGTTACAATGAACATGCAAGTGCATGTGTCTTTTTGGTAAATGACTTTCTTTTCTTTTGGATATATATGCAATAATGAGATCGCTGAGTTAAAAACGATAGCTCCGTTTTTAAGTTATTTGAGAAATATCTAAACCGCTTTTCACAGTGGCTGAACTAATTTATATTCCCACCAACAGTCTGTAAGTGTTCCCTTTTCTCCACAGCCTCACCAACATCTGTTGCTTTTTGACTTTTTAGTAATAGCCATTCTGACCAGTGTGAGTTGATATCTCATTGTGATTTTGATTTGCATTTCTCTGATGATAAGTGATGAGTATATTTTCATATGCTTGTTGGCTGCTTGTATGTCTTCTTTTGAGAAATATCTGTTTATGGCTTTTGCTCACTTTTTAATGGTTTGGTTTTTTTTTTTTTTTGCTTATTGAATTGTTTAAGTTCTTATGGATGCTCAATATTAGACCTTGTTGAATGCATAGTCTGTGAACATTTTCTATTATTCTATAGGTTCTTTGTTTACTCTGAGGATAGTTTATTTTTCTGTGCAGAAGCTCTTTAGTTTCATTAGGTCCCATTTATTCATTTTTGTTCTTGTTGCAATTGCTTTTGACTTAGTCAAAAATTATTTCCCAAAGCCAATGTCTAGAATGGGATTTCCTAGGTTTTCTCCTAGGATTTATATGGTTTGGTCTTACACTTAAATCTTTAATCCATCTTTTTACTTTTGTAGATGGTGAAAAATAGGGGTGCAGTTTTACTCTCCTGCATTACCAGCCAGTTATCATAGCAGCATTTATCGAATAGAAAGGCCTTTCTCCAATGCTTACTTTTATTGACTTTGCTGATGATCAAATGATTGTACATGTGGTTTCATTTCTGCATTCTCCATTCTCTTCCATTGGTCTACATGTTTGTTTTTGTACCAGTGCCCTGCTATTTTGGTTACTGTAGCCTTGTTGTAGTTTGAAGTCAGGTAATGTGATGCTCTGAATGTGCTCTTTTTGCTTAGGATTGCTTTGACTACTCACACTCCTTTTCGGTTCCATATGAATTTTAGGATAATTTTTTTTAATTTTATGAAAAATGATGTTGGTCGTTTGACAGGAACAGTGTTGAATCTGTACATTTCCTTGGGCAGTGTGGCCATTTTAACAATATTGATTTAATTCTTCCAAATCCATGAGCATGGCATGTTTCTCCATGTGTTTGTGCCATTTATAATTAATTTCAGCAGTGTTTTGCAACTATCCTTGTGAAGGTTGTTCACCTCCTTGATATGATGTTTCCTAGATATTAAATGTTTTGTGGCTATTGTAAATAAGATTGCATTCTTGATTTGGCTCTCACCTTGAACATTATTGGTGTATAGAAATGCTACTGATTTTTGTACATAGGGTTTGTATCCTGAAACTTTAAGTCATTCATTATAATTCCATGAGACTTTTGACTGAATCTTTTAAAGTTTTCTAAGTACAAAACCATACTGTCAGTGAAGAGAGATAGTTTGACTTCTTTTCCTGTTTGGATGTCTCTAATTCTTTCTTTGCCTGATTGTTCTGGTTAGGACTTCCAGTACTATGTTGAATAGGAGTAATGAGAGTGGGCAATCTCATCTTGTTCCAGCTCTCAAGGGGTAGGCTTCCAGCTATTGCCTGCTCAGTATGATGTTGGCTGTGAGTTTGTCATAGATGGCTATTATTAATCTGAAGTATGTTCTTTAGATGCCCAGTTTTCTGAAGGCTTTTATCAGGAAGGAATGTTGAATTTTATCAAAAGCTTTTTCATGTCTATTGAGATGATCATATGGTTTCTGTTTTTAATTCTGTGTATGTGATAAATCACATTCATTGATTTATGTATGTTATGCGTTGAACCTTGCATACCAGGAATGAAGCATATTTGATTGTGGTGAATTAACTCTTTGATGTGCTGCTGGATTTGTTTTGCTAGTATTTTGTTGAGCATTTTTGCATCTATGTTCATCAGGAATATTGGACTGCAGTTTCATTGCGTCTTTGCCAGATTTTGGTATCAAAATGATACCAGCTTTGTAGAATGAATTATGAAAGAGTTCTGCCTCCTCTATTTTTTGGAACAATTTCAGTAAAACTAGTACTAGCTCTCCTTTATATGTTTGATAAAATTTGTCTGTGAATCTATCTGGCTCAGGGCTTTATTTTAGTTAATACATTTCTTTTATTACTAATTGATTTTCAAAACTCTGTTCATGATTTTAATTTCTTCCTGATTCAATCTTGGGAGGTTGGAAGTTGTTTGTTTCAGGATTTTTTCTACATCCTCTGGATTTTTTAGTTTGTATGCATGGAAGTGTTTATAGTAGTCTCTAAAGACCTTTTATTTTTCTGAGGAATTAACTGTAATGTTACCGTTGCCATTTCTGATTGTGCTTATTTGGATTTTCTACCTCTCTCTTTTTGGCTAATCTAGCTAGCAGTCTATCAATCTTGTTAGTCCTTTCAGAAAATCAAGTTTTGCATTTGTTGACCCTTTTTATGGATTTCTGGGTCTTCATGTTGTTTGGTTCTGCTCTGATTTTAGTTATTTCTTTTCTTCTGCTAGTTTTGGGGTTAGTTTCTTCTTATTTTTCTAGTTCGTCTAGGTGTGTTATTAGCTCATTGATTTGAGATCTAATTGCTTGATACAGGCATTTGGCCCTAAAAACATTCTTCTTAATAATGCTTTTGTTGGATCCCAACAACTTTGGCATGTGTCTCTGTTTTAACTTTTTATTTTCAAGATTTTTTTAAAAATGTCTGTCTTAGTTTCATTGTTTATTCAAAAGTTATTTTGGAGAAAGTTTAATTTTCATGGAACTGTGTGGCTCTGAGATATTTTCTTGTTATTGATTTCCCTTTTTATTCCATGGTGATCCAAGAGTATGGTTGGTATAATTTTTATTTTTTGAATTTATTGAGACTTGCTTTATCACAAAGCACATTATCAATCTTAGAATATGTTCCATGTGCCAATTAGAAGAATGTATATTCTGTGTTTGATGGGTGAAGTATTCTGTAGACATCTATTAGGTCCAATTAGTCAAGTGCTCAATTTAAGTTTAGCATTTATTTGTTAGTTTTCTGTTTTAATGATCTGTTTAACACTGTCAGCGACGTGTTGAAATCGCCCACTGTTATTGTGTGATTGTGCAAGTCTTTTCATAGGTCTAAAAGCACTTGTTTTATAAATCTGGGTGCCTTAATATGTGTTGCATATATATGTAGAATAGTTAAATTTTCCTGTCGAACTGAATCCTTTTGTCATTTTATCATGCCTTTTTTGTCCTTTCTAGGTTGTTCATTTAAAGTCTGTTTTACCTCTACTCTTTTTTTCTTTTTTCTATTTGCATGGTATATCTTTCTTCAACTCCTTAAACTTATGAGTGTCTTTACATATGAGATGGGGCTGAAGACAGCAAACAGTTGGGTATATATATATTTTTAATACAACTTGCAACTGTGTTCCTTTTAAGTGGGGACTGGCTTTGGAAGGTTGAGGGTTTGCTTTATATGAACTATTTAAGATGTGGTCAGGATGCCTGAAAGGTTTATTCAAGCTGGCTGAACAAACTATTTGAACTATTTTCTGCTTGCTTGGCAATAAGCATATGATTAATATATGTTGCCTGTGTGGCAGAAAATTTGTTTTGGAACTTGTTTTATCATAATCTGTTGAGCAGTTTGTGGGAAAGTAATTTCCACCCACCTCAAAAACATTTCTGAGGCTATAAATAGTTTCGAAAACACAAGTAAATCTTAGAACACTCAACTGTTTCTCCTTCAGATGAAGCATAACGAAAACCAATATGAAGGGATCTGAAGCAAAGATAAAGGTTAACTTGGTTAGAGCCTATGAATTTGATAGTGTTATAGAGCATGGTTTAAAAAAGTATTTCCATAAAGATTTATTGGAACATGGGGGAAAAAGTTCATCTTTAGTTCCCATTTCCAAGTGAATTTTGAATTTCAAACCCTTCCATCTCCTCATGTTTCTCCGTCAGTTAGTTTAAGGTTATCTCATTTTCTTGATTTTCTCAGAGATCATAATCCAGACTCAGGCCTAACATCAACTGCCCAAGAACTTTGCCCCATGAGGTCAGATTATCTAGTGTCACAGCCAAGCATTAGGGGCTTGTCTTCTTGTCAAGAGGATATTTAGCTTGTTCTTTCTATGCAAGACAAGCAATCTGTTTCCTCCTAGAAGCCTGAGAGAGTGAGGAGGAAAATCCCAAAGGAAAAAAAAGTCATAATCTGGCTACATTATAATTATAGATTCTCTCTTTCAAAATATGGTTTTAAAAAAGAAAACATCCAAATAGAGTGAAAGATTATATATATATATTATAATATCTCATATATGTATATTCAATTTTTTTAAAAAAAGAGAAACAAATAGAAAATGGACAAAAAAAAAGTAAACAGACAGTTTTCAAGATTAAAAAAAATCTCATATGACAACTGCACATTTAAAAAATGCTCGCTAGTCTTTAGAAAAACACAAATTAAAATTACCATATACTACAGTAACCTCATTAGACAGACTAGAAAACAAGGATATGTAGCAAGTATAACTATTATGTATTGCTAGTGAATGTAAATGGTTGAAAACACTTTGGGAAATAATTTAGCAGTGTCTACTAAATCTAATGATGTGTATAACTTATGACCCAGAAATTCCAATACTTTATATACTCAACAGAATTGTACACATACACTCACCCAAGACATGCACAAGTCTACACACAGAAGAATCATAATATTAGCCAAACCTGGATGCAAACCAAACATCATGCAACAAATAACTTTTAGTATTCCTAGATAGTAGTATTCAACAGATAACTCTCAGTATTCATTAAATGAGATACTCTATCACAATAAGAATGCTCAATTTCATGTTGCCACATGCAAAATCATGGATATATCTCACCATGATAATGTTAAGCAAAAAAAAAAAAAAAAAAAAAAAAAAATCAGAAACAAACAAGTACAATATCATCTATGTAAGTACGAAAAATTTATAACAGACAAATTTCTAGTGTTAGAAGTCAATGTAGAGTTTACTTTTGGGGGAATAGTGACTTGTAATGGGTATAAGGGAAAGTTCACTGGTGAAGATAATGTTCATTTCTTGATCCGAACTTCACTTATATAAATGCATTTGTTTTGTGAAAATTCATTTATTTATAACCTACATACTTTTAGATATATGCTGCAATTTACTAACATTTTCAAATTAACAATTCTTATTTTAATAATTATTTGAGGAAACCTCATAGTTTTATTCTGATTTTTAAGGTAGCAATCATAGAATGTTTTCTGAAGTGAATTACAAAATATAACGATATAAAAACAACTTTAAGCACACTTTGAATTTCAAAGATTCATAAAACTATTCTTAAAGTATCTTTATCTGCTACCACCAATATTAAAAGTCAAATAAGAAAGAAATAGCTTTGTCTTCAACTCTCTAACAATAAGTATAAAACCATTAAAAAATTTGATGTACCAAACTTGGGTGTTCCTCACAAAATATTTTTCTAGCTGGAATTACTATTTATATCATATGTAAAGTGTTTTACATTACAATTTATCTGACTTTAGAGAATTCAGTAATGAAGATTGTTCTTCCTGTAATCTAGACTTATATTCAAACTCCTATATCTCACTGCATAGCAACATATTTAACAGATTCTGAAGCAAGCAAGTCCTGAGATATAGAGTGTCTCAGAGGTGGAAGTGGTTTAATAAGAGTTTAATAGGAGCCAGACATTCTCTGATAAAAATAGACACTATCCCCAAACTCATGAAGTTTACAATTTCTAGGTGATAATGAACACTAAACAAATTTATAAGCAATATATTTGTCCTGGAATATAGTTAAAAGTAGTATGGAAAAAAGAACAAAAGAGAATAGCAGTGTCTAGTTATTTTTTAAGGCTGAATAAGATTCCCTTGTGTGTGTATACATGTGCCATATCATTTCTCTTCATTCATCCACTGATGAGCACTATATCTTACAAATAATACTGAATTAAATGGGAGAGTGCAGCTATCTCTATAAAGTGCTGATTTCATTTTCTTTGCCTGTATATCCCAGCAGAAGAATTGTTGGGTCCTATGGTACTTCTACTTTTAATTTTTTAAAGAAATATCTGTACAACTTCCAAAAATTACTGTACTAAATTACAGTACCACCAACAGTGTAGAAGAGTTCCCTGTTCTCCACTTCCTTGCCAATACTTTTTTTTTTTTTTGAGACAGAGTCTGGCTCTGTTGCCAGGCACCACGCTGGAGTGCAGTGGTGTGATCTTGGCTCACTGCAACTTCTGCTTCCCGGGTTCAAGCAATTCTCCTGCCTTGGCCTCCTGAGTAGCTGGGACTACAGGCATGCACCACCATGCCCAGCTAATTTTTTTATTTTAGAAGAGACGGAGTTTCACCATGTTGGCCAGGATGGTCTCGAACTCTTGACCTTGTGATCTGCCTGCCTCGGCCTCCCAAAGTGCTGGGATTACAGGTGTGAGCCACTGCACTTGGTCCCTTGCCAACTCTTCTAATTGCTTGTCTTTTTTATAATAGCCATCTTAACAGATGTAAGGTGATATCTCCTTGTGGTTTCAATTTACATTTCTCTGTTGATGAGTGATGTTGAACACTTTTTTTTCTATACTGTACTAGTTGGCCATTTGTATGTCTTCTTTGAAAAAATGTCTATTGAAGTCTTTTACAATTAAAAAAAAATCAGGTTATTCATTTGCTTGTTACTATGCTGTGTGAATCCCATATATATTTTGGATAATAACTCAGTATCACATTTATGCTTTACAATATTGTCTTCTAATTTTTAGGCTCCCTTTTCATTATGCTGATTGTTTTATTTGCTGTGCAGAAGCTCTTTTGTTTGATGTAGTGCTACTTTTGTATTTTTGCTTTTGTTGCCTGAGCTTTTGTTGAGCTATCCAAAAAAATCGTTGCCAAAACCACTCAGTGTCAAGGAACATAACATTTCATATAATCCTACATACCTAAGTGTACAATTACCAAGCCATTTTCAATTAAACTCATATATTGCATTAATACATGAAAAAACCAAATTCCATCTTTTAGGTATTTGTTTTCTTGCTCCAGCTGGTATATGTGACTGTGCTTTTCTGTGTACGTGTGTGTTGAACTTTAGATCCCCTCTCATCTTAAGCTAGCTATCCACTCATTAAATAAGTAAGTCTCAGAAGGCTTTTTTATATTGCTGATCAAATACAGGACAGCATTTGCTCAAGAACAGAGTCCTGAAAAGAAAGAGGTGGAAAGTGTCCTCTAGTACAAGAGTTGATAAACGTTTTCTGTAAAAGAATAGATGAGGATAATAAATATTTTAGACTTTGCATGTAACACATCAAATCTATTTCATATTTTTCTATCTTTCTTAAAACTGTTTAAAATGTAAAAAACATCCTTAGCTTATTGGATACATAAAAATAAGCTATAAGCTGAATTTTTTCACAGTTTGCAACCCCTTCTCTAGATTGTCAGATTTATTAATGTGTATGCCACAGAACATTTCAGATGGATCACCTATCTCTTCTCCCAATTTTAAAATCATGGAATTTATTCATTATTTTAACACTATTAATATGTAGTACACATATTTCTTTATTTTTATTTTTAAATTGACATATGTCCATATTTATGAAGTAAAGTTTACTGCTTTAAATTTTATTTATTTTTATTTATTAGTGTTTTAATAAATGTATACATGAATAATGATCAAATCAAGGCATTTGGCATATCTATCACCTTGCGCATTTATTATTTCTTCGTGGTAAGAATATTTAAAAGTGTCTCTCCTAGCTACTTTGAAATATATAATACCTTACTGGTAATCATCATCACCCTACTTTGCAATAGAATACCAGAACTTATCCCATCCATCTAATTGTAACTTGCACATATTAACTGACCTTTCCAACCTTCTGTCCCCTCTCCCCTTCCCAGACTCTGGTAACCACTGCTCTACTCTGGATATCTAGCACAATCTGTCTCTGCCCGCACTGCCAGCTTTTTTTCTTAAGATTCCAGAGATGAGTGAGATGATATGGTATTTGTCTTCTTATACCTGGCTAATTACATTTAACATGATGTCCTCCAAGTTCATTCATGTTGTCACAGTGATCGAATTTTATTATTTTGTGTAGCTAAATGGTATTCCATTATATATATATATATATATATATATATATATAATCACATTTTTGTTATCCATTCATTTGTTGGTGGACACTTATATTGATTCCATATCTGGGCTATTGTAAATAATGCTGCCTACTAGCATAGATTTGATTTGCATTCCCTTATGGTTAGTGATGTAGAACACTTTTTAATTTACCTGTTGACAAATTGTCTTCTTTTGGCAAGTGCCTATTAATGTCTTTTTTCCATTTTTGATTAGGTTATTTGGGAATTTTTTTTCTAAGTTCTTTATATTTTCTGAGTATTAAGCAATTGTTAGATATATAGCTTGCAAATATTTTGTCACCATCTATAGATTCTCTCTTCACTTTTTAAAGTGTTTCCTTGGCTGTACAAAAGCTTATTTAGTTTGATGTGATCCCATTGGTCTGTTTTGCTTTTGTTGCCTGTGCTTAGTAAGTCTTATTTTAAAAATCATTGTCCAGCCCAATGTCCTAAAGCATGTCTCTTAATTTTTTTTCCTAAGAGTTTCAAAAATGTAAGTTTTTGGTCTTACATTTAAGTCTTTAATCCATTCTGAGATGCTATTTTGTATATGGTGAGTAGTAGGTGGTCTAGTCTCATTCTTCTATATGTGGATAGTCAATAATTCCAGCACTGAGTTTCCTTAAGACCATTATTTTAAATTCTCTTTCTGGCAATGTATAGAATTCTTTTGTTGTTACTTTAGAATGATTGTGTACTTTGGTGGTGTCACATTTCCTGTGAAGATTAGGCAATTGTCCTGTGGAAATGACTTCTTGAGTCTGTGCCAGTGATTGGGACCACCTAGGGTGTTCATCTTAATTGTTCCTATTGAAAAAGTCCCCTGGCTCTATGTTGATTCTGGCAGCAGGGGGACAGTATGGCAGAGGTACCCTGTCTGTCATGCTATCTTGAGCTTTCATGTTCCACAGGGATTTTTTTTTCCCCTGGTACTCTCCAGTGTATATCCTCAGTCACTGCAGTCAAAATATAGTTGTTTATTTGTTGTTTTTATCCTTTTGTAGGGGTGGGAAGAAATGAGCTCCAGTCTACTCTAGTAGGCCATCTTGCTGTTGTCACTCTATAGTATATTTCAAAGGCTATGTTAGCAAATAAACTAAGCTGGTGGAATGCACTAGTCTAACAACATTAGCAAGGCTTAAAAACCTTGGTTATAGTCTTTCATAAGTAAATTAATTTAGATTCTCTTATAAAAGTGCTTCTGCATTTAAGTTTTAAACACCACTTCATTTAATAACTGTAGAATCTGTACAACAATTGATTACATGCCTTCTACACTTATATTAATAAATCAACTATTTCACTTCTTCAAAAATATACCCACACCTTTAGTCTTGGCACATAACTCCATGATTATATTTGATATTGTCTCCAAGACTTTAAACAATAATATGTGTGGGCCTGAATTGTCACTATTCAAATAGCATGCAAATTTCTTACTTTCAGGTTCCTCTTAGGTTCTCTTAAGGACTTCAATTTCCTCTTAACTTTAAACTTTAAAAAAATGTTGTTGCTAAAATAAGTTTGAGTAGACAGAAGAATATGGTTTACATTTACATCTTTCTCAACTATTGGGATAATTTCTTAAGTTAAACAAAAGTTTATAAACATCTTAATTGGTTGCCTAATGTTTTGCACTATCCATAGTTTATTCTGGATTTTAGGCTTTTCCAGATTTTCTTACACACCTGTGCTTTGTTTTATGGTAACTCCATGGGTATTTTATAGAAAGAGACCAAAAAAACATTTTAGAGTAAGGAGGCTTTGAATATTAATGGCACAAGGTCATCAAGATAGCAGCCTGAATGATCTTTTATTATTTTTCTTTCTGCCTAAAATTAAAATGATCTTTAAAATGTATTTTATCTGAGAGAAAATGGGCATTTGTAGATGTTTTTATAAAGCACCTTGGGTGAGTTTGCATATAAAGGATGCTGCTTATTCTGAATTCAGTGTCTGCATGGATTTTTTTTGCCAGGGCAATTAAGAAGAGAAATAGTGACAGTAATAGAAATACCATTGATAAAGTCTATGTACTTAAGGCAGAAAGTCATTACTTTAATAAATGAACAGAGAGCCACCGTCTAAAGAAAAGGAAATCCAAAGATCTCTGCAGTAAGTAAATTACTTTCAACATTAGGAAACAGCTATAGTGAGATGGGATTTGGGCAATAAGGAAAATAGATCAGAACCTGCAGATAAAAAGTATTAATAAATTGTCACAAGAAAAGAGTAAGAGGACTCAAAGCAAGATCACAGAGCCCTGACCTAGGTGAGGGACTGAGGGTTTGTTGATGGGAGCAATAATTAATAATTCCATCAGCATTTTTAAAAATAGGGCTTATAAGGTAACGTCAAACACAATTACTGTACTGTTGCTTATAGTTGCATGGACTATAAGGAAACTCAATATAAAGTCAATCCGCATTGTTTGCTGTAGTTAGTTTTTATAAAGTTGCAGGGAGCACTGATTAGCAAATACCTAATCGTTGCCTTTAGGTAAAATACTGGGTTAGATTTTTGCCAGATGAATAATCAACTGACCAATATATTATTTTATGGGTGCTTCTGCTTAAAGATAACTTATTAAATATGTATTGTTGATTCATTAACACTGAACTTACAGCCAGCAGCACTGTAACTCATACTGTCAGGAAGGAAACTTATCTAACCCACCTGTATTTTTCTCTCCAAGGCACATAACAGCTTTCCTGTGCTGAGGAACACTAGGCAGCATTTCAGCACTATGCTTTGGGCCAAGACCATGAAAACAAACTAACAAACAAACGACAACAACAAAACCACTTGTTTGCAGTATGATAGCTGAAGCAAGAAGGTAATGCATTACTTTGTTGGGCTAAAACTGAAAATATGGTTCTAGGTTCTGTAAAGGCATGTCTGTCAATGGCCTCAGAAGTGTCATGAGCATTGACTTTGGGGTTACAAATGGATTTTAGCCAGTAGGTGAATTTGTAAATATGGAATCAGCAAATAACTAAGACTGAGTGGTCAATAATATGTGGGCTTAATTCTTAAAATAATATTGTTATTTTAAGAATGCCATAATGTTCCTAGGAAAAAGGTAACTGAACAGGATGAATGGCAGTCCAGGATAAGTATTTTCATATGGAACTCTAGAACACTGACATTTTTGGCCAAGTGTGAGCTTACATAGTCTCAGAAATTTATACCACTAGAAAGTGGGCTTTTTTGTTTGTTTTGTTTTTTGTTTTTGAGATGGAGTCTTGCTCTTTCGCCCAGGCTGGAATGCAATGGCACGATCTTGGCTCACTGCAACCTCCGCCTCTTGGGTTCAAGCAATTCTCCTGCCTCAGCTTCCTGAGTAGCTGGAATTACAGGTGCCCAGCACCACCCCCAGATGATTTTTGTATTTTTAGTAGAGATGAAGTTTTGCCATGTTGGCCAGGCTGGTCTGGAGCTCCTGACTTCAGGTGATCCAATTGCTTTGGCCTCCCAAAGTGCTGGGATTATAGGCATCAGCCAATGTGCCCAGCTAAAGTGGGCTTCTTTAGAGCAGGGCCTAATCTGTCTCGATTACAGTGATGTTGTGAGGCTTAGCACAGTATCTGGCATAATTAAGCCTTCTAAAGACAGCTGGTGAAAAATATGTTTATATAAATGTTACCCCTGTCAGAGGCATTTGTGCTTTTATTGTCCACATTTTATTTTTAGTCTGCTTCCACCACTCTTCAGTATTCCTCTCTTCAAAATATCTGGAGTTGAAATAATCCTATCTTGACTTAACACTTTAATTTTGTTTTCCTAAACTATATTTTGATCCTTTTCTTTGACTATAATAGATTCTACTATGTCGTGGTCATCATTGTCCAAGTTTTCAGTAACTTCCCATTTGTATTAGTCTGTTCTCACACTGCTATAAAGATACTACCTGAGACTGGGTAATTTATAAAGAAAGGATGTTTAGTTGACTCACAGTTCTGCATGGCTGAGGAGGCCTCAGGAAACTTACAATCATGGCAGAAGGGGAAGAGGCACACCTTACATGGCAGTAGGCAAGACAGCATATGTAAGAGCAGGGGAGACTGCCTTATAAAAACATCAGATCTCATGATAACTCACTGTCACGAGAACAGCATCGGGGAAATGGCCCCCATGATCTAATCACCTCCCACCTGGTCCCTCCCTTGATCTATGAGGATTATGGAGGTTACAATTCGAGATGAGGTTTGGTGGTGACGCAGAGCCAAACCATATCACTGTGCCTCTTCTGGTGAGTATCAGGTTGAATCTGTAGTTTGCATTGCTTTTTCAAGTTGTTAAAAGAGAATCAAGTTCCAAAGCAATTAAATAACATCTGTTTACACAGACACACACACACACACACACACACACAGAAATATCCACATATACCACACACAAATTTCTTTTGTTAATATAATAATAATTTGGGGTATTTAAAGGGCTGAACATCCCAAACTTTCCCCTGCCTAGGGATCACCTAAAAGTATTTTGAGAAAGCATCATCTATATCCTCCAACTACTTAGAATGTATTAAATAAACCTGCAAGAATTACATCTTCTAGTTTTTTTTTTTTGCTTTTTAATTCTTCACTGTTATATTATTTATTGCTTATTATCCATAAATGGTTTTATATTCATTGCTGTTGACTCTATAAGGTGTAGAGGCAGAACATTATATGTCACATATATTTTCTCCAGCATCCCAGTTTTATTCTTTCTAAATACAGCTTTAGGTATTTCAGGTTCTGACTCCCATGGTAACCTAGATGCTGAAAATTCTGCTTCATTCCAATGAATTATAACCTATTCTGAGAACACAGCTAAGGTTACTAAAATGTCACAGTAGAGTTGTGAATTTTATATATTTTAAGTGTGGCAATGTGCACACTCAAATAATTTTTCTTGTTGAAAATACTAGAAACTTTCTCAAAAATTACTTGAGCAAACTTTATAATTTGTTGGTAAGATAAAGCAGTAAATCCTTATTTAAGATGAAGAATGAACACATATATTTATTTCCTCTACCTCCTGAGAACTCAGTATAAACTATAATAAAAGAAGTTAAAAATAAAGAAGAGCATGTGGCTGGGTGTGGTGGCTCACACCTGTAATCCCAGCACTTTGGGAGGCCGAGGTGGGCAGATAACAAAGTCAGGAGATTGAGATCAGCCTGGTCAACATGGTGAAACCCTGTCTCTACTAAAATACAAAAAATTAGCTGGGACTGGTGGTGCACACCTGTAGTCCCAGCTACTCAGGAGGCTGAGGCAGGAGAATTGCTTGAACCCAGGAGGCAGAGGTTGCAGTGAGCCGAGATCATGCCACTGCATTCCAGCCTGGTGACAGAGCAAGACTCCATCTAAAACAAAAAAAGCCGGGTGGGCTAGTTAAACTACTTTATAAGAAAGTTAAAAAATATGAACATTATATTTCTGGTTTAAAAATGATGAAAAGCTAATCAGTTCATGCAAGGCCTGGGATCTTGAGAAATTAATGTTTTCTGAACTCTTTTCTATATAAATGAGTTGCCCCAAATCAGCATGACAGTACCATCTGGGTGGCTCAATCTTTGTTGATCCTGTGGAAAAAAAGTACCATGACAGCCAGTAGAGTGATCTGCTCACCAGCCCATTTTCCTGGGACTGGAGCCAGCCACAGTGCCTAGAATGATCCACAGGAGTGACATCCAGAGCTCCTCAAGGCATTTGTTTGATTTCACATTTGGAGAAAAGAGTCAAAGAATTACCTGAGGAGGAGCACTGGGTATTAGGGCCCACATAGATATGTGTCTGGATGGGATGTCCACCATGGATAATACTGTGAACCTCAGCCAGCCCCAGGCAGAAGACAAGCAGATAAAAAATTATCAAGGAATGCAATCAGATTATGAGATGCTAAAATGTCCATGGCCCACGGCAATCTAAAGACAGAACTGGACACATAAAATAATGAGTTTCCTAGCTGTAGGTTCATTAATTTTTGTAATGAAAAACCCACTATAGACAAGGATATGATTAGCCCATATGGCACACTTTGGAAAACTAGGGGAAAATATTTTCTTTGAAGTGCTTTAGTAGTATTTATCAGCAGCCTGTAAGATATAGATTTTGCTACAACATAACACTGTCTGCTGTAACTATAGAAATTTAACACTTTCTCTTATATCACTTAACTTCATTATTGCTAACAGGAATCTTTGAAGGTTGCATCACACTTTATTGCATGTACCTATAATAGTACATGACAGAGTTGCCAAAGGCTTTGTTGAGTGAAGATACTAGATCTTAAATAATTTCTGAATCAACAATACAATCATATTGTTTCTGAAAATATTCAATTATATATGGTACACAAAATGTGTACAGGCTTACAAGTTTTATTTTATATATTAGATGTTTAAATTTCCGTATCCTTATATATACAATTGTATATTTACAGGATAATATATATTATCCTTATTATTATGTATATACAGGATATAATTCTGTATCCTTAACATTTGTATTAAGTCAATAAAATACACTGCCCAGTTAAAAAGAAAGATAACTGGGCAAAGTATTTTATTGACTTAATACAAATGTTCCCAAAGGAAAGATATTTAGTTAGTGTTCATGCACACACACACACACACCCCCTTTTTTGTAACTTTTCTTTTGTCAGAAAAGTAAAGCTTTTAGAGAAAGAGAGAGAGAGGGAGAAACACTTCTACCGAACAAATATTAATGGAACTTTTTTCTTTGTTCTTGGACAAAGTTCACTTTTGGCTTGGCCCAGCTGATACATGTTAAGTGATGTGCTAAACTAGGGCTTTTAAATTGTTCCCCTTCTGTTGTGCACCAATTTCCTATACTACATTACACCCAGCATCTCATTTACTAGAATTGGTCATTTTGGTTTAGAAGCAAAAACAATATTTGGTTACTCCGTTATAACCAAAATAGTATTATTTGCAACTCAAGAATATTCTGTTTACATCAGAGGCACACACTACTCAACTGAGTAAATACTTTTGTGGCTTCAGAATATAATTACTCTGATTTAAAAAAAATAACTTTGGCTAGTTTACTTTTACATTGAATTTATAATAGAGAAAAATTAAGTGTTGATCAGAGTATCATTGGATCACTCTTGAAAATAACACTTAATACTAGATCTAACAAGGCAAGTTATTTTTTCTTATGCAACTCCAACGATATTTATTTAGTGCCAGAATTGAACATTTTGTATAGATTTGCAGATTTGTTTAAAATACATTGTCAAACACTGCTCAAAAAATAATCTGTTTAATTTTCCAGATTAATAAGGATACAAATTAAAAATATCAAAAATCTTAATTTGTATGTCTTTTAGAATTCCTGTTGTTTTAGAAATGTTACATGGAAAGACTTTTGTGATCTTTTCCACCAGAGAAGTTATGCATGAGTTTCTAATGTAAACTGCAAAGAAAACTGGTTGGTATTCTTAAGTGTAATTGGAAATATACATAGTTTGTAAACAATTGCAGTCTATGCTATCTAGGAGTTAAGCATTCACAACTGTGACTCACAAAGTAAAATCACAGAATGATCAGCAAACTCCTGAAGAGTAACTAATGCAGGCAGAAACTGGTATAAGAGCTATAAATGTAAGC
This sequence comes from Aotus nancymaae, assembly GCF_030222135.1. NCBI lineage: Eukaryota > Metazoa > Chordata > Mammalia > Primates > Aotidae > Aotus > Aotus nancymaae. The sequence goes on along the minus strand of NW_026988431.1, from coordinate 39,310,810 downwards.
GTAATAAGATAATGGTCCTTCCCTTTAAGCTAACCACAATCTGTATAGTCTCTCACCTCAAGTGTGACATTCAGGCATCTTTACACTCCTTGGTATCCTCTTTTACCCTTTCAGAAGAAAAGTAAGTTTTGTAAATTACCAAAACCTCCATGTAAATTACTATATCTTGATGGGTTGCTTTTCCCAAGATATGTATTTTTTTCATTTAATTTTATCTAGTTTCAGAGAATTGAAATAACTTGCGTGGGGACATAAAGCATGTTTGCAACAGAGCAGTCATGAATCTGAGATATCCTAGTTCTTGGCAGTGTTTTCCTAAAAATCACCTCACTTGCCTAACGTTAGGTAGAAAATATTCAAAATGTTTCTACAAAATGTAGAAAAGGCAAATATTAGTAATAGCAAAAATATTAGTAATGTAAATGCATGCTTCATTAGGAGTCCAGAGAAAATAAAAACAATAAGTGTGCACATGCTAATACTGTATTCTAATAATGTGATTAATGGTTATTATTAATATAGACTAAAAAGTACAGTGTCTTGTTTATACATCTTAGAAGGATATTAACCTAACAGAAATTATGTTACTATTAATTAGCTTTTGAAAGCAGTGTGTCCTTCACAGCATTAACTTATTAACTTAGTTATAAAAATAATTACATCTGTTAGAATAACTCTTTCTTTAAATTGACAAAGAGGTCGTTGTTGTAGAATATAATTTCAATTGTGATACATGGTGCACAAGAATAAAAACATCATATGTAGGTTTCAAGCTGTTCACTTTAAAGGTCCATGAAATCTGAACATGATGATGGGTCAGAACTCAAGCCCTTTCTAACTTTTTTATAGTCAGTATCATGTTGCTGGTGACATGAACAATGAGTGGGTTAAATTAATTATAGAAATTACGACTATAAGACATGGCCCAAGGACATTCAGAGAGGGAAAAAAGTATGTGCTAATTAGATCTGAGAAAAATGCATTATAATAAAACTTAAAACTTAGTAAAAGTCAAAGATGTCATGCAAAATGTAGGAACACTAAATATCATGAAAAAGATATAATGATACTTTCCTCTTTATAAAATTTTCCTGTTATAAATGAGGAAATTTGTAAACAGCTATCATGTTGTCAGCTGTTCTCATTTTAAACATAATCAATCACTGAAAGGTGCAGCATAAACCTCTACCAGTGAAAATACGACAGTGGCTAATAAAAGCTAAGATGACAGAAGAGGGCTGTCACTTGTTATTCTGGAATAAAATGGACAAATGAAGGTCAATACTGAAAATGAGAGGGGAGGATAAAAACATTAAATATTAAGTGAGCAGAAGGGAACTTCCAATTCTCATATCATAAGTGAATGTTTCCAAAGAAAAGAATTTATGTGATGAATGGCTATTAATTATACAGAGTCAGAATTAGAGAGAGTTATATTCAATCATTTGTGACCCTCTAACCCTTGCACAGTTAATGTGGCTAAATCTGAGCCATGGCACATAACAAATGGAATATTATTTGAAATAACATTGAAGAAATTATATGAACACACACAAAATAATTTTCCTTTTAGATATTCTGTATTTCAAATTAAGTTTATTCTACAATTCCTGTATGATTTTAAGTAAACATACAAGGTAACTTTATGAATCTAGGATATGATATTTTCAATAAGTTATGCTCCACAAAAAATAACCAACACTTATGAGGATGTGGAGAAAAATTAACTGTTATAAATTGTTAGTGGGAATATAAATTAGTACAGCCATTATGGAAAGAAGTATGGAAGTTCCTCAAGAAACTACACATAGAACTACCATAAAATCCAGCAATCTCACTACTGGGTATGATACCCAAAGGAAAGCAAATCACCATTTCTAAGAGATATCTGTGTTCCCACCTATGTTGCATCATTAGTCACAGTAGTCAAAATATGGAATCAACCTGAATGTCCATCAACAGATGAATGGATAAAGAAAATGTGGTATCTCTATAAAATGGAGTACTATTCAGCTACAAAATAATAATTTTCTAAAATCCTGTCATTTGTGTGACATGGATGAGCTTGGAGGAGATTATGTTAACTGAAATAAGCCAGGCACAGAAAGACAAATACTGTATTTTCTCACTCATGTGAAAACTAAAAAGGTTGATTTCATAGAAATAAACAGTAGAGTGGTTACTAGACCCCAGGAAGGGTAATGGGGAGGGAATAGCCAGAGGATGGCTGTATGATTCCAGTTCCCCTTTGAGATATGTCTTATAAGCACCATCAACAGTTTAAAATACATTTTCAAGAGACTGTTACTAATAGTTTACTTTGAAACTTGTCATTTTCTAGTAATTGGCTGAGCTTTTTTTCTCTACTTTGTAATTACCACATATAAATATTCTTTATTTTGAGCCAATGCTATTCTTAAAATTAATGTAGCAATTAATCTAAAAGTTTAAATGAAAAATCACACTTTAATCACATTAACAGCTAAATTTTTAGTTAATGTACTTAAAGGAGTTTCACCAATGGCTCTTCTCTTAAACTGTAACATGCTCTAACAATATATTTTTCATAGCTTATTGCTTCTGCACATACTGTGCCTTCTGTCTGGCATAGCACTCATCTTTCAGAATGAATTAAACATCACATCCTCTGTTAAGGGTCTCTTGAACAATCTCTAATGGTCATATATTATTTTTATGGCATGTATCACCAATTAATAGAGTTTTCTTAATGTCTATCTTCAAATTGTGAGCTCCTCCGGAGCAGGAACACTGTCTTCTTTGGTTGTTTGTTTCCAGCTTTAGTATGGCACCTTATACATAGTAGGTATTTATTATATATTTTCTGAATGAATTTTTTATTTTTTTTTGAGACAAAGTCTCATTCTGTTGCTCAAGTCGGAGTACAGTGGCACAATCTTGGCTCAGTAAAACCTCCACCTCTCTGGTTCAAGTGATTATCCTGCCTCAGCCTTCTGAGTAGCTGAGACTACAGGCCCACACCACCATGCCCAGCTAGGGTTTTTTGTTGTTGTTGTTGTTTTGTTTTGTATTTTTAGTAGAAAACGGGTTTCACTATGTTGGCCAGGCTGGTCTTGAACTCCTGACCTCGTGATTCACCTCCCTCAGCCTCTTAAAGTGCTGGGATTACAGGCATGAGTAACCATGCCCAGCCATGAATATTGAGTAAATTAAAAACATTAAGTCAGAAAGTAGGTATATATTCTAAAGATAAGTGCTGGCACTATTAATGTGAGAGAAGAGTGGGCAAATTCTTACACATGTATGTATAGAGATGAAATGCAATAGACAAGAGAGGTATGAAAAAATCAAGGAAAGACAATAATTTTACTATATTATATACAAAATAGAAGTTTTCCCAATTATTTTAATTTAATCTACATATGGGAAATAACTGTATGAAATATAGTTCCCATTTATTTTTGTATTGCCCTCTGTTTACTTTTACATAATTTTGTAAATTTTCCCTCCAGAAAAGATCGAAGAGAACTATTTCTTGTAAAAGATTTGGAGATCATCTTGTACACAGCACTAAACACAGAGAAGTTATTATAATAAATACAGCATATCTATATTCCTATTGCACCCTAGTGCATATTTACATTATAATTGAGTATGTATTTGTTGTGTGCAAATGTTTGCTGAGACTGTAAGAGAGAGAGTCTCTGAAAGAAGAATAATTTTCTAATAGAATAGTCTTTATGTTAGTCTTTGCCATATCCAACAATAATAAGAAAATCTATCAGGAGATTCAATAATATGGTCAAAAAAAATGTAATTTGTCTTTGTTTAGTTTAAACCATGACATTGATCAGGATCTGGGGTTTCTAAATGCTGAATAAATGATTTGGTTTAGCTCTGTATGTATGGGCAAATTTTATCTCGAATTGTTGTTGGGAAAAGCTGCAAAGGAGAAATGACTTACAGAATGCCTACATAAATTGGTTATAAGTAACACATAAACAAGGAACAACAAACTGCAGAAGGCCACAGGAGGCCTCTGAGGAGGAAGGCCTCTCCATGCCTCATGTTCCGGTGCAGGGTAACCTAGGCTCTGTTACCATAAACATTGTGCTCAAGGACGTAAAACCCCTTCGTAGCACTATGATGTAGCCAGACTTGTAGGCTCCTTGTAAGGCCCAAGTTCCACCAGCTACATGTAGATAATAAGCTAAAGATAACCACATGTTCTTGTTTTCTGAAACTCCCAAAGAGCCACTGTTATCAATCCTTAGGATGACACACCAGTTCTGGCTCACTGATTCACTCCACCATCACTCCACCCCTACCCTATAGATCAAAGTGATTATAATCAATAAATAGTGTGGATGATCAGACCTCAGGGCTTTCACTGTCTCCTCCAAAATAATAAAGTGATGGAACCCTGGTCCCACTGTTTCTCTTAATCTGTCTTTTTCTCATTCCTTTGTCACCACCAAACTCGGGGTACCCACGGGTGATGTAGGGCTGGCTCCCTATGTTCTGATGCCCAATGTGGGGTTCATGCATCCTTGCAGTCTGACACCCAATGTGTGGGGTTCTTGAATTCCCTACTTTCTGGTGCCCAACCTGGGACTCATGGATCCCTGCATTCTGGCACCCAATGTGTGGGGCTCATGAATTCCCTACAAATAATTCCCATGTGTTGGAGGAGGGGCCTGGTGAGAGGTGACTGAATCATGGGGGCAGACATCTCCCTTGCTTTTCTGGTGATAGTAAGTTCTCATGAGATCTGGTTGTTTAAAAGTGTGTGGCATTTTTGCCTTCTCTCTCTCTCTCCTGTTCCACCATGGTAAAAGATGCTTGCTTCTCCTTCCCGTTCAATCATGACTGTAAGTTTCCTGAGGCCTCCCAAGCATGATCCATGTAAAGCCTGCAGACTTTGAGTCAATTAAACCTCTTTCTGCATAAATTGTCCAGTCTCAGGTAGTTCTTTATAGCAGTGTGAGAAAAGACAAATACACTAAGTACATCCCTAAAATAGACTCCTGCAAGGATGTTTTCTTATAAATATTTGATTATATAAAAAATATAAAGTATTTTGATATGACTTTTACATATACGAAATCAAACACAGTATACATAAACAGTGACCTTGAGTAATTGATAAAGATGAGAAACCTCTATAGAGGGAGAGAGGAGTGTACAGAGATGAATTGTTCAACCTGATCTTGATGAGCGATGTAGTGTGAAAGTTTTTCCCCTCCAAATCTCATGTTAAAACATAATCTCCAAGGTTGGAGGTGGGGCCTAATGGGGGGTGTTTGAGTCATGAGGGTTGATTGCTCATGAATGGTTTTGTGCTGTTCTTGTGATAATGAAGAGCTCTTGCACTGAGTTCACACAAGATCTGGTTGTTTAAAAGAGTTTTGCACCTTCCCCCCCTCTCTCTTTTACTCCTATTTTAGCATGTGATGTGCCTTCTCCAGCTTCACCTTTCACTATGATTCCAAGCTTCCAAAGGACCTCACCAGAAGCCCAGCAGGTATTCGTGCGGTGTATGTACAGCCTACAGATTAAATCATTTTTTCCATATAAAATAGCCAGCCTCAGATATTTATGAATAATGATGCAAAAATGGACTAATACAGAAAATTGGTACCAATAGTGGGGTGTTGCTATAAAGACACCTTAAGATGTAGAAGCAGTCTTGGTACAGGGTAATAGACAGAGGTTAGGATAGTTTGTAGTGCTCTGAAAAAGATAAAAAGATGAGGGAAAGTTTGGAACTTCTTAGAGACTATTTAAAATGCTGTGACCAAAATGCTGATAGAGATACGGACATTGAAGTCCAGGCTGATGAGGTTTCATATGGAAATGAGGTGGTTATTGGGAACTGGAGTAAAGGTCACCTGTGTTACACTAGCAAATAACATGGCTGCATTTTGTTCGTGTCCTAGACATCTACAGAGGTTTGCACCTAAGAATTATAACATGGTGCCTGGAAGAAGAAATTTCTAACAGCAAAACATTCAGGATAACTTTGTTTTGATTCTACAGGTTGATAGGTGGAAGGAACTTGGAAGAAATATGGGAGCAAATAAATGACTTAAAATTGGAACTCATATGTAAAGGGAAACCATAGAATCAACATTTGGAAAATTTGCATCTTGGCCATGTGGCAGAGAAAGTAAAAGCATTCTAGAACTAGAAATATCATTTGACCTAGCAATCCTATGACTCAGTATACACCCAGAGGAATATAAGTCATGGTATTACAAAGATACATGTACATACACGTTTACTGCAACACTATTCACAATCGTAAAGGCATGGAATCAACTCAAATGCCCATCAGTGATAGACTGGATAAAGAAAATGTACATATACACTGTGGAATACTATGCAGAGATAAAAGGGAATGAGAGCATGTCCTTTGCAGGGACATGGATAGAGCTGGAAGCCATTATCCCTGGCAAATTTACACAGGGACAGAAAACTAAACACTGCATGTTCTCACTTATAAGTGGGAGCTGAGCAATGACAACACATGTTCACAGGGAGGGGAACAACACACACTGGGGCCTATCAGGAGGTTGGGTGGGAGGGAGAAAGAGCATTAGAAAAATTAGCTAAGGTTTACTGGGCTTGCTACTTAGGTGATGGGTTGATAGGTGCAGCAAACCACCATGGCACATGTTTACTTATGTAACAAACCTGCACATCCTGCACATGTACCCCAGAACTATAAAAAAGAATCTGAGACCTCTGCTTCTGGCTATGGTAATGTATATTATGGGAGGGCAATGTAATTATTGCAGATAGACAGAAAATCCACATAAAACTTAAAATCATATATGATTGACGGCATAGGACAGCTACTCAATCAAGCAAGAGTTGAGGAGGAAAATTGTAGAGATGGGAAACAGTAGAGAGATTATGAGCTATTCTGTTCCTTCTAGTGAACTCAGAACATTTAACTGTACTGGCAGCTGGACAAGAAGCTGAGAATCTACACAATAGGCCCAGGCCTAAAGGCCACTACTGGGTCAGAGGAACCAGCAAGTCTAATAAAAGTTGACTGTAAAATACAGGCTTAAAGGGTCAGAAACCTCTTTGGAGTAATATGGTTGAAAACTTCTCCTGGGGGTATTGATATCTCACCTGGTAGGATATCCCTGGTACTTCTGGCTTGCCATGTACCATGCACTGGCCTCCCAACAAACCCAGTAAAATTTTTCATAGGCACAAAAATGCATATAGAGGCATTGGGAATTCGACCAGCACACACTGAAAGGCTGCGGGGACATGGAGAGAACCCTGACAGTGTCCGGTACAACAGGGAATATTTACACAGGACTTACACATCCCAAGCACTGCCATTTAACTTTAAAAACCTGATATATTGAGAACATAAATATGAAAATGAAACTTTTATTTAGAATGGAAGGAAAATCTTTATATCATCAGTGTAGTAAAGCAAATGTAAAGCAAAATGCTAAAATTACAAGACATCAATCAGCAAAAGCACTGGTTAATTTTATTCCATTGTCAAAACATTTTTAAGGTAAAGGACTAACAAAGTAAAGGCACACCTTGGGATGGAAGAATATGCATATAACAAAGAATTCTTGTTCAAAATATAAAAATAAAGAGACAAGTAATCCCAAATAAATATGTGCAAAGGCCATGGACAGGTAGAGAAGGCTCTGTTGACTTATGTCAGTGGTAGAAATGAATTGAAGTCAAAACCTTCACAGAGTCCCTTGAGTAATACAAATAAAGCTTGCTGATTCTGCTGACCCTCCATGTGGCCTCATCTTGATGTGTGACAAAAGTCCTCTCACTAGGTCACATATATCTCTAAAGTACATAATATGAACACACCACATCAGTCTATTCACATGTCAACAGTGACTTCAAATGTAACCTAAAATTTTTTCAGGCTTGTTAAGCCTGGTCCATGTTTATTTCTGATTGCAATGTTTCCAAATAAGGTATTTCTGGGAGAACTGCTAAAATATCCTTAGATCAGTCCTTGAAGTTTGTGGGACATCATATTAAAGTTTGTAGAACAAAGTAGAGAAACAAACTCTCATTGTATTTGCTCATGTAATTTGTAAATCATATGCTTCATTGTGATCTATTTTTATAAGTATTGTGTAGATTTTCTCTTATGGATATAATATAGGATTCTCAGGTGTGTTTATTTTTCTTGTCTTCTGGGTAAAACTGTCAATATTTTTATGCAAAGATGCTCAACTTTACAGTAATCACAGAAAGGCAAATTAAAATAACCTCACTTTACACCTAGGATCTTGGATGTCTATAATAATTACACAGTTGTAATTATTGAGTACTTTTTATGTATGAATTCATTAGAATATCATAAAACTCGATGAGTTGTAGGTTGTTAAAATTCTTTTTTACATATCAGAAAACTGAGGTTCAATTATAAGTAAATATATGACAGATCATGAAATGAGTAAGTGATGGAACTGTAATTAAAACTCCTTGGACTGCAAGCTTGAGCTCTTAATTTCCTCACTGTATTGCCTGATAGCACCACAAATAAAAGTGGTTAATCCATAATTAGCTATTTTCCTTGCAAGCATTCTGCATTTATTAAATTATGTGATCTTCATAATAGCTCTATGAAGCAACTTCTGTACTATCATCATTGTAAGATGAGGAAATTGGGGAACAGAGACTTTAGATTACTTGCTTTCCAGACTTCGCCCTATGTACCTCTTCATTTATGTTTTATGTAATGAACTGCTAAGAGTAAGTAAAATGCTTTTCTGGGTTCTATGAGTCATTCTAGCAAATTCTGAAATCGAGGAAAGGGTTATGGAAACTCCTGATTTATAACCAGCTGATTAGAATTACAGATGGCCTGAGACTTGTGACTTGTGTCTCAAGTAGAAACAATTTTGTTGGGCTGAGTCCTTAACCTGTGGGTTCTGTTCTAGCTCTGGGTAGTTATTGTTAGAATTAAACTGAATTTTTAGAAACCAAGCTTGTGTTAGAGAATTGGTTGGTGTCAGAAAACATACCACATCATTCTTTCTAAGAAGTTTTCCGGAGATAAAGCAAAGGAAGAATCAAAGGGAGTGTTTTCTTCTTTTAAATTCATAAACAGAATTGAAAATATTTATAGATTAAGGAGTAATTACAAGAGAAGATGTTGGTAACTAGGAAAAGTAACGAATACAGATTACTTAGAAGGCAAAAGTGAGGCAAAAGTACTCAAGAGTAGATTAGAAATGTGTAACCCTGAGGCCTGAATGAGAAAAAGGAGGAATGAAATTGTTGTTATTTTTGTTTTAAGTAGAAGAGACAAGTTGTCTGAGTGTATCCATGATGTCTTTATCATTCTGTATAAAGAAGGAAGTTAGCTCTTCCTTTGAAAACAGGATGTCCACAGCTAGTTGAGAGAAATTAAGTTTATACAGATATTCAGAAAATAAGCGACAATGATGGTTTAAAAATGATTGTGTGAATTACCCTTTCCTCACGTCTTCCTCTTGCCAACACAATTGAATATAAGAATGCCTGAAAGAAATCAGAAACTTGTTTCACAGTAGGATATCTAGCAATGAAGTTTATGTTTTCATAAATGCACAGAAGTTTGAAAAGGGAGATAAATAACTGAGATGGAGATAGTGGGAAAATGTCTTTCAAAATAGTTTTATTTTGCTCGAATAGAAATTTTAAATCTGTTTCTACTAAAGTGAAATATCTACTAAATTATAGTGTGTTTTAATTTGGACCTTTAGATTTTGCTGTGTTGAACTGATTTTTTTATTCCAGATTATTTTCCTATATAGAATGATACAATTAATTAATCATAAAAATAAAATATCTCAGAAAACTTTATTATAACACCAACACAGCAATTTATTTTATTTCATTTTACACAGAGTATAAACTATTCCATTCTCATTTTATTTTTAAGATTGTCTTTTGGTTTTAGTTTTTTATGACTTTATTGTTTAAAATTGCAAGTTAATTTTCCTATTTATTCACTTTCTTTCTGAGGAAAGATAATCTTCAAATAGATAGTTAGAATTAAGAACATTTTAATCTTCATTAACTTTTTCTTAAAAATACACTGGAGAGTTTAAGAAAAGGCAGATACCTGAAGCCCCTTTTTAGACCTACAGAATTAGCATCTGCAAGGAAGACTGAACATTTTGAGAAATTTCCAAAGTTTAAAAGATGCTGGGAAGATTGAACACATGCTTTAGGCTCTCCTACCTGTCCCAAATCATCATAATTTGTGCAGAGTACATTAACATTCTAAATAAATTCACAATTGTGTTGAAAAGAAAAGCTATAGTAAATCAAAGTTGTGAAGATTCTGAAAGAAAAAAATGCAAAATAAATGAAGATTAGAGGAGAAACTTAATATGGAAATAGAAATTATAAATGTACAGCTACTTTATCTAAAGTTTAAATGAACTACAAATAATAGATCTGTAGTTAAGAAAATGTTCAAAGAGAAAAATCATGGCATATCAGGCATTTTGAAAATACTGAAGCTGTCATCTAACTAAAGTGCTATTGTAGAGCAGAATATTGTTCTTACATATTATTTTCATTCCATTGTCTTTGGGATCCCAGGGGACAAAAAGGCCAATATACAGAGGAAAGGTTTTATTAAAAATTAAATTTTACATACGAGCTTCTGTTGTAAACAAATTAAGCTTTCTGAAGTATTCACTGATATTTCCTTAGTATGCTACAAACTTCTTCCTGGAAGAATCATTCCATGTTAGATGCCAAGCCTCTAGATTCTTAAAGTATGTAGAACATCTTTCTGAAAATTGTAGAATAAAGTAGAAAAACAAGCCCCATTGTATTTGTTCCTTGAATTTGTAAATGATGTGCTTCACTGAGATATATTTTTATACATATTGTATAGATTTTCTTTTATGTAAATAATACAGGATCCTCAGCTACGTTGCCTTTTTGCCCCTGGAAAGGGGCACTGGAAATTCCAAAAGGGAGGAGGGTGAGAGGAGTTAAGTCTGAAAAATTTCCTATTGTATACAATATTTTCTATTCGGGTGATAGGTACACTAGAAGCCCAAACTCTGCCATTATGCAAGCTACAGGTAACAAACCTGCACATACAAGCACATCCTGAATCTAATATAAAATCAAAGTATAAAAAATAAGGGAATCATTTCATAGTATTTTCCAAGTGTTGAAATTAAAGAGAGACACACGGTGGAGAAAAAAAAAAGAGTTAAGAGGCTTGCACAAATCCCAAAAGTATGCTGGGATTATCTGAAATGGAAATGTAAGGGTCCCAGGTACCCTGAAGTGTAATCTAGAGGTGGAGTGTAGCCCCTGAGTGGGCAGGTAAAACCCTCTCTTGTTGTTAAAACACAGCTAGAGAAAATGTTTAGTGAAAAATTTTACAGTGTAGGGCACAATGTATCTTTCTTGCCCAAGTCTAAAATCGTTACTGCACCAGCTAATGACCCAGGAATGAAGAAAGCCTTGAGCTTTCAGACTGAGAAGGTCCATTAACTATTTTTCAACGAGGATAAGTAAAAGCAATCTGCACGTAAATATATCACAGAAAATCTCACCTAATAAAAAATATAAACCTCAGATGAAAAAATAAGTTTTATTACCTAAAAAAGAATAAGAATCCAAATGCCACCAGTCAAACAAAACATGAATAATTTCAACCAAAAGACCCTATTTTTATTGTTCCTCAGAGATTTCCTCGGTTGGAATAGCTGACATGCAGTTATTTCTGGAGATACAAACATAAGCATGCATACTACTGATTTTAAGAAAAAGAAACTTCCTTAAGATGAGAAAGGGTATCTACCAAAAAAAAAAAAAAAAAAGCAAAGATCATTTTCAGAGGTGTCAATTTGAAACTTGTCTTCTAAATTCAGAAATGAGATATGATAGGTACTATTTCTGCCTCTATACTAGACTGTACTGAAGGGTTGAGGCAGGACTATAAAAATATGATAATAAAAGAAAATATTTAAGGTTAAGAAACAGAGAAACAGAAGTATCAGTAGTATCAGGTGATATGTCCTATGTCTTTATATAGATAAGCTCAGAAAAATCTACAAGTGAATTATAATAACTAATGAGAGAATCAGTAAATATAAATATAGAAGAAAAATATTATACAAAAGAGTGGAAGAGAATTATGAATGATTGTTTCATAATACATATAATGTGGTTGAAATAAATGATCTCTTATTCAAAATCAGTAGAAGAAATAAAGAAACTGAATAGACATTGCTTTTAGTTTTAAATCACTTATAATTATAGTAAAATATTTTCTTTTTAAAAAAATTAATTCTCAGACCCAGGTCATTTTATAGATATGTCCTATCAAATTGCAAAGGAAAAAATTAGTTATTTTTGCCAGATTAAAATATCTGTTGAAAATAAAATTATTCTACTCTTGCAAATAAAATAGTCCTTTATGCAAAGTTTATATTCATGAATTAAATATTGAAAGAGAGAGAGTGGCTAAGGAATTTCTAGAGAATTTTTCTTTAAATCTAAGTTTAGTCTTCTATTGTCCACCTTACATTTTACCCTGGACAACCTCATTTTCTTCAAGTATTGTGGCAACTCACTCCTATGGTACTGAAGCTCATCTATGAGTCTGGTCTGAATCTCCTTTCTGATTTCCTCAGACATTAAATTACCCATGTGGATTTCCCCTAAGAATTCCTCCCAGACTTCTCAAGCAACACGCAATAATAACCATCCTCTTAAAAACCTATCTCTTCTCTAATCTATTCCACCTCAGGCGCATCAGTGGCTCAAAAGAGAAACCTGGCATCACCTTGATACCTTCAACTTTACCTCATTCTACATAACCACCATCCAATTCTATCACTTCTGTTACAAAATGCACTGTAAACTCTATCCACCTGTATCTTCTGCTTTGAAATATTGAGAGAGCCTCATATTCACATTTATTTGCCAGCTTCCACTACTGTCACGTCTATTCTAATCTCCATGTAGCAACCAGAATAATTAGTTTTAGAGTTGGCACATAATGATTGTACATGCCTATGGTGTACAGTGTGACATTTCAATGTTTGTATACAATGTAGAATGATCAAATTAGAGTAAATACTATATTTATCACTTTAAATATTCATGATATCCTTGTGGTAATAACACTGAAAATTTCTTCTAACTTTCTTGAAATGTACACAACATTATTATTTTCTATAGTCACCTTACTGTGTAATAGATATTTTTGATGTGGCAAACATCTTATATCATTCTCCTGCTTAAAACTGTTCAGTAACTTTCTTTAGACCTATAATAATATTCAAAAGCCTTGGCATGTCATGCAAAGCTTTGTTTATACCTCTCCCCTTCATGTTCATTATACTGTAGCCACATTGATAGTCTTCCTGTATTTTGAAAGTCTGAGCAATTTCACACTTACGGCCTTTGCATCTTACAATACATATTCTTCCTCTTCTTCACATGCATAATTTGTCTTCACCTTTCTGATATCAGTAAAAATGACCAGTTTTTTCTATAAAGTTATCTCTAACCTCTTAAAACACAAAGATCACAAATTATTCTCCATTGCATTACTCTTTTTTCTCTTTTATAGCACTCATTAGACATTGATTTTTTTTGTTATAACTCATTAGAGATTATTCATGTTTTTGTTGGTTATAATTCATTCTCTCCCATGAACTTTTAATCTGTAACATTGGATCTCAAGTACATAGCACTATACCTAGTACATGGCAAGCAGTTAATAAATATTTCTTCTGTTAATGGAAAAATAAAAACAAATTATGATCTGTGTGAAACAGTAGTAATTTCTATTTTTTCAAGTGTATAAATGTTGTGCTAAGTAAAATAAAGATCTAATTTTTAAAAATCCAGCAATATCATAACATATTAAAAAACAATTTACCTAAAAATGTTTATTTAATTTTTAACATTATATTTTGTTTTACTCTTACTTTAAATATTAAATAAACTCGGGTCCATCAATTCTTGCTTTTACTACATTTTAAAGTGTTAAATTAATCATTCAACCTGAGAAAAAAACTTCCTTATGGACATGACATGCAAGTCCCTGTAGATGGGTTGCAGTATTTAAGCATTCATATTAAATTAGGTATTTAAAAACATCAAAACTTAATTGGCATTTCACAATGCCCATGTACACTTTTGAAATATGAAAATGAAGCTTTAACATAATGGAGATTAGTCAGGAGCCCTCTTGTGAGAAATAAATATGAGCTGTTTAAGATGTTTAATCATAATATTTTTAGAGGTTATTTAAATCAGTGTTCTATAAAAAATGAACCATTCAGGTTTTTTTATGATATTTTAAATGAAAAACTAAAAACTACTAGAAATCATCAAGTCTAAAATAAAAATCTCTTGAAAGTGTGCATCATCTGTACATTTTCATGGCTGGACTAGTTTCTTTCTTAATTTTTTTTCTCTTTAAGTATGTTTCAAAATGACCCATGGCCTTCCTAGTCCTAATAAAATATGTCAGAAATTCAATGTGAGGTTTCTTGTGTTAAAAATAAATCTAGTTATCACAGTGGCAAAGTCTGCTTGTTATCAGTCAGTCTGCAGGCATTCTAGAGTATTGGAGACTTTGGCACCAGAAGAGCTCAGGATTAAAAAGCTTGAATGACCTCTGTTAAAAGGTAAACCTGTCTTGTCTATATGGAAAGACTATGTCTTTTCCAATTCTGCTGTGTAAACCAAAAATTGCAAAGTGCTCTATACAATATACACACATGCACATACATATATACATTTATAAACTACACTTGTGTGCACACATATTTGATTCATCTCATATATATATGTATATATACAGACACACACATATATATACAAACCATAAATATTGTACAGCATATAAATGAACATTTATGTGTGCTTGATTCACTAAAGAATGTGTCCCTGAGTATCAAATCTCTGGAATAAATGAAAAACTCTAGACTATGTATTTCTTCATGAATAAACTACTTATAAAAACAACATGGGTTGGGTGTGGTGGCTCACACCTGTAATCCCAACACTTTGTGAGGTCAGGCAGCTGATCACTTGAGGTCAGGAATTTGAGACCAGCCTGGCCAACATGGTGAAACCCCAACTCTACTAAACATACAAAATTAGCCAGTCTTTGTGGACACCTGTAATCCCAGCTACTGGGGAGGCTGAAGCGTGAGAATCGCTTGAACCCGGGAGGCAGAGCTTGCAGTGAGATGAGATCACGCCATTGCACTCCAGCCTGAGCGACAGAGCAAGAAAAACAAAACAAAGCAACAAAGATCCAGTACTTTACTTGTCTGTCATAGAGACAAGAGAAAAATTTCTTAATAGTGGTATTTTACCCTCTGGTCTCTTAAGAAAGAAAGCTCAGTTAATGTTAAAATAAGATTTCTGAGCTTCTCTAGCTGAGTAATTTTTAAATCAGTGTTTGCATATAGGAATACCTAAAAGAATTTATTTTGAAATTGGCTTAGCCACCCTACTCCTCAAATAATGTTCTTAATCTCTTTCTAGAGACACGGGCTACATTTCTAGTTGCCCTCACTATACCCATAAGTGGAGTTTAATATTTACAAATGTAAAAGTAATAAAATCTAAAAATATGGAAATTGTATTAAAAAATCAAATCAAATAAACGAACATAAAATTAAAATGATTTAAAGCAGCAGTTTTCAAACTTTTTGAATTCATAATACATTTACACTCTTAAAATGATCAAGGAACCCAAAAAACTTTGTTTATATGGGTTATATCTATTGATGTTTATTATAATTGAAATTAAAACAAATAAAGAATACATATCCATTTATTGATTCATTTTAAAACAATCATAAAAAACCATTACAAATTAACATAAATAAAATCTGTTGTAAAATATAATAGCATAATATTTTATTCCCCAAATTAGTGACAAGAGTGGCATTGTTTTATATCTGATTTACTAGAGGAGGATCCGAATATCTGCTTTTGAATTCAATCATTTACTATTTATTGCTTTAGTTGAAGCATATGAAGAAAATCCAACTACATATATGTAGTTGGAAAGAGAAGTATTTTAATAGACTTTTTAGATAATTGTGCATATTCTTTTTGGATACTATTCCAAAACTTGATGATTGATAATTTTTTTTTAAGATTAGTTGAAATATGTAATCTAAAATCAGATTAATGAACTTTTCATACCTTGTTACAGTAAAATCTCTTCTTCTATCTTGCAATTTGAATGATCTCTTACACACAGACAATTTTGTAATATTACACATTAATCATCTGGATAATACTGGTTCACTGAGTTATGTAAATCTTTTCAAATGTTGGCAAATTTGGTTATACATTATTTTAAAACTCACATTGCTAACATTATCACCATTCTCATTAAATTTTAGCTCATGGTGGCTGATAAAAGTGTTTTATGTGTCTAATTTTCACATAAAGCTTGTTATATCATTAACAATTAAAAATGTCAGTTGTTTTTCTTAAAGCAGTAGACTCAGTTCATATTTAATAAAGTATCAGTCAATTAGTGAAGTCTGCATAACCATGCTTTTTTGCTCACTCTTCCAACTTGAACCATGAACAAAAGCAGTTAGTTTAGACAAAAACTCAAAAACAATAATAGGATATTTTTGTTTGCAACCCTAGGTAATGCAACCCTATGGCGGTTGCATTAGTCAGCTGAGGATGCCATAACAACATACCATGGACAGGATGGCTAAAGCAACATTCATTTACTTTTCACTGTTCTGGAAGGAAGCTGAAAATCTGAAATCAAGGTGCCAGTATGGTTAAGTTCTAGTGATGGGTCTCTGCTTGGCTTGCAGATGGCTGCCTTCTTTCTGTGTGATCACATGGGCTTTCTTCTGTGTATGTGCATATAGACAGAGAGGGAAGTTTCTCTCTTTTCTCATGAGGCCACCAGTCCTTTTGCATTAAGGCTCCAACTTAATGTGGTTAAATGACTTTATTTATTTATTTACTTATTGAGACAGACTTTAACTCTTGTTGCCCAGGCTGGAGTGCAGTGGCACCATCTCAACTCACTGCAATCTCCGCCTCCCGGGTTCAAGCGATTCTCCTGCCTCAGCCTCCCAAGTATCTGGGATTACAGGTGTGTGCCACCAATCCCAGCTAATGTTTTGTATTTTTAGTAAAGACGGGGTTTCATCATGTTGGCCAGGCTGGTCTCCAGCTCCTGACCTCACGTAATCTACCGTCCTCAGTCTCCCAAAGTGCTGGGATTACAGGAGTGAGCCACCACACCCAGCCCATCATTTAATCTTAATTGTATCCCAAACACCCTGTTTTCAAATACAGTCATATTGGGTGTTGGGATTTCAACTTATGTGAAGCTGATTTTTTGTTTTTGAGAAGGGTGAAGAACACGATTGCTAGTGCAGTTTGTTGGGAGCCCTTGATTAGTGTTAAGATTCCAGGCATTATTTTATGCCATTGCATTTGCACTATCAAGGTAAATAAAAGTAATATTTCTATGATAGTTTTGACTCTGAAATTCCACTGAAAAGGTCTAGAAATCTAGGGGCCTAAACCACTATTTGTTAGCCAAGGAGTTAGTAGGTTGCTGCAACTGCAGTTAAAACTGCAGTTTTTAGCTCATGGTGGCTGATATAAAAAACTGTAGGTTTTAACTGCAGCTACATTTGCACCAACGTAATAAATAGTTCAAACATAGCAAACTCAAAAAATAACGGGAACATGTTAAAAGGAAACAGAAGCGCTTGAAGGGGACCCAGCTTGTTGAATCTGGGACATTTGGAGCACCAAAGTAAATAATTATATTAATAGATTACAATCTACTGAATAAAATATGAATTCATAAATCTACACTAATTAAATAAGTAAATAGATAACTGAAGGAGAAAAGACAGCTCTGCTTTACTGTAGAAAGCCAAATAATAGCTACAGAAGGGATGATTGCATTAGAAAATCATTTGCCAACCATCACAAAAACAATTTTGGTAGCCAGAATCCAAGGTGGCCTCTAACTTTTCAATTTCTTGGTATTTAAACCTTTACATACTCCCCTCTCACATGGAAGAGGTTTGCCTGTGTAACCAGTAGGATACAGTAGAAATGGCAATGTGTGATTTCCATGGCTGTGACATAAAACACATTGAAGCTTCTACTTTACCCTCTCTTGGATCACTCACTCAAGGTCAAGTCATTTGCCATGTCAAGAGTACACACAGCAGCCCCATGGAGAGTACACATTTGGGAAACTGAGACCGTACGTCAGTCAGTGAGGAAGTGAGGCCTCCTCCAGGAGCCATGCATGTTGGCTATCTTGAAAGTAAATTCTTCAGCTCCCATCAAGTCTTCATTATGACTATAGCCCCAAGGACATATTCATTGTTACTCTCTGAGAGACACTAAGTCAGGACCACCCTATAAAGCAGCTTCTGATTTCTGACCCACAGAAACTATGAAATAATAAGGGCCTATTGTTTTAAGATGCTGACTTTTAAGCAACAGATAATAATTATTTCATGCAAGTTTATCAATTGATTCTAAAGTCAGAGGTAAAAATCTGAAGAGTAAAAGAATATTTGCATAGTTACAAAGTATCTTTCCATAAGCTATATATTAATTATAAAGAAAAAAATAAGTTAACAGAAGACAGAGAGAGGGTGAAGAGAAAGAAGAAATGAGAATGAGAAGGAGGATGAGGAGGAAAAGAAGAATGAGGAGAAGTAAAAGAAGAAGGGAAGGAGGAAGAGAAGAGAAAGAAGGAAAAAAATTTAAAAAGGAATGGAGAGAGTTTTGCAATTTTTCCATAAGACTGAAATAACAATTTAAAAAGTAAAAAAATTCCATGTATTCAGCGTATTACTATATATCTACAGGTAGGTATTTTATGTAATTATATACATATATACACTCATTTATAGTTTATAAAATAAACAGAACCTCTATTTTATAAAAGCATAACTTCTTGGGTAAGAAGAGAAATAAGTCAATTATAAACTAAAAAAAATTTATTTAAACAAAATGTTAAAGATATCTTTATACCCAATAAAGATGTAATTCACTAATAAAATTGATTATAATAATGTTGATTATAATAATAAAAATGACTAAGAATGCGAAATCCAAACGTGTGTATTTTTGAAGAGACAGAGCCACAGACATAAACCTATCTCTGGATGTCAAATACTTGGATTCAAACTGTAATGCTGTTTTTTGTTTGTTTCTTTAAACTTACCAACTAAACTACTATTGGCACCTTAAACGACTGCTCTGTGACTAAGATGAGAGAAGTCACAATAGTTACCTCATTGTCTTTCTGTGAGGATCAAATTAGCTAATACATGCAAAATGCTTAGAAGATTCCTAGTACATATATAAGTGACATATATCTACAAGGCTGGTTGTTTTGCTTTTATTTTGTTTTTCAAACTAATAGAAATAGTAATCAAACTTAGGCAAATGGGAAGAGCCATCCTGAACCTCAAGGGTTCACTAAAAGATCTGAAGTGCCTAGCCCAAAATGCCTAGTATAAGGTCTCAGTCCCCGTACTCATTCTTAGCAGCTTAGTAAAGGGTTCTAACCAGGCCTAATCAACCCTCTCCCAGCATCGGCCAAGGCTGACATCCCTTCTTAACAACTGACATTTAAGAAAAAATGGAATGCA
The DNA here is from genome assembly GCF_030222135.1 of Aotus nancymaae. Taxonomy (NCBI): domain Eukaryota; kingdom Metazoa; phylum Chordata; class Mammalia; order Primates; family Aotidae; genus Aotus; species Aotus nancymaae. The sequence continues at coordinate 39,291,152 of NW_026988431.1, read as the reverse complement.
CTGTTCAAATCTAGATACTACCTTAGTAATAAGTGTAAAAGCACTTTTGCCTCAAATCCTACACAGAAGAAGCAATGCTTACAATCTTGTTGATGCTTCAAAATAATTCAAAATATTGTAGAAATTATTACAATTTATTATACATTCTACAGTTGGGATTGGAAGGTGCATGTTAAAGTCTTGTTTACCAAGAATTAGCATCCATGTCTACTAACATAGAGCAATGGTTCTCTACTGGGGATAATTTTGCCCTCAGGAGATATTTGATAATGTCTGGAGACATTTCTGATAGTCATCACCTGGAATATTCTACTGATATTTAATGGGTAGAGGCCAGGAATGTTGCCAAACAAACTATAATGCACAAGATAACATTAGAAAAAGAATTGTTAGCCCCAGATATCAATAGTGCTGTGGTTGGGACACCCTGATGCAGAATATACAGTTGTAAAAGTGTTTCTGTAATTCAGCCTAAAACACAGAAATTAAAAAAAAATGCTGCATTAACAGAATTCTCTATATTCTACTGTTTTTATATATATAGAGAGAGAGAGACACACACACACATACACAAACTTCTTAGTGATTCTAAGCTGCCTGGCACTTGTTTATATGGTTGTTATTAACACATTCCATTTTTTTTTTTTCATTTTCTTTGCAAGCAGGAAGGATATCTAACATAGTTTTTCAGATGCTATACGTCTCAGAATAGAACTTTGTAGCCAGTAATTCTGGGTCTGCTCATAATGGGCAAAGCCCATCAATCTCTTCTTTTCTTAAATGAGGGAAATCTTTCTGACAGGACTGCTAATTTCCAAACTGATCCACAGAACCCCTTGTAGCTGTGGTTTTAAAGTGTATCAGGAAGAAGAAGTCTTAATGAGGCGTTCTGGATCCTCCATCCCTGCTTCGATATGGGGAGCTGTTCTCTACATGTCTGGTATCTACACTAGTTTCCTCTGCTAAGGGAAAACAGGGTTTCATAACCACTGTGTCACACTGTAATCAAATTCTCTTCAAATTTTAAAATAAGTTACAAATTCTTACAGAAATATTTTTATAAATAAATGTTTTCAATATTTTTCAATTTAATTATCCTTTGGAAATTCCTTTCATTCAAAATTATCCTATACTTAGTGATGTAGTAACCTTTTTACTTTCACTGGTTAATTATTTCATGCATATTAGAAAGCAATATCCAGACCTATAAGGAACTTAAACAGATTTACAAGAAAAAAAACCATCAAAAAGTGGGCAAAGGATATGAACAGATATTTTTCAAAAGAAAACCTTTATGTGGTCAACAAACATATGAAAAAAAGCTCATCATCACTGGTCCTTAGAGAAATTGAAATCAAAACCACAAAGAGACACCATCTCACTGCAGTTAGAATGGCCATTATTAAAAAGTCAGGGAACAACAGATGCTGGTGAGGCTATGGGGAAATAGGAATCCTTTTACACTGTTGGTGGGAATGGAAATGAGCTCAACCATTGTGGAAGACAGTGTGGCGATTCCTCAAGGATCCAGAACTAGAAATACCATTTCACCCAACAATCCCATTACTGAGAATATCCCCAAAGGATTATAAATTTTTATACTATAAAGATATCTATACACATATGTTTATTGCAGCACTATTCACAATAACACAAACTTGGAACCAACCCAAATGCCCATCAATGACAGGCTAGATAAAGAAATGTGGCACATATGCACCATGGAATACTATGCAGCCATAAAAAAGAATGAGTTCATGTCCTTTTAGGGACATGGATGAAGCTAGAAGCCACTGTTCTCAGCAAACTAACACAGGAACAGAAAACCAAACATTGCATGTTCTCATTCATAAGTGGGAATCGAACGATGAGAACACATGGACACAGGGAGGGGAAAATCACACACTGGGGCCTGTTGGGAAGTGAGGGGCTAGGAGAGGGAGAGCATTAGGACAAATACCTAATGCATGTGGGGCTTAAAACCTAGATGAGGTGTTGATAGGTGTAGCAATCTGCCATGGCACATGTATACCTATGTAACAAACCTGCATATTCTGCATATGCATCCCAGAACTTAAAGTAAAATTTAAAAAAATGAAAGCATGGGACTGTTACTAAGTTCTTTCTCTATATAAGGTCTTTGCAAAGGATAAAATATTATTTCTGCCATTAAGATACTGACAGGAGTTAGGGATAATACATGTCTACAATACAACAATAAGTGTTGTAAAAGTGAACAGCATTTAGAGAAATCAATGTATCTTTTTTTTTTTTTTTTTTTTTTTTTGAGACGGAGTTTCACTCTTGTTACCCAGGCTGGAGTGCAATGGCACGATCTCAGCTCACCGCAACCTCTGCCTCCTGGGTTCAGGCAATTCTCCTGCCTCAGCCTCCTGAGTAGCTGGGATTACAGGCACGCACCACCGTGCCCAGCTAATTTTTTGTATTTTTAGTAGAGACGGGGTTTCACGATGTTAACCGGGATGGTCTCGATCTCTTGACCTCGTGATCCACCCGCCTCGGCCTCCCAAAGTGCTGGGATTACAGGCTTGAGCCACCACGCCCGGCAAATCAATGTATCTTAAGGAAGATATCTGAAGGAGTTCAGGGGAAGTAGAGAATTCTGTTATTGAGCTTCAGCCTCTGACTGCCATGCGTAATGTGGAATCAAGATTGTCAGATGTTCTGATTATTTTTTCAAAGAAGCTGAAAAACTAAACCTTTATATAAATGATTCCATTGCTATTAACTATTGTTAAATATTTGACATATTTAAATATTGTTATTTAACAACATTTTTAAGTACTGTGTAGGCCAAGTTAAACACTTCTGTAGGCCATTGTTTGGTCCAAGACTGCCAGTTTGAAGCTTCTGAATACAAAATTATCTCTAATCAATTTTAGTTAGATTGATGCTGTTGTCATATTCTGGGGCCAAACTCCTGATACATTTATTTAAATGATTTAATTATATCATGCCTATGATGATGGACAGGAGAAATACAGGATTGGAAAGCAATTTTCAAAATGGAAGCAAAATCCAAGGTAAGTTTTTTTGGTTTGTTTTTTCCTTTCCTTGAGAATTTTGACTAACAATGCACATCATTTTTTACATCTGAGGCTAAGAAGTCATTACTATGAATGGCTGAAGAATTATGATCTGACTGTACATCTACTTGTTCCAATGAATGGAGATGCTTCTCTCATGAAGATTCTGTTTCCTTGGGGACTGCTCAGTACCTACCAAAATGTATTTTAGAATTTAAGGCAAAATCTCTTAGCTATGAAAAACAAATTTTTTATTCATTTATATCCTTTTGTTCAGCTTTCTAATTCTGAATTGTAGATTATAATAGCACATACAAAAAAGTAATTCTATTCACAAGTAATGAACTGTGTTAAATCATCTAGATTGAGTTTTAATTTTTTTCTATAAAAGAAAAAAACAGAGCATAGTTTTAATATTCTAGCTGCATATGAGGCAGTCACAAAGGAACAATAGGTTAATCAATATATCCAGCAACTTTATCTAAAAAAAGAAAGTCTACCCATAATAATTACCCCTGGCGGGCTGTTTAAGATATGAAATACAGCAGAAAAGATGTTGATTGATTGCGATGAATTTTTGGCAGCTGTAGCTTTTGAAGCATGAAATACATTAGCATTGACTCCTAATGCCTTCAATAATTGTACTGAGTTGATGTTTGTCTTCTGAAAAAGGTGCTTAATTTATTCACAAAACAGTCAGTGGCTGAACAATGTAACATGTATAAATAAAATGACCTCTATTTTTTCAATGGACACTTATCCAAAGGACAATGTCAGAAATAACTTTCACCATACATAATTGATAAAGATGTAATTTAATGTTCATTGTTGAAATACTTTTGCCCTTTCCAAGTTATTAAATATTACAAGCTTCTAGTTAAATTTATTGCATTATTATGTTTTCAGTATAAAGTCTTCTATTATAAAAAATAATTGTCATATGGTTAAAGGAAAATAAAATTGTGTTTTTCAGGCATGGTATTTGGTTATAAGGTGAAACTTTAAAAATTATTTTTCATCTTTTTTTAGTGATATTCAAAGAACAAGGACAAAAACTACAGAATTTATTTCATAGCAAGAGAATTTTCTTTTAACTAGAGTTTTAAAACTACAACTTAATAAGATAAAAACAAACAGTTTCTCACAGGAAAGTTTAATTCATCACATTGTTTTGGATACCTGGTGCATGGTTCTGTTACTTTTTCTCTTGTACTATGAATAGGAAATCATCTAATTAGTTTATCACTGGATAAAATCCTGAAACTTTAGTACATTGCCTTTCTCAACCAATATCTGTTGTAGTAACTATACTTGAGGATTTTATTATTACATAAAATGCAAAGTATTTTTCCCCAAAACGCATTAACATCTATTATTTTAAACTTTTCAGATGGATACTATTGCTACCAAAAATGCAGTAACTGGGTGCAATAATTAGACCCTGAACCCAGATTTACTCTCAATTTCCTTCTGTTTATGCTGTCTCCATATTTATGCATTATAATCTACATTAATGGTTATCTACAAATTTGATATATATATGTGTGTTTTATATATATGTGTATGTATATAACATAAATTTCTGTTAGATCTTTTAGAACATCGAAAATACTGAAATCTTTGTTCAGGTAATTTCAAGGTTACATGAATGTGTTTGGACGAGAGAGAGAGAGACTGAGAGACAGTGAGGACTTAGCAAAACCAAAAAGCACTATGTAAACCATCATGTATATTTTATACCTCTGAAGACTATGACTGAGAAGCAAGTGGCAAACCCAGCAAGCTGCATAATTCAGGCATGAGAGAATATCAACGGAAGGCCACAAAATGCCTTGGTGTATCTATGGCTCATCTTCATGTTTAATTGCTGATAATAAATTACAAACCAATGGCAAAATAACAACAAAAAAGGACCACATAAATAACTTTCAAGAAACATATTAATGGGCTGTCTAATGTGTGAGGCGGATGGCTCACCAATATATTCAATTCATTAAAAAGTTTTTTCATTGTTATCTTAGTCATAGAGAAATCATGTCATATGCCCATAGTCACTCAGTAAGTTATAAAACAAAAAATATCACAATTTGAACCCAAGTATTTGACCTTCACAATTGATCTGTGCTCACTCTCTCTTCTGAAATACATGTTTGCATTTTTTATTCCAATAACAGTGGTTTTATGTATGCACATTACGAGCTGGGATAGAACTAGGTAGCTATGCAGAAAGAAGGGCAGCAAATATCATTTCCTAAAAGAAATGTCTGTGTTACAGAAGAACAGCATGTACAAAGCCTCAGAGAAGGGAAAGGCAACAAATATTTGCTTGCAGATGAAAAAGATTGAAATGCCAAATGAAGATTTTTGACCTGCTGAGGTAGGTTTACTTATATATACTCTCCTTTTCTTTAACTTCTCGAAATTTTCTGTGTAGTCTACATTGTACGCTACTGTGTTTGTGTACATGTTTGCTACTCTTTGTATGGGAGACAGAGACAGAGAAACATACGGAGAAAAGTTCTTCTGAGTAAATTTTGCTGATAATCTGTCTTCTGAATAACGTGAAGTTGATGTCTATTAGCCATGTCACAAACATTCGTTTAGGAACTTAAAGATTTGTTAAAAAACACTAATACTGAATAAATCTCTCTCTCTCTCTCTCTCTCTCTCTGTGAATCTCTTACAATCCTAGAATCACAACAATGTTCTAGGCATTGTACTAGTACTTAAGTATGTACTAGTAAGTATGTACAAACATTAAATAATTTAGATAAATAGAACTATAGCTTGTTAATACTGGGTAATTTTAAATTGTGTTTAAAATAAAAATGCAAAGATGTGAAGCTCACTTTTCTTGGTGAGGAGTTATAACTCTTATAAGAACTCAACTAGGATGACCATAACCTCAGAAGAAAATAAAAAATTATCTGTAGTGCATACTGGTCTCTATTAACATCTGGAAGGGAATATAACTATTGAAATTGGAGTGTTATGTGATTTTGTTTCACTTTATTAAAACTTACTAACAGCCCTCTGGAACTTGGATTGGTTTTTATTTAGTGCTAAGAGCTCAAAATCCTTCTCAACTACATGTTGAATGAATTGTTGTTTTAATTCTTTACAGAAAATAGCAATACACCATTCAATGAGTTGTTTTAATTGTTTACAATTGAATTTGTTTAATTTGAAAATTGTTTGTCGGTTTAATTGTTAGATAAGATAGCTGTTTTACAGTAGTATCTGGCATAAGCCAAGCATCAAGTAATTAGTAAATGTTCTATTAATAATGCTATTACTATTTCAGAGAAGTAATTGCAAATATCTCTTTGGGAAAAAAAGACACATGGCTTTGTTAAACTTTGACAGCCTGATTTATCTATAGAAACAAAACATATGGTCATGATATTTGTTGCTTCAACTCTGCCAGGATTTTATACCTGAAAATAACTTTCCCTGAGAACAATCTGTTTATTTCTTTCTTGACCCATTCAGCAGCCAACTAAAAGTGGTCCCTTTTATTTTAGATAAGCATATGATTTTTTGGATAATATGTTTTTCTTTTAAGAATCTGTCAATTTATTTTTATTGAATATTAGTGCTAGCAAAAATGATAATTTATATAAATTCTGTCTACTTTTTAAATATTTAATTTCTTAATGAATACACCTCTTCAAGTAAAAACTATAGTTTAATAAAGTTTTAGAAAATAAAAGCAACCTTTCAGTAACAGAATTTAAGAGCTTCAAGTAAAAATTTATACTAATTAGTTAAGACAGATATTGTCTGAATTCCATTTTCTAATCTAAACCTAAATAGGTTTAAAACTCCTAAAAATCCTTAACAAAATCCTAAAAATCCTAAACTTCTAATAAGTTTTAGCCAATAAAAACAACCTTTCAGTAACAGAATTTAAGAGCTTCAAGTAAAAAATTACACTAATTAGTTAAAAGAGATATTGTCTGAATTCCATTTTTGAATCCTAATATTTTATTTATAAACAGCATAAAAATGATCTATAATGACCAAAATCAAAGCTTCAGGGACTCAAAGTTCTTGAATATGACACTTTTTGGATATTTAATGGTTATTTATGTTCAACTGCTTCTGCATCACATCAAAGAACATAATAACAATATGTTTAATTCATAATTATCAATAGTATGACTCAGAAAAAACAAAACCTTTATCATTATAGGCTTCAAGGCATGTAAAACTCAAGCTACAATGGTTCCCAAGTATTTATTTATAACTTCACTGTCCTTCGATATAATTCTTAATTTGTATTATAACTAGAATCAGGGCAGTATGCCAAAATAAATCAGATGGGATTGTACTTCAAATTTTCTTAACAACAACAAAACATGTTTCTTGGTGTTGCAAAATAAATTTTAGGTAAAGATGGACATGGCCATATATATTATATAAGTCCATAGATAGTAAAGTCCATATATAATATATATGTGTCCATCTTTGGACACATGTATATAATATGGCTTTACCTAAAATCCTTACCTAAAATTTATTTTACAAACATAGGCAACATGTTTTGTTGTTAAGAAAACTGAACTTTTATATTTACATTTTACATACAATATGTTTTGTGTGTATGTATATTTTATATAATATATAAGCATATATATTCAAACTCACACCTTGATATGATATAGTAAATAAAAGTTTGCATTTTTTTGTTTAAAAATTCTGTTAAATACAGCATTGTATCATTGCACAATGCTGTAAATAAAGCATTTTGAGTCAAATGACAGAAGAGCAGAACTGCATCCATTCTTGAACCTTTCCTCTCTCACCACTGTACTTGCAAATGGTAAATTCATTGTACACTCTGGAGTTTCCAGGAAAATCCATTATATTTAAAATGTTTTTATGTATAAAATGAGCATTTACATTGAATCTAAGCATTAGCTTGTAATTTTTGACATGATGTATTAGAAGATGTTTCCACATTCTGGGACACATCCCTGGAGAAATTAAAATCTGGCATCCATGTTTAAGCATAAGAGTTTATAGTTTGTCTATTTTTTTTGCATTTGTTAAAAATACCCTACTAATATTTAATAGTTATGAGCATTAAGTACAAAAGTCTGTAAGTTTCTACAAAATCATTAAAAGTTAGAATCTAGTTTTCAGAGATTCTCTTATTTCAAAGAAAAAAAGTCAAAATAGGTATTACTTCATAGTGGTGCATGGCTGCTGTAGGTACTCTTGCTATTTTATTTCTTTTACTTTAGCAAATTATCTAATTAATACCTCTAATAGTCCATATATCATATGTAGTGTTACATTGGAATATGGAAATATGAGAATTCAACAATTTGTATAGAGACACTATTTTAATCTAACTGCTTAAAAAAATGACAGTAAAATGAACTTTTTAAATTTGAAAATATCATAGAGAATATTCTACAAAGTTCTTGAGCCATAAAAATAGACAAAAGGAAGGGGCTAATTCTCCTCTTTTAGCATTGTTTATCAGTGGTAGTAATTAAAATATATTTAATTCACTAAAATAAGTCAGAGCATAGTTTTAGAATTTACTGAAAAATTAAGTATATACAACCATTCCCCAGTACACAAGGATATAATGAATCTTTACAAAATTAAATACATAAAAAGTCCAATAGTCAACTTGTCCAGTAGAGAGATATATGCATTGAAATTATTATTTTTTTGTTCTTAATTAATTAAATTAAATACCTTCATTTTACTGAAAATAAGAACAAAGGAAGTAGCCTCTGTATTTTAAATATTCTCTAGAAAACAATAGAATTATTTATTAGTGACAGAATAAATTTAAACATAAAGTAACTCGATGGCCATGATGCTTATAAGATTATAATAATGCCTGTTTAAGGGCTGGGCAGTGGCCCACACCTGTAATCCCAGCACTTTGGATGGCCAAGGTGGGCAGAGATCACCTGAGTCAGGAGTTCAAGATCAACCTGGCCAACATGGTGAAACCCCATCTCTACTAAAAAAATAAAAATAAAAATAAAATAACAAAAACAAAAACAAAAATTAACTGGGTGTGGTGTGGGCACCTGTAATCCCAGCTAAGCAGGAGGCTGAGGCAGGAGAGTCTCCGGAACCCGGGAGATGGATGCTGCAGTGAGCTGAGATTGCACCATTGCTCTCCAGCCTGGGCAACAAGACTGAAACTCTGTCTCAAAATTATAATAATAATTGTAATTATACCTGTTTAAGAGAAAAGCTGTGGGTGAATTGTGAGACACTATGGCATTACAAGTTGTTGCAATACCCGTATTAAAAATGCAGAAGATGCAGAGTGTTGCAGTTTATTCACTTAACTAATAGGAAGAAACTTTTGTTCCAATGACTTCGGAAATAGAAATGGGGAACTAGCATAAATCTCATAATTGTTAATGGATTTTTAAAAATATAGTCTGAAACTTTTGAGAAAATATGAGACTTTTACTATAAAAAGTCAGACATAAAGAGTTCCTTAATGCAATCTCAAAAGGCTCCTTGGGACTCAAAAAAATAATTAAAATAGTTTTGGTAAGAGCTAACTCTAAGGGAATCAGAAACATATGGAATGGAGAAAAACTCCTTGAGGCCAAACTCATTAAAAGTTTTGCAAATGCAAAACATTTGAAAAACAGTGAATAAGCCAGCTGAATGTAAAGCAACTCTGATTTTTACTAGATTTAATTACCAAGCAAAATGAATCCACATTTGCTCCTTTATAACACCACCATTTACACAAAACCTTTACAAAACCATACAAAATATCCATTAATTCATTCTAGAAACATTTATTATCTATTTTAAGGCATGATTGTTTAGACTTCAGATAGAGAATAGGGGGTTAGACAAAATACTTGCCTTGTGGATTTTGCATTCTCAGAAAATAAGGAAATAGCATGATGTCAACAAAGTATTATATAGAATTTAATACGAATGTGTGTATTGTTGTTTATATGGCTTAACCTACAGTCTGATATTGCACTGAAATCTTCAAAGGAAGAAACAAAGAGTCAGGGGTGTGAGAAATCATACTGGCACCTGCAGTCTATCTGAGTATGACTGTGGTTTTCAACTAAATGGCTTTCTTAAGTAACTGAATATAATTTTTCATTTATTTCTTTGTTAATATCTGGTAATTCCTACTCTTTTAATTCTTGCACTTCAGAAAGAAAATTCTTTATTTTTTTTAATTTTTGGAATAAGGTTTCACTCTATCACCCGGACTGGAGTGCAGTGGCACAACCTAGGCTTACTGTAACCTCCACCTTCAGGGACCAAGCAATCCTTCCTTCTCAGCCTCGCAAGTAGCTGGGACTACGGATGTACACAAACTTGCCCAGTTATGTTTTGTATTTTTTGTAGAGATGGGTTTTTGCCATGTTGCCCAGGCTGGTCTCAAACTCTTGGGCTCAAGGGATCCAACTACCTAGGTCTCCCAATATGCTATGATTACAGGTGTGAACCACTGCACACAGCCAAAAATGAAGTTCTTTTAAATACTGAAAATTCGTCAATGTTTCTGCTCCTGGCAAAGACTGAGCAGCATCATTCCCTATAACTGAACTGGCTGAACTAAAGGTGAGTTGTGATGCAGAGAGAATAGCAACAAATAAGAAGGGAACTGAACAGCATTTTAGTTCCTCTTTGTGCCTGTGTTACATTGTTTGATTTGTAAGACACACTTATGCTCAAGGATAAGCATGAAGTTTCATTTTAAAGGCAAATCTAAGCATTTTTAGGATTAGCACTTTTGGATGTCCTTGAAGTTCACTTAAAAGGGGTTGGAAATATATTAACATACTAGTCATCACATGCAATTGATTGATCTCATATGATGATTTTTAAGTTGATAATTAAAACAAGTATCAAACAAAATTGAATTCAATACATCTTTAATGACATTCTATGTTACTACAATATGCCAGGTGCTATACAGAAAACACGAGAAACATAAGTAGTGCACTCTTCTTTGCAGAAACTTAAAACAGCAGAAGGATATACAGGAGGCAAAGCTAGAGAAATGGCACAAACAGAAGCTATTCTAGCCCTCCTTGCTTCCCTGACAGGTACCTTATTGATGTGTATCTTGGGGCACACGTCATAGTTAATGAAATTCAATGTTCATATCTCTATGAATATATACCAATTCTTCACAATGTGCAGACATCAGTAGACACTGAATAAATTATTTTGAATACTAAACACTGTATGTGCATAACTGTGTTAGTCTGTTCTCATATTGCTGTAAAGAATTGCCCAAGGCTGGGCGTGGTGGCTCATGCCTGTAATCTCAGCACTTCAGGAGGCCGAAGCATAAGAATTGCTTGACAAAGGAGGCAGAGTTTGCAGTGATGACTCCAGTCTGGGTGACAGGGCTAGACTCTGTCTTGGGGTTGAAAAAAAAAAACAGCCCAAGACTGGGTAATTTATAAATATAAGAGGTTTAATTGACTCACAGATCCACATGGATGGCTGGAGAGGCCTCAGGAAACTTACAGTCATGGCTGAAAGTGAAGTAAGCACGTCTTACATGGTGGCAGGTGAGAGAGAGCATGTGAAGGAGGAACTGTCAAACACGTAAAACCATCCGATCTCATGAGAACTCACTCACTATCATGATAACAGCCTGGAGAAAAGCACAGCTATGATCCAATCACCTCCCATCAGGTTCCTCCCTCTATACCCGAGGATTACAATTAGACATAAGATTTGGATGAGGACCAGAGCAAAACCATATAAATAACCAACATGATGTAGAATAATTGGGGGATGATTTACAGGAGAAAAATTAATAACAACAAGAGAAAGTAGATATTAAAAGAGAAAATAAAAAGATGAGTCAACAGCAGAGATAGTGCCCCCAAACTTAGTGGGGGAAATGAGTAAGATACATTCACAGCTTAGTAAGGACTCTATTTTGACAGGAGGCATGGGTAAGAAAAAGAGTTAAGAGATGTTTGGGTTAAGCAAGCAGGGATAAATGAAAGATAGCCTTGCTAGCCAATCTAAGGAACACTGACAATTTCTGGAAATAAAGTAATAGTGATGTCACTGAAGAACATGACTATGGAACATGAGAAGAATAAGGTTTACCCTTAATAAGCAATGTTTATATTAGAAAGACTTAGAAACAGCTTAATAGTTTTATATAAAGACTTAATCAGGGAAAATTACAATGGAAATGAAAGAACATAAAATCAACAGTTCAAAGTTTATAATCACAGATTTTGGAATAATTAACGTTAAATAGGATAATTCAGAAGAGATTATGTTTTCAAGATGGGAGAGTAGACATATCAGAAAGCAAAAGTATATGATGTAATCAAAGAAAATCCAGTATTCTGTTAGTAATGTAAGTAGCAGATCAGGAATCAGATGTTGACTTGAAGTCATTGGCACTGAATGTTGATAAATCCATCCTTCTAGATCTAGGCTCAGAGATGAAAATGATAACTTGGCAGACAATCAGATAAAATCCAGAGCACACTCAGAAAGTCTGAGGAGCTCTAGAAAATGCCCAAATTAGATAATAATCACAGAAGTAAAGTCTTTCTGCTCCCGTCTTTATTGTTCATTCAGCACAGAGTTTCAGTTAAAACAAGGATTATTCTCAAGTTTCATTTATTCATCTAAGTATCCATTAGGTAACAACCATTTTCAGGCACTATGCAGGCATGGAAAAAAAACTGATGGAACATAAGTTTTCGAAAATTCTACAATATGTTGAAGAAACAGATGACAAGTGGATTAAATGGATAAACAATCTCATTAAACTTTGAGCCAGTGGTCTTTGCTGATTCAATAATTATTTTATAAGTGGTTAATTTCCAGTGCAAAAATTATTTCTGTGATATAATGATTCTTCATATAGGGCCCGTAAACAAGAAAGTGTATATCTGTGTGTGCTTATGTGAATGTGTGTATGTGTATGTGTACTGACACATAGAAAGGACTAGAGATGGAGCTTTCTGAGCAGCATCTGGTGAGGATGATCTCATCATTGGTAGTCTTTATGGTACTTCAGTCACATTTAGCATAGACAGATAAATAATAAAGAGTATAAGAAGTAGCTATTCCAGACCATGGAGTGTAGAATGCTACTTAAAGTGCTGGTCGTGAGTTCAAGGTTTGACATAAAAGGGAAATCTGTTTCTATTGAGAACTCAAAGAAAAAATGTTATCATATATTTAAAGTAACATACAAAATCGTAGCTTTCAGAAAAGAAAATGCTTACTTTTGGTGATAATTTACTTTCTCTAGAGAATGATTATTACACGTAAGCAGAGTTGCAAGAAGCATTCATTCAGTCATTCAACAACTATTTACTGAATGATAACTTCCAGGCATAGTTAAAATGAAAAATCAGAAAATATATCTGATGACGAGACCTAAGGAAAATGCATATCCAATAGACAGCAGGGAAATTGTGCTTCTGAATGATAAACTATCTTGTGTCCGACCATATATCCTGGGAATGCCAATTTAAAAATTAGAAAGTAAACATTTATAGTCCTGTTTGAGTGACTGGAGATTACCAAAGAAGCCAAGAACTAAGAGACCAAGATCCCACTTATAGATTTCTTTGTTTTTTGAGTAGAATAAGCGGTCTAAGTCTATACCTCAGTCACCCTCACCTTCAGAAATCATGCTGTCTAGGGGTCAGCAGACAAACCTGAGAAGGACCAGGCAGATTTTTTCTAGTAACACTGAATTGAAATCCAGTCTCTGAAAAAATTAAATGATACAATATTTTAATTTTTATAGGCAAATAATATTACTTTCTTATTAATGATTCCAGTGGGAAATCTCCTCCTGAAAAAAAAAAGATCTTCAGAGTGTAACAGAATAATAAAATCTTAAAAAGAGTATTCCCTTAGATATAATTGATAATATTAGTTCCTTGGTGAAAATAAATAAAAAGTTTATAGCAAGATCCACTGTGGCATTTATAGACCACTAAGGCAGTGGGCTAAGGACTTCATTTGATCTCATTTAATTCCCATATCAGTGACACAGTAAACAGCAGAGCTAATGTTTGAGCACAAGTAGTCTCATGTGAATGTCTGCTTTCTTTACTACCCTACTATAGCATGTATCCTAGTTTATGAGGTTATTTTTTTACACACAATTAGTTGTTATTCTTCATACACAGGACTTCAAGTGGGGCATTTATTATAAACACATAGATACCTGGGCTGTGCAGATACTACCTACAGTGACAATGTTGTACCAGTATAAATAAAGTTGAATGTACATTATTTCAGAGAAAATGTTGTATCATAAAGGCTTTTTAATGCCAGTGTGGATAAACATTACACAAAGAGAAACTCGGCAAAACCAAGGAAGAAAAATTCACTTATGGTACCTTAAAGAAAACTAAAACAGGTTGTGGTCAAGTTAGTAGTTCTCTGTGTATGACTTGTATGGATCTGGTGGGAGCCTGGCTTTTACATTAGTGAATAACTAAAATATCTGCTTCGGGAGAAGATATAGTGTATCCAAAGTGCTAAGAAATCCTCCGGGCAAAGTAGCTGGTGTTGGCAGATGCCCCACTGTGTTAATTTGACTCAGAGAATATTTCTCTTCAGTAAAGATATAATGAATGCTGCTTCCCAGTTTAAATCGATCCTATCTTTTTAAATAAAAGGTTTTAAACAAATGCATTTACTCCTATATTGAGGAATGACAATGAAGTTATTATCAATAAACTGTTAAACAGCTATTCTCTAAATGGGCACCCATTTACTATCAAGAAAGGTGACATACTGCTCCCACATTACATTTAGGTATTTGTTTTCCATTAAATCATCAGCTGTAGAATTGCAGCAAGAGATGATTCCTAAGTGCACATTTTATAGTCCATTTGTGAAGAGACAGACCAGCCCTACTGAAACATTGGTTACAATATTCTCATCATCTGAGCAAGAGTGCTCATCTGGGACTGCAAAAAAGAGAAATGCCTGCATTAGAAACAGCTCACTAATCTCCTTGCCAATCAGTGCTTTCATGATGCTAGGCTAGGAATATTTTTTAAAAGCTTTTCTTTTTTAATTTTGAAGAGTCCAATCAATATGATTGAAACATATCTTCAATGAAGTATCTGAAGAGTGAAGGAATAAAAAAAGAATCAGTTAAGTCTGAGGATTTGCTTCTATCTGAGGTTTCTGGAAAAAAATTTCTTTTACCTTCATCAGGAGCAGAATGACTGAGAAGACATTAACACACCAGAAAAGTTTATTCTGAAAATTCTTTAAAATTGCAATTTCATTTTTTGTGGCTATTTATTCTATGATTAATAATAATTATTTTTTCTGCTTTAATAATTGTACCTATTTGGAGTAAGATTATCTATCACTTCATGTGTCCAAACATGGTAAATGTTACCATTGTTTACACCCTTACACCTGGAAACATTTTTAGTAAGGTCATAGAAAGTAAGTTTTAATTCATAATGGAATAAGAGAAAGTGTACATTTCTTAAAAATATGAACACACACACAGACGCTCACGCGTGTGTGTGTGTGTGTGTGTGTGTGTATCTCTCTCTGTATATATATATATCTCCTGGATTCTGTAAATAGAAACTAAGACTTTTGACGTTTGGTGGAGAACAAAAGAAGAGATTAGATTCTTTTCAACTCCAATTTGTTTTTGGGAGCTGTATTAGCTCAGAAAAACTGGTCTTGAGAAACACTAAATTACATGCTGTTGTCTCTGTTATTAATGGAAAAAAGTAACTAGTGCAGATCTGAAAATATCCAAAGCATAAAACGACTAGGGGATTTAATTTCAAATTTTATTTTCAATATGAATGATTCTTTCCCATAGCCTTTCATAGACATGGAAGAATGAAAGAGTGACAGAATTTCTTAATTATTTCTTCAAAAAAGGAAAAAAGAGACAATATAACTTTTTGAACACTTCTAAGATTCAGTCACAGACCTAAACTTTTTCACATTATTTTCCTCTGAAATCATTCATTCATTCATTCAAACACATCTGAAGAGTCTACATGTGATAGAAACATGCAGGCACAGTGGACAGGACCGTGAACAGGTGTTGTTTTCAAAATCAAAACAGTGATAAAAGCCATCATCTGGCTTCTCTGTTCACTGAACTCCTCTCTTCCCATCAATTTTATCCACACTTCATGGCAACAATGACATCATTATTTCCTCAATCTTCTCATTGCCTTTAATTGCTTCAACTCCAGAATCTCAATTTCAATCATATCACTCTTTGATTATCCTCATCTAAAATTCCAGATTACTTCTTACAATATCAATACTCCAACCACTTTCAATGACATAAAGACTTCCCATGAAATGACTAATATCATTTCTACTGGGCCTTCATTCTCTTCTTTTGGTAGCTTAGAGTTTGTGGTCTAGTTCTATAAATCCCATGTTTATGAATCTTGTGTCAGTCAGGATCAAAGAAGAAAACTGACAGCATACTCGAGGGTTTAACTATAATGGTTTGGTGGCATGGACAGTTAAGAGAACCAACAATTCCAAGTTGCAACTAACAAACACACACACAAAAACCAACCAACTACAAACACTGGAAAGTCACTACCCTCCTGCAAGCTCACAATGAGCTAGAATCTTGAAACAACTAGAGTTTTAGAAGAGAGGACATTCAAAATAGCAGTAGCCATAAAGAAGGTGGCTACTTCCTCAACTCAATGTAAGCTGAGGGAATGGTGGATTAATGTTAGAGCTCTGTTTCCCCACCCTTACTTCCTGCTAATGGCTTCCACTGTCTAATTTCTATAGATGAGACAGGATAAAATAGCTATAGGGACACAATGTGTAGAGCTCAATCTACAGGGAGTAGCACATGGTAGAAAAGAGCAGAAAACAGATTTGAGAAGAGGAAACAAATGAATAACCATACACTCTCAACTCCCACTCTCTTCGTTTAACTAGCCTGACATGATCTCAGTCCTGGTTAAATCCAACTATTCCCACATCTCCTGAATCCAAGAAGCTATAAATACTGGATGGGAAAAACAAAACAACAAAATATGCCCATTAGTATTTTCACAGTCACTTAAAATCATGACCCAAACCTCCAGTGGATGTGTCACAAAAGGATGATACTACTTTGTTTTCATACTGTATTTGTTTGCATATTCTCCCAGATGGCCAATTACAACTTCTCTTCTCATTTGAGTCCCCAGAAATGCCCTTCAAATCAATAGCTATTAGTGATGGCTTTGTTTCTAATCATCCTGAGACAAGAAATTTAATCAGAATAAAAATTCTTTATCTCACTACCATCATATTCACCAAGCTACCTGCTTTTCCATCCATTGTTTCCATTGTTTCTCCACTTTCCTTGAGTAAGTAGATGCATTTGCCTCCTAATTAGAAACTTCCCCATGTGCACTTGCATAAGATATCCTCTTAGCCACTCATTTTCTCCTGAACTTTTCCCATACATCATTTTTAAAAAGGTTTTTTTCCTTTCCATAGGTTCATGCACATAAATCATTGAAAATCTGTAATATAGCACATCTTAAAAACAAACAATAGAATACCTGACCTCACAGTCTCCTTTAGCTATTTTACATTTGTTTAAAAAACCTAATTAAAATACTCTTATCACGCTTTTGTCTCTACTATGACACTAAATCCATACTTGCTCAGTCCAGAACAAAATTCTATCACATCAAAATTAGAGATTAATATTGAGTTCACTATTGCAATTTTTCTTACAACTTCAGTACAGTTATTTACTTTGCTTCTAGGGTGCCACACTTTCCTGGTTTGACTCCCTCTCAGTGGTCACTCCTTTTCAGACTTTGAAATCTAAATGACCCCTTTTCTTCTTACATGCACTCATTTTTTAATGTAATGAAATTATTTATTGCTGTGGCCTTATGCACTGTATATTCACTGGTGACTTCATGTTCTATCCAGAATGAACTTTCTCCCCTGTACTTTCAGACACATCCAAGTCCTTACATACATGTCAAAAGTAACATGCTCAAAATTCAACTCTTGACATTTCCTCCAGAATGTGCCTCTCTCCAAATTTTTACCACAAGAGTAAGTGATAATAATATTCCAGGTGCATGAGGAAACAGGAAAAATAAGCATGAAAGTATAAACATGGAAGATATAAATAATACCTAAATTGAATATATAGAATACAAAAAGTAAAATGTCTCTGAACAAATAACATAGAACACATTAACAGCATATTATACAAGCATAATTTCAAGTGGCTTTTTTATATTTGTAATTTGGGACTAAAGTCAATGTGAGAGTAAAGGGGATGGGAAGGGAGGGAGAAAAAAATGGAGAAATTAATGGTCAAAATTTGACTAATTAATGAAGACTAAATATTCACATATTAAACTGCATCAATGAATGTAAAGGAATAAAATATTAAGAAAACTACACCAAGACATGTGTAATTAAACTGCTTAAAGCTATGATGAAGAGAAAATCTTAAAAGCAGCTTAAAACCAGAAAATTCTAAAAAAGGAACAAAAATAGGTTTGACTGCAGACTTCTCACCAGGAATGAAAAAACTCAGAGAGCAGTCAAGAAACATATTTAAACTACAACTACTATGAATTCTATGTTGGCATAGAATTTTATATTGGGAAAATATCAAACACATATGCAAAACAAAAAATATTTCAGACAATAAAACTTTAGGCAATTCATCACCAGCAGACCAACACTCAAAGAATTATAAAAGTAAGTCATTAGAAGAAAGTAAATGATATTTGAAAGAAATTTCGATCTACCTAACAGAAAAGCAGCACCAGAAATTACTACCTTTCTAAAAATATAAGATTTATTTTCTAATTGTTCAAATCTCCTTAGAACATAATTGACTATTTCGTATGGTGAGTATCATTAATAATACCGTATGTCATACTTGAAATTTGCCGAGAGTCAACCTTAAATGGTCTCACCACACACACGCACACACACACGCGCACACACACACACACACACATAACTATGTGAGGTTATGAATGTATTAGTTAGCTTGATCCTGATAATTATTTCACATTGTGTGCATATACACATACATCACATTGTAAACCTTAAATATAATTATTGTCAATTAATAATAAAGCTGAAAAATATAATGGCAACAGACTTTATAATAAAAATAGTAATATATTTTGATTTTTTTATATAAGTATGAAAATTTCAAAAGTAAGGGAGATCTGATCTAGCCCAACCATCTCTTGCCTTTAGCCTTCAAGTTTCTAATCTAGCTTTGGGAGACATTTAGTTTATGGTTTAAATAATAATAGACCCCTACTCAACTGCACTCCAGCCTGAGCAACAAGCAAGACTCCGTCTCAAAAAAAAAAAAAAAATCATAATAATGTTAACAGACCTTTCTCAAACTCGATGGCCTTTGTAAAGCTAATGAGAGACCACCAGGATAGGGGAAGCAGAGGATCCTGAATTCTGCTAAGGCATAGACATATGCAATTGCCAGTCATTATTCCAGATGTCCTGCAAATAACATCATGATTATAGATTGGCCTTTAGAGATATTTTTTTCAAGGTTTTGCATGTCTGACACCCATGGCTTCACCTAGACTCACAGTTCAAAGACTCCTGTGGCCCCACCCGGAAACGGCTCATAGGACTATTTTTCACACCCCTATAATTGCACCCCAATAAGTCAGCAGCATGTACCTATTTCCTAGCCACCCCTACCCCATTTCCCAAACTATCTTTTAAAAACCCCTAACCTACCAGCCTTGGGTAAGATTGATTTGAGTAATAACTCTTGTCTTCCACTGGGTATAGACAGTTTTCTGTCTATAACCACTTTCTTTACTACAAAAACAACAAAAGAAGAATATGAGGTAAACAGCACTACACCAGGAGAGGAAAAATGGAAGTGCACTGTTGCAAGGTGCTTATACTTTCCATCGAGTTATATAATTTCACTTGAAGGTAAACTGTGATAAGTTACAAATGCATGCTATGAGCACTAAGCAACCACCAAAGGAGGAAATGTAAATAACACAAAATCTCCAGTTATAGCTGAGACAATAAAGGAAACACAATTGAATAACATAGACTCAGTTAATATTAAAAAGGCAATCAGTCTATTAAGTCTACTTTCAAAATACAAGATAATTTCATCTTCTTTCTATCCCAACCACTGACTCTCGCCAACAGCATCACAGGAGATAGGGGAAGATTGGCCAGTTAACAGATTTTTCTTTCATATCAAATTCCCATGTTCTTTGTCAGTCTTCTCACATCCAAAATCCATATTTCCAATCCCTAAACCCGAGAGTTGTTCTTGAGTTTTCTGTTGAGAAGTTGAAATAATTGCCTTTACATGCTAATGAGGACTAAGCACTGATTTTTTATCTTGCCCAAATTTCATTTTTAGGGGTTTGGGGAGTCATGCGCTACAAACCATAAATTCTCATTAGATGGGTTTTATTTAATCCTATATATTATAACTTACTTTTCCACCTGACTCTAGGATAATATTACAAGACAAGAAAGAAAATAAAAATATTTTATCCTCAAAACATGTTTCTTTGTCACACTGAAATGGTTCTTCAGGCTGTCCTTTGTGGGAGAAAATTCTCATCTGTAAAGAATCCCTGTTAACATATCTAGACCTTTTTCTCGCAGCCCTCCCCAATTTTGAATAGATTAACTGAAGAGTCTAGCACTTTTTAAAGGGTCTGAAACGTTTGTCGTCTATTGTCTCAAGGGGCAGCCACTATAAGACTTCAAAAGAACCTTGGTCTCCATAATCTTTTATCTTAATCTGAACATTTTCTTTCCATAGATTCCAGGTCTTTAGACAAACTCAACCAATTGTCAACCAGAAAATGTTTAAATTTACCTATAGCCTTGAAGCCCCCCTCTTTGAGTTGTCCTGCCTTTCTGAACCAAACCAATGTATTTCTAAAATGTATTTAATTGATGCTGCATGCCTCCCTAAAATGTATAAAACCAACCTGCTTCCGGACCACTTTGAGCATATGTTTTCTGGACCTCCTGAGGACTGTGTCATGGGCCATTATCACTCATATTTGGCTCAGAATAAATCTCTTAAATTATTTATAAGAGTTTGACTCTTGTTGATACTAATAAATACTACATTATGTAGTATCATTTAATCACATACTTTAAAAAAACAATTTGAGGGGCTGTTCTCTTATTCTCTTATTTCAAGCTATTTTATTTTATTATTGATGTAGTTTTCATTCTTTTATCCTTGTTCTAAAAGAGAAAATGAACTGAAAGCTATGCAACAAAACTACCAGTCCACATTTGGTCTACAAAAAAATATCCTTCACTTGACTTAGTTTACAAATAGTGGAGAGTAAAAAGTATCATTTAAGATATAAAACTTGTTGATTCGTTCCCAAACAAGTAGAATATACTACCATTAGTATCTTAAAAACAGACATTTTCTGCCTTAAAATTGTCCTATAATACATGTTATTTGTCTAACAGAGAATTCATACTGCAACTTAGCTTTTATTTTTCTGGTTCCCATAGAGACAACACAGGACTATTTAATATCCATAGTGGAAAAACATTTTTTAACATTTTCCTTTATTTCAGGACAAAAATAAATTTTCTTAATAATCATGAAAGGAAGGCTTATGAAATATTGAAGGCATTACATATTTCAAAATAAATATAGACATTGCTCCAGTCCTCTGCTTCTTTGCATTTTTAAATTTTTTTAGTATTTCTTTGATAAGCTTTAATTGTTTGATGTTTTTTCATATTTGTATTGTTAGAGTAGATAATTAGTCAGACATGTGCAGAGTGGTAGACATGAGCAGAGCCCAGCAGGAATGTCAGGAGCCGATCAGGTAATGGTCAGATACTTGTCAAGCTACCACTCTAAAATAATAATTGGTCACAGCTGGAACCAGGGAAAGGCAGTCTTCCAGTAGACAAAAACTCCTGAAATTGGTGATCAGCAGCTTCCTAATAACATCTCAAGAGCTGGACAAGTGAACTCAAGCATTCACATTAATAGGCAAAATAGTAGCGTTTAACTGGTATATGACCTTCTTCTGGGAACACTCAAGTGGTAAATGAAGAATGTTTCAAGTGAGTACATGTACAACTTCAGTGAACACATTGTGCATGTGGCCTCTCCCACTGCACATACAGAGTGCAAATTTATTTATTTATTATACTTTAAGTTCTGGGGTACATATGCCGATCATGCAGGATTGTTACATAAGTATACACATGCCATGGTTGTTCGTTGCATCCATTCCCCCATCACCTACATTAGGCAATTCTCCTAATGTTATCCCTCCCCAGTCTCGCCGCTCCCTGCTATCCCTCCCCTAGTTCCCCTACCCTCAAACAGACCCCAGTGTGTGATGCTTCCCTCCCTGTGTCCATGTGTTCTCGTTGTTCAACACCCACTTATGAGTGAGAACATGCGGTGTTTGGTTTTCTGTTCTTGTGTCAATTGCTGAGAATGATGTTTTCTAGCTTCATCCATGTCCTTGCAAAGGACATTAACTCATCCTTTTTTATGGTTGCATAGTATTCCATGGTGTGTATGTGCCACATTTTCTTTATCCAGTCTATCATTGATGGGCATTTGGGTTGGTTACAAGTCTTTGCTATTGCAAACAGTGCCACAATGAACACACTTGTGCATGTGTCTTTATAACAGAATGATTTATAATCCTTTGAGTGTATACCCAGTAATGAGATTACTGGGTTAAATGGTATTTTTCTTTCTAGATCCTTGAGGAATTGCCACACTGTCTTCCACAATGGTTGAACTAATTTACACTCCCACCAACAGTGTAAAAGCATTCCTATTTCTCCACATCCTTTCCAGCATCTCGTCTCCAGATTTATTAATGATCGCCATTCTAACTAGCATGAGATGGTATCTCAATGTGTTCTTGATTTGCATTTCTCTAATGACCAGTGATGATTAATATTTTTTCATATGTTTCTTGGCCGCATAAATGTCTTCTTTAGAAAAGCATCTGCTCATATCCTTCGCCCACTTTTTGATGGTTTTTGCTTGTAAATTTGTTTTAGTTCTTTGTGGATTCTGGATATTAGTCCTTTGTCAGATAGGTAGCTTGTGAAATTTTTTTCCCATTCTGTTGGTTGCCAGTTCACTCTAATGATTGTTTCTTTTACTATGCAGAAGCTCTTGAGTTTAATTAGATCTCATTCATCTATTTTGGGTTTTCTTGCCATTGCTTTTGGTGTTTTAGTCATGAAGTCCTTGCCTATGCCTATGTTCTGAATGGTATTGCCTAGGTTTTCTTCCAGGGGTTTTATGGTGTTAGGTCTTATGTTTAAATCTTTAATCCATCTGGAGTTAATTTTTGTATAAGGTGTAAGGAAGGGGTCCAGTTTCAGCTTTCTGCATATGGCTAGCAGTTTTCCCAACACCATTTATTACACAGGGAATTCTTTCCCCATTGTTTGTTTTTGTCAGGTTTGTCAAAGATCAGATGGTTGTAGATGTATGGCACTGCCTCCAAGGCCTCTGTTCTGTTCCATTGGTCTATATGCCTGTTTTGGTACCAGTACTATGCTGTTTTGATTACTGTGGCTGTAGCAAAGTTTGACGTCAGGTAGCATGATGCCTCCAACTTTGTTCCTTCTGCTTAGGATTGTCTTGGCTATGCAGGATCTTTTCTGGTTTCATATGAAGTTTAAGGTGGATTTTTCCAGTTTTGTGAAGAAGGTCAATGGCAGCAAATTTATAAAACTACAAGTCAAAGGTAAAACTGAGAACTCGAATCTCTCAAGTTGCCCCCTTGGTCCTCTTCCAAATGTACTTCACTTCCTTTCATTTCTGCTCTAAAACATTTTAATAAACTTTCTCCTGCTCTAAAATTTGCCTTGGTCTCTGACTCTGTCTTATGCCCCTAAGTCAAATTCTTTCTTCTGAGGAGGCAAAAATTGAGGTTGCTACAGACAAGTAAGTATTCACCACTGCTAAAAGTATACCTCAGTTTAAATATCTCTATTAAATTCAGAATATTTATGAGCCTGTTATTATTTTCTCTAAACACACCTCCAATTTTTCTAAGTTCCCAAAAGATAAGAAAGCAGAACTACTTAGAGGTCAAGTTATACAACTGCTACATCTTTTGTAGTATTTCATTTAAAAGATCTTTCATTTACATTTGTTGTAATTTTTTATTTTCTCAATTCTTTCTTTAATTTGAAAACAATTAGCAATTAAAAAAATGAAATTTTAATTTTAATGTATAATACAAATTCAGTAATGTACTGCATGTACTTTAATAAATAAAAATATTATACATTGCAATTCACATTTTTAAATTTAAAGTTGCATATGCAAATAGACATTTTCATGTAATTTGTAATTTAAATTTTCTATTACAATAAAACAACATATTTTTATATTATTCTGAGATTGGCTTTTAAAATACAATTAACATGTGGTAAAATCATGTTAATGAATGCTAACTCTTCTCCCATATACAAATAGAAATGACAAACTATAAATTTTCTGAAGGAGGAATGACAATTCCAGTTTGTTAATTTAAGCAGTGTGGCATACAATTTTGTACTTTCTTTAATGCTTAAATCACAGTCACACTGGGAATCTTAGAGTATTGGAAAAATATTGAATGCCAAGCACTTGACCAATATATATAATTTACATCACATTACAGGGCAGAAAATCAGAACTGCTGTCTTTGGTACAGACATTTTCTAATAAGCATACCATGTTTTCTTCTTTGGTCTGTTGATATGAAATAAAATAAGAAAAAAATTACAACCTCATAGATAAATTCTTGCTAACTGCTAATCCTCTCACCTTTAATAACTTGTAATACTTTTCTCCATATTATAAGCCTTGGGATAATCCACTTTGATTATAGTTAATCTGGCTATTTTATAATTTTCAGTGAAGATCACTCACTAGGTACTAAAAGAGGATTTATTCTAAAAAGTTAGTAGATAGAGCATCAATCTCAATGACGAATTAAAAAGGGACATCATTGGTAAATTAAATATTTTACTGACATGTAGTGAACAAAGGAGAGTTTTCTACAATTTTGGATAAGAGGAATTAGATTGTCCTTTGAGAATCTTAGGTCAATTTTGGAAGCATCAGCATCACATGGATGGGAGAGTGTGAGTGGGCCAGAAAGTAAGCAGTTAAGAGGCATATTGTCTATATAGAATTAAGAACTATAATAAAGTCCACCAAAGACAGTCTGCTTTTATTATTTTCAAGTATTCATAATTCCAAACAATATCAGAAATAAAATTATTATCTGAAAAATCAAATATTTTTGACTCATATTCTAATGATTGTTATGATTACTGATGAACTTTAATAACACATATAGAGGTTTCAACGTAGCACATTTTTATGGCTCATTCTTTAACATATATTGTATTCTACATAGAAGTTAATTTGGAAAACACTGAGTTATACTGTTGATTCCCAACACAGGCAGACTGCTAAAATTTACTCTAGACTCTGTAGGTATTTCCAATGCCTGTAGTAGTATATAATCCTTCTGTCTTTGACACAGTGGACTTGAAATAAGATAGTATAATATATATATTGTAAAAATTCTATAATTTTACCACTATCTTGAGAAATGGAGCCAGTTCTGGTAATTTATATACAATTCATTTTGTTTTATGGTACCATATTATTCCAAATGAGGGTGCTGCTGTGAAAGGTATATATGCCCACTATTCTTTTCTTTCCAATGACAAGAAGGTCATATTTGGCATCATAATGCATGCTGCTCAATGTGATCTAAACACAAATATATCTGGTTGTTTAATATATTAGCATAATCTCATCTAGAAATTAAAAAAAATTGGCTAGGAAAGATTTAGGCCATCTCATTATCTCTAAATAATGTATCCCCCTATTTACATCTACAACTCCAGGAGATAATGAAGAAAAATATTAATAAAAAAATTAGCCCATGAAGACTTTCATTTGGTGAAAAACTTGCAGATAATTGAATATAACTTAATAATATAGCTCTTATGGAATTTTTTTATTTCACTTGCATTAGATCAAAAACAATTTTATTCACCAATGTTATTTGTGTCACTCATATATCTGATGATCATTGTTTTATGTTTAAAAAATAATAAAAAACTCCCAGTTTTTAAGTAAAGTTTTCTACTTTTAAGAAGGTTATATTAACACTCACCCCTTTAGAAAGAGTTTAAATAAAAATCCAAGTAAACCTATAGCTGGTAGATGCTGGCCTCATTGCATGTTGCAGCAAATGTCTCTTCTCAAACAGCTTACAAAGGCTTAACAATAATTGCCTTACTTCTCTCAACTTTACAACACTCCATTAACCTGCCATACCATTGTACAAGGCTGAATAAGCCTGAAGTTGAATACAATGTGTAAATCATAGAAGAAACAAAAAATAATATACAATTACTGAGAGATTTATGGACATGTTTAATATAAGACAGTGAATCTCCACAGAAAGAACAAAACAGTATTATGAAGCAGGCATTATAGTTTCAACCTGAAAAACTGTTTTAATAGCAGTTAAGAAGTCATGAACAAAAGCAGCAGTTTGGTCCAGCATGGGTAAAGCCCTGCATACATTATGCAGGGTTCCTCTCTTTCATGAGAGAATAATATATTTGTCAGCCAGATTGCCTCAAGATATTAGAAGACATAAAACAAGTCAGAGTGGTATATTTTCTTTTATGATTTTTAAAAAATTGCACAACCATTGAAACAAAAAGGTCATTGGGTAAAAATCCATCCTGTTTAAACCAGTTGTTATCTACCCCCTGAAATTGCAAGATATGAATATTGAAATTTGTTTCAGTTATGGTTCTCCTGACACATTCAGTCAACAATGAAATTGCTACTTAGTGTTGATGCAAAACTGAATATTTAAAAAAATAATAACAACATGATAGTAAGAAGTTGTCATATGTTCTTGTTAAAACATATTTGATACAGTGATTTTAGTAGTTCATGTCAGAATGTTACAGGTAGTTAAATAGGCATAAGCCAGGCAGGAGGGAGCTCTCCTCTTACCCACTAGAAATGTAGGCTGATGATTCTGCAATTATCGCATTGCCAGTCCAAAAATTATAATTCAGTAGCCAGGGAGAGGCAATCTCTTGGTGGTCCACATCTGTTCACATTAAAAGTGTTATTTGAATGCAGGCCCTAGGGAGAAACAGCTTCCTGGGCATGCATATTAAGAGACAAAAATGGCAGAGTATGATCTTCTGGGTATATTTCACCGGAGAAAGGAAGAAAGCCTCAGATGGACATGTGTTTAACTACCCTAAACACAATGCATGTTCTCATTTCCCAAGGGCAAGGGAGGGCTCTGTGCATGTGGGCAACCCATTCTAAAGAAGAATCATGAGAAAGAGGTGAGTTTATAAAAGTCCTAGGATCATGGTTAAACAAGGCAGTGGACCTTCTCTCTTTAACCTTCACATGCCTGCTTGGGTCTCTTCCAAGTTCACCTTCCTTTCTTTCCTGTTCTAAGGTCTTTTTAAAATAATCTTCCATTCCTGCTCTGGAACTTGCCTCAGTTCCTTTTACTGCTTTATACCCCTCAGTTAAATTCATTCTTCTGAGGAGGCAAGGACTGAAGTTGGGAATAAGTATGGGCTATAAACCACACAGAACATATTAATAAAACAGAGATACAGAGACATAAAGTCATAGACCTTTTAACAGAAAACAAAAGTGACAAACAATAGAATAAGATTTAACATATGTTGAAGTGGATTACAGAAAAAAGTTGGGACAACTGGATAGTAGCAAGGTAGTTCTCTAAATAAATAAATCAGAAAAATAATCTCCCATATTGGTTAAATCCATAAGTATTTAGTTACTGGAAGCAGAGTATTATTCAGCATGTGCAAGAACGAACAGAAGTATCATAGAAAAATTTGCAGGAAACCAGGACAAACACTGTAAAGAAAAGTAAGATGATGTATAAATATATCACAACTAGACTCTCACCAGACTTCTAATAAGCAATAGCAGACACCTGAAGATAAATTATTTTTTAGTGCTGAGGGAAAATGGCAATGAATGTAGAATTCTATATCTAACGTACCTGTCAATCAATAATTAAAGCAAAGTAAAATATTTTAGACAACGATTAAGAGAGTTTATTTCAATCAGTCTTTCACTAAAGCAATTTCAAAAAATTTACTTTGGAAATTAAAGCCAAAGAAAGTGAAATACTGAGCTAGGAAAGGGGTATTTAAGTATTTAACCATAAATATATGCTTATTGAAAAAGAGAAAAAAGAGACTAAGTTTAAAAGAGATTACAAATGTAATGGAATAAAAACTCTAGGAAACATTATTATGAAAAGAAGGATAAAGAGATTGGAGTTAAAATACTTTAATAACCTTGTATTATACAGCTGTAAGTAAGTGATACTAAGCTTAGACATTTGCTATATCAAATATGGATAATAAAAACTTTAAAGATAATTACTAGAAGCACAAATGTAGAATGTACAACTGACATACCAACATAGAGAAATGATGTATTAGAAAATTTAATTAATGTAGCTTAAATCAGAAAGTAACAACAACAGAACAAACAAAAGGAAGCAAAAATAAAGCATGGCAAACAAGGCGAAATATGTTTGATTGAGAAACATTTCACTAGAAGAGTGTCCCAAAGATAACAGTGTCGAAGATGCTTTAATTATTTAATCAACAGGCGTTAAGATATTTTTAGATATTTTAGTAATGTGTTTTTTAGCATGAAAACAGATTAAATTACAAAAAGAATTGAAGAAATCTTTGAAGTCTAATTTCATGTTATTATGGAGAGTTCTTATTAATGGCTTGTTGACTGCTAAGCCTTTTCATTTTACCTTAATCATGAACATTTCTAAATGTTTTGTTGAATAGATTACAGAACTTAAGATAATGAGAAGTTCAGTTATTTGCAAAGAACAGAAAGGTGAATTGAGTCTCAAATCCAGTTTCTTTAAATAAAAAAGGCATTTTAAATGGAAAAATATTAATTAAGATATATGCATGCAAAGTATGTTATATAATTCACTTCCAGGTTCAACTGCAACACGCAATGGGCTTGGCAAACATTAGTTCTGCTGTGATCTATATGTTTGAGTCCTTCCTTCACAAAAAAGTATTAAGTGTCTGATGGGGGTACATTTTATGGCTTATCGACTCATAATATAGACTTGAAAGTGGCACCTACTTTTTGTGTCCTCACATGGAGAGAAACCCCGTCTCTATGAAAACACAAAAATTAGCTGGGCATGGTGGCAAGAGCCTGTGATCCCAGCTACTTGGGAGGCTGAGGCAGGAGAATTACTTGAACTGCAGAGGCAGAGTTTGCAGTCTGTCTGGGACAACAAGAGGAAAACTCTGTCTCAAGAAAAAAGAAAGGAGGAGAGGTGAATAGGTGAAGCACAGGGGATTTTTAAAAGCAGTTAAAATATTTTGTATGATGAGGTTGGTGGTGAATACCTGCTGCTGTGCATTTTTCAAAATACATAGAACTTCACAGTGTAAATAGTGATCTTAATGGATGCTATGTAAAAGAGAAATCATTTAGGAGGTCAGTTGACTCAAGGATGAAAAGCAGAATATGGTAAAAACAATACAACTGTACTATAAATACAAGAAGCAATCATGCTGAATGGGGTGAATGAAAAAAATACTGACCTAAGTATTAACTATGGAAATGAGCGTAATCTGGAAGACCACAGGCTAAAGAAAGTAGATGCAAGCACGATAATCAAGTTCATGAAATTTTCCCCATGAGGATATGAGTCAACAAATCTTAAATTACTATACATGTATAGTGGATTTGAACAATTAAGTAACTGGATAGTGGATGGTGGAAGCCAGATTTCTCACTGTGTGAGTAAGAAGTTACAGAGAAACAGGAGGAGCAGACTAGGATGATTCATGTGGTAATCAACTGGCATTGGAGATTTCAGTATAAGCTCATGATTAGCTTACAGAGACAGATAGTTATATGTTACTATGATTTTAATATTATTGTTTCCTCAAATTTCATATGTTGGAATCTAATCAACAATGTGATATAATTAGGAGGAAAGACATTTGGAGAGGTAATTAAGTCATGGGGGCAGAGCTATTATAAAGGGCATTTGTGCCCTATAAAACACACACACACACACACACACACACACACACACACACGGAGCTTATTTACCCCAACCACCATATATGAACCAGGAAACAAGCTTTCACCAGACAACAAATCTTCCCATTCTTTGATCTTGGATTCCCAAAATTCAGAACTGTGAGAAATAAATGTCTGCTGTTTTTAAGCCACCCAGTAAATGTTTTTTTTTTTTTGCCACAGCAGCCCAAACAGACTAAGACATACGTAGAAATATTTATAGATATAGGCCATATGAGAAGGCCTAGAAGCAATAATACACCTGTAGCAATCAGCACACTTAGCACCCAAATATTGGTTTGTAATATTATTTTCCAACAAAAGGGCCCAGGAATCCCTGGATAAATGATGCTCCTAAAGTTGGGCCAGAATATATGCCAGGTGAGTCCAGAGCTTCTTTAGTGACAAAGGGTAAGGAAGTGCTAACACACACAAACACACACACAATGATAGGCTATGTTAAAAGGGCTCAGAAGCCAATTGAAAGTGTTCCCTATTTTCAAACCCGGAATCATTTGAACAAAAAAGTAAATAAGTTAGTATTATAACTGGAAGTCTAAAAATTACATGAGTCTGTCTACTTATAAAAATACATGACTGAATAAATGAGGTCAAAACTATATCTCTTGTGCAATAGAATGTCAAGTACTTTGTTTAGATAATTTGCCTTCAAGGAATTGGAGCATAACCCTTTATTTCTTAATGTTAGAGTTCATGTGTGAGCACAACTCCTCATTCTTTCATGTCATTATTTAGAGACTTCTATAAATACTCCTCAAAACTCTCAAAGTCATCAAAAACAAGGAAAGTCAGAGAAACTGTCATAGCTAAGAGGTGCCTAAGGACATGAGAACTAAACGTAGTGGTAACCAGCATGTTATTCTGGAACAGAAAAAAAGGCATTTGTTAAAAACTAAAGAAATTTGAAGGATGTATGGATATTAGTTAATAATAATTTGTCAATATCTCATCATTAATTCTGACATATGTATCATAATATGAGATGTTAATAATAGCAGAATCCTGGTGTGGGTCTGGTAGGCAGAGTAACATTTTCCCACAAAGATGTCCAGGTCCTAATCTCCAGAACCCGTGGATATGTTACTTTAAAGACCCCAAGATAAGGCGATTATATTGGATTATCTGTGTAGGCCCAATCTAATCACACAAATCTTGAGAAGCAGAGAACTTATCCTGATTGTAAGGAGAGAGGTGAGACAACAGAATAAAGAGAGGAATAATTTGAAGCATGAAAGCAACTCTATCAGCCAACAGTGGCTTTGAACATGGAGGAGAGGGACTGCAAACTATGGAGTGTGGGTGTCCAATAGAAGGTGGAAATTGAGTCTCTCCTGGAACCTTCAGAAACACAGCTCTGTGGATAACTTGATTTTAGTCCTGTGGGACCCTTCGACGCGTGTTCTACTTCTTACTTGCAGAACTGTAACGATTAAATGGAGGGGTTTTTGTGTGTGTGTGTGATGCTACATTTGTGGTAATTTGTTACAGTGATAATAATAATAAAAGAAATAAAAGGTTATATGGGAACTCTGTGATATCTACACAATTTTTTTCTGTGAATCTATTTTAAAATAAGAATCTTACTTAAATATAATGTCAGTTAATGTTTTGAAGCTAAATGAAAAATAAACTTGAGAAGGAAGAATATATTATTTGTATATAATGTATCTGTGAGAAGATAGAGTAAATAAAGTGATTTAACTGAAGTGCCATAAAATATAAAACTTCACTGGTCCAATGACTCATCCCCCTAAATTCTTTTATCATATTGCCAACTTTACATCCAAGATATGTCCTATTGTGAATGGTAACCTAGTGTACTTCCAGCTTGAATGGAACAATACTTTCCGACATTCTGTTTTACTTTTTCTAAAATAGCTGAATGCTCATTCTCTGAGTTTGGAGAAGTCCAGAGACATTTCGCTTATCACCAAGGGCCTTCAGGGGAGGACTGTCTTCAGATTTATCTCCTGCTACAGCCTCCACGTGGACTGTCCTTCCACAACCTCGTCAGTCTCCCTCTTCCAGCTTCCTTCATATTTTTGTTCCCTCAATATTCCATGTTGGACAAAACTCTTCCTCATTTCAACCACAGCAAAGTTAGCATCATTTTGTTCTTTTTTTTGACCATGTAGTAGAAAGCAACTTTAACTTCAGCGTGACTGGCAATTGTCATCTATGCTCTGTCACAGATGCCTTATATTCTCAGGCCACAACAATCAGATTATAAGATCTTCACCTTACATTTGTGCTGCATCTTTCTCCCTTTACTGCAGAGATGATTACAAAATCTCAAAGTTCTTCTTTCCATGTTAGTCAGAGGAATTCACTTATCCTCTTGTTTTTCCTTCTGTTTCAGAAGATTCCAAAAACGGAATGGTGTTCATTTTTTACAGTCAAATCCATTCATCAAGGTTGTTTACAAAATGAAGACATCTATTGTAACATGGATTGAACTGTTGCAATAGTTTGCTTAAAAATCAGATACATATAAATATAATGACTACAAATATAAAAATAGCTCACTCATTCCTAAAATATTTTCCCCAGGTAACTAACATTAGTATTTTGTATCTGTGTACAATAGATTTCAAACTATGTATAGTTATTGTCTCTGTGTTAGACCAACTTCTTTGATTTTTATTAGAAATCTAACCTTGTCTAATTTAAGCAAAAACAACATTTGTTGAAATTGTAGTGGAAAAATTCAAAGAATGAAAACGAGATTATCAATAACCCTTAGAATATAGGCAAGCCTTGAGGCAAAAGTTAGACAAGATTGGAGAAAAAAAATACAAAGGAATGAACAAAGTCCCTCCAAAAATATGTAAATTCCCTTCACAAATATGGGACTATGTGAAAAGTCCAAACCTACATTTGATTGGTGTACTTGAAAATGACAGGGAGAATGGAACCAAGTTGGAAAACAGACTTCAGGATATTATCCAGGAGAACTTCCCCAACCTAGCAAGGCAGGCCAACATTCAAATTCAGGAAATACAAAGAACACCACAAAGATACTCCTTAAGAGCAACCCCAAGCCACCTAATCATCAGATAAACCAAGGTTGAAATGAAGGAAAAAATGTTAAGGGCAGCCAGAGAGAAAGGTCAGGTTATCCACAAAGGGAAGCCCATCAGACTAACAGCAGATCTCTCTGCAAAAACTCTACAAGCCAGAAAAGACTGGTGACCAATATTCAACATTCTTAAAGAAAAAGAATTTTCAACCCAGAATTTCATATCCAGCCAAACTAAGCTTCATAAGCGAAGAATAAATAAAATCCTTTACAGACAAGCAAATGGTAAGGGGTTTTGTCACCACCAGGCCTGCCTTATAAGAGCTCCTGAAGGAAGCACTAAATATGGAAAGGAGAAACAGATACCAACCACTGCAAAAACATACCAAAATGTAAAGGCTTCAACACTATGAAGAAACTGAATCAACTAATGGGCAAAATAACCAGCTAGCATAATTATGACCAGATCAAATTAACACCTAACAACATGAACCTTAAATGTAAATGGGCTAAATGCCCCAATTAAAAGACACAGACTGGCAAATTGGATAGAGTCAAGAACCATCAGTGTACTGTATTCAGGAGACCCATCTCATGTGCAGAGACACACATAGGCTCAAAATAAAGGGATGGAGAAATATTTACCAAGCAAATGGAAAGCAAAAAAAAAGCAGGGCTTGCAAACCCAGTCTCTAATAAAAGTCTTTAAACCAACAAAGATCATAAAAGACAAAGATGGGCATTGCATAATGGTAAAGGTATCAATGTAACAAGAAGGGCTAACTATCCTTAATATATATGCACCCAATGCAGGAGCACCCAGATTCGTAAAGCAAGTTTTTAGAGACCTACAAAGATACTTAGACTGTCATGGAATAATAGCTGGACACTTTAACACCCCACTGTCAATATTAGACAGACCAATGAGAGAGAAAATTAACAAGGATATTCACGACTTGAACTCAGCTCTAGACCAAGTGGACCTAATACACATCTACAGAACTTTCCATCACAAATAAACAGAATACACATTATTCGCAGCACCACATAGCAGTTATTATAAAATTGACCACATAATTGGAAGTAAAACACTCCTTAGCAAACACCAAAGAACAGAAATCATAACATACAGTCTCTCAGACCACAGTGCAATCAAATTAGAACTCAGGATTAAGAAACTCATTCAAAACTGCAGAACTACATGGAAACTGAACAACCTGCTCCTGTATGACTACTGGGTACATAATGAAATGAAGTAAGAAATAAATAAGTTTTTTGAAACCAATGAGAACAAAGACACAACATGCCAGAATCTCTGGGACACAGCTAAGGCAGTGTTTAGAGGGAAATTTATAGCACTAAATGCCCATAGGAGAAAGTGGGAAAGATTTAAAATTGACACCCTAACATCACAATGAAAAGAACTAGAGAAGCAAGAGCAAACAAATTCAAAAGCTAGCAAAAGACACAAAATAAAGATCAGAGCAGAACTGAAAGAGATAGAGACGTGAAAAAACCTTCAAAAAATCAATCAATCCAGGAGCTGGTTTTTGAAAAGAATAACAAAATACATAGACTGCTAGCCAGACTAATAAAGAAGAAAAGCGAGAAGAATCAAATAGAAACAATAAAAAAAAGATAAAGCAAATATAACCACTGATCCCACAGAAATACAAACTACTATCATAAACACCTCTATGAAAATAAAATAGAAAATCTAGAAGAAATGGATAAATTCCTGAACTCTTACACCCTCCGAATACTAAACCAGAAAGAAGTGAAATTCCTGAATAGACCAATAAAAAGTTCTAAAATTGAGGCAGTAATTAATAGCCTACCAACCACAAAAAGCCCAGGACCACATGGATTTACAGCCAAATTCTACCAGAGGTACAAAGAGGAGCTGGTACCATTCTTTCTGAAACTATTCGAAATAATATAAAGAGAAGGCCTCCTCCTTAACTTTTTTTATAAGGCCAGCATTATCCTGATAACAAAACCTGGCAGAGACACAACAACAACAACAAAATTTTAGGCCAATATCCTTGATGAACATCCATGTGAAAATCCTCAATAAAATACTGTTAAGCTTAATACAGTAGCACATTAAAAAGCCTATCCACTACGGTCAAGTTGGCTTTATCCCTGGGATGCAAGGCTGCTTCAACATATGCAAATCAATATATGTAATCAATCACATAAACAGAACTAATGACAAAAATCACATGATTATCTCAATAGATGCAGAGAAGGCCTTCAATAAAATTCAACATCCCTTTATGCAAAAAACACTCAATAAACGAGGTATTGATGGAATCTATCTCAAAATAATAAGAGCTACTTATGACAAACCCACAGCCAATATCATACTAAATGGGCAAAAGCTGGAAGCATTCCCTTTGAAAACTGGCACAAGACAAAGATATCCTCATTCACCACTCTATTCAACTTAGTATTGGAAGTTCTGGCCAGGTCAATCAGGCAAGAATAGATATAAAGAATATTCAAATAGAAAGAGAGGAAGTCAAATTTTCTCTGTTTGCAGATGACATGATTGTATATTTAGAAAACCCCGTTGTCTCAGCCCCAAAACTCCTTAAGCTAATAAGCAACTTCAGCTAAGTCTCAGGATACAAAATTAGTGTGCAAAAATCACAAGCATTCCTATAAACAAATAATAGAAAAACAGAGCCAAATCATAAGTGAACTCCCATTCACAATTGTGACAAAGAGAATAAAATACCTAGGAATACAACTTACAAGAGATATGAAGGAGCTCTTCAAGGAGAACTACAAATCACTGCTCAAGGAAATAAGAAAGAACACAAACAAATGAAAAAACATTCCATGCTCATACATAGGAAGAATCAATATTGTGAAAAATGGCCATACTGCCCAAAGTAATGTATATATTCAATGCTATTCCCATTAATCTACCATTGACTTTCTTCAGAGTTAGAAAAAACTACTTTAAATTTCATATGGAACCAAAAAAGAGCCTGCATAGCCATGATGGTCAACAGCATGGTACTGGTAGCAAAACAGATATATAGACCAATGGAACAGGACAAAAACCTTGAAAATAACACCACGCATCTACAACAATCTCATCTTAGACAAACCTGACAAAAACATGCAATGGGGAAAGTAGTCCCTATTTAGTAAAAGGCATTGGGAAAACTGGCTAGCTATATGCAGAAAACTGAAACTGGACCCCTTCCTTACACTTTATACAAAACTTGAGTTGGATTAAAGACTTAAACCTAAAACCTAAAACCATAAAAGCCCTAGAAGAAAACTTTGACAATACCATTCAGGTCATAAGCATGGACAAAAACTTCATGACTGAAACATGGAAAGCAATTGCAACAAAAGCCAAAATTGACAAATGGGATCTAATTAAACTAAAGAGCTTCTGCACAGCAAAAGAAACTATCATCAGAGTGAACAGGCAACCTACAGAATGGGAGAACATTTTTTGCAATCTGCTTATCTGACAAAGGGCTAATATCCAGAATCTACAAATATCTTAAACAAATTTACAAGAAAAAAAACCAACAACCCCTTCAAAAAGTGGGTGAAGGATCTGAACAGACACTTCAAAAGAAGACATTTATGCAGCCAACAAACATGAAAAAAAGTTCATCATCACTGGTCATTAGAGAAATTCAAATCAAAATCACAATGAGATACCATCTCACACCAGTTGGAATAGCAATCATTAAAAATTCAGGAAACAACAGACGTTGGAGAGGATGTGGAGAAATAGCAACACTTTAACTCTGTTGGGTGTGTAAATTAATTCAGCCATTGTGGAAGACAATGTGGTGATTCCTCAAGCATCCATAACCAACGGAACAGGACAAACACCTTGAAAATAACACCACACATCTAACCCAGCAATTAATTAATTAAATTAATACTATTTAACCCAGCAATCCTATTACTGGGTATATAAAAGGATTATAAATCATTCTACTATAAAGACACATGCACACATATGTTTATTGCAGCACTATTCACAATAGCATAGACTTAGAACCAACCCAAATACCCGTCAATGATAGACTGGATAAAGAAAATACAGCACATATATACCTTGGAATTCTATGCAACCATACAATTGAATGAGTTTATGTCCTTTATGTGGACATGGATGCAGCTGGAAACCATCATTCTCAGAAAACTAACACAGGAACAAAAAACCAAACACCGCATGTTCTCACTCACAAGTGGGAGTTAAACAATGAGAACACATGGACACAGGGAGAGGAACATCACACACTGGGGCCTGTCAGAGATTGGGGGTCAAGGGTAGGGATAGCATTAGGAGAAATATGTAATGTAGATAATTGGTTGATGAGTACAGCAAATCACCATGGGACATGTATACCTGTGTAACAAACCTGTACGTTCTGCACATGTATCCCAGAACTTAAAGATAATAAAAATAAATAGATAGTTCAATAGATACATAGAGAGATAGATACACACACACACATAAAGAGAGAGAGTGAGAGAGAGAGAAGCATCTGAGAGGATCAAACTGTTACCAATAACTTAATTTCATATTGAAATGAAGTTCAAGGATATTTATAGCATTATAAAATAACAGCACCAATGAAATAAGATTCACAAAGTCTGGCACACAATCAAAATTTAAAAGGCTTGCCAAATGGGCATAGAAATATGTCTTATAATGAGCGTGGAAATAATCAATAGAAAGCAACAGAACAGATATTAGAATTAGCATACAAGATATTAAAAACACTTTTATAAACTGTATCCCATGTGTTCAAAGTTTTAGAAGAAACGAAAAACACAAAATATATTGAAGTTAAACTCACAAAGAGGAGAAGTACAATGCAAATGCTGAGACATGCACTGGATGGAATCAATAGCAGATTAGATATTGCATTGAAAAGATGAAGGACTTTGACAGCATAGCAA
Organism: Aotus nancymaae; assembly: GCF_030222135.1. Classification (NCBI taxonomy): domain Eukaryota; kingdom Metazoa; phylum Chordata; class Mammalia; order Primates; family Aotidae; genus Aotus; species Aotus nancymaae. Next base: position 39,252,928 of record NW_026988431.1, on the reverse strand, counting down.
TTAATATTATTGAAAATAAAACATGGAACAAAAGAGAATTAAAAGAAATAAGCACAGAATCAGCAAGCCGATAAGCACTTTTAGGCAGCCTAACCACATGCAATTGAAATCACCAAGGAAAGAGGAGAGAAGGGAACATAGAAAAATGATGTGAAGAAACAGTGTTTGATTATCTTCCAAGTGGATAATAATCATAAATCTACACATCTAAAAAGGTCAATAAATTCCAAGGAGAGGAAACGAAACAAATTAACTACACTAAGGTACGTCACAATTTGCTCAAAACCAGTGTTGGTAGAATCTCTTAGAAAGTGCTAGAGACAAAAAACATGTCATATAAAAAGAAATGAAGATAGCAGCATATTTGTTGTGAAAAACAATGTGAGAAGATGGTGAAGTAACATTTAATACACCATTAAATATATAGTCAACCTAGAACTATGCATTCATTTAAATCATATTTCCAGAATAAAAGAGAAGTAAAGACTTTTGCACATGTGCAAAACCTAAAAAATAATCAAAGGAAGTACCTCGGGTTACAAGAAAAATTACTTCAGATGGAAATGTGGATCTTCACATAGAATAGACAAGTATTGGAAATAATAACTATATGGTTAAGCATATAGTATTCTTATTATGTAAATCTCTTTAAAGCATGATTGACTATTTAAACAATAAATGACAATATACAGTGTTTTATAATTTATGTAAAAATAACATGTGTGATACAATAGCACACGTTTAAGAGGGATGAAACTGATCTATACTCCTGAAAGGTTCTTACACAGCGAGTACCTATTTTTACCTCATACAGTCTTTATGATGATCATCATAGAAGTGTCTTCTAAATAATCATTCTCTCTATAAAATTTAGAGGGGAGTAATGAACAATATATATTTTAAAATTTCTTCCAAGGTGCAAGTAAACACCAGAATTTAGAGCAAAAATTCTATGCTTCTTGAAAGATGTAGAATTTTAACCAAGCTCTGATGAATATTTATGATTTTAGTGTTCCTGTGTGGAGGGAAATAGATAAAATACATGCTTATAATTCCAAACATAAAAATTGCTATCACTTATTAGTATACCTTATATGCCAACCATTGTTGCCACTTTTAAGGTTAACTTTATTTAAATTGTCAAGCAACAGTTATATATAAACATAATTATCCATTTTTTACAGATAATAAAACTTACACTTAAAATGTTTAGAAACTATCAAAGGCCACACAGTTATTAAATGGCTAAGCTAATAATCTACCCTAATATATGTGATACAAGCCCTGTGCTCTTCATCTCTCACAATGATGCTTTTGAGATGACCAAGAACTTTGGAGGTGGAAATGTATACAGCATACTTAGAAAGCAGTTAGTGGATCAGCCTTAGAGAAGTAAAGGCTGCATGGTCAGGAAGTAGGAAGCAAAAAAAGGCAAAAACATTAAACAAAGGAATTATAATAGAGGTAACAAGGAGGAGGGAAAATAATTAGAGGAATGCATTTCACTAGATCTATGAGAGAAGAAAGCATCAATAAAGAAGGTCTTGTCAGAATCAAGGTTTCCAGAGCTGCCAAAGAGAACAGAAATATGCTCTTCCACCTAACAATAGGAAATCAATAAACTATTGCTAGGGACTAAGACTAATTCTTAGTTCCTAGGTAAGATTTCTGAAGCTAGTGAGGAGGAAAGATAAGAGACAAAAAAAAAAAAAAAAAAAAAGAAAGAAAGAAAGAAAGAGAGGGAGAAAGTCTGCAAGGGAAATGGCTGCAGGGATTCTAAATTTCATTAAAATAGAAAAAAACCAGAAGTTGGATGACTGCCCAGAAAGGCAGAGTGTTCAAATAAATTTCTTTTTGCTCCTTATTTCAGGAAGGAACAACCTGTTGATAGATATAGGGTAAAAACTACTAATAAAATTAAGAATGAACATGGAAGTGGGGTAGTTGAGGTATGAGAGCTCCAGAAAAATGGAAAGGAAATGAGTTCATGATCAGTGGTTGAAATTTTAGTTTTGAAAATCATAATTATATGTCTGCCTCTGCTGTCTGCCTCTATGCCTTGGAGGAAAAATAATAAATTGTCTCATTTATCTTCACGCCTCAAAAGTATATAATGAGTGGCAAAACAGACACTGGTGCTTTAGACAATGAATAAGAAAAATGTGGTCATTGGTTTCAGTGCTCATGGCATAGTGGGCTCTAATTGTTAAGAAAAGTTTATGGATACACTACACTTAGCTGTGAAAGAAAAAAATATGCCCTTCATTTTGATATAACCGAAATTATCTTTCTTGTTAGCTCCTAACCTTCTGACAAGAGACAGTGGTATATAGTGTTAAGGGGAATTAAGTGATTTCTAACCTTGTAATCTCACCTGGTCCAGTAATTTGGTTTATCAATTTAGGAAGTTGGTACCTGCCCAGATGACTCAGTTAAATGCTCCTCCTTTCAGAAGTATTGCCAGGTCCACTTCTCTTTAAGATTCTAGTTGGATATACGAGGAAATGGTGGACATGCATGGATTGTAACCATCTGAAACTGAAGGACGGAGCGGAGCTGATACCTCTTCAGCATCCTCCACAATTTGAAAGTCTCTACTAAGGTATGATAGTGATAGCGACAGGAAGCAGAGAAATTCTAGGCAGAAAAGGGGAGGTCCCCAGTGGAACCCCGCCCTTAAGCCAAAAAGCCCAAAATTGTGGCCTAAAGTAAGAACTTATATCCCTGTTTTCCCACTCCAATATTGCCTGTTCCTAAACTGCCCATGGCCCTGCCTTGCCCCATCCTGTTCCTATAAAAACCCCAGACTCAGCCAGTAGATAGGACTATGGCTGGATATCAGAGAGAAATGGCTTGATCTCAGAGGGACAACTTGATGGTGCAACTTTGGAGAAGTATCCAAACTTCAGGGTAATGCAGCTAAACTTCAGGGGAAGATTACCTTCCCGCCCTGTCACCTTTTCAGCTTCCCTTCCCACTGAGAACCACTTCAATCAGCAATACCGTCTCTCTCATTTACTGTTCTTCAATTTGTTCATGCGACCTCATTTTTCCTGGATGCTGAACAAAAGCTTGTGAGCCACAAGTGTGGATACAGAAGGCTGACACATTGGCACTTTGCCCTCATTGGCAGAGGGCAGCCGCCTCATGTGAAAAGGCAGAGGGCCCACTGAGCTGTTAACTCTTAAGCCAATTATGGATGGCAGAGCTGTAAGAACACTGTAACATGCTCTCTGGAGCTTCTGGAGTTGCGGGCACTCCCACCTGGATGCTGTGATGAAGCCTGCACAGAGTTCACTCCTGCTGGTACTAAAGCATCCTGATGGTTCCTGCACCTGCTCAACTGTGTGCTTCCTCCTGCAAGGGTGGAATGCAGCAGGTCCCAGTGAGTGGAGTTTGATTTCGTGGATGCTGAAGGGGCTGGTCAATTCCAGCACTCGCATTCACTACAGTTCCTGCACTCATTGGCTTGTGCACTGACTCCTGTGAGGTGCTGAGAGTGCTGGCTCTGTGAATGAGGCAACCATGTCTCAAGTGATGCAAAAAAGTCAGGAAAATATCCTGCTTCAATAGAACTAATTCCAGAGACTTCTTCTGGCTTTTACCACTCAAAGTTGATGCTAACGTAACACATACTTTATGTTCTAATTTAGACTACACCCTTATTGAATCATCCATTTCCCTCTGCTGACTGATTCCACTGATGCTCCTATTTGCCCCTGATTTCCCTTTAATACCTAGTCTATCAACCCTCAGCTCCAGTGGTATTAGAACATTTCATAGCCATATGGCCATCACCATCTACACACATACCCCTAGGATCATCAAGGAATTTATAGGTCATTTGCTGCCAGTAGAAAGCCTAGGAAAGCTAAAAAGGGCTAAATAGGTTCTTACCTCTCCGATCCACAAAGATGAGGCTGCTCTATAATGCAGCAGGACCATATTCAAAGAGGACTTTTGTTAACGTTCCAAATAGAAAGTGGGGTAAAAGACCTCCTCCCCTGGACAGTTCCTTCAATAACCTAACACTCTTCTCTGGAAATAGGCCAGGAGTCAAAAAATGGAGTTCAATTACATGTTTATTCCCACCATTCATTTTAATGGAAGTTGGGAGATTTCTTTTCTTGTTCTTACGTTTCTGAGATACATATATGTATATATTTAAATTAGTTACAATAAAGTTGATTGATCTGTCTCTAGATACATTGGAGAAGGACAAGGAAGGCATTTTAAAAATTTTTGTCTCTTTTAACTACACTTGGCTTTCATTACTATTGTCTAGTTAAAGTAATCAAGAGTAACAGCTTTGAGACTCAACACTGATCAACAGCTAATTTGTTCTTGGTAGTTTCTACCTCCTTTCTTCCCTGGGGTAGTAAATCTCACTGCTTTGATTTGAAGATAGATAATTCCAAGGGCTATTAAAAAGGATATTAAAAAACATTTTTGAAACATCGTAACTTCTTTGTATGTATTATCTCATCTGTGGAATTCAATTAACAATAATTTCTACCTTAGAAAATAATCAAAATCAGTAATGGAGTACCCGGCAGTTAGTATTTATAATAATTAATATTTATAATACTAATTATTTATTATAATAGAATTTATAATGATAAGCAAAGTAGGAAATGAGGTTCTCTACTGAAATCTGGAAAAAAGGAGAGACTATTGGGATTATTTGCTTGAAAAAAAGGGAAAATTCTGAAATTATTCCTGAATAAAATAGTAAAATATAAAAGAGACATGGAAAATTAAATGGTTGTATAATCTCAAGGAATCAGTTGAAATTTGACATTATGACTGTATCAAATGGACTCATTTTTTCTACTTTTTCCATCTCCTTTATATACTTTATATATGAGGAAGGGCAGATAAATAATTTGCTAATGGTGGTCTAGATTTAGGAAGCAGAACACAATTACTTGCGAAATTGAAGTAGAGTGAAGGGCATTGGGTGTTATTGAAAAGGGGAATGAAATGGACTGATTCTAGAGTGAGAAAAAAACTGAAGCCAGAAGGATCCTATGCTGTATTTTAATTCAGTCTATTTTGGGATTTGGGGACATTGAGGACAACTGGCCTTTGCCACTAATTTAACTGTATTTTATGAATGGTGGTGGGAGTTGGGAATAAAATCATTTAATCTTATATTCCCTGCAGACTGCTCTATTTTGGAACCATGAGAACTGAATAAGAACTTTAGAACTGAACAGCAAAGTTGTGCTTGTAGCACTTCCCAGATGAAAACATGGATCAGAAAACTGCTGTGTTCCCTCCACCCCTTCTAGTGACTGTTGTCATTGATCGTAAATCAAGAAGGTGTTGTGTGTACACTGCCATATTTATAGAATAAACAGTCTTCAAAAACTAATCTTATCACATGCTCTTTGTAGTTCAAATACATGTTCATGATCATAAGTTTTTTCTGCTGATTTCTACATCACAGAGATGTCAAGAAGTCAGCTTGTCACTCTTTATGCTCCTGTCTAAATGCTCAGTTTGTCAGATCTGCCCCCACATTCTTTCTCTGAACTCTTAGAACTATGACCAATGAAGGAATGCTAATCTGAAAAGACTTTTAGAAACATGTTGTTTTCTATCTTTTTAATAAAAAAGCTTTCTTAAAGTATAATTGATATACAAAGAACTACATGTATTTGATGCATTCAATTTGGAGAGCAGGACATATGTACACTGCCATTGGTATGACTGTTACAATCAAGGTAATAGACATTTCTAACACCTCCCAAAGTTTCCTTTTGTTTCTTTGTCATTGTTTTTGTCTGTTATTGGAAGAACATTCAACATGATATCTGCTTAACAAATTTTAAAGAGCATAATACCTTAATATCAATTATGCTCGATGAGTAAATTCTAGAGATCTGCTATACAATATGTGCCTATAGATTTTTTTAAGATCCATCTGCTCATAAAAGAAAAATATACAAAGCAGCATAATGTATTTATAAAAAGCAAAAATAGCCACTTTAGTAGACATTTGCTTACTAAAATCTATAAAATTTAAAGTTTTCATCACAACATTCTATTTAAGCATTTGAGTTAATCTGAAGAAGCAGCTAGACTTAGCCTCATTTTTACAAATATTTCAAGTTAAATTTAGAGATTACTAGCAAACACCACGTTTAATGAGGTTCTTTTAAAACCAATGTTTTTATATTACTGGAAAGGTACTCCTGTAGTAAATTGCCTGTTCACAAAGGTAAGTCACTATTTTAATTATAAGTATAGAAAACATTCTTTCAGTAACCTCGTGTTTCCTAAGTAACTGTCTCCTATATATCTCTCATTTCAGAAAGATAAATACATCCTGACATTCATAAAATGGAAACTTGTCATAAGTACTTTTTCTGTAATTAACACTTGATTTGAACTTAGAGCATCTTTCCAATCTATGCATTTTAAAAAGCTTGGCAAACATTGTCAAAGGAGATCCTTCCTTCGTTTTCAAGTGCTCAAATAAGATTATTCAGGGCTGTTATGCTAGCCAATAACTGTTAAACATCTGTAAACTCCACCCTTTCCATTCACATTTGACATTTCATAAAAGTTGGATTATTAGTTTTGATATTCAAATAACAACTCTCTCTCTTTGACTCTCTCTCTCTCTCTCTTCAGAACATCAGACTAAGTGATGTTTGTGTTTCAATCATCTGAAGGTATGAAGTTGAATAAAGGAACTAGGAGCCAGTGTGCTACAGTTGAACAGTTAAAATCTGTAGTGGGAGGAGGAAGGTGTTGATGGGAATACGATAGAACACATGGCCATTTCTACTCTCGTAGCAAGGAAAAAGGAGAATGGAGACATAAGCTTGAGGTGTAAGAAGATGGCGGGTTCTTTCCTTACCTGAGGAAAAGCATGTGCAAAAGTTAGATTAAAATGTAGTTCAAAACCAAAAACATTTGATTTTGAAATGTTAAACTAATTGGTGTGAAAACAATCGTCCTAAAAAATAGTTTATTCATATATTCACTTTATCAAAGTAGAGAAATTTTATGTAACTTATTTGGATACAAGACTGTGGTATTACAGATACTCACATTTTATGACTCCCTGCAACTTAAGATTTAACCTTTTATTCTTTTAAGGATGGAAGATTCTTCATATTGTGGCTTTGTTTATCTGCTCAATATTGCTTTTCCTCAGTCTCCCATCACAAATCACACTTCCTCATTTCCAAAGGACATGGTGATACCTAAATGGGTCACATTTTCTAATAAGCCCTGCCTTTTGAATATGCTACCTTCTTTCCTTGGGATGGTCTCCTGCCTTCTCTTATTCTCCTCCCCCAAACAAAATGTGTCTGCTTGGGGAAAAAAAAAACTCATCCTTTTTTTTCTTCATTTTAGTTTTTATTGATATGCAATAGATGTACATATTTTTGTAGTACATTCCATAATATAATAAATTCATGTAATTTGAAAAGATCAAATTTGTATAATTGAAGTATCCATCATCTTAAATATTTGTCTTTTGTTTATGCTAGAAACATAGAAATTATTTTCTTCCAGTTGTTTTGAAATACATAACAGATTATTGTAAACTATAGTCACTCTGCTGATCTATCAAGTACTAGGTCTTATTTCTTTTATCAAACTGTATATTTGTACTCATTAATCCCCCATCCCCAACCTTTTAAGTAGAGTCTTCAAGCATCAGTTTTAATACTGTATCTTTTATAAGGTTGTCACTGATTTGTCTTATTCTATTGGGTTCCCACTGCATTTCAGGTATAACCTATAATATGTATTATCACATGTCATCATACATGGCTGCCTATATACCTGCCACCTTAATAGTAGCATCTGTAGGGTTAGAGACTTTGCTTTCCATCTTTATGCCTCCTAGTAAATAGGCATTTAACATGCATTTGTTAAATTAATAAACAAAGTGTTCTGAGTAGTAAAATGTTTACGGAATACTATTACAGAGCTAAAGGGAAATGCTTATTACCAGAATCCTCATAGAGGTAATATTTCAATAGAACTTTAAAACACAAAAAATGTGCAGGAAATTTGCTGTACCTTTACTATACTTCCATACCAGGCTCTATGACATGAGAGGGGAAGCCTGCCTTCTTCTCCAACTCTTTCCTACTGCTGACCAAGAGGCAGGTTGCCTTTGTCATGTAAACAGTGACTGAAACTAATCTATACAAATGACTAAGCACTGTAGCATATTTTCCTCATCTACCATAAATATGTATTCCCATGTCCTTGCTGGGGATTACTGGGATTGAATAGCTAATTATATTACTAACAAGATTCCTTGTCAATATGTTGGATTCAATTGAATTTATAAAACACAGAATCTGGGTCTATAGTCCAAATAATAGATGTCTAGTACCACGTGAATATTTATAAGCCAGGTACTAGAAAAATATGCTAACTCAAGCATTACTTACATATAGATGACATTTTTAAAATGTTATGCTGTGTTCAGGCAGGAAAAAAAAAAAAAAGAAAGCATACCTAAGATGAGAAAGCAAAATGTACTTGCATGTAAACTGTAGAAAGTAAAAAAATTGTTTTGCTTTTTTCCCTACCACCTTCTGTAGTCATAATTTAGATGCTTGCTACTCAAAGTGTAGTCTGAAGACCAAAAGAATTATTGTCCCATGGGAGCTCATTTAGAAATATGGACTTACAGGCCCCATCTCAGACCTACTGACTCAGAAACTGCCTTTAACAAGATCCCTAAGTGGTTCCTATACACATTAAAATTTCAAAGTATGGTCTAGATTATCATTTTTCATATCTGCTAAACATTACAGAATACATTAAAGAATAACCCAGTCATCTGAATATTTTTTCCCTTTTTCAAATAAAGCCAAAAATACTGTACTAGGAATAATGCCTGCTGCTCAGGTAACAGACTTGTCTCTCTTTAAGAGTGTGTGTGTGGTTGTGTGTGTGAGAGAGAGAGTTATTAAAGTATCTAAAGGCAAAACTATACACATACAGGCTTTGATGTTAATCACGTGAGTTTATTCTACTTGATGCCTTATCACAGAAGTGGGAAGGAGAGTTTCTTAGACGAGAGTCTCACTCCACAGTTTCACCCACTTGAAAGTAGTCAGCAAACACTAATGGAGGAAAAGAGGAATAAGGCTATTCAGCAGCTTAAAGGTCTCTTTAAATTACAAACCCACTTTCTTTCTTCTGTCAGAGGATAGAGACTATTTCCATTAGGGACTTCCAACAGTGACATTAGGCAGCAGAGGCAAGAATGCATGACTAAGCTGTCAAGGAGAGAGCAGTTCCTCTCTTCCTAGGAGGGAATTGAGTGTGGCCGTCATTCTTATCAATTGACACCAGATGTGCTCAGCTGTTTCACTTTCCAGTTCACCCCAACTAATCAATTAACCTTGGTCAAAAATCAAACAAACACTCAAGACATTCAACAAAGTTCTTACTTTAAAAAAATTTTTTTGCTTAAGGCCTCTACTAATTTAGCTAATAGTCCTGGGATGCACTTAGGCAACTATAATTTCATAAAAATAGGCTCAGAAATGTCTTAGCATTTCTTTTGGACACAGCCATGAACCCGTGAGTGATTCCCTTGGTTTTCTCCAATCTCAGTGTGCATGTATGTAAAATAAGAAAAATGCCCCACTCTCTGAGTGTCAGATGAAAAATGTATTTAAAAATAATTTTTTTTAAAAAAATATATCAGTGTAAAGCATATCTTAAAGAAATTTAAGGGAGATTAAAAGAAAATCAATTAATTGCAAATTTATTTCTCAAGCATACCATTTGTCAAAACAAAATTATTCATCCAAAATGAACAATTTACTATACATTTTTTTACATATTTGTAGGTAACTATTTTATTGACTACAGCAAATTCTAAAATAGAAGCCAAGGATTTGATCACTGAATATGGAAGACAAGCTAACAGATGAAGCAATTTGTCGTAGTAAGAACTGATGGCATCAATGCACATGGTGCTGGTGAAGGTTGGAATCTGAGGTAGGCTTATGAGATTTTAAAAATGTCTTTAGAAGATCAGTCAAATTATTCAATCAGATTTTCTAAACAGAGTGAAATATAAATCACTGATATGCAGTTTGTCATTATTGACATTTTAATACTTGATATTTTTTTAAAAAAGAAAATTACAGCAGGGAGTAAACCCCAGTTAGAAACAAGATCATGAATCAATAGCTGTATCGATGGTATATTTATAATCTATTCTTTTTATTCTGATTTAGAATTAGCAAAAGTAGAAGAAACAACTGTAAATTTTATGTGTGCACAGCACACATATGCAGAATTCTGTAGAATAAATCATACTGTGCTGATTCTACCTTTCTTTGCAGAAAAGTGGATAAATCAGATATTAGAGAAGCACTTCAAAGTAATTTTATTGTGGAACTCTATTGCTGATGGTAATAGGTGTTACTCTCAACATTTTAGGGGTTCAAGTAAATTATATCACTCTTGTCTCAGTCTGAAATAAATTGAGATACAAAAGAAATATTCATGAAGAGATCAAAATATCAGTTCAATTACTGACATAAAACTTAGTTTTTAGAATACGGTTAAGGTGCGTGGCAAATGAGCTTCCTAATGGTCTCAGTTTCCCCATATTTTCCCATAAAGTCTAAACCTTCAACAGTTTACCTAAGCATATAAGCAATGCTTAGAGCACATTAGCAGAAAAACTGTACCACATTGAGACTTGATGGTCACTCATATCTTCTCATGGGGTGAAATGAGTAAGGAGTGGAACAAGAGACCAAGGATCGTTACCTTGGTGGAGACCTCTGACATGTACAGATGAGGAGGGGGAAAAGTAAACTCCTACTCAGCAACTACACATATCAACCCCAACATACATTCACATGCATATCAGAGAAAACCGACTCTGTTGAGAAGTATTGAACCCATAGGTTTTTATAATGCCTATGTAAAGGGAACCAGAGAAGAAATTATAATAATTTCTTATGTTTATATAGCATTGTAAAACTGACAGAAGAGTTCCATATCAATCTACTAAATAAATCTAAAATCTTTAAGAATTATGACATGGAGGGTAGACTTTCCACCCTTCAACGATTCCTTTATAATTGTTATTTTCAAACAGATCATTGGGCTGAGTAGAACATGAGATGTGCAGAATGACATTTCAAAGAGATCTTTGTACATAGTATTTACAAATTGCAAGTAAACAATAGGCTGGATATATACTCTTTCTATTTTTGTTGCATTAATTCATGTCTCTAATTTTGTGAAATAATACTTCAAAGGGAATATGTCAAATTTTATTAAAGATTTACTTCCTACTGAAGCAGGAAATTTCCTTGACTCCTTTGCAGGCGGGAAGTGGAGTGCACGGATGCTAGGACTAGCTGGTCACTTTGGTGTTGGCAGGGGCAGACTCCACTCACTCTGTCCCACTGCATTTCACCCTGTGCAGAAGCCAGTGTGAGTGCTTTCACCCTGTGTGGCAGGTGAAAACTCTGTGTGGCCCTGTGGCAGCATCTAGGGGGTGCCTACAACCCCTGAACTCCCAGAAATAGTGCTGCAGTCAGTGCTCTTTTAGCTTTGCTGTCCACAGATAGCTTAAGTGTTAACAGCTCAGTGGAGAGTCAGTATGACAGCCTTTTGCACCCACACGTGAGTTCTTGTTCGGTGTCCAGGAGGAATGAGATTGCTCCAGAATTCCCCTACCTCCTGTCCCTATCACTATTTTTTTTTTTTTTAGCAATTAATATTTTGTGTAACTCCACTCCAAAATAAAACAAATAAAATTTAAAAATACACTTTTATAGTCTAAGAGCAAAGTCTGGCATCTCCACTACACACATCTGGGAATGTGAGGCCACCTCAATTGCAATTGATGAGCCTTGTTTTGCTAAGTGAATTCCATCATGAACTAAAGAAAAGCTGTATCATTGTGGAGAGTCCGCCATCAGTTCAATCAACACTAAAGAAATGGTTGAGATACTGTATTTTCAAAAAGAATGGTAAAAATGTGCCATTGTCTTTTTAGTTGTTTAATTTATTGCAAAACCACTGCAGAATTTTGTTGCTCATAGGCATGTCAGCTTTCAAGACTCACTAACTTCTATTTTTAGTTTATGATATGTGTATAAGAGCTGGCAAAATTTTCAAACTAATTTATATTTAAAAATATAGTAGATAAGGCATATCTTAAAAATAACTCAAGTGAATATTTTAAAGTATTATAATATAAAATTTTATATTGTATTATCTACTTTCTGGATTTGAAAAACTTCAGAAATTTATTAGGTTTGGTTGTCCTGGATAATACCATAACAAGATATACTGATTACTTCTATGTAATAAATTAGAATGCTCAGACTAGTTTTGTGCCAGCCTTAGTGTAATGAATTACGACCTTAGGTCTTTGCTTTCTCCAATTTATGTGCATTCTGGTGGTTGAATCAAGTTGATAAAACGCGGATTTTCTTAAAGCATAACAAACTAACATGAACCATTCTAGTCTTGCAAATATAAGAAAACATATAAATTATTTTTTTTTCAAATATAGAGGCTAATTTAAGATCACTATCTGGAAACATTTAAAAACTCCTTTTCCTTCTGTCATTGCCAGTTAAATTAGGTGCCTTGTTAATAAGGTTTAACCTGTTATTTGAAATTCAAGGCTATAAAATGGTATATGTAACAAAAACTTTGAGGGTAAAGCATGGAATGGAGTTGTAACACCTTACTAATTATAAACATTGTGTTTATAATCCACAATGATACATTATCAAAAGATGAACTGTAATTGCTAATATGAAAGGTGCATAATTTGTTTAGCTTTCCTAAGGAGCCATTCAGTATTCTGGATGCATAATTAATAAGTTTATGTAAACTCCAAAATGAAAACTATAGGTAGGCAGTAATCAATCGACTTTCTCTGTAAATGACATCAGATTTCTTATATATATTTTTCTTCCTATCTTCTTATTTTAAGAAGCAACCTTTATTATTTCATATTGGGTTATTCAACTAGACACCAAATATTTGGCTGTTTCACTGTACATTTAAAGAAACTTGACTTGATCCCTTGCTTAGTGTTTGTCCTTACTGTTCTCTAGCAGAATTAATTAGGTGTGTCGTAAAGACTTTATATAGTAGGGGTAAAAGTGTATTTGGTATCACCATTCATTCATTCATTAAGTCACTGACCAATGCATTTATTATTCCAAGAGGCAAGAACTCTGCTATTGCCACATGTCAGAATTTCTTGGAAGGGTCAGTATTCTCATCCCAGTGGTATCTGTAGAGCAGCAGTCTCAAGGACTCTGGGTTCTCCATTTTAGTGGGGTTGTATTTGGCAATAGCAAGAGGGAAGCTGAATGATGAAACTCAGCTGATGAAATATCAACTGGAGACAAAATTTTAAATATTTATAAAATATATTCATTAATTATTATATATGTCATATGTATAAATATAACTCTATAAACATTCAACTGCTTCAGGGATATTCAACATAGAAGTAATCATTCATTTTTGACTTATTCTTTCTTCCTACATTATTGTGATGTTAATTTCATGTCATGCTGTCCTTTACAGACACTAATGGGATCCCTTCAAAACAATTTCAGTGTCCTGCTAAATGCCTTCTTCTACCTTAGTTCATTTGCTTTCTTCACACACACACACACACACACACACACACACACACACAGAGTGAAGTCATTTTAATAAAACACAAACTTTATCATATTAACCTGCTAGGCAAAACCCCTCAGTGATTCCTCATTTCCTTATAAGCTAACATTTAGATACTTTATCACCTTCAAACACAGTTCCAACAAACCTCTCCATATGTATTCTTTTGACCCTCTGAACTTCTAACTTTGACACATCTTCATTTTTATGCATGTTGTATATCACAGACATAGAAGTTTTAGTATTCTCTATTAATACTAATATTTCTTGCCAATCTGAATATTATCCATATTTTAAGCTTTTTTTTTTGTGGGGAGAAAAATCTTCCTTTAAGTCCATAATTAAGTTTTTTAATGTCTTTCTAAAATAATCTGTGGATTAATTAAGCTAATCCATGAATTATGCACTTAATATCTATTTTTCATGTGCCTGCAATGTGTCAGGTACTATTCGAAATTCTAGGGAAAAAAAGTGGTAGCAGTAAACAAAAGATATGAGGTCTCCGTCTTCTTGGAATTTGGAATATAATGGAGAAGAAAGGCCATAAACAAATTAGCAAATTAAAAATTTACTAAAAGTTGTAATTGAGAAGGAAAAAGACAAGATACAGAGACCAAAAAAAAGGCAAGGGAAAGCCTACCTTGGATTGGGAGAGATAACCTGTATCGTATGTTCGTGCTGCACAAAACAAGAATGAATCCATTGAGAGAAGCCAGTTTAGCTGGATTATAATTTTGAAAGGGAAGAATGTTTGAAAGGGATTTGGGGCAGTCAGATCAGGCAGACAATATTAAAGAGTGAGTGAGGTTCTTACTCTGATGGTGACAGAAAGATCCTGTATGTTAAGAAGAGGAAGTAGATAATTACAAAAAAAAATGTCTGCCTGCCGTATGGAAAATAGGCTGTAAAGCGACAAAAATCACAGCAGTCAGGAGGCAAATGCAGTCCTGTAAGATACAGATAATACTGACTTTGGTTAAGCAGGTTGATGGCAGCAGAGATGGAAAGACAGGGCCAAAGTGAAACATTCATTAGCAATAGAAGTTCACTGAATTGAATTGAATGCAGAGACTAGTAAAGACACCAGTTAAGTATATAGATCAAGACAAACTTAAGAGGAGATTGTCAAGTTCATTTTAAATATTTTTGAGTTTCAGAGATGTCAAGCAGATTGTAAAAATACAAAAGTGAAACATCTTCTTTTGTGTGTGTATGTTTGGACATAAAAGTCATAGGTACAAGCAGGGAAACCAGCCATGTTTTACCATATGAGTTAGGTTCAGTGTTCCATGTGCCGAGGAAACAAACTTACCTTTATGAGTTCTGGATCATTTAGAAAGCATTCACTCAAACCACTCAGACAAGTAGGGTAACATGTCCCCTAACTTTGAAAGGACTATGTGTTTCACCAGTAAGTTAAATTAGTAGAAAGCTTCATAACTCAGCTAAAGATAGAAGTCGATAAATTGTTCAATGGAGAGAATTGCAGAAAAGAAATTGTTCAATGGAGGGAATTGCAGAAAAGACTATAATTTTAAGAAAAGCCCACAATTTTAATGGAGTTGATCAAAGTATGTCAAAGAACTTACTCAGAAACAGCTCTAAAATATCCCTACTAGATGCACATATGTTTAGGTTTATTTTAGATTAATTGTGTTGACCTTTGTTGCTTGGAAAAACAATAATTGTTAAGTAAATAAACTTAACTGCTTCACTCTGAGTTAGACTACTTGAAGAAGTTCAGCTGAAATTTTCTTGAAGTTCACTTTCCACAATTTCAAAATGACTGGCTTTTTCTTGGTTCACATTGTCAAATAAATAAAGCATATCAGAATGAACTTAACTTCTGAAGCATGACTGTATACTAAGTAAATTTTGTAGATATGGCCTCTATTTTAATTTAATCATATATATTTTGTTAATATGAATCCAAGTATTTTCTCCTGATACTAAAATAAATAGGCAAATAGAAGGCCATTGCATGTGTTTTTTACAACATATCTAAGCAAACAGATATATTAATTTACATTTTGTTTGTAGTAATTGTATATTTTCTTAGAAAATATGACTTTTCAATCACAAGTTTATACTCTAATAAGAGAGACTGCATAAATCCTAGTTGCTAAAAATACAGTGCTAAACGACAGATCTCTAATTATGGAAAACAAGGAAACTATGAAATCGTATAGTGTTATGTTCAGTACTGTCTTGGATGACAGCTACAAATGGCAAGATGTAAGTGTCCACAAGAAGATGAAAGCCTCTCTCTTTTAATTAACTAAGCCACCAGGATTAGGTTTGATTTGCTCTTTACTACAGTATAAGAGTGACATGCAATCTGGCGAAATTTAGGGTAATTTACACCAAAGCAACTGAATGCTGCCACGCTTGTAACTCAACAGCCTCATCCCAAACATTTGCAGGCTCTGAGAGAATAGCACAAATGGAGGCCCACATGCCATAGGCGTAAATATTCAGAATTATAAACTCAGCTAACAAAACATTTGATAATTGTGTTCTGTCCTCCTACTCCAACTATTCTATCATAACATCAAAATTTCAGCATTTTTTTTCACCTTTGGTTCTTTCCTAAGGTCCACTTTCTTAATGTTTATTTCCATCAAATCCTTTAGCTTGTACTTCGTTCTCAGTTATTTAAAGGATTAAAATGTAATTGTATTCCAAGTATAAGAATTCAAAAATATTTAATCAAAAATAGATAACACAGTCAATAATAATTAATTCTACATTTAAAAATAACTAAAAGAGTGCAATTGGATTGTTTGTAACACAAAGGATAAAGCTTTAAGGGGATGGATACCCCACTTTCTATGATATGATTATTACACATTGCATGCCTGTATAAAAATATCTCATGTACCCAATAGATATATACACTTATTATGTACTCATAACAATTACAAAATTTTAAAAATAGATACTAGGTTTAATATGGAAAAGTAAAAATTAAAATCATTTTTAATGTTTAAAACATTTTCCTCAAAAATATTCAAAATTTTCCACTAAATGTAATTGATAAATGAGACCCTAATTAAGGTAAATAAAAATTTCAAATTATTTATATAAAGTTAAAATCATTTTTTAAACTAAGTTAAATATGATTATATATGTTTAAAATGAATATCTATAATTCTAACATTTATTCCATCTTTAGTTGCCAATATACAGTCAGTGACATGCTTCATTTACATTCAAGGCTTGCCAAACTATTTCTGTAAAGCATCAGAATTAAAATATTTTAGGGTTATGAGCCATATACTGCAACTTCTCAACTCAGTCATTGCTACACAGAAGCAGCTATATATGATATGCAAATAAATGAGTGTTGCTGTGTCACCAAAAAAAAACTTTACTTCCAGAAACAGGCAGCAGGCCAGATTTTGCCTGTGAACCATAATTTGCTGACCCATGTGATGCAGAATATGTTCTTTGGAATCAGAAAGCCCTAACAACAACTTAACATTGCTTGTTCTGATTAAATGTATATAAAGAGCTTGCATTTGAGGTAAAAAATAAGAATTCAACACCTATTTGTTGAAATAGCTATCTCCACTCCCCAATTCTGGTCCACTCTCCAATTCATCCTTTAAATAGCTAATAGATTAGCCTTTTCCAAACATCATGCTTTCAGATTAGTAGGGTGGAGAAAATAAACATAGACTATAATAGAAATTCACTTTCCCATATAAAATGTGGTCAAGCTTACCTGACCTAAAAACAAGTTCTAGGATTTAGTTGTGTGGCATTTTATACACACTTCTCATTCTCTCTACTTTTACTGATGCCTGGATTCAAACTGCACTCCAAAATATCATGATCTTGGATAGCTTCTATGGATAAAAACCACAGTAATAAACACTCTAGGATAAGACATCACATAAGGAAAGAATTCCACAGCAATGCAAGTTTTAATTAAAAACCAAAATATATGTAAAATCATTCAAAATTGTCCATGAGACAAAACTAAGTTTACGTGACAGTTCTTCAAAGACGGTGGATATTCAGATTAAGATTACCTTAAAAGAGAAAGATCTCACTGATGACCATGGTGGCTATGAGTTCCAGGAGACACCTCTGTCTTGATGTTTAAGGAATATCACCACATGCCAAATATCAAACTAGTTGTTACCTCATCCATTGCTAACAGCTATCTAGGATTATTAAATTAGAACAATATTTAGGTAAAGATATAAGAAACCCATCCAGGCTTGTTCAACTCAAAGCCTGTACTTCAAAATTTAGTACTATAAAGCAGTCAGCAAAACGAGTCAATGATATTGGGTGGTAATAGTAATCTTGGACTACCACCAACGGTAGAGTCAACTTCTGTCTTACTGTGAATTGGTCAGAGATGTTTCCCAGTGCTCCCCACCTTCCATCTCTTACTGCTCTGTCCCTATCCCTGTGGCTCAATGGCTCCATGTCTCCTAGTTACCACTTGTTCCATTCAAATAGATCCAGATTCTCAGTTGACTTTCTAGATACAAAAGAATGTTCCACTAGACAATTAATGGCTTACCATGCTGCTCCTTCCTGACATAAACACAACTATTATTTTTTTTTCTGAGATCGGTTTTACAAATATCTTTAAAATATATTTTGAAAAAATTTCTTTGAGATACAAAGAAACATATTACTAATAGAACAAAGGAAGAGTGACATAATATGGAGGTGAGATTTGTAAAAAGTACAATTCCCTTTTATACCAATATTTATAATATGAACTGCACATACTTGTAGTAAGGAACCAAACTTAACCCCATAGGTTAAAAGCTGTTTTGAGTGCAGAGAAAAGTTACCATTCTTGATATCTTTAGAAGCTTGGCATTTTTTAGCACTGTGCATTGCGTATGCTCTCACTTTAAGATGTCTGTTTATCATTATTTATGACCTTTCCCATTGGAAATGATGTAACTCTCCCAACATTGAGGTTACTCAAATTAAATAAATTTGGAAATTATTACAGTTATTGCAAGCAAGGTGAGCTGTAAATACTATACTTACAGTTTAAGAAGTCAAGTAGTAGCAATAAATAACTCTGCCCTTTTATTTCCCATATTAAGAAATAAAACTATGTTATCCATTGTTAGGTTTTAGATTTAATATCTATTAATTCCAAAAAAGACAATACTATGGCCAAAACTGTTGATCAGATGGATATTATATGAACTTCTCTCAATTGTGTCTTTCAATTTGAGAAAGTATGGCCTCATGAGTGCCATTATAAAGGGCACCTTTAATTTCATTTCCCATATCTTCTTAGTATTTACATTAGTAACACTGCACCATAATTGTATTTTATAAAGCCCAAGACTCATTTAAATGTTAGAAAACTATGCCAAAGGGATTTCATTTACCTCTGGCTGTGCAGGGGATAGAGTTATACAACCCCTATTAATACTAATGGGATTTTATGAATGAAACCTCAAGAATACAGAGAAAAACGTATCCCAAGAAGGACATGAAATGAAGACAATAGGCTCACTAGAGCAAAAATAAATGGCAGTTTGATTTTCTGAGCTAATACCTCATAAAATTAGAAGTCACTTACACTTAAGAACAGGCATTTCTTTAGTAAAAATTCACATATCTCTCAGGCAACTTAACTCATATAATTTGAACAAAAAACACTTTTTATTATTGGCAATTACCAATGGATTTAAAATATGTAATAACCTGAAGACCATTTATATTGTAGTCTAGTGACTTGTAATTATCATTGAATGAATATTTCAATGATAAAATACAGTTTTAGAAATAAATCACCATGAAATTATATATAGTTTTGATACTACACATTAAATTGTAATGTCTATGTAAACTTCCACAGATAATAGAAGTTTGGACAACAAATCATATGAATACTTTCATATAATTTATTGAAAAATGGCATAATTACTTTTTAAATATGGTGGCAATCTTTTTAAACTAAATATTAATTATGCATGTCTTGCATATCAGGTTCTGAAATTGTTTATGTTGAACCAGTTAAGATTTAAACTTTTTATATAGTTGATTTTATTTATGCTTTTCTCAGTATAGAACTAAATTATTTTCATGAAACAATTGAGATCAAGTTTCACAGTGGATTTCAGTATTTAATTATTTTAAAGAGTAGTCTTTATATATACTAAAAATTGAAGTATAAATGCACTTAATCTCAAATATATGCATACTAGTATAATCATATTGCATTGAAACTGGTTTTATATAAATTTACATAGCCTTTTTTGTAAATTATATTTTCAAAATATATCAATTAAAATGACATTTGAATATAGAATACCTTTTACTAAAAAACGTTTGACTCAATTTCTTCTCAAATATTAGATAATTTAATATCTCAAATTTCTAGGAATATGTGTAGAAGTTTTTCCTATTCAATTTGCCTTTACGTGATAGGAGTTCACTGCATAAAACGCTTCGATTTTTAAATATTATGTTTATAATAGATTAGTAAACAATTTGTTAAATGGGTCAAGTGAAGAAAAATTTTATTAAAATATATCTGTAAAGATGAAGTTTTAAAATCTAAATGACAAAAATAACAACAAGAAGTCAAAAGATTTCAACTGCAAGAATATGATACATACATATCACATTTTAGGTTTGTATTTTTTGGTTATTGTTTGAACTTTTGAAGCATAAATGGAACTTAACACTAATGTCTAAATTGAGTTTGCTAAGATTCATTACAGTACTTATTGATTTGCTTTTTAATATGAGGAAGCCAGTATGAGGAGGACTAGGAAATCCGATGTCATCTGGAGCCACCATTCACAGAATGCTTGCATTTAAAACTCAAAATTTGATGACTCCAAGTCATTTCACACCCTAACTTTTCATGGGCCAAACACATGAATGGTATTACAAATTCAAGGGGAACAAAAAAGCTTCATATGTAAAATGTCATTATTAAAACACACATTAATTGATACATCCAGTAGTGTAGTGAGAAGAGAATTGGTTTTAGAGTCAGACAGCTTAGATTTGAATCTTAGATTTGGCACTTAGTTCTGTGTCACCTTAAGTAAATTACACTTGCTGAGCTTCAGTTTCCTCATCTTGTATATTGGATGAATAGTATCTACCCTATAAGATTATTATATAGAGAGCTTATTTGTTAAAATTCTTTTGCTTAGTAGGTGAGCAATACATAACAATTATTATTCAAGCATGTGCTCGTTGCACATAGTAGTTGATAGATGCTGGATATCTCAACTTCCCTTATGAGGTCAATACATAGCAAATTAAAATCAGTCCAATATAAATCTACCAAGTCTAATATATTTTACCTTTATTTGCTACCTCTAAACTACCATTGATTTATTTGAAAAGATGAATACCTGATTCACCATCACCATCACCATACAAGGCAACCAATCCCTTTCTCGTTAATGTTGTCCAGACCCGATTTCCCACCCTGGTTTAGAATGGCACCTCAGATAACAAAAGGAATAGCCATTTATCCTAAAACTCCCTGGAGACTACACTTGGTGTGACTGAATGAAGTACTCATTACACTCAAGCTATTGAAACAAATGCCTATCAAGAGTATAATAGAAAAAAAGAAAAACGAAAAAGTGAGATTGATTCTCTACTGCTTCAATACTTCCTACCCCACCTCCCCCAAGACAAAGATACCTCATTCTTGAACCCAAGACACCTTATCCTTTCACAGTCCAAGTGTGCTTGCTTGAAGTGAGAGTAGATAGTTACTCCC
Source organism: Aotus nancymaae (assembly GCF_030222135.1). Lineage (NCBI taxonomy): Eukaryota > Metazoa > Chordata > Mammalia > Primates > Aotidae > Aotus > Aotus nancymaae. Next base: position 39,231,507 of record NW_026988431.1, on the reverse strand, counting down.
CTTGACCTTTGGCTTACCCACTGTTCAGTTATTTCAGTAGCTCTTTCCATGAGAGAAACCAGTACATTGGGTCTGCAGTTAATATTGTTTAGATCAACAGGTTGCACTCAGCAGTGGTCTCAGCCTGTTCCCAAGGCTGCATGCATACAAGTCCAACCTCACTTAAGGTCATTGCCACTAATGTCAGCTGATGAACATAAGAACATCTCCCTATATTTCTTGTATCAGCATTCCTAATCGGCTTTATAATTTCTAAGGCCATTTCATCATAAGCAGGGAACCTTTTTGTTGTCGTTTTGGTTCAACCATTTTTTGAAGCCTTGTGTGGAACTCTGAAATAACAGAAGGAAATAAATAATGATACGTATAAAACTTTATCTGCTTTTCCTTCTGAAGAGAGTGCTTTACAAACAAAATTCTCCAGCTTTCTCGTGAGCCTTATTTTCCTTCTTTCCCAAGGACAGATAATCATAACAATATTCTTTAAGAACTTCCCACCATACTCTCTTTGATGTAGAAAACAGTCCAGCTGCAATTTATTCCCATTTCCTTTTATCTCCAGGGAAAAGAAAATGCTGGCTGGTTTACCCTAGTCCTAGCTTTTATCACAGAGGGGAAAAAAAAGTGCACTAAAGAGTGCATAAGAATGCTGCATATGCTGAATGCTGATGCAAGAATCTGTCTGGGCCTTCTAAGTATTATATATAATATATTTATTTTACAGAAATCTGTAATAACCCTAAACTGGTTGTTAGATTCACTAGAGTAGGCGTATTTTCTTTACTGTGAAAACTGTAATGCAAAGAAGAAGATAATGAGATCTGTTATCAAGTAGTCACTGTTTGCTTCACAGAGATCATTACTGCTTATAAAGGTATAGCCACTGGTAGCCTGAACCAGAGTCACATAAGCAAAGCTGGGAAAGGGGTAAACAGTTGCTGTGTGCATTAGCAGAGCAATGGATGATGACACTTGGTGGGAAAATACAAGTCTTAGGCCAGTGGCGTAGGTAGCAATAAGTGTAAGCAGTAATACAAATATAATAATCTGCTAGGTCATCATCTTTTCAATTAAGCAATCATTCTCAATGATGCATTATGGATATAACTATTTTTCCATTTTTATTTGTATTATCTCTAGTACAAGAGTATTGCACATGCTTCATCATAAATCCAATCAATATTGAAGGATATAACATGAAAATGAAAGTCTACTTCCCTTCTATTCAGACAGACTTTTTAAGAGTCTCCTTTTAGGTTTTCAGATAATTACCTAAATAACTATAAATATTGTATCTACATTATTTATTTATAAATTTTTGAGTACTAAGCTACTCCTGCCAGTAACTTGTTACCTTATTACACTGCCATTCTTTCCCTGTACTCTTCCAAGTCCTTGCTAACAATATATATACATTTTCATTTTTATTCTATTTATAACACTTATATATGCATACAGAACACTGAAACTTCTATTTCTTTATTTAAATGTTAAGAGCATGTCTTGGCTTTTGAAAGAAACAAGGGAGAAGGAAGAAGCATTTTGAATTGATCTATTTTATCTATACTTTATTAATACACTTGCTTCCTTATTTCCTTGTGTGCTCTCTAAGCAGCCACTTCAATTTACACCTAATGTCCTCTCCCTACTTAGTTATATAAAGCACATTTTAAAGACTTTTTTTTTTTAGAAATGCAAATGATTCTTATTTCAATTTGTATCCATTGTATTTTAGGCCAGCTTCACCATTTAGTCTTTCTTTTACTTTTCTGGGTTAGGCCCTCTGTTTCTTGGATGCCTTGCACCCCTTAAAACAGCTACATTACTTTTTAAGATAATATGACAGAGATCGTCTGTGAATGAAACAATGTCTGAGTCTTACCTGCCCAAATTAGGTTTGTTTTACTTTCAACCTGATCAGTGATTTGCCTGATAATCCTATTATTCTATGTTCAGCTTGTTCATTTGTTCATCTTGGCCCTGTTTTTTTGCTGTTTTTCATGTCTTTGGCTGTCAATTCAGGTTTATCAATGAAGGACTCTGATATTTAATATCTACTGATAAGGTATGTATTCTTCTAGCAATGTATTTTATAATTATTAAGATTTGATATTTTCATATCCTCCATTTAGAAACTCCGTAGCTTTTAAATCCTTAGTTATATCAATATATGTGTTTCATGACATGTTCTTTGTCATTGTAAGATATTGTAGAAACATCATATTGTTTTATAAAGGTTTGGACTATTACTTTCTTTCCATTTCTACTAGGTCTACACCCTGTTATCAATGTCCATCACTTTCTGCAGCGATTTCATAGTAGCCACTTCAATGGTTTCTTTGCCACCAGCCAGCATCAATTTATTTAAAATTAGAAAATAGCCATTTTAGAAAATAATGCATTGAACCTGCCATGTCCATTTCTATAGTGAAATAAAGGGAGCAGATCAGAAATGCCCTCTACTTTTCACATGTTAACTTAAGTATCTCTGGAATCCCTTGCACTACATTAGTAAAAACATCACCAAGGGTTACTGATCTGAGAAGAACATATCATTGTTTAAGACAATTTTTCTGCCAACATGGTTATAATGGGCAAGTCTGACTTTAAAAACGAAAACCTGCTTATTGGGAAAGCTATTGCATAGCTACCTAGTAGCCAGTTGTTCTCCATTAAAAAGAAGTGGAAAATAAACTAGATACTTAAGTAACTTCTTACATGAATTTGGTTTCTAGTAGCCTCAGGGGGGTGTTATAATTACCCTGTTTGGGGTGTTCCATTAGAGGACTATAGAATTTTACTTAGACCTATTTCCAAAGTAGTTTTTGGAATTTAGAAGTAGAATAACTCAATAAGTATTGTTCTCACTGGGAATTGTTCCAGTTCTACCTAAGCTTTCATGTAAGGATAGGATTTGGGAAAGACTGAATAGGATAATCTTTTTAAATCTTCCTGTTGATTTGAAACAGTTCAATTTATTCCAGAGGTGTATCATTGTGAAAGAAATTCCAAATAAACTTTTTTATTGTGCCTTGTTTCTGAGATTTCTAAAAATATCTTAGAATTTTATATTTTGATATCTATTAGAACTATACATGTAACATTAATCAATCCAACATCTTTTACATGCTCCTTCTTCCTGTAATGACACCTCATTTTCATGAGGGATCTGCTCTTCCCCACACCAGCAACATCGAGGGCTCCAATCTCACAGTCTGTTGACCCCTGGTCGGGGTTGCATAAGCTGTTGAGAGCATTCTTCCTCTCTGGAGCAGCATTCGTTATGTGATCAGAATCTTTCCCTGGAGTTTTCCTAAATCCTCTCTGGTTATAGATTCATATGTCTATGAGTACAAAGCATGTCAGTCCAAGAGACTGAAGATGGTACTCAGAAAGAAGAAACACAAGGTTAAAAGCTAATGTGCTGACGGTCAGCTGTTGCTAGGCCTCTACAGTTCTCCAGTTCTTGAAGTCTCTGTACTTCCTGGTTCATTCCTGAGCTTCTCTTGCATGAATTATCCTTGTATACCACCCATAAATCTTAAATTTTCTAAAACTGGTATGACTTTCAAATATAGATTCTTCTGATATGGGAATAATACTGCTATGGCTTTTCATATGGAAAGATGCAGTTTGATTAGAGAAGAAAGTGCATGGTTTTAGGATGCAGATCTATATTGACTAGAATGCAGACTGCAGTCAATGTATACCGACTAGAATAGACTTATCTATTAAAAATCTGCTAACACTTATTTTAAAGAGAAATATATCTCAAAATACTTACAACTAGAGGCTCCCAGAAACATGACTAACTATATATGTTGTAAGCAGTGTGGAAGCAAATAACAAAAGCACTATTATGACTATGAAGATGATTACATTTAAAAGTCAAAGAAGTCAATGATTTTGATATAACCAGAGTGATGTGGAAAAATAATTGAGGCACTTGACTGAAACCTGAGGCCATGAAAATTAGAATTTTAATTCTATAGGATAAAGAGTGTACCAGATAGTAAATAGTATTACAGGTGCATACTGACATGAAGAACATGAGAACAGACACACACACACACACACACGGGAACAAAGACTAAATACCATGGAAAAATAGGAGAAAACGTACCAATCATTAGCATTGATGTATCCCTGAGATATCATATTATTTATTACATGTTACTCTTGGAGAAAAATTTTCTAGCCTTCAGTAGGGTATGCGAAAGTGAGTCCATAAACCTAGTTGTGCCCAAAGCAGAAACAAAGACCCTGCACTCATAAAATTAAATTAATTTATTTCAGCATTCTCATTTTATTTAGCAGATGGCAAATTATGTGTAATTCCCTAATTCCCAATCCTTGCTCAGTCTCTTGCCTTTTCTTCAACCTTGAGTATGCCTTGGTGTCTCCCAGTCTGCAGGGTTCCTTCAGGCCACCTGGGTCTACATCTCTTGTATTGCATCATCTGCAGCATACCTGACACCTGTGAATCTTTGGGAGGACACTGTCCTGAGGTTCCACCAATTCTTCATGGCAATGTCAGTAAGATCTCTTGTCATGGAACCCCCAACTCACAACCCTACACACACTCTGGGAATCTCTCTTTTATCTATCCAAGAAAAGCCTTCTATTTATTTTAAGCATGAAATCAGTCTTATACTAAAACCTACATTTACAAAAAAGTAATTTTAGTTTAAGAGAATAGACTTGTTGTGTACTAGGTTCCATAATTCTTAGATGATCTGTGAAAAAGTAACTATCGTAATACATTGCTAGGATTTAAAATTTGTTTTAACAAATATTTATTGAGTGCCTACTGCTAAATTAAAATTCTGAGAGGCCATCATTTTGGATGAGCTCCTACTGAGCCCAACAGACCAGACCAAACCAGAATAAAGTCACCTACACTAGGTGCCAAGTCATCGAACTGAACTTTGAAATGGGATAGTTTAAAAAACAAAAACAAAAAACAAGAGATTCACAAAAACCAATAGAACGAGGTTTATTAATCTGAACCAGCCTTTTAAGTTAGCCCTCTCTGTTTTAACTCTGTAAGGAAGAGGTACATTCACTTTTTATCTTATTTCTGTTTCTTTAGCTCTTTTCTGGCTCTGAAGTTCACCTCCTCTGCTCTGCTCACCAGAAGGCCTTTTCTAAATCTTTTAATGAGATACGGACCATTTAATTAATTACTAATGAAATACAATTATATCTTTAAATTAAATGTTGAAATTTTGTTTCTTAACACTACTATTCTAACAGCAAAGATAGACAATAAACAAAGGAAATAATAAGTAAATAAATTATGTAATCTGTTAAAATGCAGTAGGTGTTATGACAAGAAACAGAGCATGTAAAGGGAAGTGGATAGGTAAACTTCAACTTTAAGAGAGCAGACATGATGGGCACGAAAACTTGAAAAAGGAAAGCCACAGGTTTATCTGGGGAAAGTAATTGCGAGGTGAGGAATCTACCAAAAAAGGGTCTAAGGAAGGAAGATTTTTGGTGTGTTTGAGGAGCAGCAAGAAACAGTGGCTGAAGCTGAATAAACTAAAGGAAGAGGAAGTAGCAGGTGAGATAAGAGACGTACTGAGGGCCAGATCATGAATTGCCTTGAAGGCCATTGTCGTAAGGATTTGGCATTTACTCTGAGTGAAATGGGAGCCATTGGAAAGTGTGGATTATTTCTTTTTTTTTTTTTTTTTATATTTTTTTTTTTTATTGCATTTTAGGTTTTGGGGTACATGTGAAAAACATGCAAAGTTGTTGCATAGGTGCATTCATGGCAGTGTGATTTGCTGCCTCCCTCCCCCTCACCCATATCTGGCATTTCTCCCCATGCTATCCCTCCCCAACTCCCCCCCCAGCTGTCCCCCCCACTCCCCCGCAACAGACCCCCGTGTATAGTGCTCCCCTCCCTGTGTCCATGTGTTCTCCTTGTTCAACACCCTCCTATGAGTGAGAACATGTGGTGTTTGGTTTTGTGTTCTTGTGTCAGTTTGCTGAGAATGATGGTTTCCAGGTTCATCCATGTCCCTACAAAGGACGCGAACTCCTCCTTTTTAATGGCTGCATAATATTCCATGGTGTATATGTGCCACATTTTTCCTGTCCAGTCTATCATCGATGGGCATTTGGGTTGGTTCCAGGTCTTTGCTATTGTAAACTGTGCTGCAATGAACATTCGTGTGCATGTGTCCTTATAATAGAACGATTTATAATCCTTTGGATATATGCCCAGTAATGGGATTGCTGGGTCAAATGGAATTTCTATTTCTAGGTCCTTGAGGAATCGCCACACTGTTTTCCACAGTGGTTGAACTAATTTACACTCCCACCAACAGTGTAAAAGTGTTCCTATTTCTCCACATCCTCTCCAGCATCTATTTTCTCCAGATTTTTTAAAAATCTGGATTATTTCTTAAATCCTTTAAAATACATAGTTAACAATGTGCCCCCCCCTCAATTTATTTGTACACACAGTTGCCCATTTCAGAAGGAAATAAAAGAGGAAAATGAGAAAGTATTTTAAAAGTTAACATAAATTCAAATAAATCCTAAAAGGATTACATACTACCCAGTCCCTTTTTTTCTAAACTTAGAAGGTAAGGGAATACTATAGCACTTCTGAGCAACTCCAAGAGAGGAAGCTCTATGTTGTCCCCAGATGGGATTTTCAAAGGGCTCCAGTGCAGGCTGAGTCCCTCTGCCAAACAGCACACTCATTGGGTTTCAGGTGTCTACCCTTAGCATCAGAATCAGCTGGCAAATGCAAATGAGACTCACTTTATGCAGTACACTTAGTAGTGCTCTGTGCAATATCATCAAAATCATGGAGTTAGATGTAGCATCAAAGGGTCCAGAGTATTTGGAATATTTATAAATACACGAATAAATTAACAATCTGGAAATTATGTTCAGCATGTATATTTTTATTTCCAGGCCTGGTAAATGAGAAACAGCCATTTTAGAAGAAGAATTATCATTAGTGGTTCATAGTCATTGCTTTGTGTTGTATCTGTATTTGTACGAAATATATAAGGAATTTTAGCTAATTGTAAAATAGTTATGTTTACATTTCTGCAGTTACTAAAGAAACTGAGCTACTCTTTTTTATTGCTGCTGTTAGTTTATTCCTAAAATTAAAAAGTTGAGAAAGAAAAAACGTGTATGCCATTTTGTCTAGCACTTGTTTTAGCAGTTCTTCTACTATTGTATTTTAACAGAATTTAAATCATCTTATCTCCAACTAAATTGCAATGGCCTCAAAATAAGTTGTTTTAATAATTGTTTATATCTAGAAAAATTTAAGAAAGTCTGGAACATAGATGTTTGGTAAATGTTTAAGTTTAATTTTAGTGCTACACTTATGCTTTGGAGATGTGTGAAGCATTAACTGCTTTTTCCTAGTATACTGCCATTTCCTAAGGATAGTATAAATCTGAGAAATCCACTATATATATAGTTCTCTTCCACAGTAAGTCTTTCATGCCAAACAAGGGAGTAGACTAATCTTATAGAGGGTAAAATTTCAAAAGGAAAATAAAAAATGTCAGTAAGAACTAAAAAGATCTGTGATTTAAAAAAAAAGGAGCAAAATGGTTTAGAAAAGTATTGAAGATGTCTTCTAGATAATAAAGAGTAAAAGGAAGTCAAATAAGAAACACAAGTACAAAAATAAAGAAAAGAGTACAAGTCAATTGCATTTTCCTGATAAACGTACAGAATTGTTGATTGTCACCTATTCATGGAAAAATTGACTTGAGTGGTTTCTGGAAAGAAAAAATAATGTTTTAGGTGATTGATCTTTTATTTAGCAACCAAGAAAAGTAAAAATAAGTTCTATCTTGAATTCAAACGCAACATTTCTCTCATCTACTGAAATATGTTCTGTGAAGATTTCAACCTCAAGTTGACAAACATATAACAATTCTACAAAACATATTGGTGAGTGGCACCTTACGCAACTGTCTTTGCTTTTCTATACATTTTCCTTTTCATTTTGTTTACTTTACTTCCATAGAAAGTTATGTAGGTCATGATGGCAGCAACCACAATGGCTAAAACTTGCAAAGAACAATGGTGGTCCAGGTCACAGAGGAAAAGTGAGACGTAATGATCTGATAAACTAGGTAAGTCACAGTTTAGAATAAAGAAAGGAACCAGATGAGATCAAGTTGTTCCAGCTCATAGCTAAATCTTCCCAGAACAGGTAACAGACACTATGTTAGTAAGCCTTCAGATAATTTCAGCCGCAGCATTTGAGCCATCCCAGTATACACTGAGTGGAGCATAGAGGAGCTAATCCTTGCCAAGGCCTGCAGAGTGCACATTCATGAGAAGAACAGATGCTGTTGGTGTTAGACCACTACATTTTGGGGAGGTTTTATGCAACATTAGGTAATCAGAAAACAGAGAAACAGTGATTTGAATGACTGTAGACTTGACTTCAGATATAATTAAGGCCTATTAGGTACTATGCTCACTACCTAGGTGATAGGATTATTCATAGTCCAGAGTTAGAGGTATCACACAATATGCCCATGTAACTAATCTGTATATGTATGCTCCGAATGTAAAATAAAATTTTAAATTTTTTTAAAATTATGATATATAAGGCATACTTAGATAAAAGAAAACTAATACATTGTGTTTCCAGCAGAACTTCACTATTATAAATAGTAAATGTAGTTCCTCAGACTGCAATAGGAACTCATATCTTTAGGAACTAATAAAAATCATTAAAAATTGGCTGAGTGCAGTGGCTTACACCTGTAATCCCAGCACTTTTGGAGACTGAGATGGTAGGATCAGGATGTCAGGAGTTGGAGACCAGCCTCGCTAGGATGCTGAAACCCCACCTCTAATAAAAATACAAAAATTAGCTGGGTGTGGTGGCATGCACCTGTAATCCCAGCTACTTGGGAGGCTGAGGCAGAAGAATCGCTTGAACCTCGAGATGGAGGTTGCAGTAAGCCGAGATCAGGCCACTGCACTCAAGCAGCCTGGGTGACAGAGCGAGACTGTCAAAAAAAAAAAATTAAAACTTTAAATAAATTTGACTATAAATTTGAAATTATAATATTTTTTCATGGAATATGTATGTTTCATGAATATACCATCCTTTGTGGTAAAGTTATCAAAGGCATCATAATATATAACATGATGCCTTTGATATATACACACACACATATATATATATAATATTGCCTTTGATAACTATAATCTCAAAGATGATGTGAATAGAGTAAATGCACTATAAAATTAGAATATTTTCTATGTTTTACATGAAGCATTGCAAGATTATGTATAGACAGACTGTGGAAATTAAGGGATTTATAATAGAATCCTTTAATTGAAGAAAACAATAAAAGTCATGTGTAGCTAAAAATCTAACGGGTAAATTAAGATAGACTTCTACAAAATTAAATAATTCAAACAAAGTGAGGAAAGACACCCAAGGAATAACAGACTCAACAAATAGAATAAAAATAATAATGACATTTTAGGTTTGAATTCAGACATATAAGTAACTATATAATTATGAACAAATTATTCTAGTTAAATGCAGAGATGGCCAGAACGGATAAACAAACAAGCCCAATTCTGTGTTGTTGATATTAACTTTAAATACAAAATCCCAGGTAAACCAAAAGTACGTGATACATATGTGAAAAAAGTATATACAATCAATACTCATCATTTGTAGATTCTGTTTTTGTAAATTCCAGATCAATACTTGTAACTACCAAATCAATACTTACAATGCTTTCATGATCATTAGCAGACATGAGCAAAGCAGAAAAAAACTGAGTTGCCTGATGCACATGTTCCCAGCTGAGGTCAAAACAAAGTGGCTCTCTGACTCCTTGCTTCAACTTTCATAGCATAAGCAAGTGTTCTTTCGTGTTTCATTTAGTGCCACATTTTTTTTTTGTTTCTGTGCTTTTGTTAGTGATATTTCTGTTTAAAATTGCCCTGAGATGTAGTGCTGAATTGCTGTCTAGTGTTCTTAAGTGCAAGAAGGCTGTGATGTACCTTAAAGGAAATGTATGTATGTTAGAAAAGCATTCAGGCATAAGTTGTAGTGCTGTGGGCCATGAGTTCAATGTTCAAGAAATAATGATGTATATTAAATATTAGTAGTTAAGTAAAATTAAATTTGTATATTAGAGGTGTCTGTAACAGAAACACACATTAGACAAGGCTATTATTGGTAGTGAATGAAAATTTTGCAACCACAGAACCCTAACCTTTTCTTTTCCCTAGAAGCAACAAAGTTCCTTAATTTAGTGTACATGACAACTTTACAAAACATATTTGTGAAAGTTAGAATCAACTGTACCTTGAAAAGAATAGCTTAAGAATAATGTATTGAGCATAATATCAAGCAAAGTTGACTTTAAGACAAGATTATTATCAGAGATAAAGGGGGATGCTTTATAATAAAAATGTTAGCTCATGAGACTTAGAAAGCATAAATGTTATGTGCCTAATAACAAGGCCTTTAAATATATGCAGCTAAAATTAAGTTCATCAATTAAAAGGCAAAATAAAAAAAATCTCTATATCATTGTAGGAAATTTCACCAGCCCTTTCTCAGCAATTGACAGAACATTAACCAAAATATTACACAAGACATGGATAATCATAACAATGATATAAACCATTTTGACCAAATTGATTTTTATGGAAGATATAACGCAATAACAGCAGGAGACATATTATTTCTAAATGAACATACTCCACCAATATAGTCTATATGCCTAGCCACAAATAAATTTCCATAGGTTTAAAAATACTGCTGTGATATAGAGTTTACGATCTGAACAAAATGGAATTAAATTGAAAATAAGCAAGATGTCAAGGAGTTACTAAATAACTAAAAAAATAAACATCTAAATTATTCATGGTTCAAAAAAGAAATCATAAGAGATTTTAGAAGTATTTTAGACTGAATAATAAAAATACAGAATAGCTGAAACAGTATTTTAGAGAAAAGTTATGACTGAAAATGCTTATTTTAGAATGAAAGAAAGTTCTAAAAGAAGGGTCTAATACATTCCTTTAAGCTGCTTGACAGTCAAAGTAGAGTAAACCTAAGTAAGCAAAAAAGACATAGCAAAGATTTTAGTAGAAAGTAATAAAAGACAAAACAGATATATTAATAAAGTTAAAGTATGATTGCTGAGGATCAATATAATTAATATATCTTGGCTTAAACTGATCAAGAAGAAAGAGAACATATATTTCCTATATCAAGAAATAGGGGTTATCACTACAGATCCCTCACACATTAAGTAAATAACAAGACTATCATGAAAAACTTTAAACAAAAACATTGTGGTATCTTAGATAAAATGTCTAAATTCCTAGGAGAGTAAAACTTCCCAAAATTGTACTTTGTAATTGTATACAAATTAATTTATAGATTCAAACAATCAACAAATTAATAAAAATTCCCATAGACTTTTGTAGAAATCACAAACTAATGTTAACAGGTTTATAGAAAGGTAAGCAATCTAGAAAAGTCAAAGCACTTTTATAAAGGAAAATAAAGAGAACTTACACCACCTGACCTCTAGACTCATGATTGGTTACAGTAATCAAGGAAGTGTGGTATCGGTAGGAAAATGTGTGTGTGTGTGTGTGTGTGTGTGTATGTGTGAACATGCATATATACATAAACACATACATTTATATATACATACACACACACACACAAATATATATTAGATAGATGGATGGATAAAGAGAGAGATAATTGAAATAAAAGAGAGTCCAGAAATAGAAACCATATATTAGAGGTCAATAATTGCAAAAAGGCATTTCAATGGAAAAATGTCCTTTCAATAAATGTTACTGAAAAAACTGCATATAAAAAAAACAGACATAAATCCTTGCAACTTTGTAACAGGTATGAAATTTCTATATAGGACACAAAAAGGAAAACCAGAAAATAAAAATTGATAAATTAAAATTAACCAAAATTTAAGACTTTTCCCTGAAAAAGATTATATTAAGAAAATTAAGAGATAGTGCACTGATCACAATAAAATATTTGCAATGCACACACCAGAAATAAAGTCTTGGTTCCTGAAGATGTTAAAAGTCTAATACATTAATAACAATAAATTCATAAACAAAATATAAGAATATGCATGTCACAAAAGATGATATATGCATAGTTAATAAGTAAATGAAAAGCTTCTCAACATTACTCAAACACATTAAAACCACTCTATACTCATAACATGGTTAACATTTTAAAAACTGACAATACCTAATGTTGACAAGGATATGGAAGGTTACATTGCTGATGGTAAGGTGAAATGGTACGCCTGCATTGGAAAATGGTGGCTATTGCTTTACGAAATGATCCACTGTAATTATCAATGAGATATAAAAAAGTGTTGACAAATATTTATAGAAGCTTTATTCTTTTTTTTTTAAACATTTATTATTATGTAACTTTTAAGTTCAAGGATAAATTTACAGTTTTGTTATACAGGACAATTTGTTTCATGGGGGCTTGTTGTGTAGATTATTTTATCACCCAGGTATTAAGCCTGCTATTCATAAGTTATTTTTCTTGATCCTGTCCCTCCTCCCACCCTCCACCCTCCAATAGGCCTCAGTGTGTGTTGTTCCCCTCTATGTGCCCATGTGTTCTCATCATTTATCTCCCACTTACAAGTGAGAACATGTAGTATTTGGTTTCATGTTCCTACATTATTTTGCTAAGGATAATAGCCTCTAGCTCTATCCATGTTCCTGCAAAGGACATGAAAGGACATGATCTCATTCTTTTTTATGGCTACATAGTATTCCATGATGCCTATTTGCCACATTTTCTTTATCCAGTCTATCATCGATGGGCATTTAGGTTGATTGCATGTATTTTCCATTGTGAATAGTGCTGCAATGAACGTATCATTAAAATGGCTATACTGGCTAAAGCATGGATAGATTCAGTACTATTCCTATTAAACTACCATTGACATTCTTCACAAAACTAGGATAAACTATTTTGAAATTCATATAGAAAGAAGAAAGAGCCCAAATAGCCAAGGCAATCCTAAGCAAAAAGAACAAAGCTGGAAGCATCATGCTACCCAACATCAAACTATACTACAGGGCTACAGTAACTAAAAGAACATTGCTACTGCTATAAAAACAGACTATAAACAATAAAAATAAAGTTTATTTAAAATGTATTCACAGTATAAATGCAACAGAATATTACTCAGGCTTAAAAAGAAATAAAATTCTGACACATGCTACAACATGGATGAAACTTGAGGATACAATGCTAAGTGAAATAAGCCACAAAAAGACAAATATTGCATGATTTCATTTATATAAGGTACTTAGAGTAGTTGAAATCATGAAGAGAGAAAGTAGAGAGATGGTTGTCAGGAACTGGGGAGCATTGTGTAATGGGCCAGTATTATTTAAAGCACAAAGAGTTTCAGTTTTGTAAGATTAAAAAAAGTTCTGGAAATAAATAGTGGTGATGGTTGCACAATATTATGAATGTAATATTACTGACACTTAAAAATAGTTAAGATGGTAAAGTTTATAGTATGTATTTTACCACAATAAAAAAAAAAACAGTTGAAAGGGAGTATGTTCAGTGACATGCACAGGGACAAAGTTATTACAATTGAATATTCAAAGTGTCTATTACTGCATTTTGGAGCATATTTCTGAGGGGAGAATTCCATCCAGTGCATCAAGGAGAAGTAACTCCTCTGCTTCCTGTTTCGAACATGTGCTTATTAAATATAATTTACGACTCCATGCATCTCAAGTTTGTTTCTTATCCACTGCCTGCATTGTTCCATTGCCAGGCAACGTGAAACACATTTTCATCTATGACGCCTATTTTGTCATAATATCACAAGTCGTAGTAGGTGAAAATAGTATTTCTGGAAGTCATGTCTACATGTGATGAATTTTAATTACTCAACGATACAGGAGTGTCTGTGAACCTCGTAAGTATATCCTACCAAACCCAAACCAAATTATCCTCAACTTACTTTGCCTTTTGTTAGGGTTGACAACACCAGACAGGAGGGGTGGTGAAACAGAGGGGACTCCATAGTGGGGAACAAAATCAATCTTAGCCAATTATTGTTAAATATCCTAATTTACACTATTTATTTTTAAAATATCTTTATGAACACATTAACATTCTTGTAATGCCCATCAACAATTTTTGAAAGGGGCCTTTTCGTGCAAGCATTCTTAAAGCTTAAGCTTCATTAATTACACCCCCTTGCCCCAAATCCACTTCTGATCTTGCAAAACTAGACAATTATTTCCATGTACTGTAAGATCATGAAAGCAAAATGCCATGGAATTCAAATACACAAAATAAGTGAAAATAGCCTGTTTGCTCTAAGAAATAACTTCTACTAGAAGACTGTGAACCAACTTAGTAGCTTACTAATTGAAACTTACTCATTAAGAATCTTTTTAACACCCTTTTCTTACTATGCTCATGATCCTGAAACTAGTATATCATAAAGTTTGCTCAATACAAACCCGTTTCTCACCTTGCAAGACCTGCCTAAAAACCATCCAGTCCAGAATTTGAATCTCTACAATATTCTCCCTTGATTTCCCCTTTTGAGACATGGTCAAAAATTCTATCAAGGTGGTGTTGTTCCTTGCTGAAATGAAACTTGTAAGTTTGGTTTTGCTTGACCAGTAGGGTTTCCTGGTGGACTTTTGGGGAGCCTTAATCTATTCATGAGGGATTTTCCCTCATAATTCAAACACTTCTCAATAGGCCCCATCTCCACCACTGAGGATGAAATTTGAACATGAGATTTGGATGAGACAAACATCCAAACTATGGCACAGTATGAGACATAATTACAGTTTTAAAATCCTACTCAAATCTTTAAGAATCATTCAAAAGGTGTCTATATTAAAACTGAATTATGACTAAAAAATAATGTTCTTACTCAAAAGAATGAAGTCATTTCATGCTCTGATGAAATGTAACATCAATAAATACAGAAAAAAAAGTAACCTGGAGTTATTTTTAAAGGGTTTAAGTCATTTTAATTAAACATTAAATTTTTAGAGATAGAAGCAATTAGTTTTGGTAAGTTATTTGTATACCAAAAAATAGAATTCACAAACTGAAATTATTTAAAGGTCAAGCATAACAGGCATCAGTTTATAAATACTAATTAGTGTTTTACCAGTGATTGCATGAGAATATTTATGGATGCAAAACTGAATAATAGAGATTAAAAATAAGAAGTGTGGGTAGATTTAATAATTTATTGCTCTTACGCTAATCAGGATTTCTGACTCTTTCATCTCTCAAACACAATTAACCAGTCTTTCTTTCCTCCCTATTCTTAACTTCTTTCCCCAGTGCATTAGACTGTTGACATAAGTTTTAATGACTTTATGTTAATAATTAAATGGGAAATTATAATTGAAAGGGGAAATAATATTCAAGTTAAATTAAAATGACTTTTATGTGTTTATAAACCACATATTATTTTTTGTCAATGAAGTACTTCGTTTCAGAAAACAATAGGTTCTCTAAATACAGTTATTTTATTAGATTCATTATTCCACCAGGTCTTTCTTTCAGCATGACAGTTGCTTTTGCACTTGAGGTCATTTGCATATATAATTTTTTAAATTGAGATAATTGCAGTAGCATCAAGAAGATTATCTTAAGATAATAAAATCCTTTAGGAAATATTTTATTTGTGTAGCCCAATAAGCTGACATCAATCTCATGATGTACAAATACAGTAGGTACAAACAGAAGCATAATATTCAGATACTGCTTTCTCCAAAGGATGGTAGAAATTGAGATCTCAGATAAACTGTATCTAATTATAAAGGGTAAAGGTGCTTTAGGGGAAATGAAAGTAAGGCCAAAGGAGATTTTCTGATTTTTTTCTCTAGGGTCACTTGAAATAGAAGATGAAAAACTGTAGCCAAAGATTACCAGTTTTAATTATCTTCTTTAAGAATAGTTTCAAATGTGGGGAAAAAAATGAGTAGACTGTACAGAAAGGTCTCATATACTGTACTGCCCCCAACACACAGTTTTCTTATTATTAACATCTAACATAAATATGGTACATTTTTACAATTAATGAACCAAAATTAATATATTACTATTCAGTAAAGTCCATAATTCACATTAACTATGAAGTTTAGTTAATAATAATAAACTACTGTGTTGCATAATTCTGAGTTTCACAAATACATAGTATCATTTATTTATTCTTAAAGTATTACACAGAATAGTTTCATTGTTGTAACAATCCCCTATGTTTCACCCATTCATCCACTAACTCTCTCCAACTCTAGGCAACCACTAATCTTTTTAGTCTCTATAATTTACCTTTTTCATACAGTTAGAATCATAGCGTATACATCCTTTTCAAACTGGCTTTTTTAGCAATATGCTTTTAAGGTTCCTTCAGGGTTGTTTTGTTTTATTTTCTGAGGCTTTATAGTTCATTTATTTTTATTGTCAAATAATATCCCATTCTGTAGAGGCATCACAGTGCTTATTCATTCACCTATTGAGGGACATCATCTTAGTTGTTTCCAGTCTTAGAAATTATGAATAAAACTGCTACAAAAATTAGTGTGCAAGTTTTGAAGGGTCATAGTTTTCAACTCAATCAAGTAGGTTGTACGGAAATAAAGTAACAGGGATACATTCTAACAAATGTGTCTGATATGCTTTGGCTGTGTCCCCATTCAAACTCTTAACTTGAATCATATCTCCCAGAACTCCCACATGTTGTGGGAGGGGGAGGTAATTGAATCATGGGGGCTGGTCTTTCCCATGCTGTGCTATACTCATCATAGTGAATAAGTCTCACTAGATCTGATGGGTTTATCAGGGGTTCCCGCTTTTGCTTCCCTCTCATTTTCTCTTGTTGCTGCCATGTAAGAGGTGCCTTTTGCCTCCCGCCATGATTCTGAGGCCTCCCCAGCCATGTGGAAATGTAAGTCTAATTAAACCTCTTTTTCTTTTCAGTCTTGGTTATGTCTTTGTCAGCAGCCTGAAAGTGGACTAATACAGTGTCATTAGACAATTTTTCCATGACAGCAATATAGAGTATAGTTACACAAATTTAGATGGCATAGTCTAATACACACCCAGACCATATGCTAGTCATTTGCTCTTAGGCTAAAAACCTGCCCAGCATGTTTCTGTACTGAATACTGTATGCAGTTATGATACAATGGTAAGCACTTGTGTCTCTAAATACATCTAAACCAAAATTAGGTATAGTATAATTTGATATTATAATCTTATCAAACCAACATCATACATGCTGTCTGTTTTTGACCAAAGTATCATGTGGTTCATGACTGCACTTCTAATAATAATTTACTTTTCTCTTGTGTCTAATACGAATCCCTCCTGTGGGTACAGTTTTGGTTTTCATGGCCTTCAAAATGCTACCCAATTAATAAGTAACCTCCATTAAATATTAAACCATGTTTGAATATTTTCAAATTTGAATGACCATATATTCTTCTATGGAAGAAAACATTGAGGAGATGCTTCAGACATTGTTTTGAGTAAAGATTTCTTTGAGTAACACATCGAAAACAAAAGGTATCCAAAGCACAAAGGACAAATGGGATTACATCAAGTTAAAAAGCTTTTTCATGGCAAAGGAAACAATCAGGTGAAGAGACAACCAGCACTGCAAACTATTCATCTGGCAAGGGATTTATCTAGAATATATAAGGAACTCAATCCACTCAATAGCAAAAATACCCACAAATAATTTAATTAAAAAGCGACAAAAAGTCTGAATAGACGTTCCTCAAACAAAGAAATACAAATGGTCAACAGGTATATGGAAAAATTCTCAACATCACTAATCACTAGAGAAATGCAAATAAAAACCACAGTAGAAAATCATCTCACCCCAGTTAAAATTTCATCAAAATGAGTTAAAAATGAATGCTGATGAGAATGAGGGAAATGGGGAATGCTTGTACACTGTAGGGAGAATGCAAATTACTGCAACCACTATGGAAAATACAATGGAGATTTCTCACAAAACTAAAAACAGAACTACCATATAATCTAGAAATCCAACTGCTGTGTATACATCCAAAAGAAAGGAAATCACTATATTAAAGAGATATCTGCACTCCCATATGTATTGCAGCGGTATTCACAATAATCACGATATGGAATCAACATAATCTGTATCCATCAACAGATGAATGGGAAAATAAAATGCATTACATACACACAATGGAGTATTACTGAATCATAAAAAGCATGAAATTCTGTCATTTGCAACAACATGCCTTAGGAGAAATCCTGTCATCATGCTAACTGAAATAACTCATGCATAGCAATACAAATACTGAATGTTCTCTCCTATGTAAGAACTAAAGAACAGATCTCATGGAAGTAGAGAGTAGAATGATGATTGCCAGAGACCGGAAAGAAGAGTATATGTGGAGGAATAAACAGAGGTTGGTTAATGGTTACAAAAATACAATTAAATAAAAGAAATAAGATCCAGTGCTCAGTAGCACAACAGGGTGACTATAGTTAGCAATAATATAGTGTATATTTTAAAACACTAGAGGGTATTTTGGAATGTGCCCAACAAACACACATCGCGCGCACACACACACACACACACACACACAATGATTCATGTCTGAGGTGATGAATATCTCAATTACACTGTTTTGATCATTGTACATTTTTTGCTTGTATGAAAATATCACATGTATTACATATTTACCACAATCATTTACGCATAAAAAAATTTAAAAAAAGAAATAAAATACAAATTTTCTGTTAACTTCATGGCAGCAGGTATCTGCCCAAGGGAGAATCATTTTAAAGGTGAATAAAGGAAAATAAAGGTTTCTCCCTTCCTCTGCACTTAGACAACACACTCAGTTTCACATAACGTGTATGTGGTTGACTCCAGTCAACACTTGTAAACAATTTTACAAATTGGTTATACAATGACAAATGACTTTTAACTACTCAAAACTTGTAGAAAGATACAATGAGAATCTAAGCCTGGATCTTCTCGTTGCTTGTCCAGTTGACACGATTCTAGTTTGAAATGTTATAGTAACTTGAAAGAAAAGTGACAAAGATCAGAAATGGGATAGTCATAGGTGAAGAAAGAGTAAAAATATTTAGAGAAAGGATCAGCTTGAATCACTGAATTAACCAGATGCAAATGACAAATGGAATCATAGGGATAGAAGGAATAACAGAAAGGAAGCCAAATAAACAAGATGCAGTATGGTAGAGGAAGGTGTTTCCTTTTGCTCCAGATTGTATTATAGTTAATCACACATAGAGCATGCTTTGGTCGATGAGTATTTTTCACATAACATAAATTTTTATAATTTATCATACATTATGAAGAATCCTTAAAAATAACATAAAATCACACCATCCCTACATAAAGTAAAGGCCTTTTAAATATGTAATTTAGTTAAAACTACTTTAGTTGAGGAGAGGTTTTATGAATACAATAAGTACAAATCATAAAAGACCGTATCTCAAATACAACTAGCAAAAAGAAGAATCTGTACATCACGTATTGCTTCACAATAGAATAGTCTGATTAAATGCAATCTTCAAATGTAGTTGAAAAGATACAGATACTGACTGGGTAGAGCTCGTGTAATTTGCTAAAGGTAGACTTCTTTTCTTCTCTAATTAACATTAATCTGCTCTAAAACTCTTTTGTTCTATGGAGGACACCATATTGTAAGCAATTCATCTTTCTTCTCCCTCAGTCTGATGATGTATTACATTAATACATCATTAAAGAGACAGCTTTCAGAAATGATGTATTAGTATAACACATCATTGGAGAAATAGTGAAGATGCATAACTCATTACAGTTCATGCTAGTCCTTGAAGAAGGGGACTTATTCCGTTGAATGAGTTTCTTAAATGTGAAGGACCACAACAGTGGCACATCTCACCACTAATAAATTATCCCAAGCAGTTAAAAATTAAAACATACAAAAAAATTTAGCAAAATGTGATAAATAGAATTTTGTCTTTGATAGAAGTCAAAGATTATGGAAGGATTCTTCTTAAAACTGAGGAATGAAGGCAATGAAACTGAAATAATTTTCAAATCTCTCTAATTTACTACCTGTCACTCTTTAATAGGATTTAGATGAGGAAAACATTGCTTTACCAATTCTATTTCTTTAACATCACTAATGTGTCATATTTCTAAATCTCAGGCCTTATGCAGAAATCCTTGACATAAAGATAACAAGACTTACTACTATTTGCATTACTAAGAAGTAAAATATAGCACTGTAGAAATAGCTTAGAAATGTAAATTAGCTTAGCTTGACCTTTATAGAGTCAACGAGGCAAGGTTGGTTTTTTTTGACACTGGATATATAGTGGTTCAACACTAAAACACAAATTAACCAACAATCATAAGATTAAGTAAAAAAAAAATCAACAGCCAGAAAGTGTTTTTTAAATTGTTTTCTCCATGTCCACATCTGTCCCTGTGTATATTCCTTCTATTGTATGACTCTCACTTTCCTGTCCACTGGTCATCAAAGGCTTTTATGAACTGCTAAATTGCTGATTGCTTTTACATGGCCAAATGCAAAGAAAGTATAGGAGAATAAAACCACTATAGGCCCCCTTCTTCTCTGTTCAGTTACTGTCTCCCTTTCTCTGTCTCTCTCTCTCTTTCTCTCTCATGCTCATGCATGGATACCCTCTCATTCTCATTCTCAGTGATAAATTTTAACTTTAAAGTTGGATAGCAATTCTAAGTTATAGTTGAATTACAAATATTTTTCTGAAATAAAGAATCCAATTTTATTTGGTTTAGTTTTACCTTGGCAAAACATAAACATATATAGAACTTATCAAAGTTGGAATGACCAGTTTTGCTTGGTGGAATGTTTTAAAGCAACATTATAAATTAAATAAAAATTTAGATTCAAATAACCACTTCTTGGAATTGCTTTATAAACTATTATCTATCATGGTTCAAATGAAAAAATAATGTTTTATGACAAACAATTTATAGAAAAGTAATATTTACTCGTATCACTGTTCTGCAATGCTTACAAGACATCATTAGATCCATATGACGCACATTAAGGCTCCAATGTGACCTACCTCATTCACATTTTATGAACTATGTAAGAAAATCACTTAATTGGCAATTCTGAAACAGCCATAAAATTAAATACAGTTAGTGCCATTATAAATATGCATGTTTCTAAGTATTTATTTAATTTTAAAAAACAAGAGATTGATGGACTTTCATTACATTTTTTGAAAGCATTTCCTTTAGAGAAACGGATAGGAGAGAATTGTTGGTGTGCCTTAGAAAATCCTTGCTGGGCTCTTAAAACAAAATGTGCTTACAATGTCCCCTCCAAATTTTTTGAGACTTACCTCTTTTGAAGTGCCTTTTGGTGTGTACCCCTGTTGTGAACTATATCTTGCTTTAGCAGTTCACTTCTAGGTCCTCATGACATCTCTCTCTATGCTAAATTCCAAAGTTTGCCTCAGCTAAGCCTCTCTTTCCCAGGAAGTCACAATATTTCAACAAATTGTCACTGAATGAATCAAATATGGGAACATCTCCACAGAATGTATCAATTTCATAAAATTAAGAACTAGGTATATAAATTAGAGATGAAAGGGATAATTTACTTATTCGAGAGAAAAAGGGGTAATTTACTTATTCAAGAGAAAAGATGTTTCCCTAAGAGCTTCATTAATAAACCCACATTTAACCGAGAATGGTTCAGGTAAGTTGTTATCTACTGTATAGATGCTATACAATTACTTCTTGACATTTGTATAAAATTTATTTAAAAACCTGTAAAAATGGTTTCACTAATTAGTCAAAAGTAGAAAATATTTTATAAGAAATGAATTTTATAATGTTTAATATGTGCAGATAAAATGTCTATTTGGCTGAAAAATATTTTAATTACTTGGGAACTTTTTCAAATGTTTCCTGGTAGTATTTGTATAGTGTTTTCTTAACAGCGTTATAACTTGTAGAATAATGGCATTTGCGCTAAATCTCTCTCTTTGATTTACTGACAAAAGGTAACTGAGCTTTCTAACTAGAGGAAATCAAATTCAACATATTGCTTTGATTCTGTAGGTGACCTAAAGAGAAGGTTTCTGCAATTTCTAATTCTTTTGAGATTATGATTCATGTTTGATCTCCCCTCCTTAAATCTACCCCTCCTTAGGATTAATGTGAATGAAAACAGCTGATGGTATCCCTGCATAAACCTTATATAATGGACACCATCAGCTCTTTTCATTCACATTAATTCTAAGATTCTGGATTCCATGGATCAGATAAGTTGATTATTCAGATGAAAGTACCATGTTTACCAGGAAGATGCATGCGACAATACGGAAAACCTCAAACTACTATTATGGGGAAAAGGATCAAAACAAGCATTAAGGAGTAAAGAAGGAAGAGTATTGGAGGAAGTGATGTTTGCCTATTTAACATGTGGGAGTGAGAGGGCAAACGTCAGAATAACTTGAATAATAGGCTTGGTGTCTACCACAGCCCACTAGATTCATATTAATATCATGCTCTGTCAATCTCCAAATTATAAATGTCTTCAGCTATCTATCCTCTGTCCTGGAATTTTGTACGTACAAGTCTATGTTTCTTTTTTTCCGATCATAACTGTCATTCATCCTGACTTACTCACATCTGTTTCCTGGTGCCCCGTGAAATCCCTCTTCAATACCAAGGAGCTCACTCTTTCTCCTTTATCATCAACTCTGTAAACTTTCTTACTTCCTCATAACACTCCAGACACTCTCCTCGAGACACTGATCTTCTCTGAGGGCACCATATCTTCTTTAGCACTTTGCACTGGATGTTCTTTATTATTTTCCAACCCATGAAAATAAAAATAAAAAATAGAAAATAAAAATCATCTACTTCTAAAAAGTAGATGTGTTTTGACTGCTCTCACTTTTTGCTGTTTTCTGTCCCCACACTTTCAGCTCATT
The DNA here is from genome assembly GCF_030222135.1 of Aotus nancymaae. NCBI lineage: Eukaryota > Metazoa > Chordata > Mammalia > Primates > Aotidae > Aotus > Aotus nancymaae. Next base: position 39,208,454 of record NW_026988431.1, on the reverse strand, counting down.
TGCTGGCCTCCTATTGTTCTCCTCATATACTGAAGATCTCACTGCCTGCCTTTACTCTGGAACCAATACCCAAGCTATGGCTTCATCAGGAAGGTCTTCAACAGTTCAATGAACAACCATCCAATATCCTTACTCCTCAGGTTCATTTCCAGTGACCTGAACTTCCACTACACCTGTCACCTCTAATCCTGCCATGCAGGGAACACTGAAGCTGCAAAGCAGGATAGTCAAATCTGACACCCTCTAATACCAACCTCGACCTTTGGGTTCACATTTTATCTGCCCTTCAACATCACTGGGACCTCTAGTCCCTTCACACTCCATGATCACTACAATCTATTTTTTTCATCTTCATAATTTTTATCATAGATCCCCTTGTCCATTACCTAAACCACACCCTTGGTAATTTTTAAATTTCTCTACTTTTCTATCTTTCTGTGAACAGTTAAAGCAGCAAAGTCCAAATGCTTGCTTTCTTCTAGCCCAGTGATTTTCAAACATTTGTGTCTGAGAATGCTTTTAAACTTAAACATTATCAAGGACTACAAATAGCTTTTTTTTTTATTCTTAGGTTATATCTATCAGTATTTATCTTTTTTTTTTTTTTTTTTTTTTGAGACAGACTTTCGCTCTTGTTACCCAGGCTGGAGTGCAATGGCACAATCTTGGCTCACCGCAACCTCCGCTTCCTGGGTTCAGGCAATTCTCCTGCCTCAGCCTCCTGAGTAGCTGGGATTATCAGTATTTATCATAGCAGAAATTAAAACTGTAAAATTTAAAAATATTAAAATAAGCAATAATAAACCCGTTACACATTAGCAAAAATACAGAATAACTATCTTATCGAAAACAAAACACAATAATGGGAAGAGTAAGCTCTTTCTATATTTTTTGCAAGTTTCTTTAATGCCTAGCTAAATGGTAGGTAGATGACATGTGCCAATCTGACACATTATCTTGGGCTGTTTTTCTACTTTATTAGCCATGTCTTTTTTCTCTTACTTAACCCAGCAGATTCCAAATGTTCTCTTTCAATTTTTTGACTCACCATTGCAGATGATTTTTTGAGCCAGCATTAACAAATTTAAACCAAAAGAAAATAAACATAAACTCACTAATTTCCCTTTACCACACCCTCACAATTGTTTTTGTTTATCTTATGATACTAAGTAATATATATTAGAAAAAGAGAAAATATTTTGTTGTTGTTAAATTTAGCTCTGTGAACACAAAGCAAAACTCCATGTCCCAATCTCCTCTGCCTGGTCCCAATGTAGAATAATCTCAAGACTGAATATTTTTCTGGATAGATATGAATGACATAAAATTTGATGTTGACGCTCCTTTTAAAAAACTGTGCTGACCTGAACTCTTGTTGTGATTATTTGGTATAATTTCAAGGCATAAAATAAAATGTCACATTCTGTAGCAGCTTCATCTATGACACATATTTATTTAACCGAAGGGCCAAGCCCTACTGGCCTCCTGTTAGACTTCCAGCTCCTCAAGTAGCCCATTCTCCTGAAAGATTGTTCTCAGGGATTATCACCATTATGGTGTTATTTTGTAACACTCAATTAGAATTATTTGACATCAAATTACTATAGACAGAAATTTTTTGTATTCCTTAAGGGAACAAATTTGACTCAGTAAATTCCCTTCATAGGGCCCCTCCCAACCTGGATGGGACAGTGTTACTTCTTGGTTACAATCAACTCATATTCAAATGTAGTTTTGCCTTTCTTTCCTGCTCCTCGTGCATCAGCACCAATATCCAAGCAGTTTTACAGAGTATTTGAGCCCCCAGCATGGATTCTGTTAAACTCTTCACTGAACCAGAAGACCTACTGTCTCAGTATATTTGGTGCTGCTATAAAGGAATACCTGAGGATGGATAGTATATAAAGTAAAGAGAATTCTTTGGCTTATGGTTCTGAAGGCTATACAAGAAGCAGGTGCCAACATCTGCTTCTGGTGAGGGTTTCAGGCAGGTTCAACACATGGTGCAAGGTGAAGGAGAACCATTATGTGCAGAGATCACATGGTGAGAGAGAAAGCAGGAGAGAGGACAGGGAGGTGCCAGGCTCTCTTTTTTTTAATTTCAGTTTTATTTATTTATTTATTTTATTATACTTTAGGTTCTGGGGTTCATGTCCAGATCATGCAAGACTGTTGCATAGGTACATACATGACAAGGTGGTTTGCTGCATTCATTTCCCCATCACCTATATCTGGTATTTCTCCCCACATTATCCATCCCCACCCCCTTCTGTCCCTCCCCTAGCCCCCGACAACTGACCGCAGTGTGTGATGCTCCCCTCCCTGTGTCCATGTGTTCTCATTGTTCCCACCTATGAGTGAGAATATGCGGTGTTTGGTTTTCTGTTCTTGTGTCAGCTTGCTGAGAATGATGGTTTCCAGATTGATCCATGTCCCTATGAAGGACACAAACTCACCGTTTTTTATGGCTGCATAGTATTCCATGGTGTATATGTGCCACATTTTCTTTATCCAGTCTATTGTTGATGGACATTTGGATTGGCACCAAGCATTTACTATGGTAAATAGTGCCGTAATGAACATACATGTGCACGTCTTTATAACAGAAAAATTTATAATCCTTTGGGTATATACTCAGTAATGGGATTGCTGGGTCAAATGGTATATCTATTTCTAGGTCCTTGAGGAAACGCCACACTGTCTTTCACAATGGTTGCACTAATTTACAATCCCACCAACAGTGTAAATGTGCTCCTATTTCTCCGCAACCTCTCCAGCATCTGTTGTCTCCTGATTTTTTAATGATCGCCATTCTAACTGGCACGAGGCTTTTAATAGCCAGTCCTCATGAAAACTAATAGAGTGAGAATACTTTAAATCCCACCACCCTCCACAAGGAAGGGCGTTAATCTGTTTTTGAGGAATCTGTCCCCATGACCCAGTTAATTCACACTAGGCCCCATCTCCTACATTGGGGATCAAATTTCAACGTAAAATTTTGGGAGAAAACATACAAACTATACCATTTGGCTCTAGTCCTCCAAAATTAATGTCCTTCTCACATTGCAGAATACAATTATCCTTTTTCAATATTCTCCAAAAGTCTGAACTTGTTTGTTCCAGCATCAACTAAAAAAAGTTCAAAGTCCAAAATCTGGGACTCAAGGCAAATTATTTATAGTTGTAAACATGTAAAATGAGAAACATATTAGTTACTTCAAGATGTAATGGTTGTACAGGCATTGGGTAGACATTCCCATCCTAAAAGTGAGAAGTTGGCCAAAAGAAAGAAGTAATAAGCCCCATGCAAGCCCCAAACCCAGGAAGGCAGATGTTAAATCTTAAAGCTTCAAAATAACTTGCTTCCTGAGCTTCACTAGGTACCACTGTAGTAGAATTTCTGAAGTGGCTCTTCTCTTGCAGCAGGCTACTGTTGAACCTATGCATTACAATACATCCTGTGAAATCTCAGTGGAAGTTACCAAGCTTCCATCACTCTTGCATCCTGAGCAAATCTGGAGACAACACCACATGACTGCCAACGCTTACTGCTGGTGCTCTTTGATGCAGTGCCCAAAATGTACCTGGGGCTATTTGAGCTGAGGCTAAAGCCTGAGTGGTGAATATAAGGGGCAGCATCCTGAGGCAGAGCAGGGCAGTGGCACCTCAGTCCTGTCCCTGAAACTGTTCTGTCCTTCTGGGCCAGAGGAGCTATGATGGGAGAGAAAGAACTGAAGATTTCGGAAATGCTTTTGTAACCTTTTATCCATTATTTTGACTCTGAGCATCTGGCTGCCTTTTAGTCATGCAAATCTCTCTAGCAAGTGACTCCTCTGCAGCACCCTTGCATGAGATGAAGCTGCCTGAAGCCCTTACCAGAAGCAGATGCTGGCAACTGCTTCTTGGACACCTGCATAACCATAAACCAAATAAACCTATTTTACTTATACATTACCCAGACTCAGGTATTCCTTTATGGCAACAATAAATAGACTAAAATTAACAACCTGGCCATGCAGTAGAAAAGAGAAAGCTGTTCCTCCAGATATCCTAGGATATCACTCTTAAGTTCAGCCTTCCACAAAGCTCAAGGCAGCAAAGTTTTGCTTTGTTTTGTTTTATTTTGTTTTGTTTCCTATAGCATAACAAAGATGAACTTTGCTCCAGTTCCCAATAACGTTCTCCTTTCCATCTGCGACCTCTCTGCATGGTCTTTACTGTTCATATTTCTATCAGTATTTTTATCACAAAGACTTACCCAATCTCAAATGAGTTACAGACTTTCTCTCATCTGTTTTTCTTCTGAGCCCTCCAGCCACCCAAACTCTTCCAAACATTGCCACTTACTCAGTTCCAAAGCTACTTCTGCATTTTCAGATATCCTTATGGAAACACCCTACTTCTCTGTACTAACTTCAGGTCTTAGTCTATTTAATGTTGCCATAAAGAAATACTTGAGGCTGGATGATTTAAAAAGAAAACAGATTTATTTGGTTCATAATCCTGCAGGTTGTGCAAGAAGGATGGAATTAACATCTGCTTCTGGTGAGGGCCTCAGAAAGCTTCTGCTCCTGGTGAAAGGAGAAGGAGAGCCAGCATGTGCAGAGATCACATAGCAAGAGTTCAGGAAGCAAGAGAGAGGAGAGAGGTGTCAGGTTCTTTTTAACAAACAGCTCTCACAAAAACTACTATTAGTTCCCATGAAACTAACAAGAATTAACCCCAGCCCCTGCCTCAGAGAGGGCATTAAACTATTCGTGACAGATCCACCATCATTGCCAAAACACCTCCCGTTATGTCTCACCTCCAACACTGAGGATCAAACATGAGATTAGGAAAACAAACATTTAAAAAAATTCACCTATTTACAGCTAATTCAGCACAGCTGTGGATGTATGACAATGAGTTCCACTGGTACTATCACATGCCACACTTCCCAGAAATTGTCAGAATAAGAGAGTGACTTAGCAGCTAATGTCATAGCTAAGGTGACAGCTCACAAAGTATTCCACGCTTTGGGTACTGAAGCACTCATTGCCAAGCAGCTGCTAGTGACGTTAATGGTTAACAGGGTTCAGCTGGGTTTGCACTTATGCTTTAGTTCCGCCTTCTTCATCCTATGATTGCCAAGATTATCAGCAGGTAAAGAGAGCTAACACAAGGTCATGTTTCCTTTCTTCCCAAAGCATGGTGATACAATGAGGTAAAGCCTGGTATCCTTGAACTCAAATAAGAGAATTCTTGGCCAATCCTGTTTAGGCACAATCACCAATGTGCCTAAACGTCTGTGTTCTCAGTTAGAAAACATGGGATAATTATTGGAACTGGCACCCTAGTCTATTACATATCTAACACTGACAATTTTTATAGGCAAAGAGAGTTTGTTTTTCATCATGTCACTACAATAATTGAGAAATAAAATATTCTATATATGATTTTTGAATAAATAAATGAAAATTTGTTGATATTTGTGTGTCCATATCCACATATGTATCTGTGGGGTTTTTCTAAAATTATAATCACAGGTTAAAAATGAAATCATTACGATGACTATGAACATAATGGTGGGGAAGATGTTTTGCTATGTCCTCCAGAGAGATTTCTAAAACCAAGAGAAGAATTGATGCACTGATTCTATTGAAAAGGATCATCTTTTTAAAGCAAAACAAGGTGATTAATGTGTAATATGTTTCACCTGAAGTTATTCATGGCAGGATATGTGACATTGCTCCACATATTCAATCAGAGAAACATCAGTTAATTGTCAGGTTCACAGAGGCCTGTGATTCAATGAAAATGTTTCTTGCCAAAGGTGATTCTGTTCAAATAGAATTTGCAACGAGAAGAGCAGTAATTTCACAAAGAAAAAGAATACAATCAGACTTTCAATCACATCCTAAGCCTATTTCCATATTCTCTGAAACCATTTTTCATCATGATTAACAAGCAACAATTTTTTTCTGCAAGTAGAACTGAATAAAATATTGCATTGCATTATTCTAATAGAGTCTGCAAGACAAAAGTATAAAAGTAACATAAGATTTCCAGAGCTGGATGTTTTTACAAGTTATCTATTTATTAGCTACCCGTTTCTACTTTATGAAGATATCGCCACTTTTATAAGGCACTATTGTGGCCTGCCCCAGGGGATTTGTTACGATGGGTTCATCATCATCCCTTTCCCTGAGGAATATACTCTCTTGGAGTTAATGGTGGTTATATGACAAGATTCCTGTCAGTACCATGTTCAGGCAGGACTACTAGGAGGGTGCCAGGAAAAAATTCTGCTTTTTACCTAAAGGGACAGGAGTGTAAAGGGGCCTACTGTACCATCTCTTCTTCCTTTATATGTCTGAATACTGCTTTGAAAATGTAATATTATGGAGATCATTTTGTCTTGCACAGGAGATAAAAATCACTGGGATGTCAACCTTTTACTCTGTTATCATTGAGCTGCAAAAGCAACCCTGGAAATTCCTCTTGCTAGACTTCCTTTAGGTGACCATCAGACATCATAATGGGATAAATCAGAATTGCTAAAATTGCTTTTGCTTGTCTCTAGAAACATCCGTAATTTAAAATATTTATTGAGAGTTTGTCAAACTCTATTATAAATTACTTGCATGTACTAATTAATTTTCAAGACCATTCTTTCAAATATGCATTATCTCTATGTTATGCCTGAAGAAAATTAGTCCTAGAAAATTGACCAAGGTTCCATAGCTAGTAAATGGCAGAAACAAAATAACGATAAGGTCAAATAAAAGTTTTGAGGCATTAAAAAGATGAGAAGCTGGATGCAGTGGCTCACGCCTGTAATCCCAGCACTTTGAGAAGTTGAGACGGGCAGATCACTTGAGGTCATAAGTTCAAGACCAGCCTGGCTTACATGGCAAAATCCCATCTCCACTAGAAATACAAAAATTAGCCGGGCGTTTTGGCGGACCCCTGTAATTTCAGCTACTCAGGAGGCTGAGGCAGGAGAATCATTTGAACCCAGGAGGCAGAGGTTGCAGTGAGCCAAGATCTCACCACTGCACTTCAGCCTGAGTGACAGAGCAAGACTATATCTCAAATAAACAAATAAATAAATAAAAATAAGATGAGGAATTCTTAACCAGTATACCTGAATTTAAAAAAAAAAAGAATGTTAAATTCTTCAAGACAGAAAATAATCCCAAATGGAAATCTAGATCTATACACAAAAAACAAAAAACACTAAAAATAAGCAAAAATATTTTTTCTTAAAATATGACAAATGATTAAATAAAAATAATTTCAATATAGTGAGTTTACAACATATACAAGTAGCAATAATAGCACAAGTATGGTCAGGATGAAAAAAAATGAAAACATACTCTTCTAAGACTCACATTTTATGTGAAACTGTATAATGTATAAACTTCAAGTGAAGGTATATTGTGATAGGTTAAAGATGAATGCTATAAATCCTCAATTGACCACTAAAATAATAAAACAGAGTATTATCTGAGAATTTAGCAATAAAACAATACATTATTATTACACACAATGATGTGAATGAATCTCAAAATATGCTGAGTCTAAGGCACTAATAAAAAAGATTACATTATTACAAAATTCTAGAAATGGATTTCTGTAATTACCAGTATATTATCATTTTAAAAATTTCAGTGGGAATTGATTGAAGTAGAGATAGTAAATGAAATCTCTTGAGGGATTCAATCATCAAGAGAAAGAGAAAAAATAAGTTAAATTTGGATAAATATAGAGTTGAAGGAGATATGAATAACCATGTCTATTTAGTTATAAGGATCCAGAAGAAATAATAAACTCAGAATATAAGAACTCGGCAAAATCCATGTATGATTGTCTCAGGGGCCAGGCAAGTACTGACTACATTGAAGAGCGTTAGCAAATTTTCTTGGACATCTGAATGAAGCTTGCAGGGGATGTAGAGGTGTTCTCATGGATGGATGCAGAAGTTGGGTGAACTCTTATTTGAACACTGCTATGGTCTGAATGTTTGTGTCTCTCCCAAAATCTACTGAATGCAAGTCCACACTGTACTTGAAGGTGTGGTCTTTTGTAGCTACTTTACCCTTTTCACTATGTGAGAACGAAGTGAAAAGATGTCGGCTATGAACGAAGAAATGAGCCCTTTTCTCCTTGTATCAAAGTAATTTCATCTTGCTTATTATGCTTAGTATACATGGTGTTTCAATCATAATTTTCATAATTTCTGCAAATGACCAATCATTGCCCCATAGTACTTTTCCACTTAGATTATCTTTATGTGTTGCATTTAGATTTCTGTTTTAAGAATTTACATTTTCTATTTTTCTCTTGAAGCCACAAAACCCTCCAATTTTTTCCCTTTTTCTTGTCTTTTGTGCTGTTTCTTTAATGTTTATCTTGCAGGGCACAGATTCTTCATTTCAATGTTTCTGCTTTTTTGATATTTCTACTGAGTTGTTAATTTCAATAATTTATATTTTCATTTCTATTTGGTTATTTTGAAATCTTGTCATTTTTAATAGTCTTTTTTTATTTAAATATTTTTAAAAACGACATTATGTACGTGAATGTTATGTCCTGTTTTTTTAATATTTCAGTATCTAAAATGCTTTGGAGACTCTATCCTGATTGCTTTTATCATCATCATCATTATTATTATTACTACAGCTCAGTGGAATTTCTTTATTCTTATGATTGGATTTTTTTTTTTTGGCTCCTGTTGTGCTAACCTATTTGATAGAAGTCTTGAGCAGATAAGAGTGCAGATTCAGTTGGCGTCTATATAAATACACGTATATATGTATACATACATTGTACTAATATAGTGTGTAATATACATAAACAAATTTCAAAATCTGAGTAAACTAATAGTGTGTATATATAGACGTGTATATATACATAATATGTTTATATGTATACATTTATATACATATATGTGTATATATGTTTATATGTATATATGTACACATATACACATATGTGTATATGTAATAAACATATATGTGTATGTATGTACATATATATACACACACACTATATTAGACAGTACAATAAGACAAATTTCTGAAAACAATGCCAACATCTTGTTAAGAGGCAAAATCCTTTAACAGTTAGAAGCAAAAATAGAATTGACCTTTTAGGTCTTGTCCTATTCTTTAAAAATACAATTTTTTAACCAAATAATCATTAAATATGTTCTTGATAGAATAAAAACAGCATCAAGCCTACAGTGACCATTTTCATTTTCTGTTTACATAGTTTATAACACTTAGGGTTATTAGATGCCATATATACACATGTATATGTATATACATATATATGTATGTACACACGTATATATGTATATGTATACATATGTATATACATACGTATGTATATATATACATGTATATACATACGTATGTATATATATACATGTATATACATGTGTGTATATACACACACACACACACACACATATATATAGTACCTCTGTAAGGGAAGGCTGTGACTGATGCATTTTCACATCTGTTTTGTTCACTACTTTCTCTTTTTTTGTCATGAATCCCTTGTACCTAGAATTGCAGTTTGTATACAGTAGAAGCTAAATAATTACGTATCGAACAAAGGACTTGAATCTTTGTATCCCTCACATTGTCTGGTATAATAATGCACTGTCCACAGAATAATCTCAAATATTAATTTATTTAAATTGATTTTCATAGTTCTAACTGGTCATATGGGTAGAGATGGATGTCAAAAACACTGCAACCATTTCTCATTATATAGCCAATGACTGTGTTCTAATTAGTAGTATTCATAAGCAATGATTTTGCAGCAAAACAGTGTTACTGCACATTAGCTTGCCATTTTATCAATGAGTGTAAACTTTTCATCACATTCATTAATAAAATTTTAGTTTAATTAATCAATATATGCATTTCCAACATGGGAGACAGTGGAAAGAAGGAAATCAGAATAGACCACCTTCAAAACCAACTTACCATAAATTATCATGGTGCTTAAAATATAGTAGGCAAAATACAAAACCCATAGAGAAAGTTTTGCCAAAAGTAACTAAAGAAGAGATAGATATTAAACACAATTATTTTTGTCCTGACATCACCAAACTACGTATTTTACATAATGATGAATATTACAGCTTTAAGAAAGTCAAAATAAGTTTTTTAAATAAGCATTTGATTTCTGAAATGTATTTATATAGCACAATAAAGTTATACATCAGGTATGAAAATCTCAGAGGTAACATAAACAGGCTTCTTTGCAGTAGTTTTAAATTTAAAATCACTAAAAGTTGGAATGATTTTGTCATTTTTATGAATCTTTCATTTAAATAGAAAGAATAATTATTACATGAAAAAGTGAATATCGATTGGATTAAGTCACACTGCTTAATTTTCATTTCAAAATGTGAATTTTATAAAGTATATCCCAGGTTTCTGGAGCATGAGGATCCTTTCAATGCAAAACTCTGAACAACTTTTACTTACCTCTTAGGCTTCTCAACTTGAAATTTTGTTTCATACAACTGCTGTCAAAGCTTAAGAACTGATATTTGAAAGCACTGACCTAAGGGACATTATAACCATTTATTTCTATAGATTCTCTACCTTTTGAAGAGAACAGACAGCCAACAAGACAGGTAGTCAGACTCTATTATTCTGCTTTTCATAGAAACACCTTCACTGAACTAGGATTTAACATTTTGTCTTAGATTTATAATTGGTTGACCTAAAAAAGGTCACATAATGTTATGGATATCATATGTTATGGTCTTCAGCATGTTTTACAAATAGAGCCTGCCAGTAAATTTCCCTAAAGGTCAACACTAGGTTTACGTCATTGTTTTCTTTTCTTTTCTTATTTTTTATTTTTCATTTCTGATAAACTGTGCTTCTTCATAGTAGAAAATGTGAGCTACGTTACTCAGTCTTTTTTTAAACATTCATTGATAAAAAGAATAACACTGAGTTTAATATTCACTTATACTATTTTTTCTTGCTTATAATGCTTCTAATTCTTTTAGAAATTAGAGAAAATTTAAATTATTCTCAAATATAGTCTCTATTCAATCTAGTTTACTCAGATTTTGAAATTTATGTTTTAAATATAGCATACAACTATTTATAAATCTATATTTGGCTTTGATAAAATGTAGTAGATATAATCACCTATATATTAAAAGTACATTGCAACAAAAATCATACTTTACAAATATAATCAATAATAAGACTATCACCATGAGTATATTGTTTGAACTCAAAGACTGAGCAAAGTTGTAGATTCGTAAGATAACAACTTAAGTCCTGCATTCTCCACTTAACTGAATTTTTCACCTTAAGCAACTGACCTAGCCCTCTAAGCCTTTCTTTCTTTACTTATAACAAACAAATTAATGATAGCATCTAACAAAAATTGCTATTAGCTATTCTATATATTAGAGATAAATTGCTTCCAATTTTAGAATGGATGACTCTCTTTTCAATATCATCGACTGTGCTCCATAAATAGAAACTACCTTTCTTGTTTAAACTATGTTTTCAGCTAAACATTTGTCTTAGTCCATTTGTACTGCTAAAACAAAATACCACAGCCTGGGTAGCTTATAAACAATAGATTTTTTTTTTTTTTTAAATCACAGTTCTGGAGGCTGGGAAGCCCAAGGTCAAGCACTGACAAATATGTTGTCTGGTGAAAGGCCACTTTCTGGTTCATAGATGGCACTGTTTCACTCATGACCTAATCACCTCCTAAAGGCCCTACCTCCAAATATCCTCACATTGAGAATTAGGTTTAAACACATGAATTTTTGGGTAGATACAAACATTCAGTTCATACCACCAACATTTAAAACAAATTTTAAAAATTAAGATAGTCTCTTCCTTCTTAGAATCATGTCAATTCCTCAAAAAACATTTTATCATTCAAAAAACAAAACAATTTCATTCTTATTACAGAGTTCTAAGAGTTGTAGATGTTTATATTTCTGGATCAGTGATATAAGGATCATTCATTTTATTGCTTGATCAATCCATATTTTAGGTTTTTGGTTTTCTAATGTATCTATCAGTCCATTATTAAATATGAAGTTAAAACATATGACAGGATGCTATTTAAATATGTAACCCTGGTGAATATTTTTTAAATATAAGTTTAACACAAATGACTTATGAATGTTTCTAGATGAAATTAGTCAATACTATACCCACAGAACTTCATTTCCCAATATGGAAAATTAATATATCACTAGGTTTCCAATATTTCTTTATAGCTACATGAAAACATGTTGACATCTGAAGAAAAGTACTTTGGGCATAATCCTGAATATAATATTTACAAATCAAATAAGTATATTTTGTTGAAAACTTATGAAGTTGGACTATATTTTTATACTATTTACATTAAACTTAAAACAACCCTTTTAGGCTGATATTGTCTTTAGTTCGATATTCTAGATGAAGAAATTGAGGGAGAGTGTGATTGCCATTTGTCCAGAACTACACAGAAAAGAACTTGGATAGGATCCATGTCTCTATCTCACTCAAAATTTTGTGCTCTGAGGAACTAAGCTATGATACTGCCAAAAGCTATGAATGTGTGCTAAAAATAAGACACCACTTAGTATAAAGGGTCTAGAGTGAGAATTTGAAGGCCTTACTTCTTACAATGTGTCTGCTATTAACTTGTCCTTAGATAAGTCACCCCACTACTCAGAAACTAAAATTCGTACTTGTATATAATTATGAAATGAAATATAGGCTCCCTGTGTTCCTATCATAAAACCCTATGCATCAATATTTTTGTTTTTGTTTTTGTTTTTGTTTTTCTTTATAGCGTGTCAGCATTGGAATAAAACATGGGTACCAATAACTACAGTTTTTCTCTGGTTCTATCCCTATTCTCCATGTTGGGAACTCCAACCTCCCTTTAAGTCCTACAAACTATTTCTTAGAACTTAGGTAGATGTCTTACTAATGCTCAGAATCAAAGCCTCTTGTTGAACATGTATAATTAATAATTCCTTTCTTTTTTACATTGACTTTTTATGATGTTTTCAGCTGGTCAGACTATTGATATGCAGTACTGAGCATACTATTCAAGGCCTCTGCCCAATCTTTCACCTCCATAAAACGTGTCTGTCAAAACCATTACATTCATCAACACCAACACTGTATTATTACTCCCAAAAAAAGTGTAAGGATACAGGATTTTTTGGTGTTGTTTTCTCCTTTATATATTTTTTGGTAGCTCCTTCTCTCTAGGACTTAGTCAAATATACATTAGGGAACTACAGGACAATCTGAATGACAAAATTGTCTTACTCTCTAATATAAGCCAATTGTTTATTAACTTGAATTTTGCATATTTTTTTAGTGTAAATTCTTCCTCTAAATACTCAGGTCATCCCTGCCAATAATCTAAAACAAATTTCACTGGGCAAGTGCATTAGCTTGTATCTATCAGTGTTATATGTACCTTGCTTCTCAAGAGTCTCATAAGCTAACTGCTGATCTACATTCTGTCGCTATTACATAGGGATTCTTAAGTTGTTATTTGAATTTGTACAAATAAACACTAACACAAATCTAATCATGAAATGCATTTCAGATGATCAGTGCTTCCTTTTGTGTTTCATGCAGGCTCTCTTTTGGTTCCATATGAAGTTTAAAGTGGTCTTTTTCCAGTTCTGTGAAGAAGGTCATTGGTAGCTTGATGAGAATAGTGTTGAATCTATAAATTACATTCATAATTGCAACCAAGAGAATAAAATACCTAGGAATACAACTAACAAAGGATGTAAAGGACCTCTTCAAGGAGAAGTACAAACCACTGCTCAAGGAAATAAGAGGACATAAACGAATGGATGGAAAAACATTCTATGCTAATGGTTAGGAAGAATTAATATCGTGAAAATGGCCATACTGCCCAAAGTAATTTATAGATTCAATGCTATTTCCATCAAGCTACCAATGACCTTCTTCACAGAAATGGAGAAAACCACTTCAAACTTCATATGGAACGAAAAGAGAGCCTACATAGCCAAGTCAATTAGTACAGCCACTGTAGAAAACAGTCTCGAGGTTTCTCAAAAACCTTAAAACAGATTGTTCATACGATCCGTCAATTCCACTACTGGGTATGTAGTCAAAAGTAAGGAAATCAATACATTGAAGAGATATCTTCTTCATTCCCATGTGTATTGTAGCACGATTCACAATAACCATAACATGGAATCAACCAAGGTGCCCATTAATGGATGAATGTATAAAGAAAAATTGGTGTGTATACACAATGGTATGCTATTAAGCCATAAAAAAGAATGACATGCTGTAATTTGCAGCCACATGGATAAAGATGCAACTCATTATGTTATGTGATATAAGCCAAGCACAGTGAGACAAATACTGCAAATTCTCACTCGTATGTGGGAGCTAAAAATGTAGATCTCATGAAGATACACATTAGTTTGGTGGTTACCAGGAAAGGTAGTGGAGAGGGAGTGATAACGAGAGGTTGATTAATGAGCGAAATATAGTTAGTAGAAGAAATAAGACCTGGTGTTCAATGCTTCAGTAAAGTGACTGTAGTTACCATTAATCTATTGTACATTTCAAAATAGACAGAAGAATACAATTTGGATGTTTCTAGCATAAAAAGATAAATATTTAAGGTGATGGATATCCCAATTATCCTGATACAATTACAGGAATTTATCAAATTATCACATGTACCTTGAAAATATGTACATCTATTATGAATCAATATGAAAATTTGTAAGTACATTAGTCAGGGTTTAGCAAGGCAGAAAATATAGAAATTAGATTCAACACAAAAGTGTGAGGAGCAGGGAAAATTAAAGTCTGGAAGGAGAATTCTGAGAATCGGGGATTGCTAAGTCATTAATCAGTTCATCTGAAGAACTGGCATGAGTTAATAATTTGTAGTGTTAATGTTCTCCAGACAAAGACCAACAAGACAATATCTGTAGTTTAACAAGTTGGGTTTATTACTCATAAGGCACCAAATGTCTCTGTAAAAGTTTGTTAGAAAGGAATTACTGTACAATTTATGTTTACATTAGGTAATTTTGAGGAGAATTTATGCAAACAGTGCTTTAGTCTGGATGCAAGGATAATTCAATGATTTGATGTCTTAATAAATTTTATCTAAAAAGAGGAAAGAGACTAGTGCAATGCTAAAAATATTATCAGAAAGGAAGCAATTAATACTGATATAAGCCAAGATAGGATGTGTGGTTGTTATGTAGATAGGACAATGTTCATATTTTATGTTCAGATAGAATTACAGTGTGGTTATGGTTTTATTTTGATCCATCAAGGTCACAGAGTAGTTTTCTCTGGTGTTGATGACTTGGGAAATTATTTATGGTCAAAAGGAGAACGGTAAGATTTCATTGTGAGTACCAGGACAGCTCCAAGATGCCAAGAGCTGCCTTTGTCATTCTTTGTAGCTTGCAAAGAAGAATAGATTGTGATCATGAAGAAAGGGATCATAAATAGGACTAGGGAAAATGTTGCCACTGCAGCTCTACTGCCTCTGTGATCCTGGAAATAAGCATCTGGTGGCAAGCCTGCACCAAGGTAGGATGTCAGCGCTGGCAGGTGTTGGGCATAATGTAGAAGAAATAAGAAGAACCTGGATTTAGCCAGGCTCCTCTGCTCTGAACTGGGAACTACTGATATTCTTATTTCATAGCTGAAGAAATTGAGTTACAGATTGCTTAAGTTACTTGCCCATTGTTACAAGAATACTAACTATAGTTATTAAATTAAAAGCCAAGAAATTTGTCTTAATTTCCTAATATTAACCATTTGTTTCTGCTGAGTCTCAAAATGAACAAGAAATGCATAAAAAGATAATCAAAATCGCTAGCGCTTAAGAAATTTCCAATCAATGCAAAACAAAAATGAAATTTAATCCCAAGCTATCAAAAGTTGAGAAAACCAATAATATGTTGCATACAAGATATTAGGAAGGAGGGCCTGCTGATGCATTGCTGGTTTGACATTGAATTACAGTCAGCTTTGGGAGGTCATTTGTCAGTATCCCTCAAAGCAGTTCACATGATGCAACTCTACTTCTGCAAATTGATCATGTAGAAATAAAAATATCAATATGCAATTAAAAAAGACAAATACACATATGAATACCTATAGCGGCATTAATTATAATGACATAAAAACAGGAAGCAACCTGAATGCCCATCAATACAGCAATGCAAGAATGCATTAATGGTACACACATTCTATCAACTATTATAAAGCTGTACAAACAGAACTTTTACTCTGAACCTACAAGGATCTATAATAGATTCATAGCTTTAAAAAATGATTTATTACATTCCATGGCGTGATCTCAATTTTAAACTAAACAAAAGGCAACATATTTGTGTTTAGGTGGACATGAGCACAGAGAAAATTATTGAACATTCTATACTATAATGTCTTTGCTAACTTCAGGATAAAGCATGGTGAAAGCAGGGTGCACTAGAGAAGCATGATTAATTTGTGATCATCTCTTTATATTTTTGGATTGTTTTACTTATTTTGAGCATGTGTAATTTTTTTGTTATTGAAAAAATAAGTATAGAATGTTTCTTAGGAGACTAAAGGAATTTATTATTCCTAAAGAAATATCTTTTAAAAATTATTCAAATTAAAATGTGATATATTTCTTCAAAAATGGTTTTGATTTAAAAATCATCCAGATTAATAAAAACAGTTTCATGATATAATTGAAACACTATACAAGATTCTAAAATCAGTTGATAATGTGAAATTAATATTCAAGATTTGGTTCTGACTGTGAAAATATTTATTCTTGTCTCCATTTTACAAAAAGCATCCTTATATGAGAGATCTTCAGCCTTTACAAAGATGAAATAATTTATATAAAAACATAACAGTGCAAGAGCACTGTAAGTAGTTATCTGCTCACAATATACATGTCTACAGATACAGATATTTTTTGCTTTTTTGTTTCGTTTCTGTTCCAACAACTACAAATTTTATGTTGGCTCATCAGGCTCTATAACAGAACATGTGACTTTAAAGATGACTAGGGTTTAAATATACTGATATCAGAAATTTCTTAGACATGTCTATTAATAAAGCCTAGAAGTATCCTTATTTTTATGCAATATTTGTATTTGTAACATAATTTCCTTATGAAAATAACATATAAGAAGTTGTGTTGGTTCATTCATGGTCTGTTCTTTAGGTTATTGACTTTCTTTTTAAAGAATATTGTGTGTGTGTATATATATATATATGCATATCATATATATGTGTGTGCATGTATGTATTATGTGTGTGTATATATACATATATACACACACACAGACGCACACTTGCAGAACAATTGCAACTGGATACAAGTGTTAGCTGTACATATGTGTGGGTGTTAATATATATGTTTATATATTTATATGTGTAGGTGTTAATACAGTAATGAGTCACTTAACAATGGGGACACATTCTGAGAAATGCATCATTTGGCAATTTTGCCATGTGAACATCATAGGATGCACTTACACAAACCTAGATGGTATAGACTACTCACCTAGACCATATGGTATTATCTGTTGTTTCTGGGCTACCAACCTATAAGCATGTTACGGTACTGAATACTGTAGGCAGTTGTAACACAACGGTAAATATTTGTGTATCTAAACATAGAAGAGGTACTGTAAAAATTTGGTGTTGTAATTTTATAGAATCACCCTCATATAGGTGGTCCATCTCTGACAGAAACATGTTGTCAGTTGGTATATGCCTATATACGTGCGGATACAAACATAACCTCCATTTTACTTAAATATAATTTATCTTATTAATCAACATATTTGGTTAAAGTGATCATGAATTTGGATGAAATGAACTAAGTAAGGTGACAATGATTTATGCCGAAAGCTCCTTACAGCAATCTTATAGTTATTGTCATCCTACTACTAAGCCGCATAAAAAAGTTTTGAAAAGATTCAAATATAATTCACGTATATTAGCAACTATAAATTGACATTGCATGCATGCATATTTTTCTCTCATTTATACTTTACAATCTCCTTCTATAAAGAGTATTCATTCCTAAAGTTATATAAGTACTTTTTCTAGAAAAGCTATATAGCATCACTTATCAAAAAATTGAATTTTTATAATTTGACTAAAATAACCAATATAAGAAAAAATAATTGAAGGACAATTTGGTCTCCTTAAAGCTATGAACAGGTACAAAATGTAATATTGTAGTTAATATATCAAAAAGAAATAAAGGTCAACTGTTAGAGTCTAATCTATTCCAGAGCTGTTGTAATTATAGAAGCAGAAGTACATTTGAAAAATATATCTACTGAGAGTAATTTAATGTCAAGTGTCAACGTTTCCATACTGTTAAGATCTTGAGGTAACCTTGTCACACCTGAAACACAAATACTCTCAGACCTTGTGTTCCATTCATTATACTTCTTGAGCTATGTTACAAGCTATAGCCAATGAAAATTACCTAGTAACTTACTTTTTTAAAAAATCATCCATAATTAATGTCTACAGATATATAGTATTCACATTTTGACAAGGAGCATCAGTAACAATAACTCTTCTACCCAGACAGTTTTATGTGTCTTCTCTTCACTAATTATCACTTTGGAAAGCTTTCAAGTGATAGGTCTTATTACGGTAGAATAGTTTTCTGATAAAGTCTAATACATGTGTCCTTATTTAAGGTGAGTCCTAAGATGGCTAGGTCAAAGTTAACAAAGTCAAGTGTATAAATTATTAGGTACCCACTTGAAGGACTCCACTTTGTTGAAATATACCTGAAAGCTAGAAATCCACTACCTATGGAAACAATTTGTTCCTGTAGACTTTGCCATTAAAAGTCAAATTATCCTAAGTAGGCATGAACACATTATTTATCTTTAAGATATCTTATTCTGTTGATATTCAGTTCTAGTAGTCTCTCTTCATGTGTTTGATTTTATAACCATACCAAAATGGCTACTTGTGTAAAAAGAAGTAGTGGCATAACATTAAAATTAAATGAAGATTGAAGGAAAAGTTTAACCAGTCATCTTTTTGTCAACTCCTGGGAAACAAAATGCCTTTCAGCCATGAATAAGAAAAATGCTTAATTTTGTTCAAACTTTTACAAGGCATGATTTGTCTCTTTACAGCACTTCCTCTTACCCTACTGCTTCAAAATTTATGCCTTTTTTAAAATTTTAACTTTTACCAACTAATTTATGAAACAAATCTGATATGAAGAAATAAGATTTTAGCATATCTCATTCTTTTAACTGGCTGTTACATCGTGCTGAAACAAGGAATGCCTAGATCAGATTCATTGGTAATGGTCCATTTCTGTTTTTCTAATATCCACAGGCCCCTACTGAACTGTATTATATAATGTATCTATTTGTAATCTAACAATTAATAGGATATAGACATCTTTGGCAACTATACTGAATTCAGCCACCTGGGTACCACTTAATGATATGTCATAAACTGCTTCATGATTTAATGAGATCATTTCTTGTTTTATTTCATCATAAGGATATATCATAACAATTTATGTTAGATCATTAAGAGTGTTGCAACAAATTCAACTTCAAATCTCAAGTCCTTCAAAATATCACTTGATAAAAAGAATAAGCTGGCAGGCCTTCTTTTTAAAAACAGCCTGAAATGTGGACTGTCAAGTCAGTCAAACAACAGTTTGATTGTTATGAAGGACAACTGTATCTTAAGAAACAGTCAAATATATTTTTAAAAGTATTATACTTTTTAAACTGATACAACTTCTGACAGGTGTCACAGATAAATAATTTGATCAGTGGATAAAGTCTTTAGAAATGTTTATAGCAGCATTTTAAATAACTGAATTATTTTTATGCCTTATCAAAACATTTCTCTATATTTCTTTTTTCTTTTTTTTTGGAGATAGAGTCTTGCTCTGTCACCCAGGCTGGAGTGCAGGGGCACGATTGTGGCTCACTGTAACCTCTGCCTCCTGGTTTCAAGCGATTCTTCTGCCTCAGGTTCCTGAGTAGCTGGAACTACAGGTGCCTGCCACCACGCCTGGTTAATTTGTGTATTTTTAGTAGAGATGCGGTTTCACCATATTGGCCAGGCTGGTCTTGAACTCCTGACCTCATGATCTGCCCACCTCAGCCTCCCAAAGGGCTGGGATTACAGGCATGAGCCACCACGCCAGGTCTCTATGCTTCTTAAATGTTTCTAATCCACATACATAGACACATGTATCAGAATCTACACAGAAAACAGTAACAGTACCACTTTCATTGACACTTTTTTTGACTTCTATATGCAGTTAATGATATCTTGTTTTAAAATACACATTATATGTGTTCCATAGGACTGAGACTAACATGAGGCATTTGAGGCACTCACATTGGACACAAAATTTAAGGGAGTGCAAAAACTTAGTCATCAAGATAAAAATTGTAATACTTCTTGGCCGGGCGCGGTGGCTCAAGCCTGTAATCCCAGCACTTTGGGAGGCCGAGGCGGGTGGATCACGAGGTCAAGAGATCGAGACCATCCTGGTCAACATAGTGAAACCCCGTCTCTACTAATACAAAAAATTAGCTGGGCACGGTGGCACGTGCCTGTAATCCCAGCTACTCAGGAGGCTGAGGCAGGAGAATTGCCTGAACCCAGGAGGCGGAGGTTGCGGTGAGCCGAGATCGCGCCATTGCACTCCAGCCTGGGTAACGAGCGAAATTCCGTCTCAAAAAAAAAAAAAAAAAAAAAAAATTGTAATACTTCTGTAATATATAAATACACACTTAAATGTTACATTTGAAGTCCAAATTATTCTAAAAATTCATACTGAATAAAATAACAAGATATTAAAGACAGAAACCGTATGTTCAAAACCTTACTGGGATGCTGAGCACAAGGGAATCAATTGATTACAGGGTGAGAACCATAGAGGATGAAAGTTCTGAGAACTCAGGTAGACATTTTCAAGGAGCTTGCAGACTGGCAAACATAACGGTCAATTTTGTGTAGCAACTTGATTGGACTAATGGATGCTGAGATAGCTGGTAAAACATTATTTCTGAATGTGTCTGTGATGGTGTTTCTGGAAGTAGTTAGTATTTGAATTTGTAGACTGAGTAAAGGAGAGCCAAATTCACTAATATGGATGGGTATCATTCAATCCATTGAACTAGAAAAAAGACAACCTTGCTCTCTGCTGGAGGTGGAAAATTCACCTTTTCCTGCCCTCAGACACTGGCACTTCTGGTTCTCCGGCCTTCAGACTGGGATTAGACTTACACCACCCTTAGGCCTTTGGACCTGGACTCATTTTCACCATCAGCTTTCCTGGTTCTCCACCTTGTAGACAGCACATCATGGGACTTCTCAGCCTTGAAAATCACATGAGTCAATTCATATAATGTCTCTCTCTCTCTCTCTCTGTCATATATATAATGATACATATTATATATATATAATTATGTAGAGATTATAATATGTAATTATTTATTGATATTTATATCCCTGTATATATACATTCATATGTATAGCTATGTATATAGAGAGACATCTGTCTGTCTGCCTAGGTATCTATCTTATATACTATTGATTTTGCTTCTCTGAAGAAGTGTTACCAATACAGTAAATATTCTGTGCCTGCTGGCAGAAATTTAGAGACATTTATAAATTCTTTTTTTCTGCAGAAAGAAAAAGAGATGTATTTTTGTTAGAGGCAGATGTAATAGGAATATTTCATAAACTTTAAGTCAGGTGCCTTCTGCTTGCATAAAATCAGTAGGAATTTTGTAAAACCAAGTAAGAATTTATCTAACAAGACTTACAAAAATGCAGTCAATATAGGTTAATAAAAGAAACAATTTTTAAAAATCTAAAATGAGGATAATTCAATTAAAATTTTAAAAGCTGAAAAGGTATACAATGTATTATCTGTTTTTATTCACATAAATTATAAAATGATGCTTCAAAAATCAAAATAATAAATATATATTATGGAGAAAAAAGGAAGCGTTATGCAGGGTGTGTGTGTGTGTGTGTGTAGAAGTAAACACATATATTCTTAAGTTTCATATGTATGTGTGTGTGTACTTTATGATTTATTCCCTGAAAATAATCATTTACATGTGTTGTTCAACTCTAAGCGTTTCTGCTAATTAACTGTAGAATACACTAGTTTAGAATACATTCTTTGGTATGGCCGATATCATAATAATTGATATGTCTTGATTTCATAGAAAAAAGTAAGACTTTCAATTCCTATGCTGTATCTCTCAACAGAAAAAAAAACATGAATATATAACAATTTCTACATATAAGAAACTTTAGTTAAAAATACATATTGCCATTAGAAGTATACCAATTTACTGTATTTTTGATTTCTAATGTATCCTAAATTACTCAGTTACTGAAAAATAAAATTACGTGTATGTTTCCTTTGTGTGTATGCATAAACATGTATATATATGTACATATGTATACATACACACATAGTAACTATTGTGAAATACTGGAATTCTTCTGTTCATCTTCAATCTTTTGAAAACTATGACTACAGAATTGTTACAACTTAAAAATATTATGACAATTGATGTATTTAAAAGACTGAATTAAAAAGATAGAATGAAGAAATATTGTTAAAACAGCCAGGAAACTGAGGCACTTCTATATCCCCATATTCGTGTGTTAAATTCTTCCCTAATCAAGTGGATCAATTAATATAAAATAGCTATACAACCACAGCCTAATAAATATATAGAACATGAACTTGCTTAGAAAGCATTTTGAGATTTTCAAGTTAAAGGTGGTTAAAAAATTAAATCACATATATTTACTTCATTTGGGGAAATGCACCTCTCTTCCCATTAGACTTCTATTACAGTTCCTTACTCAGTTAAGCAAGGAATACTCTGAAGTTCCATATTGATAGTTCTAGCTGAATCAAAATTTCTAATTCCTTTTATATGTGGAAAATACCTCCAAAAGAAATATCAAACTATTTTAGTAAAATCCAAAATAGCTAAAAGAATATACTCCATCCATTGAGATTTATACACCATGCTATTTGTTCATTATACATCTCATTTAGTCTTATAGGCTAGTTATTCTTATTAATCCATATTCATATTACAGATAAAAGAAACAGGCACAGGGGACTTTATTAATTTATACAAGGACCCCACACAATGAAATAGAGGGAAATTATGAATTTCAACCCAAGTCTGTTGACTCAGAAGTCGATGGTTTTAATGACTAAGGTTTTCTTACTCTCCAGTAGCAAAACACAAAAATTTTGATTTATTAACCTTATCTTTTTATTTGTGGATTTTTTTTTTTTTTTTTTTGAGAAGGGGTTTTGCTCTTGTTACCCAGGCTGGAGAGCAATGGAGCCGTCTCGGCTCACTGCAACCTCTGCCTCCCAGGTTCAAGCAATACTCCTGCCTCATCCTCCTGAGTGGCTGGGGATTATAGGTGCCCACCAGCATGCACGGCTAATTTTTGTATTTTCAGTAGAAACGGGGTTTCACCATGGTGGCCAGGCTGGTCTCTAACTCCTGACCTCAGATGATCTGCCCACCTCAGCCTCCCCAAATGCTGGGATTGCAGGTGTGAGCCTCCACGTCCAGCCTAATGCTGGATTTTTAACTTGAAATGCTTTTTATCCAAAACTGGATAATTATGGATAGCACTGCATTTTGACATACAGTCTATAAAGTACAAAAATGTATCTTAATTTCATTTATTTTTCTATTTTGATAAAATATTCCAGTATGAAATAATGCATTATTAATTGACAGAATTATACCAATAGTCATTCTTTTAAAACTAGTATCTATTTCCTAAATTGTAATACATGTGGGTACATTGGTTTCCAAGTATTCACTAGCTGGTATAATTCACTTACATTGCACATTACTAACATCAGTGGTTTGAATACCATTGGATCATTTATTCCCTGAGAATAATTCTTTACATGTGTTGTTGAACTCTAAGCATTTCTGCAAATTAACTGTAGAATAAAAAAAAATAATTTAGGAGAAATTTCCAGAAAGCTATGTGGCTTTTAGACATAGAAGAATTAAATTATTTTTTCCCTTTTTACCAAGACTTTCTCAGTGCTTTCTATCTTATATCTGCTGCACAAATTCTGTTTTCTGTCCTTAAAATGAGACTTTATCAATCTCCCTTCAAAAATTTATATGGCTGCTTATAACATGTTATACTGCTGCTTCTGTAATGCAGTTTTCATCTTCTATCCTTTCAAAATTCTGAAATCATATGATTGACTTTTATTCAACCATATCTTGTGATCACGATGATACCAAAAGGCATTGTGGCAATCAATGCAATTCCACTTCCTCTCACAACCACAGTGGTATGAGTTCATAATATATTCCTCATTAAAGACTTGCTATGCCAGAACAGGATTATCTTCTTAAAGCAGACTTATGTTCACCTCTGCTAGGCTTTGGGTTTATCCACAATATGAGGATATTCAGTTGTTTAACATTTGACAGTTACAAAGAGCTTCCCTACACATGCTCTCACTGCATTATTTTCCGGAACAAGATGCAATATCACAAATAAAATAAACAAGATTTGTTTTTCATTTTACCTTTGCAATAACCCTGGTAAAAATGCAGGGAAGGTATTAATATTTCCAATGAACACATGAGAAACTTGAGGCTCAAAGATGTTACATAAATTGCCTAGAGGTCTTATAGTTAGTAAGCACTGGAGCTCAGATAAGTCTGTCTCTGAGCCAACAGGAATGCCCCCAGTCTCTCTTTGCTTTGCTTTCCCTGTACAAAGAGACACTGTATTGAAGGGTTTAAATGTTTCTTGAGTCAAAACACTTGGGATTCTTGTTCTGATCCTGCTGGACTTCTCTGGCTGTGTTAATTTGGACAAATCACTTAACTACTCTTTGAATGTTGCTCTTAAGTAAAATGAAGATTATAATAGATAATAATTTTACTGACCTTCTTGGGTTGTAGTGAGGTTTTTACAGTTTTATTTTACTTCTTTTTTCTTTCTGGATTTTGAAAAGGGGGTGTCACTATATTGCAAGGCTGGAGCTATTTACAGGCCTGATCATAGCACACTGCAGCCTTGAACTCCTGGGCTTAAGTGATCCTTCTGCCTCAGCCTCTTAGTTAGTTGAGATTATAGGCATACACCACTGTGCCCAGTCAGTTGTGAGTTCCATGTTACCATCCTTGGTTTATCATGAGCATTCCATTAATTTGGTGATTGTTGAGTTTATATATAAATTAATAATAATAAATTCCAACCCATCTGTTTTAAGAGTGTTCATTCTCTACATAAAATTAGACAATATATAGCAGGGCAATGAATATCTGGGTTACTTTAAAGGTGGTAAAGCCTGAGAAAAGATGAATGTCTTGACAGCCATAGACTATCTATGGATCAAGGCAGGAGAGAGAGTCTCCAGAGACTGGGGAAAGGGAAGGAAAATGTCTCAGAGAAAGAGGAAAAAGGTGAGGTAGGCATTGGACATCTTAGATACTCTCTCTTTCTGTCAAAGCAGCCTGCTTGCCAAAACAAGTGAGCAGATTGAGAAATAAGATAAGAGAGTCACAGTGAATACATAAAGATCAACTTTCTCAGAGATAAACAAACAAATGTGAGGGTCACTTCAGCGTGTGAAGCCGAATAGGTCTGTTGACCGAATTTAGAATTAGGCTGACTTAAAACTCAGACACAACATGCCCCCAACTCCTCCAAAATGAGGGAAAGGTACAGAGTATCTGAATCCAAAGAAGTGTCAAGAGAAGGCCTACTCTTTGCACTCTGCTGAATCTCAGGAAGAAAAGGCAGAACTGAGCCAAGCCAGCTAGCTTACTCCTCCCAAACACATTGATGAGAAAAAAAAAAATCTCTTCATACACTCTTGGATGGAGAAGCAGGCAATAAGTAACAGAAACATCTGGGGTGGGAAACAGAGATCTCCCAGTAAAAACAAGAAAAATATGCAAAGCCTAAAATGATAAAAATGAAAGTATTTGAAATATTAGATGTGCTAAATGCAACAGAGAAAACTAACCACAAATTCTTACATGCATTAACTTCATTAGTTATTAAAAGAATACATTGCATTCAATACAAAATAATGCTATTGGAATGTTTTTTATTCTTTCTATATTTAAGACATAGAAGGAAATTAAAATCAAATATTACGTTTAAGTTCTTATGATAGACTGGGCAGTCGTCTATTTTACCTATGATATGGAGAAATCAGAGAAATTTAGTTTTTGCATACGTCATGAAGCTAATAAAGGGATTGGATATGGGATCTCAGGAAGTTTGACTCCAGTTCCAGGCAGAAAATAACACATACGTCAGCAGGATGCAATTTTCTTACTTATGTAGGCAACAAATTATTATCAAAATGTGCTTGTAAAGCAGAAAATAAAACGAAAGCACATGTGATAACTCTAATGAAAAACAATAATAGTCCAATATCATCATCGTTATAATAAGAATGTACTAAGGTGTTATTCCAAAAAGAGTAAAATCACAATTCTCATGCAAATGTAAAATGAAGCAATGTCAATTAAGCCACAAGTAAGATGCTGAAAATCGTTCCAGGAACATTTGAGAAACTGGGTGTATAACGGCAACTTATCAAAGAAATTAAGATTGCTAGATTAGAATTTTAAAGTTTATATAATAGTTTGTTTTTACATTTAATTATTAGAGATAGATAGTAGGTGTACATATTTATGGGGTATGTGATATTCTTATATATGCATATTATTTGTAATTATCAAATAAGAATATTTGGAATATCCCTCCCACCAAGCATTTATCATTTCTTTGTGCTAGTAACATTCAAATACCACTTTTCTAATTACTTTGAAATACACCATGAATTATTATTAACTACAGTTGTCCTATTGTGCTACTAAACACTAGCATAATATATTAGGTATTTTCAAGTGGTTAATGTCTAATGGAGCCATGCATCATAACTGTTGGTGTTTAATCTGTTGCACTGAGCAGAGATTCTCTGTATCTCTACTGAAAAAAAAAATTACAATTTAATCTCTGACACTACAGATGAGAAAACTGTCCAGCTAATTAAAAAATAAATCCCATGGCTGAAGTAAAATAGCACCCAGTAATCTCTTTTGTCTGTTTTAAATTTCAAATAATTATTCTAACAGTTATATTTAAATTCTTACTACTTGTTAATTAGAACCACATTTTTCTCTTGGTCACTCTGAGTTATCTCTGACACCTATTGAGCACTGGAGACATGCAGATAATTATTCATCATTGGCCATACACTTTTTAAACCATGCAATTGTTTCAGTCACATTGCATGATATCACTTATTAAACTGGAGCTATCTTTTAAATATTCCCCCAGATTACCTGACATGGTTGTCTTGAGTGGATTACAAATTATTGTAGTATGGTATCTACATTTCAAAAATATAATTCAAATAAAAAATAAAATAAACAACACCAAAAACAAATACACACAGAGGTACACACGTTTCTTCCCAGGCCTTTTGTGTCCTAGTACATAGACCTTCCACAAAGCTCAATAAAGATTACTATCATTGGTAGCACATATGAGTTTCCAGATGACTTTTTCCCAGATGACAGACATCAAGAATGGCCATAGGCAGCTCCTGGTTGGCTCATTAAACAGTCAACTTTAGGGTGACGTTCAAATTCTGCACTGTCTGAGTTCCTCCTACCTTCTTCATAAGAACTTTTATCTCTTTATTATTCTTACATTTTCGCAAATACCTCTTACTTTTTTCTTTCACTTGTGCTCATGCTATTTCCAGTGCCTGGAAGGTCTTTTGTTCCCCTTCTTTTATCTACTCCCTTCTCTTCCTTAGGCCTGTTCAAATATTATCTCTGCAGTAAAAATTGTCCAGTTCTCCTATTCAGTCTTCCTGCTACATTACTGAAGCCTTTAATGTACCTCTTTTTAAAACACATTATTATTTTATTATAATTAGTTGTTTATGCGTCTATCTCATCATATATTTTGCAAAAACTATGCATGAGATTTGAGATGAACAAATGAATAAATCAATGAATGAGTAATTTCTACAAAGCGTGAATGGAACATTTACTAGCAAAGACATATTTGGAAATTATTATAATGTACTAGTAATTTATCATGATTGACTTATAAAGAAATAGAGGTAATGATATCAAATTCCTGTATTTTTCATGATTCTGTTCAGAGATTACCTCTTTTATGAATTATTTCCTCTGCCAAAAGAAAATACTTTGTTCTCTTTATAAATTATGTTGTCTTTTCAGACACAATTTTTCAGCAATATAATTTTCTACATACAAATATATATATTATAATTTCTTTTTTTTTCCTTTTTTATTGTATATTGCAAATTTCTTGAGGTCTTTTTAGTTTTGATCCCAAGGACCTAACTCACCATTCACCTCCTGTCGTCAAATAAGTAATGCTGAGAGCGGCTTTCTTTCTCTCTCCATCTCTTTCTCTTGCTGTTATATACACAAAACTCCCCTCTGATAAACTCTTTACCACCCATAAGTAACACTGAGAGTCTGGCTACCACCTTTAAAAAAGTTTCATATCTCATTATGTTCCTAACACCTTGGTATAATCACCCCTTATTCCTATAAAATAGCCACCTATGACTTCAGGAGGGATTTGAATTATTGGGCAGAAAAAAAGAATCATAGGTAAGAATAAAGAGTGGTAGGGATGATAGAGTTAATAGAGGAGAAGTGAGAAAAGGGGACGCTGAAATAGATAATATACTATTTTGTTCAGTGAAAGTACTAACAGAAAATATTATTTATGTCAAAAATTTCCAAGTATCAACCAGTCATGTGGGTCATTTTCAGAATAACTTAAAAGCAATTTTAAAAAAATGCTTTCTCTCAAACTCATAGTTCTTATGATAAATTTCTCTGTCCTAAATTCTGCATTCAATGCAACAGCCACCCTTCTGAATTAATGAGTCATCATGTGAAAGAAACAATATGTGTGTATAATTTGTGACTCCTGCAAAGAGAAAAAATTGTGCATGTCTCTCATATTGGCAAAGGTTGATGAATGTTTACATGTCCCTTAAACGACTGCAATTGCTAGCTAGCCTTCTGCAGAATATAATCCTAAGGATTTCCAAGACAATGTTTTCCCATCAAATGCTATGCAAATTATAGTGAATTATGATAATTGATTTCAAATGCAGACTTTCTGCTGAAAAAAATTGTATTCAAACAAATGTGTTTTCCATACCATTAGAATTACAAGTTATAAAAACATGTCTAGTAATTCATTAAGAGCCATTTATTCGGATTCAAGTATTTGAACACCAGCTGGTTGTCAGAAAGATTTATCAAATTCTTTCTATAGAAAATCATAAAAAGTTTTAGGGCTGCTTTTAATGTATCAGTAAATATTCATTATTATCTGAATAAGCAAATCTATGTCACTGAGAAATTGGAACACTGGGATGTAAAGTCTGTAAATAAAATACAACTTTCTTAATAGAATAATAAATCACATTCCTCACACAGCTAAAACTTCATGTGAGGGGATTTTTGTTTCAGCCAAACTCTCTATATGCCCAGGCATAAAGACAATCTTTTTTCCCCTTTGTTTGGATGATATCTTGACTAAGATTTTGCAGTTTTTACCTCATTTTTTTAGGCTGCCATCACGTACCCTTTAATAAATACACAATCTTAGAAGTCATTCTTAGAAGAAAGTGGTAAAGATTTATTATGCTACAAACAGATGTAGCACAAGACTCAAAACCTTCATGAGTTTAAGTAATTAAAATGGATTTTATCATTTATGTATTGGGATGCATATTTACATCTACTTCAATTGCTTAGAAAATGTTCTTAGTATGGTTCTCACAGGCACATGAAAGAATATTTTGTGAATGTTTTCTAGTTTGCTACCTGATATTGTGTAATACTGAGACATATTTATTTCAGTTTGATATATACAGAAATGTAAGTTCCTTATAGCACTTAATATAAAACCATTAAACACTAATTCATTCTAGCTTCAGTTATTTTTATATTAAAATGTACAAAATAATAAAAATGCAATGAATATGGCATCATACAAATTCACATGAACTTAGTAACTATAACAGATGCTTACTGATTTCATATAAACGTACTTATTTACACTAAAGATTCACTAAACAAAGTTTTTTTTTTTTAAATCTTGTTTCATTGGAGAAAAATAAATGGTTAAGAATAAAATGGAATTTGTCATCCCCTAATATAACAGTTTTAAACTTGCTTAAAGCAAAGCAATAACAATGGAGCCTAAGAACACTAAGATAATCTGTCAAATGACTTTTGGGCAAAAGTGAAGAATAAAACATTTCAAAATAATTGTTAAAATATGAGCAATAGCTGGAGGCCATTATCCAAAGCAAAAAAAACACAGGAAAAGACAACTAAACACCAAATGTTCTTACTTGTAAGTGGGAGCTGAACAATGAGAACACATGGACACAGGGAAAGGAACAACACACACTGGGGGTTTTGGGTAGGCGGAAGGTGGCAGAGTATCCAGATAAATAGCTAATGCATGCTAGACTTAATACCTAGGTTATGGGTTGATAGGGGCAGCAAACCACCATGGCACATATTTACCTATGTAACAAACCTGCAAATTCTGCACATGTATCCGGGAACATAAAATTAAATTAAATTTTTAAAAAATGAGTAATTTATTTAGCAACAAATATAAGCTTAAATAATTCATGAAAAAAATAGTGTTTTACATACTTTTTAAAGCTTACAAATGAAAGAATAATATATCATACCGTTTTCCTGAGCTGGTCTTGATAAACAATTTTCAGAGAACATCCTTTGAACATATGTGGGCTAAAAAGACAAGAAAACAGTGAACTTACATTTTAGTGGTGGAGGAATGATAAATGTACAAAGTAATCACACGAGTAGAAAATGGCAGCTGCCATAACAGAATCCAGAATACAATTCTATGGGAAATGAAGGGTGAAGAGATTATACTCTATTATGGAATCCAGGGTCTTCTCAGAAATAGCTGTATTGGTGCTGGACTTTGAAGGATGGGTTAAATTAAAGCAGGTAAAAAGGTAAGGAATTTCATGAGCAGACAAATAACAAGAGCAAAGGCCAAGATACTGGACTTTACAGATCATGCTTACAAAAGAACATGAAGAGTATCTGTTTGGATAAAATGCAGGGTCTGTGAAGGGAGCGGTTGGCAAATAGACTAGAATGAGATGCAGGAGTCATATTCAGAAACTCCTTAAATCCTTTGCAGAGTTGTTTGCATTTAATTCACTCAGGATTAAATGTCTTAAAGCAGGGAAACAGCATGTCCCAATCTCTAAAAGGAAGTCAAAATCAGCAATTAATTATATTGATGCACCCCTTCTTCCAGTCTCAAGGTGAAAATCAGAATATGATTAGAGAAGTAAGCATATAAATACCATAATAATATTGTCAGTAATGTACACTTAAAATTATTTTTCCAAAGGAAAATAAGCCATTCTATAAAAAAGACATATGCACTTGTATATTCATCACAGCACTATTCAAAAGAGAAAAGACTTGAAATCAATTTAGGTGCTTATCAATGGTGGACTGGATAAAGAATGCAGTACATATACACCATGGAATACCATGCAGTCAGAGAAAAGAACAAAATGGTGTTCTTTGCAACAACATGGATGCACCTGGAGGCCATCCTTCAAAGTAAATTAACTCAGTAACAGAAAACCAATACTGCATGTATTCACTTGTAAGTGGGAGCTAAACATTAGTACACATGGACACAAGGATGGGAACAACAGACACTAGGGACCCCAAAAGGCAAAAGAAGGGAGGAGGCAAGGACTAAAACCTACTGATTAGGTCCTATGCTCTCTACTTATGTTATAGCATCAGTTGTACCCCAAGCATCAGCATCATGAAATATACCCATGTAACAAATTTGCACATGTACCTACAGAGTCTGAAAATCGAAATTATAAAGAATAAATAAAATAAAACATTTTTTATTTGAAACATACTTTTAATGCATTTATCTGGACATTTTACCCAGGAGAAGGAACGACATATTTTGGAAATATTTATTGAGGTTCCTAAATATTTAACATTTCTGAATTTGAGCTATTGCTTCAGGAAGAACAAGCTTTTACCTCAGAAAAAAATAAGGAAAAATTAATTGGGACTGTAATCTTTAAGTCATTGAATTTTCTGTGTGAAAAGATAGGACCCACAAAATTTAAATTCACTTATATCAGAATGTTTGAAAATGCAAGTTTCAAAGAATAGTTTCATTAACTCTGCCTCTTCAACGAGAGTAAACTTTGAGTTAGAGTACAAAGAACTGAAGAATGTATAAAAGCAAAATGCCGACATGGAGTTTGTGTCTTCCAAATTAAAATTAAAATGTCAGATAATTTACATCACTTAAATAAAATGTAAGAATATTTACACTGTAAAATACAAAGTAAAAAATCAAGTAAGTATTTTATTAATGTTTTCAAATATGAGCAAAAATGAAAATATATGATCTGAATTATATGTTTACCTACGTATATAAATATGGAAAGAGATTGTGTTTGTGTGAGAGGGAGAAAAGCTTCACTTCTTAATAAATGCATAAACAACTATGCTTATAATAATGTAATATTCATTGAATGACTCTATATACTATTGAATAATATAAGAACTGCTAATGAATAATTAAATTATTTCTACCAAGAGCTAATTATATTATTACACAGTCTATTACCTCTGAATGTTGCATATTCTGGCCCTAAATTAAAATGTCTCACAAATACTAAGTTCTTTAGGACTTAGTTTTCTCATCCTGAGAGAAGATTTTGTTGGCTGCCTCTCTACAGTAGGTCTCAGTTATGCTCTATCACAGGGCTCTGCCTTTCATAATGGTAGTCATACTGTAATCCTTTCACTTATATGTTGACCATCTCTCCCCATAGACTATATTCTCCTTAAGGTCAAGGACCTTCAATACTATGGTCTGTTACATTTCTAGTGCCCAGAGCAGTATCTTGAACTCACCAACACATAATACACATCTGTTGAACAAAAATGTAATTCTTTAAAAATTCAATTTCACAGGATAACAATTTGGATTAATCACTTGAAACTTTGTATTTTGCCAAGTGAACATTTATAATGACTTCTTATTAATAAAAATACTTGTTGTATCTAAATAATAGGACATTTTATATACTATTAGGAAAACCGGAAGAAAGAAATAATTTATATGTAACTTATTTTTTGAAAATCAAAATTTGAAACATAAAACTTAAACTTTACTTTAATTTGTTCTTTATGTTTTTATTGAATTCATATTCTGTACAAGGCACTATATTATCTCTTATAAGAGATACAGAGAAAACTGAGACAGTTCTTCCCTGAAGGAATGAAAATCTAGTATAGATATAAAATAGGTAGAGATACTGTAAGTCAAGTGAGAAGGTGACAACTGGCATTAGAGATTTGCTGCAGCAGTGTTTCTCAAACTTCTTTTTGCTTCAACCCCCAGTAATAAATTAGTCTTACGCTGTGTGTAACAAATATGTAACAGAACAATATTTTACCTTTACTATATGCAATACACTTTAATATTTTCCATTCTATCATATCCTCTTTTTGCTTAATCTTGGGTATTCACTCATTAAACTATTTTCACAACACAATAAAAATCAACACACTGTTCAAAAACACTGAGCTCTTTGAAGAATCAGCTTCCTCAGTGAGATGGCATTTATGTCAAATATTGAATAAAAGACTATATGTAAATTTGAGGAAAAGATATCATTAGAAGAAACTACCTAAATAATATTATTTAGAACATGAGAGACATTGAACAAACAAGACCAAGTAGTTCAGTTTGGCTGCTGTGGTAGACAGAAATTTTAAGATGACCCTCCAGGTTCCTACATCCTGATATATACACTATGTGTAATAAGCAATCTTTGAGTATGGCAGAACCTGTGACTATGAGAATATGTCATTTCCACAATTTTGTTACTTTCGCTGGCAAAAAAGAATTTTTACAGATGTAACTAAGTCTCTAATATATTGTGTTAATAGAAAGGAAACTGTCCTGGGTAGGCCTGATCTAATCAGGTGACTTCTTAAAAGGAAGATTCAGAGATACCCTTTCTTGCTGGATATGCAGATTCAGCTATCAAGAGTTCTATAGCCTCAAGGAAATGAATTCTACTAACAACATGTGAGCCAACCCAGCAACATCTTGGGATTGCTGAGCTCAGAACACAGCAGAGCCCACCAGACTTCTTACCAACAGAAAGATGAGATTATACATGTATGTTGTCTTTAATATATTACTCAATAATAGAAAACAACTGTAGTGTGGGTGCACAAAGAAAAACCGTGTAAGAGATTTCTGCAAAGGTAACTGAAATTCTGAGTATGGAGTGCCATGAGAGATTGGAGGACTGTTATATTACCTATAATTTTAAAAATCTAACCTAATTTTTATATTAAGTTGATAAAGGAGGACATATAGCTTATACTATATGTGAACAATTATATTACACTATGATTTCTAATAATGCCTATATTATTACTGATTTTTTAGATTTTGATTATTTTAAAAATTAGTATATCAAACAAATACATTCAAGTATCTGCCTTTTGTTCAAAAGGCAAAAATTGGTTCATGTAAGTTTCTTCCACTAATAATTTACTGCTTTCTTTGACATAAGACCATGACATTCATAATTCATCTTTTTAATATAAATAATATTCATCAGTCTACCATAAGATATGATATTTTGATAATTACAAAATAACTGAATTTGATAGTCTTGTAACATAGGAACCCTAAGATTTGAGAAAGCCAGGTGGGGACTGGAACGGCCGAACAGTCACTTCCATGCATCCACTTTCAGGTCCATTTATGCCTCAGTGACATATACATCTTATTTTCTCTGTGTCTTATGATGTGGAATGCTTAAAAAACCCTGCCGTAGGGATTATTTTGCCTTTAGAAATACACTTATATTTTCCATATCCCTCAGCGAGCAGCTTAAAGCAGGTGATATTTTCTGAATTCTGTCAATCAGGAAACTAGTATACCAACGATGTGATTCATACTTTCACTGTGTGCACTGAGCAAAAGGTTTCCTAAAATGCAGAGAATGACTTTAAAAGCAACTGCTTCTCTGGGTATACTAATATGGTGCATCTCATTCTTTCGAGAAGATTTGCAGACTTCTTATTTCTGCTTTAGTATGTAAATTTTATTAATTTAAAATAGATAATTTATGTCTGAACTGTTTAAAAAGGAATGATTACATAAGTATTCCACAACATTAGATACTATAGAACCATAATTAAAATGCACAGATGTGGCTAGAATGCAACCACATTGCATTGTTCACAAGTGCAGTGAACTGAAATGTAACATTAGTTAAAATGCAAATACATAATTCTCCCCCTCACACACTACTATGCTGATTTTCTTACAATGAGAAACAGCACCATATAGGAAAAAAGGAAGCATATATTAGGGTGTTTTTTTTTTTTTTTTTACCTTCTCTGAGGTCTGAAAAAGATGTCATTTTTATATATGCCCTTCTTCAATGAGACAGAACTAGTTTCAGTAGCTAGAGAAAGAAAGCAAAAGTATCAACCAAATGATGGCTCCTGCCTATTTTATAGCATAAACACTCTGACCTTTTCAAACAGATTGTATTAGTCACTTCAGTACCTCCTTCAGAGAACCTTAAATTTGCTAATTTAGAACAGCAAAATTAAACTTTTCTTCTTTTTCTAAGTGTCATAGGAAGACCTTCCCCTTGTTAACCACAGGCAATTTTTGCAATGGGTCAAAGATTCTCTATCTAAAAATGAAATC